>NC_064839.1:31136377-31761377 GCF_024166365.1 Elephas maximus indicus | reverse complement strand
GATAACTAGGTGGCTGCAGACCATTGCCACTCCTCACGCCTCCCCTGCCAGGCAGTCAAAATGTATTCAGCAGTCAGAAGTGAAATTGTGCAAATCCATCATCAACACTGCCTTCAAGGTTACCTTGAGGGGAACTGAATGCCCCCCCGCAGGCAGTGGAGTCCAGGCAAGCTGGATGTATGATGATGGGGACGGAAATTCTGGGGGCGTCGTAAATGACAGAGGCTGTTTCTCTAGGAAATCCAAAGGGAAGAAAGCAGAGGAAGAGGAGGCGGCGGCCAAGGCATCGCCGTCGTCTCGAAGGACTCAATGTTGGTTCGTGCACACCACCAAATAAATTTCCCTGCTCTTCGACAGCCCCTTAGCTCACTTTTTCCTTGATTGCATAACTCAGATTATAAACATGGCCTAGGGAATCTCAGGGCATTACTGTAAAACTAAGGCATCCCTGAAGAATAAAAGAGTCGGCTCCACAAACGTTCTGATTCCTAGCATGAAACTGCTGTACAAAAGCCAGAGGGACATAGAAAAGGTGTGTGCATGCATGTCACATAGCCGTGACTGCCATCCAGAGCTATGGCTGAAGGCTACGCGGTCTTGTTTGTAGATGCTGATTGGTTTTGCAATGATGGCCTGGTGGTGGAGTGCAGTGAGGCTCATCTCCACGGTCAAAGACAGAGTAACAGAAAGGAGCTCTGGGAGCTTGTCTGGCATTCTCTTAAGACATCAGGCAGCTGTCTGGTCCTCACTGTGCAAACTCTCCTGAAGACAAGACCTTCATTAAGCCTCTCTAGTCTGACCCAACAAGCCCTGGTTGCCCAATGGTTAAGAGCTCAGCTGCTAACCAGAAGGTCGATGGTTTAATCCACCATCCACTCCGTGGGAGAAAAGACCTAGCAATCTGCTACCTTAAATATTACAGCCTAGGAGATCCGAGGGGGCAGTTCTATTCTGTTCTGTAGGGTTGCTGTGAGTCAGAATGGACTCAACAGTGCATGATAACAACAGGTCTGACCCACACAAAATGAGAAAAATTTTCTTTCTTATTGTCTTTAAACTAGTTTTCTAAAAATGTACGTAACATACAACATCTCAACGATTTCTACATGTACTATTCAGTGACATTGATTACATTCTTCAAGTTGTGCAACCGTTCTCCCTATCCTTTTCCCAATCATTCCACTACCATTAACATAAACTCAATGCTCCCTAAGCAACCCCCACACCCCTTATCCCTTCCCTCCCACCTCTACTACCCACTAATAATCTTTGGTTTCTCAATATTTGCTTATTTCATATAAGCGAGATCATTCGATATTTGTCCTTTTGTAACTGACTTATTTCACTCTGCATGATGTTTTCAAGGTTCACACACGTAGTGGAAGGAGCCCTAATGGTGCAACGGTTAGGCGCTCGGCTGCTATATGAAAGGTTAGCGGTTCAGAACCACCCAGCAGCTCCATGGGAGAAAGAAGTGGTGATCTGCTCCTGTAAAAATTATAGCCTAGAAAACCCTATGAGGGAGCTGTAGTCTGTCACCTCAGTCACTCTGAGTGGAAGACTGACTCAATATCACCCAACAGTAATAACACACGCAGTGGTGTGTATCAGGATAAGTTAGTTTTCAAAGCTCCCGGTTTGAACATCCAAGTTCCCTTTGCATGCTTTAATATTTTAAGAAGCAACAAACATTAATGGAGGCCATATTGCTGCCAGGCATTTTGCAGAAGACTCTGGATCAAGAATGCACATGACTGGCTGGGGAACGTGGACTAGCTTTATTGGGAGCATCATAATATCTACTGTCGTTGTCATTATTATTAAGCACAAAGTTCTCTCTCAGCACACACATACACAGGGCCCCATGTTTGTACACTTCTTAGAAAGCGGAAAGAGCAGGTTGGGTGTGAGTGATTGGAGCCCCTCATTCAGTGCTGTCCAGTCCAATACCATTGCTTTTGCTGCCATTCTACAACTTATAACTCAAATTTGTATCTAGTCCAAATTCTAGTTAGGGTTTCCGTAGTTGTATGTTGTTGTTAGGTGTTGTCGGGTTGATTTTTGACTCATAGCAACCCCATGTGACAGAGTAGAACTGCCACATATGGTTTCTTAGGCTGCAATCTTTACCGAAGCAGATCGCCAGGTCTTTCTCCCACAGGGCCACTGTGTGTTCACAGCTAAGAGCTTAACTGTTGCACCACCAGGGCTATTCACCAATTTTATTCATTTGGGTATGAAACGTCTGTTGTGCCATAAGATAATTGTGCTGAGGATACAATGTCATGTAAGTCCAATGAAATCCCTTTCATTGTGATATTTTCATCATATCGGAAAGCCAATATTCTGCAAGTTACTTTAAGTAATATCAGTCTTGCACTGGAGAAGTACATGGTGCTGGGGGAATAGGGAAGGGGGACAGGACTTAGCTCTTGTCTAGGGGCCAAGATAGGCTCTCCGAGGGGAAAATGTGTCAACTGGTGCCTGAATGGTGTGTGTATAAATGTGTGCATAAGTGTGTGAGAACGAGAGAGAGAGAGTTTAGGAAGGAGAGGAAGTCCGCAGGCCTCCACTTTAATGGTTGCCTGAGTGAAGCCAGAGCACAGCTTTATTTCCAATGCAAAGCTCCTGGCAGTGGCCCTGCTCAGCTGTTTGCTGAGCACAGGGCAGAAGCCATACCCTTCACCCAGGTGTCTTTGACATCACTCTGGCCTCCTCCTGCTCAGCCTGGTTGGGAATTGTCTCCAATGCAGACAGGGGCCTGGAGTCTAAATCTCACCACTTAAAAACATTTGGCTGCTTTGGCCAGACTTTTATCTACATCAAAGACAAGGAAGAGCTGAAAATTAAACCTGGGTGGGTGGGGGGTAAAAAGGGTGTTTCACCCACACAGATGGTTCGTTGTGGAATTTCGCTGCAGGACTGTTCTGTTTGTTTATTAAAAGAGATAGGGGCAGGACTGTGGCTGCCAGGCTCCCAAACCAGCACCAGGCTTCATCCTCCTTCAAGAAATTCCAGCACCCTTTGTCTCTTCTTGGCTTTTGCTTCCTCAACCCCCTCTTTTTTTTAATAGCAAAACCCAAAAACCTATGTTTCTGAACCATCCTAAAGCAGGTTACATACGTTTTCTCATTTAACCCTCCCAGCATTCCCATGATAGAGGCATTCTCACTATGGTATCTATTTTACACAGGAGGAAAATCAGAACTGAGGAAGTTGGTATCTTACCTAAGATCCCAAGCCTTGTGGATATCAGAGCTAGGATTTCACCCCAAGTCTAAGGCTGGCATGCTCTACACTACACGGAAATGCCCAAGCTTATAAAGAAAGATGCTAAAAATAACTACAAAAACTCCTCTTTCTGTAGAGTTTTCTTTTTCACAAGTTGATGTATGTTTGTTTATGCCTGAGTATAATTTTCCATCTTGCTTTTCTCAAAGAAAGAAAGAATGAAAGAAGAATACTGCAAACATTATTAGCATTAAAAACTCTAGGTAAACACAACTATAAATAATTGGTTGCCAGAGGTTACGCACTTGGCTGCTAACCAAAAGGTGGATGGTTCGAGCCTTCCAGCTGCTCCACAGTGTGGCAGTCTGCTCCCATAAAGACTACAGCCTTGCAAACCCTCTGGCGCAGTTCTACTCTATAGGGTTGCTATGAGTCAGAATCGGCTTGATGGCCACAGGTTTGGCTTAGTTTTTGTTTACAGTATTGATACGTAGCATACCGATAAATTAAAGATGCATGTTCAGGGTAGTTATCTTACCGTTTCCATTGTTTGCATATAGAAATGTGGTAAAGAATGCTGCAGTGAAGGTCTTTATATATCCAACATAGTCCACTTATCAGGGTCCAAGAGTAATAACATGTTAAAAGTTCTTGAGGTTTCTTTTAAGTAAGACCTAACTCCTTTCTTAATAAGAACTGTATCTTAATCAAGCGAGGAAAATAATAGTCATCTGTCATAATTGTTGGAGTGTTGATGCCTGTGTGCACATAGTAAAGCTATATAGTGTTAGCCACCATGATGATGATGTTGATCATGGCGGTTCAAGTCGTACCGCCAGGTTTTCAGCTCTCCCTCCCACCTCTCCATTCCACTTTTCCTAGTACTTGCTAGAAAAGTCAGACATTTACAATGAGTAAGTATCTATTGTGGAGTTCCTGGGCCATGCAAGTGACTAATGTGCTTAGCTGCTAACTAAAAGATTGGAGGTTCAAGTCTACACAGAGGTGCCTTGGAAGAAAGCCATTGAAAATCCTGTGAAGCACAGTTCTACTCTGACACGCATAGGATCACCGTGAGTCAGGACCGACTAGACGGCAACTAGTTTTAACTGGTTTAAGTGTCTTTTATGCACAGACTGTGTGTAAGATACTCTGGACACATCAACTTCTGAACTCCTCACCAGCCCCCTGCAAGGAAGGTCTTTAGAAGAAAATGGACCTTAAAGTGAAGTGACTGGTCTAAGACTGTACAGCCAGGAGATACTGAGCTGGATTCACACACATCCTCCTTCTACCACACCATTAAAAAAAACCATTGCCGTCGAGTCGATTCCACACCATAGCTCCCTCGGAAAGACCTCCTGTGACAAATCTTTAAGGCCTGAGTTGAATGGATGAACCTGAAGTGCATGAAGGCCAAATATATACATTTTCCATGCCTTTTGTGACAAGTCTGACACGAATCATCTCTGTGTGGCTTTCCCCAAACATCTTCATCATGTGTTGGGTATGTTTCCTCTTGTTACTTTTGTGTACCATTGAGTCAGTTCTGACTCATAGACCCCATATGACAGAGTAGAGCTCCCTCATAGAGTTTCCTAAAAACACTAGGCTGTATTTATTCATTTATTTATTGTACTTTAGATGAAGGTTTACAGAGAACAAACTAGTTTCTCATCGAACTGTACACACATTGTTCTATGACATTGGTGAACAACCCCACAACATGTCAGCACTCTGCCTCCTCAACCCTGGGTTCCCTATTACCAGCTTTCCTGTTCCCTCCTGCCTTCCACTCCCTGCCTCAGGGCTGGTATGTACCTTTAGTCTTGTTTTGTTCCATGGGCCTGTTCAATCTTTGGATGAAAGGTGAACCTCAGGAGTGACCTCATTACTGAGCTGAAAGGGTGTCTGGGGGCCATACTTTCAAGGTTTCTCCAGTCTCTGTCAGGCCAGAAAGTCTGGTCTTTCTTTTTGAGTTAGAATTTTGTTCTATACTTTTCTCCAGCTCTGACTAGAACCCTCTATTTTGATCTCTATCAGAGCAGTCAGTGGTGGTAACAGGGCACCATCTCGTTCTACTGGACTCAGCCTGGTGGAGGCCATGGTAGATGTGGTCCGTTAGTTCTTTAGACTAATATTTCCCTTGTATTTTTAGTTTTCTTTGTTCTTCCTTGCTCCCAAAGGAGTGAGATCAGTGGAGTATCCTAGACGGCCACTTATAGGCTTTTAGGACCCCAGATGCTACTCGCCAAAGTAGAATGTAGAACATTTTCTTTATAAACTATGTTATTAGGCTGCAATCTTTACAGAAGCAGATTGCCAGGTCTTTTCTCCTATGGAGCTGCTGGTGGGTTGGAACCACCGACCTTGTGGTTAGCAAGTGAGAACTTTAACCTTTATACCACCAGGGCTCCTTATGTTTCCTCTTAGCACTCAGCATGTTAGGCTCCAGCAACTCCCTACCCCCACTTCACACTCCACATTTCCCTCAGCAGAGATGTAGGAAGGGTCTGCAGCCTGCTGTGCTGAGCTGTGGTTGATGGGGAGGGAGGTTAAGCCGAGAGGCGCCAGGCACTGCTTCAATTACACTTAGCCTGTTTCCAGAGCTTTAATCACGACTACTTTCTCAATGGGTCCTTTCAGAAAGGCCAGGGGGAGAATAGGCAATTGGAAACCTTGGTAGTAATTGGGGTCCCAGACCTCCAACTCCACTGAGAAACATGGCTGGGATGTAACATTCACTAAAGGAAAAAGAAAACTAGGAGAGACTAGCCCTTCTAGAAGGATCCATCTGTGTTGGGAATGGGGGTGGGGTACGTGGAGATCATAAACAACAAGTGGAAACAGTAGGTGACAATCAGAAGTTTGTGGTTTTAAATCAGGGGTCTCTTGGGCCAGTTGACAAAGAATGAAGACCCTTCCTGAGATAGGTAATGAAACTGAGACCCCCATGGCTGGGGAAGGGTATGGAGGCACTGAGTAGGGATGCAGTATAGGCTTATATCCCGTTACCCTGAAGCATCCTATGATGGGAGACGGGGCCAGTAAGGGAGGTGTGTTTTGGGTGAAGAGCTCCTACCCGAGGCTCAGGAATTTGTATTCTCTCCCAAGTAGCCAATTCACCAAAGCCTGCCTGCTTCTGATTAACATCAGGAGGGCAGCCAAGGACCTGCTTCCCCACCTCAGCTGAGCTATCTCAAGAATCAGGGCCTCTGTGCATTGTCTGGGTCTCATTGTTCTTGGGAAAGAATGGGTGGAAGCATCTCATAGACTCTTCCCTGTCACTTCTAGCCAGCAGGACCCCTGCCCTATTCTTGTCCCAAGGAGGGTGTGACACATAACTGGATTTAGCCATAGAAAGAACGACTTGCCTAGAAGTCTTATTCTGCCAACCTCCTCACTCCCCAAACACCACCTTCTGCTGTACTTTGTTTGCTAGGGACTAAATCATTTATTGCATCATGAACTACCAGATACTAAGTGCCACACTCCTGAATGGAGAAACAGAGGGATGAATAAAGACAATAAGAGTCATTGTGATAAGAGTCCCGGTAATAGTGGTTCACATTTACTGGGGACCTTCTAAGGAGATATAACCAAATAAGGAGATATGGAGTACCCTATTTAAGTCCCAGGGGAACACTGTGAAGTAGGTCTATCTGATTTCACTTCCCAGAGAAGAAAACTGAAGCTTGGATAACTTACTGCACTTGCCCAAGCTCACACCATCAGTGAGTGGCAGAGCTGGGAATGACATAGAATCTGTTCAGAGACAGGTCTCAAAGTTCTCGTAAAAGGAATTGGGGGGGCGGGGGCGGGGGGTGGGGACAAGATCAAGGGAAGAGAAGAGCTGGGCAAAAGAGCATGGGTGGTGGAGGCAGAAAAAAATAACTTTCCTCTAGGTCAGGGTTCCACAAACTTTTCCTGTAAAAGGTCAGATAATAATGCAGTCCATCTAGTCATGGTAGCAACTACTCAAATTTGATGTGCTACACATGGCCTCCCTACAATTTTCACCACTCATCCTCAGATTGAATTTTGAAGCCATAGACAAGGAAGCAAATTCTGCAACTAAGCCACCCATGTGTACTGGCGGTTCTAAAGGGAATATGCAAAGTCTGTGAATAGGTCTTACATTGGAATGGAACAGCCATGAAGAGTTATGTTCTCTATTTTCAATGTTCTCAAACTTGGTCCAAATGTTTCTTATATTTTTTAATGACAGAGAGGCTTTAAGGTTAGGGTATTTTTCATTCCATCTCTCCAAAGTCAACGTTTAGAAAAGTTTCCCAGTCAAAACCTCTCAAAGTCCTTCTGTTGTCTCTTATAAGATATAACTTCCTTCTCTGGCTTTCACCCAGTTTATCAACATCTTTTTAAAACAGAGAACTCATAATGAACACAATAATGTACCTGTGAGCTGACTAGGGCTATCACTTATTTGTCATTGCTGTGGAGAATATACACAGCCGAACATTCAACTATTCAACAATTTCTACATGTGAAATTCTATAACATTGATTACATTTTTCGATTTGTGCAATCAACCTCACCCTCCTTTTTGAATTTGCTCCTCCTACATTACATAAACTTACTGCCCCCTAAGTTTCCTATCTAATCTTTTGAGTTGCTGTTGTCAATTTGATCACATATAGATAGCTCTTTAAAAAAGCACAATGCTCAAGGTAGACAATCTTTACCAGTTAAGCTAAACAACTGCTTGGCTTGGTTAAGCTAAACTATTGTTCTGTCTTAAAAGAAGTACAACCAGAATGCTCCTTAGAAGCAAGGATGGCAAGACTGTGTCTCATGTACTTTGGACATGTTATCAGGAGGGATCAGTCCCTGGTGAAGGACATCATGCCTGGAAAAGTAGAGGGTCAGTGAAAAAGAGGAAGATCCTCAATGAGATGGATTGACACAGTGGCTGCAACAATGGGCTCAAGCATAATAATTATTGTGAGGATGACTCAAGACTGGGCATTGTTTTGTTCTGTTGTATATAGGGTTGCTGTGAGTCAGCACTGACTTGATGGCACCTAACTACAACACTGGTTTTAAGAAGACTTCCAGGCATATTTTTGGTCTAAGGTTTAAAGCTTATCTCAGAGCAATATCAATTTCAGGGGTTATCACTTTGATATATTTATTTTTCTGCCTGATATGTGCTAATTCCAGAGGATGTGGGAGAAAGTAGTTCCCCCAACCCAGTCCTCTCATCCCGTCACTCCAGTGGGTTGTATCAAGAGATAAATAACAACTGTAAAAACAGTAAACAGGCCTTTATTTTGACAACCATACTGGGAAACTCACTGCCTGTGGGACCACAGTAACTTGATCTCCTGTGATTGTACCCATAAGGTCTCATTGCCCTCTTAACATCTTTTCTTTAAACCACCCCCTCCATCTCAGCTGGTACAATGATTTAGTGACTATTTTCTCCCAGGGTTTGGTACTAGCCATTGCTTGGATACTGGCTATATCCTGTAACAGCCTGAGGAGATATTTTTAACTCAGATTTCCAGGTTCCTAATTCAATACCTTGTTTATAACACTCTGGATGGGAATTTTACCATTTTAACATCAAATTCACCAAGTTTGGTTATCAAACCACCATGTCCTAAAGTTGCCAAAAGCAATTATAAGAAAGTAAGTTACCAAGATGAACAGGAACTGTTGCCATATGCATGGCCCAGCAGAGTGACAGGAATGACACAGACCACTGAGTGATCAGTGTTTGTTTATTGATCACACATTGATTACAGCTCAGGAGGGAGGGCATGCATTTGGGGAGTGAAGAATTATCAGTGGGCTGGTTCCTTTGAGATTCAAGCCCTAGAGCCATCCAGGTTGCCTGCTGAGAAGCCAGCATGTGAATCCTCCTCTGTGGATAAGGAACTCAAGAAGTTAAGACTCAAGCAACCAGGTACCCTTCCCATACCTTGTTGCCTCTTTGCATCTTACCACCTGCAGCCACTGAACCAGAGTAATCACAGGAAGCCAGGTAGCGCCATGTGCAAAATTATTTCACTGAGATTTGTTTTAATTGAAGACAGCCAAATCCAGCAATGCCTTGCCTGGAAGATTGCTGGAGGGCTCTTTCTCTGTTCCTGAAAACAAGTGCCCTAATTGAAAGGGACTGGAAGAGACCAGAAAAGCTCAAGAGACTAGCATCGTGGGCTGCTTCAAAGGGCAGTAGCATGGTGTAGCCATGGTTCTTAAACATTAGTGCGCATCCAAGTCACCTGGAGAGCTTGTTAAAGCACACATCCCCAGGTATTTGGTAAGTCTGGAGTGAAGCCTGAGAATATGCATTTGCAACAAATACCCAGGTGATGTTAGCACCGCTGGTCCAAAGACCATACTGAGAAGCACTGGTGTAAAGAGAGGAAAATGGGCTTCAGAATCGAGAAGACAAAGGCTTGAGCATGTGCCTTGGTCAAGTCATTTTACCTGTAGGGTATTGTTGTTGTTATTATTGTTGTTTACAGAACATTGATTAAATAACCTCTAGGTCAAAAGATTGTTTTTCAGAATCAATAAGATAATGTGCCAAAGCACAGTTCTACTTATAGTGGAGCTTCAACCAACACTAGATCTCTTCGGTTTCTTTGTATCCCTCTGTACCTGCACAGGTGGGCCTCAAGGAGATGATGTAATCACTGTTTTGCAATCACTTCCCCTGACTCTGTTTTTAGCAGACCTTCCTAACACAACCTTCTCCCTATGCAGAAAAAAAATCCCACATTGTCCACCACAGCAAAAAGCATTCAAAGCCACTAGCTGGACTAGTGGAGACAGGATGTCTCTGTTGTCTTGACATCTGGCCTCTCCAGAACAAGCCTCTAATTTTCTGTGGCTCCCTCCTGGCCTCCCTTCAATGTGGGAGAGTGGTGTGGATAATGAGCCCCATCTGGGAAGCAGCTGGGTTCCGAAGGCCCCCCTTCCCTGTGCCTTTGAAGAGTCCATCCATGTTCTGCCTGGAGGTCTCCTCTTGCGGCCAGCACCTCTGTTCCTTATTAGCAGTGGGGAGAGCATCAATATGGTAAAAAGAGGAGGCAAACGAATATCCTATTCTGAGATGTGCTGAAACATACCGGTATGGAGGAGGCTGCTAGGGACAATAGTGTCTCAGACATTATGGAGCTTGCAGCCAAAATGGCACTCATTTCTCTCCCATTACTACAAATCTGGCTGGTGTCATGGATGAAAAGCCATGCAATTGAGACTCAGCCCATTGGAGTTGAAATTCAAGCTCTACCACATACAACGACCTTGAGCTTTAAGGTGAATGGAGAAGTTACAGAGAGGTCTACAGGAGTTTGTGTAGGAAACCTGCCCTTAATTACCTTAACATTATTTTCAAAAGCAGAAAAAATAATCAAGAAAACTTAACTACTCTAGTTGACTTCGAGATGTAAAACCAGCTGACCCTTTGAAATGCTCATATGGACATGAGCATTTCAAAGATAAAGCACTCAAGTGGATTTCCTTTCCTAGCCTTCATATTCACCTGTAAAGTGATTCCCTTCAAAGTCGCAAATGGTACTAACCTGAGGTCCTCTCTGAATCTGTTTCTATGGTATCCTGAGTTCTTTCCATCTGGTTGGTTTTGAGTGGATTTGATGTGAAATGAAGGACCTCTGGTTTCGTCCTTCACCTTCACCTTTTGCTGAATGGGGCAAAAATGTAAATGGCACTAAACTTTCAAACTATGGAGCACTGAGCTTGGGTTACTTACCAGTTCCGTGAGTTTGGGCAAGTTATTTAATCTCGTTGAGCTTCAGTTTCCTCATATGTAAAATAGGCATACAAATCTACTTTTTAAGGTTATGGTGAGGATTGCTTAAGAACATGTATTCCTGGTACATAGAAGGTGCTCAAAACATGCTAACCCTCACCTCACCACATACAAACCTTCCTTGAATATGATTTTTTCCCAGATGTTGGGTATATGTGATCCCTTTCAATGCTTGATGATCTTATTTTTTAATATTTATTTTGTCCATAATTATTTTTAACCTGGAGAAGGTTAGTTATGCCATTGAGCTATTCAAAAAGTGGTCACAGTAGTGGTGTGAAGACAAACGTTTGATTCCTTGTGATGTCAATATCCATTTAGAGCAGATGTTCCAATCATCTTAGGAAATTCAGTGCTGTGGATCCTTCTTTCCCAAATTGAAAAGCTCAGCACCCCAATTACTGATGCCAAGCTCCTATTTGTCAGGAGGGTGTGCAGGTATTATGAGACTGACAAAAATAACTTACTTTTAGGTTGGCTGTCTAAAATTGGAGGTGACTTGTTACCTTCGCTGAATTTCATGGTGAAAATATTACCTCTGTGGCTAAGTACTCCCAGCATAGCCAATTTTAAGCTGCCATTCATCACAGAGTTGGGAAGGAATTAGCACAATTGGATCTCCCACACTGGTAAGAGCCAATCTCAGTACACCAATGGGTCATAGGATGAGGAATTGACCATTTCAAGAGAGTTATTGGGGATGGCAAGAAGAAAGGGCAGAGACAGCAAAATAAACAGAAAGGAAGAAAGAGAGAGAGGGAGGGAGGAAAGAAGGAAGTGATAAAGAAATGAGATAAGAGAAGGAAAAGAAATGGAAGGGAAGGGAAGGAATAAGAAAAGAAACAGAGACCTTAGATACCATCTCTTATAATTCTTCCATTGTACAGAAAAGGGAACTGAGGACCAAGGGGAGAGACAAAATTCCTAAGGTCACCCCTAAAATCAGTGGTCGACTTGGAACACCAAGCCAAGGGCTTAACATGTATGATTAGAGATGAAACATTCCAGAGAGGAACTAGAATTAATGAGTGTAACTGAGCAAATAAAACTCTAGTTTGAACCAAATGAAACATTGCCCACAGTTAAATCTATGAGGCCATAATGACTTCCCTGGAGAAAGCCCATCACTCAGTCACTTCAAACTCAACTAGGCAAAAAGACTTGAAGACCAGTCATCGGGAACAGCCAGTGTGGGTAGAAAATGGGCAGAGTGGCCTGGAGGGTGTCTTCAGCCCCTACTGTCTATAATTCTGTGGCTGGGGGGTGCCTGCCATTTGGTACTTAGCTGCCACACAGCAACTAGCAGCCCTAACCTGCAGCTACAAGCAATTAACATGCACAATCTTGAGAGAATTGCTGAGATATTTAGTGGAATTACTCTGTGATTTCTCCCTCCAGCATTCGTTTTGCAAAGGGAATAATTTCTGTTGTGTTTCAGGTTTTATTCCTTGTGATACCAACATCCATTTAAAGCAGATGTTCCAACCATCTTAGGAAATTCAGTGCTGTGGATCTTTCTTTCCCAAATTGAAAAGCTCAGCACCCCAATTACTGATACCAAATTCCTATTTGTCAGGAGGCTGCGCAGCATTAGGAGACTGACAAAAATAATTTACTTTTAGGAATTCCCAAGAGTCAGACCCCCTGCTGGCCTCAGCCTCCCCAGAATTCCTGATTCTGTCGATTACTAGCTGGCTAACCTTTTACGCCTCTCCTAAAGCCTCTAAATGTTTTCCTCTCATTTGTAAAATAGGAATATTGAACTCATTGCGTAATAGTTTAAAGCAAGAGTCCAGAGAAAGAGCATGAAAACTTGAATCCAGGCTCTGCCACTTAATAGCACAATAACCTTAGGTAACGGACCAAACATCTCTCAATTTCTTATCTGAAAATAAAAGAAAAAGGATGCAATAAGATAGGTTATGTGAAGATTAAAAGATAATATGCATAAAGTGCTTAGCATCATGCCTCACACCAGTGGACACTTAATGTTGATTTTAAAATTGTATTAATATTTTTAACAACTAAGCTGAGAATCTGTGATCCCATTACGTGGATGAAGATGCTGATACTTGAAAAGAAGTGGCTTGTCTGAAAACACACAGCTAAGGTTCAAGCCCAAGGCTATCTGATTGCATTTCTCTTTTTGTGTGGATGTGATAATGTATATTTTGCAAAAGTTCCCTCATGGGGAACAGGGAAACATATACTCTTAATAATTATTAAAATTGCCCTTCTTCCCTTATCTTTATGAGTGGGAACTCCTAAGTCTAATGGTAAGTCAGACGGCCAAGCAAATGCCACACCTTGTAAGTTGCGAACTTGACACAAGTTGCTTAAATATTCTACAGGCAGTAGAATTGCAGCGTCCAGTTTTGTCATTGTTATTTTTGTCTTTCTCAAAAGGAAGGGGCAATGAACATGGACTGGAGAGAATTTCCAGTCTTAGACCTGTTTCTAGTCTTCAAATAACAGATCTCATACTATGGGTAAGTATAAAAAATGGCAACGGACATTTTGTGAAGCCACATTCTGCTATGTCTCCCATAGCCTGTGATAATTCTTGAGCTGGTCTGAGCCACTTATTTATAGGGGAGAAAAGATATTCTGATGAGAATCACTTTCTAGTTTGAGAATTTTATTTTAGTGTCACTTGATCTACTTTTAAGCCTCCCGGGAAATCAATGCTACATTTGACTTCTTTCCATATCATTGTGTTAGCTATTAGACGGCTAATTCGCCTCACAAGACATGCCAATACGAGGGGCACTGGGCTCATATTAGGAATAGAATTTCACCACTAAATGGTCAGGCCTTTTATGATTAGGACAGGAGAGCAATCCAAACAAGCAGCCAATGAGAATGGACTCCAGTCACCTGTAATCACTGCTCTTGGGTTTCTAATGGAAGTGGTCGCGCTTAGTACAGGTCATGGAGCTCTAATTTATTCTAGAAATGATAATGTGGTCTGGTTTGCAAGTTGAGACTACGGCAAGCTTCTTTCTGCTCTCTCTCCCATATTCTTTCTGCTGCTTTTTTGTTCTTTCCTGCCCCCGTTTTCTCACACTTTCTTTTTTCTTTATGGAGTGCATTTAATAATAACATAAATAATTAAGGAATCAAATCAAGGTAGACCAGGGAATAATAATATGGGAAAATGAAACACTGTTTTCCAAGGAGGTTCAGGTAAATATGCCAGGTTTGGGGTCAGATTATCCTAGATTCTAAATTCTTAATTTGTTATTATCAGCCATGCAGCTTTGAACCAGTTAATACATTTATCTGAATTTTAGTATTCGTCTGTGTAAAATGAAAATACTCCAGAAAGTTTTTCCAAGGAGCAGTTGGAATAATGAGTGAAGAGCATCACAAACATAATGGTAACTGTGGGAGGATTCCTAAGGAAATCTACTGGTTTGGCTATTTTTCAGTCAAACAGAATGAGATGGCATCAGAACAAAGTGAACCTTAACTAAAACAAGGTCCATTTTCAGAGCATAGTATTTCTGGAGACTGACCAACAAGGACTCCATCATCATTATTCCATCATTTGAGAAACAATAGCCAATAACCAGTTGCCACAGAATTGATTCCGACTCATGGAGACCCTATGTCATTCAACAGGTGAATGGTTAAATAAACTACGGTACGTGCATACCATGAAATATTACTCAGCAATAAACAGGAACAAACTTGATACACAGAGCAGCTTGGATGAATCTTGAGAGTATTATGCTGAGTTAAAAAAAAAAAAAAAAGGCAATCTTTTTTTTTTTAGTTGGGGGAAACACCCAAATGTCCATCAAGAGATGAACTGATAAACAAATGGTAGTAATTGGTACAATGGAATATTAGTTGTAAATAGAAATGAAGTTCTGATACATGCTACAGCATAGCTGAACCTTGAAAACATTACCCTGAGTGAAGTAAGTCAATGACAAAAGGACAAGAAGAAAGGGTGAGTCATCGTTTAGGAAGCACTGAGTTTCTGTTTAGGGTGATGGAAAATTTGGTAATGGATATTGGTGACGGTTTCACAACATAACTGATGTAAATGGAGTCACTGAATTGCACACATAAAAATGTTGAATTGGCAAATGTTGTGTTATATATATTTTTACAACAATTAAAGAAAAAAAAAGGCCAGTCTTGAAATGACAAAATCTTATCATTTTGTCAATGATATCATGACATCAATGGAGAACAGATTAGTGGTTGTCAGGGATTAGGGACAAAGGTGGGGTTGTGAGGGTGTGATTATAAAAGGGAACATGCAGAATGGTTGCAGTGATGGAACTAATCAGTATCTTGACTATGGTGGGAGATACACAAACTACACATGTGATAAAGTTGTAGAGAAGCAAACAAACACACAAATGAGTACAAATAAAACTGGGGAAATCTGAATATAATCAGTGGGTCATATCAATGTCAATATCTTGGTTATGCCATTGTACTAGTGTTTTGCAACTGGGAAACTGGACAGAGTATACACGGGATCTGTCTGTATTATTTCTTACAATTGCATGTGAATCTACAATCATCCCAACGAAAACTAAAAAAAAAAAGATGTCTGGAGACTGTACAACATTCATTTTAGAACTTCTCACTGCCTTACTTAAGAATCAGGATTAGCAAGTGTAGAACAAGTCTATGGTCATCAAATACTCTCCAATGCCTGAAATAGGAGAGAGGTTTTGTGTGTGTGTGCGTGTGTGTGTGTGTGCATTTGAGTCTACCAAGGAGAAGGTACTTGAACAAGGAGTATTGGACTCCACTCTTGCTCCAAGACAGAAGTTGCCATGTGAGGAGAGAAAAGAGAGAAATCCTAGTGTTCAAGACTACATAATTTGCATAAGACCACAGATGATTTGTCTAACCTAGGGTGGCTTGAAGTGCCCATTTCATAAAATGAATTGCCCTGTGTCCTTCCCAACAGTCCAAAGATCCACATTAGCCTTCCAGGAATAAATTGAGAAAAATGTACAGAAAGTATTGTGACTCTTCAATACTGTTCAAAGCAAATTTCACATAGAGCTCAACAGTCGCTGGTGGAGAATCCAGTGAGGTAAAATCAGAGGTTCTATTCCCTTAGCAGACTTCTCTACCCTCACTCTCTCAGGCTTTGTGTGGAGACAGTCTTTGGTGAAGAAGAATGAAGTGGAACAAAGTGACCCAGGCTTTGTTAGGAGAAAAATAATGGAAATTAAGTGTAAGAAGGCATTCCCTTTAAAAAAGAAAAAGGTGAGTTTGTCTTGTAGCTACTCCAACCTGAAGTTTCTGAAAGACTTAATACTTTAAGGATGAGTCAGGGCCCTGGATACAGGCAGAGGGGGAGAATAAGACCCAGAGTAATAATGGCAGAGAAGAGGGAGGGAGAGTGGAGGAAGAAAGGAAGCTTTGGAGGGCAATCTGATGTGGATCTCTACGGACTAGAAGGTTAATTTATGGGAAATATGATGAGTGTATTTTGCATGCATTCTTTAGATACTTCACGGATGAAAAATGCACTTCAGTTATTAATGGGGCTTTTTCTCTGCTAATGAACGATACCTGCAATGCCCACTGAAATGTATAGGCATCATAAAGTGATTCATCAGGCATTATCACTATTACTGTGAGTTCGGCTACTAAGCCGGTAAGCAACTGGGAAAGAGAGAGACCAGATGGGCAGAAACATGTCAACAGTAAGGAAGACTTCTCAGAAGGTGATGAGCAGAATAAAATGAAATATTAGTGGGAGGGAAAGGCTGTACCCTCTGAGTAAGGTATTCCGGGAAGAGTTGAGCTTATGTTCGTAGATTAAAGTAATATACCAGACATCCTTGTGTAGAGAATCTGGGTAAGATGGCATTCATTCACGTACATCCACTCAATTATTTGTTCAATGAATGAATTAATTTATGCAATGATTGAGTGAATGAAATATAGTACTAACTATAGCCAGGATGTGAGCTGGATGGAAGAGTTGGTCTCTAGTCACCCACTGGTCAGGGCTAGATAATTGCTTAGGAGTTGAAGTGCCAATCAAGCTGACTTGTATTCAGGGGAAGATAAGGCAGGGATTGGAAGCTGTCGCCATGACCTGGGGCAAAAACCCAGCTGTTTATGAAATGCCCTTCCACCCTGCTCCAGACACACATTCTAGGGAAGTAGACAGGGTCCAGTCTTACAGGATATTCTCACCCTTGATCAGCATCCATTTAAAAAGTGGTGGTACAAGACCCCAGGGTGAAAGACTTCAGTTCCTGAAACCAGGTTAGCCAAGGCTGTGCCAGAAAGTCATTGACAAAATGATATACATTGAGACATAAGCCCTATGAATATGCCCACATGCCCCAAACAACTACCATGGAAGAGTTGGGGGGGGGGAACAAACGTAAGAGTGATGTGTTTACAAAGAGAAACTGTGCAGTTAACCATGGCTGTCCCTCATTTAGGAGCCCTGGTGGCATAGCAGTTAAACTCTCAACTGCTAACCAAAAGGTCAGTGGTTCAGACCCACCAACCTCTCTGTGGAAGAAAGATGTGACAATCTGCTTCTGTAAAGATTTACAGCCTTGGGAACCCTATGTGGGCAATTCTACTCTGTTCTATAGGGTTGCTGAGTCAGAATTCACTTGATGGCAATGGGGCAGGCCCCTCATTTAAATACTGAGCTACCAGGGCTCCTTAAGAGCTCGGCTACTAACAGAAAGTTCAGTGGTTTGAACCCACCAGCTACTCTGAGGGAGAAAAGACCTGGCGATCTGCTCCTGTAAAGATTGGGGAACCCTATGAGGCAGTTCTACTTTGTCCTATAGGGTTGCTATGAATCTGAATCTACTCGCTGGCACGCAAGAACAATAGCCCCTCATTTGCATGGCCTTCTGCTTTGGGGCTAGGAAGTTAATTGGCTCTTGGTCTGAAGATGGTTTGGGGGAAGAAACATAGATGCCTAATTGGGGAGAAGTTCCAAGGAAGCTGTGAGGCAGAAACAAAGTGTAGTGACAACTTCCAACCCACTCTGAGTGGTAAGGCTCTGAGGAGGAGAATAAATAGATTAGTGTCATTTTAGAGGTGTTCGCTCTCTCCATTCAGCTGCATAATGCAATTATTTAGTAGTTCAGGATTCTTTTAATTCTGTTTGAAGAACTTAAGAGGTTAAGGGTTTGAAATGATAAATGCATTATTAATGTTGCCTCATAGAAACATCCAAGTCTATAATTTCAGAGGCAGGAAAAAAAAAAAAAAGACTAATAGGTTTTTTACTCACTTTTTTCCCCCTTGGTAAATTAACCTACAGGACCTGTGAGAAATGTATAAATTAGACATTATTAGAGAAAGTAATAATGGACCAAAAGCCATCATCTGACAGTTAGATTTATTAGCACAAGTGAAGGGTACAACTTTAGTTTGGGCCTATCCTCATCTCAACTCCTGCACAGCTGGAAAAAAAGGGTTAATTGTATGGGAAGTGAAAGTTGTGGATGGGTTCACACCAGAAAGGAAGGATTCTCTTCTATGACCTCACGTAAGCACCACAAGCACATGCGAGTGTTACTAGAAGCAGAACATATGCTAATAAAGAGCATGGGCTTTGAAATCCAACCTACCTGAGATCAATCAAATACCAGCTCTACCAATTACAATTTGTGTGATCCAAGCAAAATGTAATTCCTTGCTTACACTAAGAGGTATAACGAGTCCTCACAGGATTTTTGTGAGAATTAAAAAATATATATATAAAGTTGAGTATGTGACCAGAACATAGCAAGAATTCAATAAATGAAAGCTATTAGTATTACTATTAGTATTCAAATTAGAATTAGTATTGTGTTAGTGTTACCATTTTAGAATACCTCCTGCAATCTTCATCTAACAGATGAGATTTAGATGAACAAAGTGACTTACCCAGGATTACAGAGTTAATCTGTGGCAGAACCAAGACCTTCTCATTTACCCTTTTCAATACGTTTATGCTCTGTGGGTTTTAGCCACTTCAATCTAAACTTCAATTCCTTCTCAGTTCTTCCTCTAACTCTCCTCTCAACAACATACACACAATGTTCATCATATTTCTCACAGGTCATATTCAAGTAAATCAGAAAAAAATAAACTTTTACCATCATGTGTTTTTTGAAATAGATGGAGTCTCACTTTGGCCATGAAACCCTCTCATTGTAAACAGCTATAAAACTGGACAAAATAATAAGGCAAAAATTCTCAGGCAATAGAAAATTGATAGCATAGGTTTGTGACCCTTTGACAAAAAGAAACACATAAAGAGAACCCCTGGATTTTTTGCCTGAGGAACTTTCCAGGCCATGGCGCAAGGCAATAGAGGCCAAGCAGGAAGGGGGCTCCTCTTGCTGAACTGAGAAACAGAGAATCAGATTTCAGGGCTGCTGAAATTACTGGTATTTGTGGTGAAGCTATTAGAGAGGACAAAACTGTGTTTAGAAAAGGCTCAGAAATCTATACAGGGGTTCACCACAGATTCTTGGCCGTGGAGTTAGCTGCACACATGTTAGGAGAAACTTTCAGACTCAGTAGAGAATAGCTGCTACAGGAATGGGATGAGTAGAAGTGCCAGAGGCTGCATAGACTTGGCTGAGCACTCAGGCATTCAGTTGAGAGCCCAGAAAGGTCATACTTTAGTATTGAGGTCCATTCCTTAAAGTAAGAGTCATACCCAATGACTAAGAAGTAAACCAAAATAAATCCTTCATAATAAAGAATAAAGTCAAGCCTGCCATATCAAAAGGAGTCACCAAAAATTTAACTGTCTGCAAGAATAAAATTAATACAAACTCTTTAAATAATCCAAACTTTGATATTTAATCTTTGATGTCCAGTATATAATAAACATGATAAGGCGCATGAAGAAGCAGAAAAATGTGACAGTCAAGAAAAAAAGAATCAATAAAAATAGACTCTGAGATGACTCAGATAATGGAATTAGAATTCTCACGCATTGCTGGTGAGAATGTGGAATGGTGCAGTCACTTTGGGAAAGTATACAAGCCATGTATTATCTGACTTGTATACTTCAAAAGGTGAAGGGTGAACTGTACAGCATGTAAATTATAACTCAATAAAGATGTTATAAAAATAAACAGAGCTGCAGTAAACTGTGAGAAAATAACAAATGGTTTTACATATGTGTAATTGAAATACTAGACAAGTAGAACGATATGATGGGGCATAAAAATTATTTGGAGAAATAACGGCCAAGAATTTCCCAAATTTTGTGAAAACTAACTTAAATATCCAAGCAGTTCAGTAAACCCAAGCAGGATCAATACAATGAGAACCACAACTAGAAATATTACAGTCTATCTAATGAAACTCAAAGATGAATATTTTAAAAGTAGCCAAGAGAAAATGATACATTTTTTAAAAGTGAGCCATGCTTGTCAAGGATTGAATTGTGTCCTTCCAAAATGTCTGTCAACTTGGCTAGGCCTTGATTCCCAGTATTGTGTGACTGTCCACCATTTTGTCATCTGATGTGATTTTCCTGTGTGTTGTAAATCCTATCTCTATGATGTTGATAAGGCAGGACTCAATCTATAAGGTTAGGTTTTGTCTTAAGTCAATCTCTTTTGAGATATAAAAGAAAGGAGTGAGCAGAAAGCCAAGGGGACCTCAAACCACCAAGAAAGTAGTGCCAGGAGCCCAGCATGTCCTTTGGATCCCAGGTCCCTGCACTGAGAAGCTTCTAGTCCAGGAAAAGATTGATGAAAAGGATCTTCCTCCAGAGCCATTAGAGAAAGCCTTCCCCGGAGCTGATGCCCTGAATTTGAACTTGTAGCCTACTAGACTGTGAGAAATAAAATTTCTCTTTGTTAAAGCCATCCATGTGTGATATTTCTGTTATAGCAGCTAGATAACTAAGATAATGTAAATAATAGCTGGCTTTGCATCAGAAGTAATGGAGGCTAGAAACCAATGGAACAACATCTTAAAATTCCACAAAAGAAACTGTCAGCACAGATTTCTGTACACAGCAAAAATAAACTTCAAAAATTAGGGTTAAATAAATAAAATTTCACATAAAAACTGAAAGGATTTGTCTCAAGCAGAACTGCACCACAAAAATTGATACAGTAAGTTCTTAAGGTTGAAAAAGAAATGACATCAGATAAAATCCAGAGTAGAAAGGGATACAAAGCACCAGAAGTGATACATATAAAGTATAAAAAATCACCTTTATTGCTTCTCTTAATTTCTTTTAAGGACAGCTGATGACTTAATTTTAAAAATAACTTTACTGTGGGTTTTATAACATATGAACATGTAAAATGTTTGATAATAATAGGACAGAAGATGGTAAATAAAAAAGAGATGAAGTTATTTTATTGTTAGTTTCTCACATTTTACATGAAGTCATATAATATTAATCACATAGACTGTGATAAATTAAAGATGCCTGTTGGATCCCTGGTGGCACAGTGGTTAAGAGCTTGGCTGCTAACCAAAAGGTTGAATTTCAGATCCACCAGCTGCTCCTTGGAAACTCTATGGGGCAATTCTACTCTGTCCTATAGGATCGCTACGAGTTGGAATTGACTGAACAGCAACAGGTTTGGTATTTTTGTTTGTTTGTTTTACTGTAATTCTTAAAGCAACCACAAAAGTCAAAGAAGCATTGCTAACAAGAATAGCGTAGTCAAAGATAATAAAAAAAAGTATTTGTATTAGCCCTTAAGATGACAGGAATACAGGAGGAAAGGGACAAAAAACAGATGGAACAAATAGAAAACAAGGGAACATGATTACAGTTTGAAATTCAACTTTATTAATAATTCCAATAAGTGTAAATTAACTAGTAATACCAATTAAAAGGCAGAGATTGTCAGACTGAATTAAATGGAAGACCCAGATATATGTTATCTACTAAAGAAGCACTTTAATATAAAGACACAGATAGGTTCAAAGTCAAAAGATGGAAAAAAAGATGACAAACAATCATAATAAAGCTGGATTAGCTAACACTAATCTTAAGGAAGCTGGACTGGCTGTGTTAATACCAGTCAAGGTAGACTTCAAGACAGGAGTATTACCGAAGATAAGACGTCTTGAAACCTCTTTTCAAGGTCTTTGTGTTTCTCTTGGTATCACGACATCAAAATTCTTCCACACTTCAGGACATCATATGCCTATAGGAAACCTGTAATACCCTTTATTCCTATAAATTACTCTGAATGTGATGGTTTGTGGTGTATGTTTTTTGATGGAGGATCAGCCATTAGCAGAATTTTCCTTAGCTTCCTCTAGGTGGGTAGGCAAAAGCTCATCTCTGATAGTCCAAAGTAGTTTCTCAGCCTGAGAGATCCCTTTGTTACAGTCATGGATCCTATGAATCACCTACACAAATTCCTTAATTACTTCATTTCACATATATTATTCAATGTTATGTCAGTATATTAGATATTTAGAATAACTCCTGTGTATACAGAGGTAAATTTGGTCAGGATCACTGTCTTCAGAAAGCCTGCATTCTGCACAATAAGAATTAGAGTGAAACATGGTATGTGTTACACCAAATTTATGGGCAAAGTGCTTTGGAGAGGCTGTGTCTGCAATACAAAACCTTGCCCAAATCACTCTGGAGAATGATACCGCTTTGTAGATGGTGTATTAGTTTCCAAAAGCTGATATTAGGGAGAACCTTAATTTTCTCATTTATTAAGCACGTAAGGAAACACACACCTCAGAAGACTGATAGAGCTAAAATGTTATCTAAGAATACACATGAAGTTTTGGTTTTCTTTCCTCCTGCCTCTTTCTTAATTCTCCACAGTCTGAGCCTCCCACTCCCCACCACTGCACTAAATGCTTGTTAAATGAATGAAAGAAAATAATCTCAGAATTCAGGATGGCTTTTGTCCACCTCAAAGTTACCTGCTCAGGTATTATTTGTCTGGTAGAATAGCCCTCATTTCAGAAAGGTTGCCTCTTCTGTGGTTATATCCAATTTGGGGGTTATTTCAGAGGACTATGCTACACAAGAAAGTAATTCAGAGCCCAGATTACAAAATCTCCACTTTTGGACTGGTTTCCTGTGAAGGAAAATATCCTTCAAGATTCCAGACACAGCTACAAAGGAAGACTGGAGTAAGGGACCCTGAGGACAGTGGCTTTGTGCATTCTGCAGTGATTCCAGGTATTATTGCCACCCGGCTGCATCAGTATCTGGGATTCAGTTGTGACACAAGGGAAGAAAGATAGAAGATTATGTTTCTGGATTTTCCTTTGAAAATAAGCTGCATCAGGCAGGTATTTCATTTTAATTTCATGAAGCAAACACACTTGCCTCCAGGAACTCAAACAATCTCCTACAGCAAACAAGAAGGGAAGACATGATTTGTGGCTTTTAAGAATGCATTTCCTACCTCATTGTACTGGGTGTAGATTTAATTTTACCATGGCACAGTAAGTTCCGCTGATGACAAAATTATTTAGGCTTACTGCTTAATGCAAAGAAGGGAGAGTGGGAAGGAGCCCATGAAGAGATGACACAGGGCTCACAGCTGACTTTCTCACTGATGACTCCTTCTGGGTCTGACTTCAATGTCATACCTCCTAACCACATCATATTATGTTTTGCAAAATTCTCCAGCTAGAGAAGCATGAATGTTATAGAACAATTAAAAGTTTAGGAGACAGACCAAAATGAGCACAAATTGTTAACCCTGTGACTTAGTAAAACATAAAATAGTAAAGCATTCAATACCAATTATTGAGCACTAACAGGGTTTTAGTCACTACGCTAAATGCTTTTATACAGTGATCATATTTTGAAGATGGAGAACTGAGTTTCAGAAAGATTAAGCAACCTATTCAAGGTTATCCGGACAGTAGATGGTTCTATTGGATTCTCTATTTACCTACCCAAAGTCTTCCCTAGAACATCTGAACATACCTAAAACCAAACTCAAGGTCAATTAATCAAACCTAGCTTTGTCTTCTCGAGTTTTCTCTACCAAACATCTAGATTCAGAAGCCAGAAACTTAAGAATCATTCTTTACTGTAGCCTGCTTCATCCTTCAAATCTAATTCATTGCTATATCTTGTTTATTTGATTTTATCTTCTCACATAGTGTCTGACACAATAGATACCCTATACACAATTATTAAATTCTAAGAATTAGAACTGATATGCTTCTTAAAGGAATAGATGGCATCAGTTTATATTAGAGGGAGAATAGAAGACTTTGCCAAGATCTTAATCCAGGGCACAAAAGGGAATCCAGAGAAAGCTCAGCGAGGTCAGAACCAAAAGAATTTATCAGTTTACACAATCCTTCATCCTATTCTCCTACCCAAACCTCTCTACTACTTTCCATGCCAGGGTACCTGCTCCAATCCAGAACACCATCTCTCACCTGGATTAGTGAGACTTTCACTGGTCCATCCTCATCTGCTCCAATCCACTATAGTTAGGACAGTCAATTAGATCCATTCCCTGTCAAACCCTTCATGGACTCCCTCACTGGATAAATGTTAGGCTTTTGACCCACATGACCTTATTGACTCCTGTAACCCTGGCCAACGCCCAGATGGGACTCTAGACAGAGAAGGTAGTTAATTTGGCCAAGGCTGAAATCCCCAGTGGTAGCCCAGTCACAGGTTATTCTTCTTCTGTTTTACCAAGTTGCTTCCCAGGTTACCTGACTTAATACAACAGTGTGCTTTATAGAACACATGCCATTTCACCTGGGTATGGAGGAAACAGGCCTTGACTTCTAAAGGTTAAGCCTTGCCTCTGCTACTGAGTTTTTAGCTAGCCAGTCCTCCATACTTTGGTTGGCTCATCTGTAAAAGGCAGAGATTTTTGGTACTGATCCCCAAGAGTCTTTCAAATTCTAAAAAGAAATTATAAAATCACTTGCCACATTGTTGAGAAGAAACAAGAAGATCCCAGGATGAACTACAGATAGAGAGGAAAGCAACAAACACATAGTCACACAGCAGGTAACTTAAGAGAAACAACGGTACTGAAAAAGGAATGTGAACATGCATTGCCCAGAAACCAGTAATTAAGCAAGTTTGGGTTTTTCCCCATCCTCTGAATTCTTTGTACATTCATCCAAGGAACACCAAAAATAAGAATTTAATTTTCTCCAGGAACAATGGGATATAAACCAGGCCTCAGGCACACCTCTTCCCAACCAGCGTGAGCCAGGATCCACTCAGGAGATTGTGGCTATGAGTGCCAGGTAGCCAGGCCCAGATCTACCCCTTTCCACCAACACAGCTGCCCTTGGAAATCACACCAGGCGTGGCTGGTTTAAACAAATAAACAAAACAGCACTAACTAGAAACTAGAATCTTAGATTCTGTGAGCAGCAAGTTATCTTGGAAAACAGCTAGAATTACACACTAATTTCTCAGATGAGGACACTGAGGCACAGGAAGGTCACGTAACATATCCAAGGTAACATAGCAAATAAAAGATACTCAAACCCTTGTCATTCTGGCTCCAGAACCTGTGTGCTTGCTTTAATACCTCTTGCTGTTGATGTATGCCATGAGAATAGGTAACATCTCTGGTCCTCTTAGAGTTGCCATAGCATGACATAGCATGACATGCCATGTAGCTTGGTCACATAAAAGGAAGATTCTGCAGTTGAATGACTAAATGCGATCAAATTTAAATGTCTGTTTCCTCTAAGCTTGGTTAGCTTGAGTTCAGTTACTAGCTCTGGTCAGCTCTGTATGCCATCACAAGGCCAAGTGTAGTTCCTCGGGCCTTGCTGGCTCCATCAGATAACACCCCTTACACACAGACACAAACCCGTGCATACATATAAACACACTCAGTGGTTTTGTCTGTATGGCCAATTGATCTTCCTAGATGATAGGTCTATGTCCTCATTGCCTCTTCTAATTACAGCAGGAGACAGACTCCAGTTCAATAAGAGAAGGAAGGACTCTCTTACAGTCACAGTTGCTCAAAGGTGAAGCGCCTTGTCTTGGAAGGCACTGGGGTATCCATCCCTTGCATGGGTAGAATATTGTGTAAAATTCCCAGTATCACAAGGGAGATGAATTAAATTACCTTCAAATACCTTAAGTCTCTGAGATCCTGTGGTCCTTTGAACTTTTTTTTTTTATATATAAATTTTCTTTTGTTGTTTTTGTTGAGAATATACACAGCAAAACAAACACCAATTCAACAGTTTCTACATATACAATTCAGTGACATTGATAGCATTCTTCAAGTTGTGCAAACATACTTTCCCTCCTTTTCTGACTTTTTCCTCCCGCATTAACATAAACTCACTACTCACTAAGGTTCCTGTCTAATCTTTGAGTTGCTGTTGTCAGTTTGGTTCCCTATGGATAGTTCTTAAAAGAACATGTTGCTTAAGGCAAATGTTATTTACTAGTTAAGCTAAACTCTTGTTTTCTGAAGACTTCAGGAGATATTTTTGGTTTAAGGTTTAAAGATTATCTCAGGGGAATAGTTTCAGGGGTTCATCTAGCCTCCATGGCTCCAGAAAGCCTGGACCCCATGAGAACACAGAAATTTTTTACCTTCATGCTCTTTGAGCCCACATAAATCTCAAGGGTAATTAGAGGTGTGTGTTCATTTATTCATTGATTAATTCACTCAGTCTTTGATTTATTCATCTAACAAATATGTATATATAACGCACATGAGTCTCATCCTGGGATAGAGGCTGAGAAAACAGAAGAGAACTAAGCACTCTCCCTCCATTAAGCAGGTCATATAACCACTTATGGTATAACAGAATGAGGGGCCTGATAGATGAAAACCCATATATATACACTCTGCTGGATTGAGAGAAAAGTCACCAGTCAAAAGCTTTTGAAAAATTTAAGTTATTTGAAATCCTCAAGGTACTTAATAAAATGCATTGCTACTGTGTTTTTACACTAGGTAGTCATTGGGTGGTTACTCAAGTGTATAGTGGCTTATATGTGGGCACCGGTATAATTCAAGAAATGAAACTAAACATCCTCATCGATAGATCATCAAATCTACTTCCCTTATGTATCATGGAGCGATGCTGAGGCATCCAAGGCTGGAATCAGGTGCTTATGTCTGTCAGACGTGTCATGGCAGCTTGACTAAATATGTTTTACTTTCAATTAGTACGATTATTGCTATTTAACATTTATTAAATGCTTACCATGTACCAAAAAATCCCAAGGTGCTTCAAATGCTTGCCCCATTGAACCCCCAAAATAGGCTTAGAAGGTCGGTGTTACTGTCCTCATTTTACTGATAGGGAAATTAAAGGTCTAAGAATGTAATTAACTTGTAAAAACTCAAAAATGGGAAGGAGCAAATGCAGGATATGAAACTGGGTCTGTCTGGCTTTGCTGTTGTTGTTGTTATTAGGTGCTGTCGAGTCAGTTCTGCCTCATAGCAACCCTATGTATAACAGAACGAAGCATTGCTCGGCCCTGCACCATCCTTACAACTGTTATGCTTGAGCTCATTGTTGTAGCCACTGTGTCAACCCATCTCATTGAGGGTCTTCCTCTTTTTTTGCTGACCTTCCACTTTACCAAGCATGATGTCCTTCTCTAAGGACTGGTCCCTCCTGATAACATGTCCAAAGCATGTGAGATGAAGTCTTGCCATCCTTACTTCTAAGGAGCATTCTCGTTGTACTTCTTCTAAAACAGATTTGTTTGTTCTTCTGGTAGTCCATGGTATATTCAATAATCTTAGCCAACGCCATAATTTGTCTGACCCTAAAAGCCCATAATCAGGTGTTATACCACATGGCAGCCTTTTAGTCTGCTCTGGTTGACTTATCCTCAACATCCAGGATGATGAAGAACAAAACTCAAATCTTACTTCTCAGCTTCAAGCAGGCTAATGTTTGTTCATGGAGTCTTGGGGCTGGAGGAGGAGATTAACTGATGCTCAGCAGCATTCCCAGTGCCTTCTCCCTGTGATGAGAGCACCCTCTGGCCAACTGAAACAACACTGAGAAATGGAGCAGAGATAACTAATCTGGGGGCATGACCCACTCCACTGGAGACATTTACAGCTGTTGCCATAACAAGACTAGGAGCCGTGATAAGGAGCTGGGAAAATCTGTCAGAAAGAAGGTTACACCCAAATCTGACTGTGACACAGACCAGAATCAGCCCTGGGACTCTCACACAGTGTGGGAGAGTAGCCTCAAATCCCAGAATGCAAGCTGCATTTCCTTTTTCAAATGGCTCCTGATTTCTGGCTGAATTTGGTTAGTTACAGCTGGGTAGTCAAGGTTAGAAGGCAGCGGGGTCCCTTTTGGATTTGGCCTTTGGCTAATGACCTCACTTTAGCTCCTGCTCTCCCAACACCTGCATCCTATTGGCCAGCCACAAAGAACTGTACTTATAGGACCCAGAACTTCCTATCACTATGCTACTGGGAGTGCTTTCTTCTGTTTAGAAACATCCCCTCCATTTCTTTAACTTGAGAGTGTCTATCCATTCTCCAAGGTTGATGCAAAATGGAACCCCCTCTGGGGAGATCTCCATAATCCGTAACACCCACCTCCCAATTCAGATGAGAATGGCTTTGTTCCTCTCTGGAGGACAATCACTATCGTTGGGGTTTATTTCTGTCACAACACTCCTCATACTATGTTGATATTGTGGGTTCATACTTCTGTCTTCTGCAGTAGGCTGCTGTCTTTTTGAGAGAAGGGGGCTAGGCTGTATTTCTCTTTGTATTTACAGGATGTAGGAAAATTAGCAGTCATTGCAGATTCTCAGTAAAAACTTGATGAACAAATGTACAAATGAATAAACTGATGAGCTCAAATTAATATCAGAAAAGAAATCTCGGTCTAGTAGATGGAGCCAGAAAGAATTTCTCTTTAACATTTCTTTCTGGGTCTGTGAGGTACACAAACAATAGTTGTTTAATCACCATGATTCAGAGGTTAGTGGGAAGACCCACAGAGGTCATCGAAATAAGCTCCTTCATTGTACACATGGGGAAACTGAGGTTCAGGGATATCAGGTGACTCAGCCAATCAGCATACATCTCAGGGCTAGAAGAGCTTCGCATGGGCATCAGGCCACCCCTACCCTCCAGGGCCTTCGCACACCCAGTTCCTTCTGTTTCATCGTTATCCCCCTATGTCCACCCATCCCTTCCACATTTAATTACTTCACTTTGCTAGCTGTCATCTCAGGGTCTCTTCCCCTGTCAGGTCCACTCTGACCTTCCAGAACAGGTCACACCTCTTTGTTATCTTATCCTCACAGGGCCTGTTTCCTTACTTCACAGTCCTCACCTCAGCTTATAATTGTACAACCAGGAAGATAAATATTTGACTAAAGGTTGTCTCCACCACTAGACTGGAAAATTCCAGAAGCAGGAACCATAAACATTTTGATTTCCTCTGTCTGTAATTAGAACCTAACACTGCCTGACACAGAGGAAGCACTCAATAGATATCTGTGGAATGAATGAATGAACGAGTGAGTGAATGAGTGAAGGAAAAGATTCACCTATACTCCAGGCCAAAAAAACAAAAACTGTTCAAATCTAGTGTTATTTTTTCTAACTTTTTTTTTTTTTTGCTTTTTTCCTCAGCATTTCAACGTTAAATGGCCTGTCTTGTAGATCCGCCCTTCAAAACCGCACCCATCCTCCAGTCTCCTGCTAAGCCTCATCCTTTAGCATACCCTTCCAAATAACCCTGCAGGAAATGGATTCTCTCTTCCCTACACAGCTTGAAGGCCTAACAAACATGCTAGCATGCTAACCTATGTTAACTTGGGCACGTATTACCACTTTCACAAGAGTATAACTAACTCAGGGTGGGAACTGAACCTAATTCAGGTCTGTCCTTTTCCCCATGGTCCACAGTGAAGTGCCTGCCACGGAGCAGGAATCCCATAATTATGTGTTTTCATGTCCGTCGGAATGAATATGTCATGAGTAAGTGGGCAACAGGCTTCTGGCTTCATTTTCCAAACATAAGCAAAGGGACAGTCGTGCAGATTTTTAAGCTCATATGTATTCCAAGGACATAGTCAAGAAAAAAAAAATTACTAATCAGCCTTCTTTTCTCTTTTCCTTTGTAGACTACACTCTAATTTTTTTTTTTTTTAACTGGGAGGGAGAATGAAGATAAGACAGTGGTTCTGGATGAGTCTGGATAATTATGTTTTTCACATTGCTTAGCAGTTCGGATTGACAACTACTGATTACCTAAGGCACTGCATATTTTCTAAAATAACTCACAATACAAAAGTAATAATTGGATATAATTACAAAACCAACTGATACGACCCCAGCGTAGTCTTTAGTTTATAGACTTCAGTTGCCCCATCTATAAAATAAGGGAGATGGAATAGATCCATCTTTATCAGTTTTGATTCTCCCAGATTTATTCTCCTATAACTCATTCAGGGTACATTCATTCATATGGTGAATATTTAATGGGCACCTACTATTTAACAGGCACGTTTGGGTGCTGGTGAGCCCAAAACAGGGTACACCTGCCGATACGGACCTCACCTTCTAGTGCGAGACATGATGTATATGATGCATGGTACTGCATGTGTAAACGCATATACTGCTGCTATGTCTGGGAGGGAAAGGTATTTTGGTAGAATACACTATGGAGGTTCAGAGGTCAGGAATGACTAACAAAATGGAAAAATCTCAACCTGAAATACGGTCACACGCGAAGGACAAAAAGAGGCCAGAGTGACTACCAGAGAAGGACCAGGTGGAAGAGGGTGGGGAAGGAGAATAGGGCAGGCAGAGACCATTTTCCTACAAGTAGTGTTATGTCTTTCCCATGTCCAAAGTGGAGGTTTTACATGGTCACCCATGCATTCCAAAACCAGCACTATGGCAACACTGTGAGAAGAAATTACAGGGTGAGGGGCACAGGTCTGCTAAAGGAGAGTAGCGGAGACAGGAAGAAGTAGGGTGGTGGTGGCGGAGATGCGGAGGTGGGCTGGATAGGCAAGGCACTGATTGTAAAAGCTGGACGTACCAGCTGATGGATTTGACACGTAAGGTGGTCACCCGATGAACCTGGTTGTGGCACTGAAAGTCCCCTGTCCACGAAGCTCCTCAGCCCCAGCAAATCAGCTGGTTGGCCGCTCTACAACTAAATGTCAGTGGTGATATTTAGGTTTCCGGGCTGCATAGGATCATCCTGCATCCTCCCTAAATTGTCAAGCATTCTGTGTAGAAAAGCCTGTGTGATGAACCTGCAGAGGATGGGAGAAACTTGATGGACAGAAGGTCTTCCAAGTCCCGTTTTAGGTCTCATATCTGGCTCCTCTAAACTTAGAACAACATCTGCAATGGCAGCATCTCCAGGAAAGCCATTCTGAGATGAGGCCCTCAACACGCAAAGCTTGTCCATTGGAGGTACAAATTATAAATTCTTTTGATTTCATTAAACTCTACAATGGCTGCCTCAGCCCAGTCCTCAGCTTATCCCAGAAAGGGGCATTTAGTTCATTTCTTTTACACATGGTTAGTGTTGTGAAAGTACCAAGGGTGATACATCTTTGTTTTCACTCAGGGAAGAACAATGGGATTTTCCTCCTTACCTCGTATTATTGTTCCATTCTCTCTCTCTCACATATAATATATACTATAATTTTTCCCCAAATCATTTGAGAGTCAATTAATTGGAGACATGTTCCTTTACCCCTAAATATTTAATGCGTATTTCCCTTAAACAATGACATTCAACATTGATAAGATATTGTTATCTAATTCACAGTTGTATTGAAATTCCATCAGTGGTCTTAACAATCTCATTTATACCCTCCTCCTCCTCCCACCCTGCCACCTCCAGGATCCATAAACCTTTATTTATATATTAATATATGCATTCGTTTGTCATTTTAATTTGGTAATTTTAAGACTTGTTTTTCATTATAAAGAAAATTATGCTCACAAGAGAATGAGAAGATAGAGATGGAAAAGGAGCATGGGCTCACTATCCAAGCTTCAGGACAGCTTAATTCCATTCTTTTTCATAAATATTTTAATGCCTATGTATAAATTGGAAACTCTGGTGGTGTAGTGGTTAAGTGCTACAGCTGCTAACCCAAAGGTCGGCAATTGGAATCCACCAGGCACTCCTTGGAACTCTGTGGAGCAGTTCTACTCTGCCCAATAGGGTCGCTATGAGTCGGAATCAGCTGGATAGCAATTTTTTTTTTTAGGTACAGATCACTACATCGCACAACATTGTGCAATATACAACATTGCATATATTATTTGACTTAACTTCAAATCTTGGTTTGTCTCTCAACATTGTTAACATTAAAATGTCCTGTGTTGTGTCAAACTCTTTAAACAGTGCACTGGACAATTACAGCAAAGGTGTGTGCGCTCCACAACTTACCTAACCATTGACCATTGGAAGCGTTCACGCTTCCATTTTTTTTTTTTTTTTTTGTACAAATGAGTCAACTAACATACTTGTACACTAAGCTGTTTTGTATTTCTGGTCACTTCCTTAGGCAAGATTCCCAGAAGTGGAGTTTCTGAGTCAAAGAGCATTGGCAGCATACTACTCCTGATACTCACGCAAAACTGCCTTCCAGAAGGGCTGTAGCTAATTCTATGCCTACTCAAATGTAAGAAGGTGCCCGTGGAACATGTAAACACCTAGACTGGCAGGGACCTCAGTTAGGCAGGGACTCCTCACCTGCCTTGGCCCAAAGAGAGAAGAGAATTTGCTTTTTCCAGCCAGGTGAGTTCTCACCAGTGCAAGCATCATTGTAGAACAATACCCAAAAGGAGATATTTTATAACAATAACTGGGATCCGTGGACAAGTTTCACAGAGTTTAAAAATTTTTTTTTTTTTTTTACTTAGATAAACTTTGTTTTTAGTTTTGTTTATTTTCTTTTTTACTAGGAAAATGGGTACAATTCATCAGATTCTTAGGGATGTCTGTAGTCAAACCCGTGTTGTTTTTGCTGTCTATGATTTTCCATTCTTCTGGTAAAAGAGTGTCCAGAATTTTTTGGGGGACACAGCCATTCTCTATATGCAGCATCTTGTTTGAATGGAGTTGACCCCCTCTCAGCTCCAGGAGGGCTGATTGTCCTAAGGCTATTGGTATTTTCCGTTTTCCTAGACTCAGTGACTGGTTCAGAATGGCCACGTGACCCAATCTAAGCCAATGAAATTCATGCACAGAATATTTGCTCAACTGTTGAGGAAAGGAAGCCTTTTTACCTGGTTGGAGGCTCTGGATCTCATGTGTTTATCTTTCCAACCTATGAGATTTGGAAAAGGAACTCACATAGTGTAAGGCAGGGCCAACAGATGGGTGACAGACATGGGCTCTCCTGACATCATCTTTGTCCCTGGGTTCAGCCATTCCTGAATGTAGTTCTACCCCTAAGCTCTTTAGCTCATGCAGCCAAAGAATTTATATTTTACTTAAGGCAATTTCAGTTAGGATTTTTGTCATTTACCATCAAGACTACTAACTAATCTAAGATTCATTAAGGAAATGAAGTGAAGACACATTAAATTTCAATTTCCTCACTTTAAATATGAGGATATGCAGGCCCAGAGAGGAGCATTGGCTTGGCCAAGTTCGACCTAAAGACAGGACCAGGATTCAGGGTATCGTTCTTTCCAGTATGATGCTCTTATCAAATGCCCTATTCCCCGGAGATTTCAAAGGAAGATCAACAGCTGTGCATAAAGTTTTTTCTAATTATTCCTGATATCAACATTGCAGACAGGTCACTATTGAAGAACCCATGCACTCAGAAAACATACTGTACACATTGCAACTACTGGAAATGCCTTATTTTGAATTCTTTTCAGTGTCCCTTTTGTAACGGGAAAGTTCTTTAAAAAAAATTAAAAAATTGAAATTCTTCCAACTGCTCAGAACCAATTCATAGTGTGTACTTTTGTGTCCTGTACCCTGAGTTTGAGAAAGATTTTAAAAGGGAAACCCAATAGTTTCCTTACACTTCTGGCAAGAGCCAAGGGCTTTTAGGCAGTTGGCTTGGTTATAAACGGAGTGAGTCCCTTGGGAACACTAGGTTCTTCTGGAGAGTGCCCTTCAACTGGTCTCTCTGGAGTGGCTGCTCCCACATGTGTTGAGTCTCAGGAGCTTCCTGGTTTCTGGTGTCCTGACATAGTGCTGACTACGGAAACTTTAATTTTCAGTGTAATGTGGAAAACCTTACTGGTTATATAACTCAGAATGACTTATTAGAAGACAGTCCAAGGAAAGAGACTTGACTGCATTCGTCAACAATGGAGAGTCTGCATTCTCAAACTTTAGAGTTGGAAGGGCTGAGAGAACCCATCTAACAGAGCCTCTGCATTTTTCAGGGCTGGAAGCTGGGGTTCCAAAATAAGACAGCGAGTTCCTCGTGGGCACACAGGGAGTCTGTAGTAGATCCAGGGTTATTTGTCTTCTAGTCTAAGTCTGTCCAGGGAACTGGCTACCATTTCTGAATTCCACCTTGGTTAATTTGGAAAAGAGAAAATCTCCTTAGGGTTCTTAAGATGCAGATACACAGTTAATTGTCACAGCATCTTGGGTTATGGGTTTAAGAGTATTATCACCTCTAATCATGACCCTTTGAAATAAGATTAAGCTATTAAAGATTATAACCATTGATTCATCTTTTGTTCCTAAGCCTGTGTGAGCACCATTTGAAATGGGATAGCCCCAGGAGCCTACCAAGATCCTCATTAACCCTCAGGGCAGACTTTTGCTAGCCTACACAACTAGTCTGTTGTGACTCCTCAGACAGGTATATAGTAGAACCTTCCAGGAAGCACTTCTCACACTAAGGGGCCCTTTTGGGATATTCTCTGCTGCTGTTCCTGACTAAAACTCCCCGTTCTCTCTTGCCACTGCCTTAGGCTGCAGGGTCGTAAATCTTAATCATATATCCCAAATGTTCTAGCTATGCTTCTGCTTTCCTTTTCTTAGTTATGGTTGAGCTTGGTTAAAAACATATACACAGAATGAGAGAAGTCACAGGTGATAATTTGAACATGTAAATTCAATTCATTTTACACTGAAGTAACTTTGCCTAGCAATGTCCTTCTAGGGAACTGAATCCCAGATCACTGGGCCTCCAATAGCTCTACCTGGTTTCCAGGGAAACTAATCTTGCCTGGTCCTCTCCATTCCTATCTGAGTACGTCCATTCCTATCTGAGCAGGGCTGCTGTGATGAGTGTGGTTTTCACAAAGTTAAACAGTTCCTTCCAGCACTCTTTCCAGACCTGCTGATAAAGGCTAAAACACAGGATTCAGGGGAGGAACACAGAATAAAATGGTCTTAAAAAGCTTTTGTTGTAATGCAGAAGGCTTGTGTGAATTTCCAGGCTGGTGTTGTTGGTTGCTCCAAAGGGCCAGAACTGTACCTTCTTTGAGTTTCAGTTTCTTGATCTACAGTGAAGATTTCTGACAGACTTTTGTTGTTGTTAAAGTTAAATAATCGATTTTACAGAGCTAGGAAGAATGTTAAATTCCACTACCACAAACTAAAACACAATCCCAAAAGTGTCAGTTTCATCAATCCAATTTGAGAGTTGTTGTTGTGTGCTGTCAAGTCAATTCTGACTCATAGCAACAGACTAGAATTATAGGACAGAATAGAACTACCCCACAGGGTTTCCTAGGCTGCAGTCTTTATGAGAACAGATCACCAAGTCTTTTCTCCCATGCAACCACTGGGGGGTTCGAACTGCCAATGTTTTGGTTAGCGGCCGAGTGCTTAGCCTTTGCACCACCATGGCTCCAAATTGAGAGTCCAAACCACTGTCGTCGAGTCGATTCTGACTCATAGCAACTCTATAGGTCAGAATAAAACTGCCCCATAGGGTTTCCATGAGGCGCCTGGCAGATTCAAACTGCCGACCTCTTGGTTAGCAGCTGTAGCACTTAACCACTATGCCACCAGGGTTTCCAATTTGAGAGTAGTTGGGCCAAATGTCCTGAGAGGTTGGGGAAGTGGAAGCTGTCAATAACAGGTGAAGACAAGTTCATTCCTGAGGGACCCAGATTAGACAAGGCAGCAGGGTTCGGGATTAAATCTCAGCTGAGGAAGGTAAGTGGCTGTGAGGGTCAAATTTAGGGAAGCAGGCTTTCTGGTCTGCTCCCTGCCAGGTCAACTTTAGGGCCATGGTTCCAGGCCTTCAGCATCCCAAGTGAGGGTCAGCCTGTTCCCAGTCCCCAGGGGTTGATCTTGTCTCTCATATCTCTTCAGATGCTGTCGTATCGAGGGGTACTTAGAACCTTAAGGAGTACCTGGGTGGTGCAAACAGTTAGCGTTCTCAGTTGCTTACTGAAAAGCTGTAGGTAGGTTTGAGACCACCCAGAGGCTTCTCAGCAGGAAGGCCTGGCAATCCACTTCTGAAAAATCTGCCACTGAAAACCCTATGGAGCACAGTTCTATTCTGACACACAGGGGGTCACCATAAGTTGGAATCAACTCAACAGTTACTAGTTAAGAGGCTTGTACTGGCAGAGAAATTCTCTCTGAAATTGTGGGAGATCAGTGGGAATGCAGAGCTCGGGTCAGATTGATTCAAAGAGCAAGTTTATACACAGACCATCACACTCAAAGAGACTAAAATAATATGTAAATCTCAAAGGCTCAGATGTAGGACACCAGGGAGGGGGGAGGTAAGCCCACCGATTTCATGCCAGGAGAGAGCAACCTGTACCAGATTCCATGGGCTGTGGATGATGTTTCTGTGGGAGCCATAGAGTAGCAAGTATGGGTGAATTGTTGAGTTTCTATTTTTTTTTTTTTTTTTATTGGAACAGATCCTGCTAGGACTGTCTGTGATAGTCAAGAGCTAGAATCCAGATACTTCCATGAGAGACGTGATCAAGCAGAACCAGAGAACAAAATCGAGTGCAACTGACTTGAGGGGATGGTGTAGGCGTTAACATGGGGGTTGGTGAGCTACAGCTATTGAAGGGCAAGTTTCTTCCATTCCCCCAAATTCCCTCTTTACTCCATCCTGACTTCCATTTATGGTCACTGGGGCAGTGTATGATTCTCTCTGCCTCCAGAGGGAACCTCTTTGTATTCGCCTGCCCTTTTCCTCTGTACGTCTGGAACTCTCCTTTTGAACCCGTACTGTCAGCTCTTCAGGCTTTGATTGCCCTGTGATTAAGGAGGTTTGTTGGGGCCTAATCCACTGAGACGGGGGTGGGCAGAGGCAGTAAATATTTAATGAGAATTTTGCTCTGGGCCTTCCTCTTAGAGGGGGAAATGGAAATCAAAAGTCTTCACTGGAACCCCTGTCGTTGGAGGACAAAGAAGCGCACTCACACTGCTGTGAAAATGAGCTGCTGGCACCTCAGCAAGAGGCAGCTCTGAGAGGGGGAGCCTTTAATGAATCGCAGAGCAAAGAGCCCTTTCCTGGAAGGAATTATCCCCAGTGTGCTCTCTAATAACACTCCCAGGCCTCAGCCTGATGGATGTGAAGTTATGGCTTTGGAGTAGAGGCGCCTGGGTTATAAGGTTGAGATTTATGTAGCATTCTCCACCAGTGCTCCCCATCCAACTCTGGGAGCAGACTCATTGAGCTGGGCACTGCAGCTTGCTGGACCCCACAGCAAGGCTGCTTGGGGTCTCAAACACCACAGTGAGAGACCAGAGGGCAAAGCTTCTCACAGGAAGTCTCAGAAGTTTCAGGGATCTGGCTTTGTGACCTTGGACAAGTCAATTAACTTTTCTGTACCTTGGATTCCCAAACCTACAAAATGCAGTCCCTGGATGGTGTAAATGGTTACATGCTCAACTACTAGCTGAAAGGTTGGCAGATAGGACACACCTAGAGGCACCTCGGAAGACAGGCCTGCTGATCCACTTCTGAAAGAAAGGTCACAGCCTTGAAAACCCTAAGGAGCAGTTCTACTCGGCATGCATGGGGTCACCATAAGTTGGAATCAACTCAACAGCAACTGATTTGGTTTTGGTTGAAATAGGGATAGTTATAGCACCCTCCTCATGTGACTCATAGGACTGGTTTGGGAATTTAATGAGAAAAAAAATTTTTTTTAAAGCGCTTAGAGTAATCGGCATATAACAAGAACTCTATAAAAACAAACAAAAAAACTTATTGCTGTCCAACCAATTCCGATTCACAGTGACCCTATAGGACAGAGCAGAACTGTCCCATAGGGTTTCTAAGACTGTAAATCTTTACGGAAGTAAGCTGCCACATTTTTCTTCCGTGGTTCCAACTGTTGACCTTTTGGTTTGCAGCCAAACCTTTTAACCACTAGGCCACCAAGGATCTCTAAGAACTCTATACATGTCAGCTATTATTTTTAGTACTGTCATTATTGCTTTGGTTGTGATTACCCTGGAGTAAGTTGGGTCTTGGGACTGAAACGCTGGACAACAACTGCCATGAGAAGAGGTAGGAATATGGTTGATCCAGGGAAGATTCCAATTCTTCTTATTAACAGCAGCTTACCAAGTTCAAAGGCTTTGTCATTCATTATCTCATTTAACCTTCACAGTAGTTGATGATAAGGACATCACAAACACCGCCACTACCGTCATTATCATCGTGAGAGGTGGAAATCAAACCCAGGTCTGGCTGACTCCAAAGCCTGTGCTCTATCTCTTACAGTCATCTCTAGTGCCCTTCACAAACCTTCCATTTATTCCAATGTTGGGACACCAGGAAGCTATGATTGCAGCCCCTTATGCTAACTTGCCTCCCACCATGCGCTCCCAGGGTCTCCTTAATGACTACAATTGATGGAATTGACCTTAAGCTTCAATCTTGCTCTTTCCCTGAAATAACCCTAACTATTTTTTTTTTATGCCTATTGTCACATCCATGCCAGCAGGTGATTTCTTGCCATGGGACTCAGATTTCTTATGCTTTGGGAAAACTCTGGGCACCAAATCTTCTCTTGTCCTTCTCCTTCTTCCTCAGAGCTGGTACCATTTCTGGTCTTCTGGCTCAGTTTCTCTCCTTAGCAGTTCTGTTCCTACTTAGACCTGTCCTAAATCTTGGTCTCTTAGGTGGGACCCAAAGTAACTTGACCTTGTACAGTTGACCCTCCATACCCACAGATTCCACATCGGCAGATTCAAACAACCGCAGATTGAAAATATTAGGAAAAAAAAAAAGTTCCAAAAAGCAAAACTTGAGTTTGTTGCTGACTGAGCACTACGCTGAATCCACATAAATGAAGTGATATGCAGGCATACCCTGCTGTAGCCTCCCGCCATTTCGCCATTTCACAGATTTTCAGTCTCTCTCCAGCACTTGTTGTTTGAGCATTATTCTCCTCATCTCATTTGTTTGCTACTTGAGTCATGTGCACCTTTGGTGTCTGTAAAAAAAAAAGAAAAAAAAAAGGCCACTAAAAAGCAATTAAGTGGTCAAAGGTTAAGAGGGAGAGTAAAGTGCTATCTCTCAATGAGAAAATAAAAATCTTAGATCTTTTGAAGAGTAGCATGTTGCTTGTTGAAGTGGGCTGTAAGGGGGGTAAGAACGAGCATTCGCACAATAAAGCAGAAAGAAGCTGAAATTCATGGCAGTGTTAGTGCCACCTCTACAACAATAAAAATGGTCTCTTTGGTTCCTGAGAAAGTGCTTGCAAAGACTGAGAAAGCATTAAGTGTTAAGTGTAAGCATTAACAACTATTTACATAACATTTACATTGTATTAGGTATTACAAGAAATCTAGGGATCATGTGCGAAGGTTATATGCAAATACTACATCATTCTATCTAAGGTTCTATCTTCTATCTAAGATAAAATCCTCAGATTTTGGAATCCAAGGGGGTTCCTGGAACCAACCCACTTCGAATATCCAGGGACGACTGTGTTTCAAACCCCAATTTCTGCCTGGGATTCTATTCCCAATTGTCTGAAATTCTGCCATCACCACCTGTCTTGCTGCATGTCCCTGCATCCATGCCCCATACCATGCACTGGAGCCCCCTGCACGGTGACATGGCCTGACAGAGCCTGGGATCACCATGCATCACAGGCCAAAATGAGTAAGGCCCATGGCTGCCCCTCACTCTAATGCTTCAGACTTCAAAGCCAACCCAGCCCTAAAATAAAACAATGGACCAACCCACTCCTATCCTTTCTGCTTTATTTAGATGTGAATGAAGAAGAGGTAGTATTTACTGAGTGACTGAGAATGCATGCTGTTTGAGATCTGATTTTCTCCTATCAAGTTCTTGTCAGGTTTCCTTTCTCCTGTTTCAGGAGGTCTCCCTGTGTTCTACATCCACGTCCTTCTCACCCAGCCCCATTCTCCAATCCAGCCTCTCTCCTCACCTTATCACACCAGTGGGGATAACCTACAACTCTGGGTAACCACTTTCATGCTCAGTTCCTAGCCAGTCCCTCAATCCTGTGTCTTTGCTGGCTCCCACCACCATTCCGCTCACATTCAGGGCTCTCCTTTGTTCCCCTCACATGTTCCAAAGTTGGTTGATATGGGAAGGTGAAGCGCATTAGTGTTGCATGTCTCTGAGTACCTAGTCTTGTCTTCCTCCCTGTAGACACCTCTGTAAACACATTGTTCAGAGAGCAGCAAGTGTTGGACTGTGGAGCACTTGAGGACAGGGGCATTGATGGGTCCATCACTGCACCACCAGCACCAAGGACAAGTGTCCCTCACAAATTGGCGTCCTGATTCCCCGTTCTTCCCTGGGCCCAGCAATCTCTTGAAGAGAAGGACTGCCTCTATCAGCTGACCTATTCCTAAGGGGGCCTGAGATGATTAAGAAATTCTCCCCCTTTATTTTTGTCTGACTGTTCACAGGTGGTCTTTTCAACATTAGGAACTCTTTCAACATCTGCAACATTAGTCTCTCCCCTCTTACCCCCGCCCCCCATCACGTCCCATACTTCGTCATCTTGATCTTGGGCACAGTTCTTCTTCATTCCCTAAAGAGTCACTAGCATCTATTGTTGAAATGAACAAACTTTTACCAAAGAATTGCAGGTAAGAAAGGGAACTTTTAGGCTATAAGAGAAACAGTATATAAGTCAATGTCAGGAACTCAACATGATGGAACCTCCCCTGGTGATGTCCCTTCTGCCACCAGGACAACGCATCACAAGATTAGAAATTTGCTGTTAATATGCAAGTTAATGAACAAATGAATGAACCACGGAGATGACTGTAAGCAGAGATGCATACAGCATTTCTGCTAAAGCTGCCCTACCAGCTTCAGGGGGACCACTCAGTGGCCTCCTTTTCTGGGAGGAGTAACAGATTGAGAATCTCCGAAGTGAACAGATGGGAGGTCTGGGGAACAGATGCAAGACCAGGAAGGCCAGAATTTAGAGGCTCAAGGTCTCTTGGCTGCTGGTAGCATTCAGGGTCGCTGCAATCATACTCCCTCCTGGATATTCTTCAAGGTGACAGGGCACATATCTGGGTCCTTCTCCTCCTTTCCTACAACATTCTTTTTCAGTTCTCTGAAGGGACAGCTGGCCCTAGTCCAGGTGAGCCAGGAGCCCATACTGCACTCACCTTTCCCTCCACTACAACAGCTGGCTGATTGCTCTGGGTTGAAGGGTTTTATAGTGACCTTGTCAATTGATGCAAAAGGCAGCCCATCAAAAGGTAAACTGATCCCACTGCTCCAGAGGCCACAGAAAAGCTTAGTCTCTGCAGCCTGCCCTTTTTTTTGCAATGCTATACCTCCGTTTACAATGACTCCCCGGTAAACAGCAGCTGGGAAACAGTTAAGCATTGTGTGGTGTGTTTCACTCTAGGAGGGCAGTTCAGGGTGTGATTGAACATTCCATCATCATTTGCCATTTTCAAATTGCCCATAAGAAACCCCAACAACTAGATGCAGTGTTAGAACAAAGAGGATTGGTTACTTTGCATTGTAGTCAGTGGGCAGGACAATTGGAGCACAGGCATTAGGATAAATGTATGATGGGAGAGATGATAGAGAGAGAGATTTTTCATGGGCTGCTTTTGTTGGTGGTTTTTCTTTTTAATGTACAAAGGCCATATTTTGTGTGGAAAGAACAGAGTCAAGAAATGTGGTTTTGAATCCCAATTCCCTCTTATGAGTGCAGTGTTCACCCCTGCACTTCCTGCCTCTATGTGACAATGTGTAACACATATAGATACTCAATAAATAATCTATTCCCTACCTGAGAGGCAAGCCTTCTCGGGTGAGAGGTATTTCCAATGTTTTTAGCCATGCTATGAAAGAAAAAAATTTTTTTTTTTATGAACATGAGCCAATGCTATGAGTTTTGTAGTCATTAGCTCATTTAATACTAGTAAATGAATATCATAATGCACATTTTATAGATGAGGAAACTAAGGCTCCACAAAAAAATGAAACCCATTGCCATTGAGTTGAGGTGGTTCCAACTCATGGAGACCCCATGTGTTACAGAGTAAAACCGGGCTCCATAGAGTTTTCTTGGTTGTAATCTTTAGGAAAGCAGATCTCCATGTCTTTCTTCTATGGCACTTCTCGGTGGATTCGAACCACTAAGTTTTAGCCAAGTGCAAACCGTTTGTGCCACTCAGGCTCCTAAGTGAGGCTCAGGAGTTGAGATTATTTACAATCTAATACATTTCAGAGCCGGGCTTCCAGACCAGGATGAGTCAACTCAAGGGCTTGGTGAGGCCATGTAGGAGAGTGGGCAAAGAAATTAGATGCCTGTCCAGGTCTGAATCCTACAGTTACCACTTACTAGCTCAGTGTTGTAGGCAATTCACTCCACCCTTCCATGATTTCATTTTCTCAGCTGTATAATCAAGACAATGAAAGCTCTCTCCACAGAGTCTTGTGAGCTTTAAATGAGATAATACATGCAAAGCCCTAAGTAAAAGTTCTGTTGTTGTTTTTAGGTGTCATTGAGTCAGCTCCAACTGATAGCGAACCTGTTTACAACAGGACGAAACGCTGCCTAGTCCTGCACAGAGTAAAGGGCCTGGAACAGAGTAAATGCCTAATAACTGCTAGTACTATTTGTCCCATTCTACTAACTGGGAAGAACCCTCTTCCCTTGGAACTTGTATTGAAGGGCCTAAGTCTAGGTGACCAGGTAAGAGACTATGTCAACTTCCCCTGAGAGACATGATCCAGCCAAGCTGGTGGGAATGGAGGGAAAAGGATAGTTTCCAGGGAAACAAAGGTGGAAAACCGAGAAGATTCCTGGCCTCCTGTGCTGCACAAAGTACGTGAGAGGAGTCAAGGACAGTTCCCAAGTTTCTGGCTGGATTGAGCTGTTGGCTGGTTTGCCATTAACCAACGCTGCTAAAACAGTTAGAGGAGGGAATAATAGCCACACGGCTGTAGAGACGTCTTATCTAGAAAGGCATATTTACAAGGACCATCATTGGGTGGAAATATTAATCAATAACCCTATCACTAATTGAACTTATATTTTACTATAAATAGAGAACAATAGGAAGCCAGCATCCACCTATAGCATGAGTTGCTCTCAGAATTAGAGACTAAGGAGAAAACACCCATGGCTGAAAAAGTTTACTTTGTCACACCCCCTTTGTTCCTGGATCTCAGAAACTCAAGTGTTCTTGTTAATATGAACCAAAATTCACCATAAAGTTCTTAGGTACCAGTTTGCAAAAGCCCCTGGGTAATTGAATTAGACTCGCTTTTGCCCTGTAAATTAAACTCAGAACAAGGTCAGGGTGTAAATTGAGCCTGATCAGAGCAGCCTTCTAATGAAAGCAACAACTGTGTCCCTGCCTCCTTTGTGTAGTGGTGAATATGAATCAAAGTCCTTTCTTCAATTTGAAACTTAAAATAACTCTGAGGTCTGAACATAATGAATGAATGGATGAAGAAGCACGGGGCCATTTTTTTCAGCCGTGGGGGTTTCTCAAGTGATGGCTTTGATAAGAACCCCTGTTTTGGCCATTGCTCCAGATAGGCTCTTGATTTGCATCCTTAGGGAAAATGTGCTGGATTTTGAAATTCTGTTTTCCTGAGCATTAAGAGATATTGCAGAAGTCACTGGGGGCCCCTGAGCTTGAAGGCCACGTGCACAATTCTGCTGAAAGATGAATGTCTAGCAAGGAATGAGAATCAGCTGCGGGCCAAGCACTATGACAGGTGCTGGGTTCAAAGATTCACTCAGTCAGCACCTATTTACTGAGCCCCTACAATACTCCAGGCCAGCCACTGTCACTGGTACTGGGGACTCAGCTTCCCGCTCCCATGGAACTTACATTTTTGAGGGAAAACATGTTGTTGTTATTTATGGTTGAGTTGGCCCACTGCTGACTAAAATGCAGCCCTTACTTTCACTGAGCTCAGAACTGGAGGAACGTTGAGATTTCTGGCAACAGCAAAAAGCAACAACATGGCATCTTGATTAAGACCTTAGGCTTTGGAATTAGACGTAGCTTGAGTTCTTGAAGTGCCACCTACTGGTTAAGTAGCCTTGGACAATTTACCTCAGTTCTCTGCTTCTCAGAGCTCTCATCATCTAATGTTCAACATGAAGGGCAATTATGATGATAATGGAACAAACAAGAGTCCTTGGGTGGTGCAAACGATGAAGTGTTCAACTACTAGCTGAAAGCTTGTAGGTTTAAACCCACCCAGAGACGCAGTGGAAGACAGAGCTGGCAATCTACTTCTGAAAGATCACAGCCTTAGAGACCCTATGGAGCAGTTCTATCCTGCACATATGTGGTTGGAATTGACTTGACAGCAACTAACGACGACAATAAAGGAATAAACTAAGCACATGCTATGTGCTATGTATTATGGAGGGTATAAATGTGAGAGAGCATTATTGTTAACGTCATGGCTTATTTAACCTGTCTGAACCTCAGTCTCCTTACCTGTGAAATGGAGATAATGCTACCTCCCACAAAGTTCTTAGAAAAATTAAGTTATATAACATACATAAAGTACCTAGCACAGGACGAGAGTTCAATAATTGGTAAATACTATATTGTAAGTATTAAACAAAACACAGAAGGCTGTGATAGAAATGCTCCAAGATCAGTGTTATTTGTCTTCTTTAGAGACTTCCCTGGCAGCACAAGCAGTAAAGTGGTCAGCTGTTAACCGAAAGGTTGGAGGTTCAAACCCACCAGCGGCTCCATGGGAGAAAGACCAGTTGATCTGCTCCCATAAAGATTATAGTCTAGAAGACCCTTTGGGGCAGTTCTGCTCTGTCACATGGGGTCACTATGAGTCAGAATGGACTCGACAGCATCCAACAATAACAACATGAGACTGTGGAAAGTTTAGAAGGGGATTTTAAAAAATGTGCAGACTGGCAAGTTCTTCTGAAAATCATCTCCCAGGGTATCGTTAAAGACATATTTTGATGAGGACATAAACAGTTCACGGACCAAGAAACTGTATTTCCCTTGTGGTAAGTTTTATCCCAAAACCTAATGGGAAAAGGATTGCTGCAGACATTCGGAATGCGTCCACTCAGAGAGCAGTGAATTGTAATGAAAAAACACCATCTGAGGTTGAAAATGTTTGGAGTTTTCTTTTAGAGGATAGAAAGGGCCATTTTTGACATATATACCTGTTTCTCAGAAAAGCAATATTTAGTAACTCCCACTTCTATTTCCAAGAAAGCAAAAGAGGCCCTTTTAGCAGATAGCATTTAAGCACTGGAGATTTTCATTAAATTAATCCTGTTACTGCAAACCCACATTGGGCCATTCCCAACTGGAACAAAACCCAGAACCGACTGGGGGGTCTTAGCAGCTGCCCACCCAGAGGACCAGTGAGCATCCTTGGTTTCCCCAGTTGCTGTGGGGTCTGTGTCTGTGTGTGGCCCTGGGTGTGTACCTCTCAGTCTCTGCATCTGCTTCTATGTCTCTCCTTCTCCCTGCCTGTCTCTCTCAGGTTCTGTCTTTTCTGTTTTTCTTTTTCTCAGTCACTGTCAGCATCTTCCTTTTCTCTCTCCCTCTCTGTGCCTCTGCTTCTTCATTTCTCTCCCAGTCTCTTATCTCTCACTTACTCTCTATATCTCTGACTCTGAGTAATTTTGTTTCTCCATTGCTGACACCATTTCTATGTCTCACTCTCTGAAGCTCTGTCTCTTTTCCACATTCCCTGTTTTCTTCTCGCCATCCTTTGTCTCCATCTTTGTCTCTGTCTTGCCCTCTGACTCTCAGTCTCTTTCTCTCTCACTGTATTCCATTTTCCCATATGTTTCCTTTCTCTCTCTCTGTTTCTCTCATTCTGTCTCACTCACTCTCTCTGCTTTCCTCTATTTTATTATTTCCATCTTTTTTTCAGGCTTTTTTTTTCCAGCTTTTCTCTTACTCCCTCTCTTCCTTCTCTTACTGTTTTTCCTTTTAGTCTCTTTACCTGCCTCTATCGCTGGTACCTTATGTTTCTTATGGTTTTACCATGTCTCACTGTCTCTTTCTCCCTTCAGAAAACATCCACCCACGTACACACACACACACACACACACACACACACACCACTCTTTCCTTTCCTGCATCCTGACCTGGAGGACACCTTCACAGACAGTAGGTTGTAAATTTGAAGGGACTCCATCACACCATTGGGTGTTGTTTGGTTTATGGTGCCTTGGTGAAATTGCAGACACATATTTCATTCTTGCAGCAACTTCCTTTGGGTTGAGTTAGCATCCAGCTCTAGCATTCAGATGTCTGCACTGTAGCCAAAGCGTGAGCTGACCCCTCTGGCTGGAGCACCCTGGGGCCTCCTCAGTCTTCTATCTGAGTGGTTTTCTCTCCAGTACCACTCCAGACCCTTCCCTCCCATCCTGAATCTTCCCCAATCCCCAACCACACCCAGCTCTAAGGGCTTCAGGACAGCCAGGACTCAGTTAAGTTACATATGGGTTGAAAGAGTCAACCAAAATACATCAAATTAAACTTTTATTAAAAAAAAAAAAAAGAGGACAGGAAAATCACTGCTCTAAGAAGGTAAGAAGGTAAACTGTCTCAGAGGACAGGTAAACTGTCTCAGAGGACAGGTAAACTGCCCAGGGAGACAATGGTTGGAAGCATGCAGGCAGGAGTCAGGATAACTCGGGGAGGGGGTCCCCAGTTTCTCACTCCTTGTACTTTGCAACTCTGCCTTTATAAATTTGTGTGATACTTTCCCCAGCAACTGGCTCTTCCCAATGTTGTTTAGTCAACAACAGAGGCGGTGTATGTCTCTAGGAGTCAAGTCACCACGGGACCCTTGCCCTTGCACCTGTGTGGTCCCAGCCAACCAGGGAATAATGTGCATCCCCTTTGATGTTCAGTGTCAACTCTAGCTAAAAATGGGGCTCAGTCTGTGTGACTGATAAAGACCCGGTCTTGGTTGTACTGATCAGCAAGACTCTGGGTTATCTCTTTTCTGAATGCTTGAGGGTAGGTCACATGCATACATTATCACTCCTCTGGCTACCACCAAAAAAATAAAAAATAAACCCATTGCTGTCCAGTCGATTCCAACTCATAGTGAACCTATAGAATAGAGTAGAACTGCCCCATAGGGTTTCCAAGGAGCAGCTGGTGGATTCAAACTGCTGACTTTTTGGTTAGCAGCTGTAGTTCTTAACCACTGCACCACCAGAGCCCCCATTAGTCCTCTCAACTGTTGAGTTGGGCACACTGTTGTACCTACGCTGAGTGTTGAGTGTGTACTTACACGTATTATCACACTTAAATCTTGCAAAAATTCTTCAAGGCAAATGTTGCTATCACACATTACATATTTGATAATCGAGGCTCAAAAAAAAAAATTTGAGTAGTCTAAGGGCGCACAGCTAGTTCCAAATGGAACAGAATAAAACCTAGACATGCTGACTCATGAGACTGTTTTTCCCCATGTCCCTGCTGCTTTGTAGGAATGATACCCAAAGTAGCCCCACTGAGGATTTTCAAGCTCAGATCAAGAGAAACAGCTCTCTGAAGACCTGGATTGAAGTCTGGGTTTTGCCTCTGTTGGGATGTAAGATCTCAATGAAGGTCAGTTTCCCTTTATTTAGATTCCATGGATATATAATTTAATAAAAAAGCTGTTGCTCACAAGCCAATTTCAACTCATGGTGACTCCATGTGTTGCAGAGTAGAACTGAGCTCCACAGGTTTTTATGGTTGTCATTGTTACAGAAGCAGATCGCCAGGCCTTTGTTCTGCATTGCCACCCAGGAGGTTTGAACTGCCAACCTTTTAGTTAGTTGTTGTGTGCGGCCAATTCCGGCTCCTAGTGACCCTACATGACAGAGTAGAATTGTTCCTCAGGGTTTTCTGGGCTGTAATCTTTAAGAGAGGAGCTTGCCAGGTCTTATCTCCTGTGGAGCTGCTGGTGGGTTCGAACAGCTGACATCTCTGTTAGCAGCCAAGGGCTTGACCATTGCACTACTAGGGCTCTCCTAGTTTTTAGTCAGGCTGAAGGCATTTGTGCCGCCCGATTTAATATCCATTATAGGGAAAACTGTGAAAGCCAGAACTTGATGGGGTTGCCTTATTTTTCCAGGTCTAGAAAGTTTTCTGTCTCAGACAGAGTGTAGGCTCACCACTTTTCTATTGCTCACCTCAATGGAAAATATTTGAGTTTTCCCTCTCTGACAGGTTTCTCTCTTATACCTGTTCTGGCTTTCGTGGGTTTTATTGTATATATTAAAAATCTTCCCATTCAATTCTTACAAGAATCTTGTGAAATAGAGGTTATTATTCCTATTTTATAAATATAATGTAATACAATAAAAATAACTGGGAGACAGCTATCTGAGTAAGGACATCTCCCTTTCAGCTCTGCTGTTTCTACTAAGGAGATAATATATAGCGACCTGCTTTACACGTTGGAACGGGCAATGCAGATATTGTAATTAAAACAGCGGATGCTTGTGAGCTTGACTGGCCTTTTGGCATCTTAATTAGAAAATAATCACCTGGTATTCTGCGGGAGCCCTGGTGGCGCAGCGGTAAAGAGCTCAGCTGCTAACCAAAGCTTCAGCAGTTCAAATCTACCAGCCTCTCCTTGGAAACCCTGTGAGGCAGTTCTACTCTGTCCCATAGGGTCGTTATGAGTTGGAATCAACTTGCTGGCAATGGATTTTTTTTTTTTTTTTTCTGGCATGCTATGAGGCATCATGGCACTGAGACACAAGTAGGACTGGTGTGTTCAAACCCAGGGATGTGTATGTGTGTGGGCATGTGCCCTAGGGGAGCCATTCCGTTGGATGGGGCACAGGCTGCAGTCAAGTAAGGCTATGCCCAAGTCGTCCTCCTCAACATGATGCATAGGCAGGAGGCCTGAGCTGGGACTCCTGCCTTCTCCTACCTGGCTCCAGCTTAGGCAGGGGTCAAATCAGCAGTCCTTGAAGCTCTCCAGGAACTACTTGGCTCTCACGCTCAAGAAACCAATGAGCCTTCCCAGGGTGTTTTTCTCACAGACTTCCAAGCCTGACTATTGGCTTTCTGTCACTCCCCTCAGGCCCGATTACCACTGTATAAAATTGAGGGGTTTTCGGCTGTTCTTCAAAGAGGAGGAGCCAGTTTTCTGCACTTTCATTCTGAAATAAGCAATTGCATTACCTCCATATGAATGGAGGTTGGGGACATGAGGCAATGGGATCAATACTCAGTTAGAAGCAAGGCAGAAGCTAAAACAGCAATGAATGTGAGCACACTGCTCAGCCTGAGTTGCTGAATCCTAGAACCAAGGGAGGATCAGAGGAGCCCAGTGATCCGTTTCTGTGCCTGCCAGCAGAGAGGCAAAGTGGCAACGAACGCAGGTCCTGGTGGATCGGGATTGTAATAATGGAAATCACAGTTAACATTTATTAGGCACTTAGGAGTGAGTCCCTGGGGGGCACAAACGATTATGTACTCAACTACTAGCAGTTCCACTCTGTACACCTGGTGTTGCCATGAGTTGGAATTAACTTGATGGCAACTAACAACACTGGGCACTTAAGGGCTCTCTGAGTGGTACAAATCGTTAAGCACTCAACTACTAACTGAAAGGTTGGCAGTTCAAAGCCACTCACAGTTGCCTTGGAAGAAAGACCCGGTGATCTGCTTCTGAGAGGACACAGCCTTGAAAACCCTATGGAGCAGTTCTATACACGGGGTAGCCATGAGTTGCTTGATGGAGCACAACCAGTGAATGACAGAGCTGTGTTACACCCCTGACCATCTAGAGCTCCCCTCTTGATCACCACCCTCTAATGCATCCAGGGTTGAAGTCAGAGGAGTTCCCTAACTGGGGCTGTTAGCTCAGCCTATCATTCTGGGAGACAGATGGAGGAAACCTCGGAGTCTCAATAAAAGTGGCTCCCTTTGGGACCAAGAGCGGTCCCTCTCACTGATGAAAGTGTAAATACAGAAGTTTCCCGCAGAGGGGTAGCTTGGTGTAGGGGAAACAGCATGGAAACATGGAGAACTCAATTTGAATCAGAGCTCCACTCACTGCCTTGGGGCTGTGAGCCGGTAACGTGGCCTCTTGGAGCCCAAATTTCCTGACCCACGAAATGAGGATGGCGATACCTATCTTTCAGCAAAGTGCCTGGTCCATTAGAGGTGATTAATATCTGTTAGCTCCCTTCCCTCTTTCTGGGGGCCTAGATCCCCTGAGGTCTCCGGATGCATCCAAGAGTCTGCCTTGGCCTTTCCATATTTCAGAAAGCTTGGCAGAACTTCTGCGCTCATGCAAATGCATTCAGAAGGACCAACTCAAAGGCTGACATGTCAGTGGTTATGTCCTGCTCAAAAGAAACCCCAGTTAGCAGTTCCAAAGGCTTAGAATTAAATATTTTGATGGGAAATGCATTCATCTGGGAAGATAAGTTTTCTAATATCAAATTTATGGGGCACATAAACCAAAACCAACAAACCCACTGCTGTTGACTCATAGCAGCCCTATAGGACAGAGTAGAACTTCTCCATAGGGTTTCCAAGGCTGTAATCTTTACAGAAGCAGACTGCCACAATATTTCTCCCACCGAGTGGCTGGTGGATTCAAACTGCCGACTTTTTGGTTAGTAGCTGAGCACTTTAAGCACTGCACCAATAATAGTTGGGGAGAAAAAAAAGATTTCTGGTGAAAGTTTTGAGAATTACTGAATTGGAGATTTTTCTTTCATTTTTTTTTTTATCATAGTTCAACTTCCTTCTCATTTTCTCAGAGTTCCCATTTCCTCTTGCTATGCCACCCTTCTGGGAGCCAGGGGTTAGGTATGCCTTAGCGCTGTCACCTCCTGGTTACACTGGTTTGGCCTTCCTGCCTCCTGAAACCAGGAGTGTTAAAAAAAGTCCCACTTGTGAAGTGAATGACCTCGGAAACCTTATCATCTGTGTTATTTAAACATTGGTAAATTGGCCAGTTTTTTCGAAAATGGTCAAAATGGTGGCATGAGAGCAGATTAGTCAAGATCTGCTGACTGGTTGACTACATTCATCTTTCATGAAGACCAGAAAGGCAGGATTGACAAACCAAAATTAGCCAGCTGCTGTCAAATTGATTCCAATGCATGGAGACCCCACCTTCAGAGTAGAACTGCTCAGGTAGAATTTCCTTGGTTGTAATTTTTTGGAAATAGATTACCAGGCCTTTCTTCTGTGGCTTTGCTGGGTGGATTCAAGCCACCAACCTATCCTTTAGTAAAAAAAACCAAAAACCAAACCCAGTGCCGTCCAGTCAATTCCAGCTCATAGCAACCCTATAGAACAGAGTAGAACTGCCCCGTAGAGTTTCCAAGGAGCACCTGGTGGATTTGAACTGCCGACCCTTGGGTTAGCAGCTGTAGCACTTAATCACTGCGGTAGCAGAGAGCAAATCATTTGCATCATCCAGGGACCAGATTGACACATAGTCCTGTAATAATTGACCTCTACCCCACACCTCGGTTATCTGTCACTATTACCCCGCAACCACAGAGATGCTTCTCGATGCCTACAGCACATTAGCATCATCTGGTAAGTATATATAAAAAAAAAATCCTGCTGCCCAAGCCTTTCCCTAAAAAAAAAAAACAAAAAAAAAAAACCCTGCTGTTGAGTCAATTCTGACTCATAGCGACCCTACAGGACAGAGTAGAACTGCCCATAGAGTTTCCAAGGCACACCTGGTGGATTTGAAGTGCTAACCTTTTGGTTAGCAGTAGTAGCACTTAACCACTACACCACCAGGGTTTCCAGCCTCTCCCCAGATCACATAAATCACACCCTTTAGGGTGGGATAAATGGAGCCCTGGTGGTGCAGGGGTTACGCGCCCCTCTACTTACCAAGAAGTCAGTGGTTTGAACCCACCAGTCACTCTGCTGGAGAAAGATGTGGCAGCCTGCTTCCATAAAGCTTATAGCCTTGGACACCCTACAGGGCAGTTCTACTCTGTCCTGCAGGGTCACTATGAGTTGGAATCAACTTCATGGCAACAAGTCGGGGTGGAACTCAGGCATCAGTACATTTTTTCAATTCCCCAGGTGACACCAATGTGCAGCCAAGGTTGAGAACCACTGTTTTATGGACCTAGGACTAGAATAACTCTGAGGAAAAATGTTTGTCCCAAACCCCACCACTCACCTCTTCCCCATGGCGCTGCAATTAAATTCTCTGCCAACACTATCTCCCCTTAAGAAACTGATCGAATTTTCATGTGGCTTCATGTCTGAGGTCCCAGGCATTGCAGGCTGTGAGCTGGCTGGCCAACGAGGTGTATGCTCACTGGAAGCCCTTCAACAGCTTCTCTTGGCATGTTTGAATTCAAAAAGTTGAAAGATAAAGACCTCACATTAAACTAGGGGGTCTTGCTCTCTCTCTTCCAGTCTCCCCAGGCTGATAAATAATGGATAATGAAGAACAGTGCTATTACATGCATAAAGCACTTGGCATCCCCCTCCAAGACAGCACTTTCCGTCTCATCTCAGGTCCAGTTCAGCATAAAATTGGTTTCGTGGTAAGGCTGGGTCTGTTTGGAGGGCTCTTTGAAGCTGCAGAGTTTATTCAATGGAAAATGGAAATAACTCAGTTCTAGGATCAATTGCAGCGTTGGGCTAGGTTAGCATGAATGGAGCTTCTCTTCCTCTTTGAGAGCATGACCTCCATGTATCTACTTACCTTTGATGGGCAAATCAGCAAAGCTCCTCAGAGACACCCATCTAAAAATGGAGCTCCTTAGTAATCTTTTATTGTTTTTCTCTCTTCATAGCATTTATCACAACCATCACAATCTACAAGTATTGTATTTGTTTTGTTTCTTTAGTCGTACTTGGTCTCCTCTGTTAAAGTTTAGACTCCACATGGGAGATACTATGTCGATTTTGTACCCCTTGTGCCTAACACATCACCCGGCACATAGTAAAACAAAACAAAACACACTGGTTGCCCTTGAGTTGATTCTGGCTCAGAGCGACCCCATGTGTTACAGAGTAGAACTGCACTCTGTAGGGTTTTCAAGGCTGTGACTTTTTGATTGTAGATTGCCAGGCCTTTCTTCTGAGGTGCTTCTAAGCGTATGTGAACTGCCAACCTTTTGGTTAATAGTTGAGTGCTTAGCTATGTGCACCACCCACAAACTTGGCACATAGTACCCCCTAAAAAACCAAACCCACTGCTGTTGGGTCAATTCTGACTCATAGCAATCCAACAGGACTGCCCCATAGGGTTTCCAAGGCTGTAAATCTTTAAAGAAGCAGACTGCCACATCTTTCTCCCCCAGAGAGCCTGGTGGATTTGAACTGCTGACATTTTGGCTAGTACCTGAGCACTTTAATCACTGTGCTACCAGAGCTCCTTGGCACATAGTAGTTGCTCAGTAAATACTGGTTAGTGACTCCTGAAGGTACAAACTGTAACACACACCTTACACAGAGTTCCAGGGTATGTTTTGCCTCTCATTAGGTATCTGCTTTTTATACGTTTGGGGGAAATGTGGCCCTTTTCAAAGGTGAAGAGGAAGTGTGGAGTCGGAGGCAGTATTTCCTCCTTCCTGGAAACGTACCCTTGGGGACAGCCTAACCCCTCCTCAGGTATATGGCCCTACACCCTGGAGATGTCACCTCCTGGGCTTTGTGGACAAAATGGGAATTCCATTCCTACCTCCCTGATTATAGGATGTTTCCGGGGAACACTGCCAGAGGGGGCAAGCCCATCAGCGAGCCTGGAATTCTCTGTGTCATGCACATGCTGATGTGGGAAGAGCTAAGGGCACAAATGTGTATGAAAGTTCAAATGCAGCCTGGGCTTTTGGGTACATTGCTTAACCTCTCTGGGCCTCAGATTCCTCACTTTTAAAATACTCATGCATAAGTAGATATTTTATGTAGACACTTATAAAAACAATGTTTCTCAAAGTGTGTTGCTCAGAGAACCAATTCTTCCAAATGCCGGTTTGACCAGATAAAGGCCCCACAGTGAAATAATGTTGAGAAACACTGCACACTATATGCTCCTTGAGCTCATCAAGATTCAACAAGTATTTATTGGGCACCAGGTCAGGTGTGTCAGGTACTGGATATACCAGTGAACAAAACAGAAACTTCTACCCTCGTGGAGGTTGTATGTTACAGGCGGGAATGGCAGGGGGTGGCAATAAACAAAAAAAAACACATAATGGTGGCATACGCTGTGGAGAAAAATATAGCAGGAAATGGGATTGGAGAGCGCGGGGGTGTGGGAAGAAGGAGGTTTCTTTCATCATTTCTATAGAATCCCAAAGAAGGTTCTGATTGGTCTGCAAGGTTCATATGCCTACCCTTAGACTAACTGCTATTGAAGAAACTATGTGGACTCTGTGACTGGACAGGGCCCAGTCACGTGCCCAGTTCTATGGATCAGGAGAGAGTTTGCTTCCGGAAGGAGAAGAAAGACAAACCTTACAGTGAAGACAAAATCAACCGCTCCCACAGGCCACTAGACACATCCTGGAAAATCACAAATACTTCAATGAACTAAGAATTCTAAGAAATCCTATCGTGACTTAATGTACTTACCTTTGCTTAATCCAGTAGTTTCCCAATGCATTTGCCCACATATTTTTCTTTGTGTATTGCCTATTAGCACTGCACAGGACCCTTCTATAAACACCTTGCTCTAAATTTACACGATTTTTTTTATCATTGCTTCATCTATAGTTAGTAAAAAATAGCCTCATTATTTGTAAATCTAGAGTTTGGGCAAATTCTTAAATTTTTTAAAAGATTTTCTAGACTTGAAGAATTTCACCCCCCACACACTTTTTTTTTTTTTTTTTCCTTTAATGAAAAGTACATAGTGGCATAATTAAGTATCTTTCCTCAAATGTAATGAGACGTTTGGAGGAATTCGCTACCAAGGTAGAGTGGCCTCCGTGATTTTGCAAAGGATCTGCAAAAGACAACTGCCCGTCTCAGACGCTGCAATACACTGATGTAATGCACAGAGAAACCTTCCAAGCCACCAACTGTCCCAGTCAAATTAGTCTGCTTTAACGAGAAACTTTCATTATGTTTTACAGAAATGTTTGCAAAATCACAGCCCTGTAAAATGCCATGTCGTATTCCTTGAGACTTTCGGAAATGTCAGGAAGTGAGCTATACCAGCAGGGTCCTTAAGGCTTCAATAAAAGCCTCTCATGCAGATGGGAGCAGATATTTACAATTGCTGGTGAGCCACAGGTCACAAACCATAAAGCAACTGGTTGAACAATGGAAGCAGAAGACCCCAAACTATTCACAGCAGCTGTCAGTGTTCATGGGCAGAGTCCAGGACTGGCCTCATTACTAAGTCATGGTTTCAACCTAGCAAGTCATTTCACCCTCTGGGGAATCTGGATTCCCTCTCAGTGGATGTTGGGACAACAGAAATGAACTCCTGAGGTTTAGGATAAAAGGTCAGTGAATGTGAGGACTAAGGGACTACCTAGCATTCTTATCCTTCAGCCAAGATTTTTTTTTTTAATGGCTTCTCGTTTTCTTTCATTTTAAAATTTAATGCATGATCACTTAAAACATATTTTAAAAGTATAAAGCACACACACACAAAAAAATCCTCAGCTCAGAAACAATCACTGCTAAACTTACTGGTGAAATGCTAACTCTTATGTGGTTCTTTTTCTTTTTATGTGAATATGCAAATGATGTGCACATTTATGTGTAGTGCGTACTGTGTACTGATAAATAGTCTGTTCACTGATTTATCTCAGCTTTATGTTATAAATATTGCCTCCTGTCATTACGTACATAGTCTTCATGTGCCTCAGTTTAATTGCTACATAATATTCCATCTATCAGATGCACTGCAATTTATCAATTGTTCTACTGTATTTGGAGATGTATATCATTCCACCATCCCCATGCTTTTGCCATTATAAATAAAGCTAATGAAAAACTTTGTGCATAGGATTTAAGAAAAAATAATATTTAGCCCCTCCAGGAATGTGGGAATTTTATAAGAAAACACATGGGCTAATCAATATTTCTTCAGGTCATTGTAGAAGAATGAAAACAGCAAGAAGACGATGTTTCCACAGCTATAGGCACTGTTGGTGAAGTACGAGGATTTGGTTTAATGCTGAGGGAAAGGATTTTCTTTAAATTCTTGGAGGGAGAAAATTTCAAGGAGATCAAAACGGGAAATTACTCTCTTCCCACAGAAACACAGGAAAAACAAACAAAAGCATTAGGTGGAATCAGGACGTTAGCAACATGTTAGGAAAAAATGACAGCAGCAGGGGCCTTGGAGAAGGCAGTTGTTAGCATTCATTTCCTAATAGTCTTGAATGTCCCTGAAGAACATTCTAATAGTCTAGGAATCATCTAACTAAAGGGGGACTAGGGGTAATCAGGAGTCTCAGTGGTGCAAACTGTCAATGTGTTTGGCTGATAACAGAAAGGTTGGAAGTTTGAGCCAACCTAGAGATGCCTGGGAAGAAAGGCCTGGCCACCTACTTCCAAAAAAATCAGTCATTGAAAACCCTATGCAGCACAGGTCTACTCTGACACACATGGGGTCACCATGAGTTGGAATCAACTCAACAGCAACTGCTTAATGGGTAATCAGTCCCCAGATGGGCTTCTTTCCACCTTTAATTTGTTTTCCCAATGTTGCCAGTGATTGAGTACACACCCGACGTGTTGGAGATTTCGTCATATTTTCACATCATATTAAAATCATCTGTATATGTGTATATGTATGTGCACATAACACATTCTCTTCTAAGCTAGATTTGTGCTCAATAAACTTCTAACTGAGCTTTAGTAAAACCAGAAGTCCAGGTCCCTTGTCTATCACACTCATGTAACAAGCGGGCTAATCCTACCATGGACATATGCTTGCTTCAAAGACCAAGGCGAGCAAAGCTGACAATCCTCAACAAGTGCACCAAGGAACCTCACAGGAAAGGTCACTCTGATAAGACCTCTGCATAGTAAACCATCGAGCTGATCCTTTATGCAGGCAGGACTTGTTCAATTAGCTATTCGGTTTTCTGGCATGCATTGTTGTTGTTGTTGTTAGCTGCCGTTGAGTCCGTTCCAACTGTGCATGGCGACCCTATGCACAACAGAACGAAACACCGTCCGGTCCTGTGCCATCCTTAAAATCTTTTTTATGCTTGAGCCCATCGTTGCAACCACTGTGTCAATCCACTTCATTGAGGGTCTTCCTCTTTTCCGCTGACCCTGTATTTTGCCAAGCATGATGTTCTTCTCCAGGGACTGATCCCTCCTGACAACATGTCCAAAGTATATACGATGCAGTCTTGCCATTCTTGCTTCTAAGGAGCATTCTGGTTGTACTTCTTCCAAGACAGATTTGTTCATTCTTCTTGCAGTCCATGGTTTATTCAATATTCTTCGATAACACCACAATTCAAAGGCATCAGTTCTTCTTCGGTCTTCTTTATTCATTGTCCAGCTTTCACATGAATATGATGCGATTGAAAATATCATGGGTTGGGTCAGGCGCACCTTAGTCTTCAAGGTGACATCTTTGCTCTTCAACACTTTAATTTAAAGAGGTCCTTTGCAGCAGATTTTCCCAATGCAACACATCTTTTGATTTCTTGACTGCTGCTTCCATGGGTGTTGATTGTGGATCCAAGTAAAATGAAATCCTCGATAACTTCAATCTTTTCTCTATTCATCATGATGTTGCTCATTGGTCCAGTTGTGAGGATTTTTGTTTTTGTTATGTTGAGGTGCAATCCATACTGAAGGCCGAGGTCTTTAATCTTCATTAGTAAGCGATTCAAGTCCTCTTCCCTTTCAGCAAGCAAGGTTGTGTCATCTGCATAACACAGGTTGTTAATGAGTCTTCCTCCAATCCTGATGCCCCGTTCTTCTTCATATAGTCCAGCTTCTCAGACTATTTGTTCAGCATACAGATTGAATAGGTATGGTGAAAAAAAACAACTCTGGCGCACACCTTTCCTGACTTTAAACCAATCAGTATCCCCTTGTTCTGTCTGAACAACTGCCTCTTGGTCTATATAAAGGTTCCTCATGAGCACAATTAAGTGTTCTGAAATTCCCATTCTTTGCAGTGTTATCCATAATTTGTTATTATCCACACAGTCGAATGTCGTTGCATAGTCAGTAAAACACAGGTAAACATCCTTCTGGTATTCTCTCCTTTCAGCCAGGATCCATCTGACATCAGCAATGATATCCCTGGTTCCACATCCTCTTCTGAAACCGGCCTGAATTGCTGGCAGTTCCATGTCGATATACTGCTGCAGCAGTTTTTGAATGACCTTCAGCAAAATTTTGCTTGTGTGTGATATTAATGATATTGTACTATAATTTCCACATTCACTTGGATCACCTTTCTTGGGAATGGGCATAAATATGGATCTCTTCCAGTCAGTTGGCCAGGAAGCTGTCTTCCATATTTCTTGGCATAGACGAATGAGCACCTCCAGCACTGCATCCGTTTGTTGAGACATCTCGATTGATATTCCATCAATTCCTGGAGCCTTGTTTTTCGCCAATGCCTTCAGAGCAGCTCGGACTTCTTCCTTCAGTACCATCGGTTCCTGATCATATGCTACCTCTTGAAATGGTTGAACATCGACTAATTCTTTTTGGTATGATGACTCTGTGTATTCCTTCCACCTTCTTTTGATGCTACCTACATATTTAATATTTTCCCCATAGAATCCTTCACTATTACAACTCGAGGCTTGAATTTTTTCTTCAGTTCTTTCAGCTTGAGAAACACCAAGCATGTTCTTCCCTTTTGGTTTTCCATTTCCAGCTCTTTGCACATTTCATTATAATACTTCACTTTGTCTTCTCGAGCCGCCCTTTGAAATCTTCTGTTCAGGTCTTTTACTTCGTCAATTCTTCCTTTTGCTTTAGATGCTTGACATTCGAGAGCAAGTTTCAGAGTCTCCTCCGACATCCATCCTGGTCTTTTCTTTCTTTCCTGTCTTTTCAGTGACCTCTTCCTTTCTTCAGGTATGATGTCCTTGATGTCATTCCACAACTTGTCTGGTCTTCGGTCACCAGTGTTTAATGCGTCAAATCTGTTCTTCAGATGGTCTCTAAATTCAGGTGGGATATACTCAAGGTCATATTTTGGCTCTCATGGACTTGCTCTGATTTTCTTCAGTTTCAGCTTGAACTTGCATATGAGCAATTGATGGTCTGTTCCAGAGTCAGCCCCTGGCCTTGTTCTGACTGTTGTTATTGAGCTTTTCCATCATCTCTTTCCACAGATGTAGTCAAATTGATTTCTGTGTGTTCCATCTGGCAAGGTCCATGTGTATAGTCACTGTTTATGTGGGTGAAAGAAGGTATTTGCAATGAAGAAATCTTTGGTTTTGCAAAATTCTATCATTCGATCTATGGCATTGTTTCTATGCATTATATCTTAGCAATTTGGTTTGATGCCCATGGAAGCAGCAGTCAAGTAATCAAACGATGCATTGCATCCAGCAAATCTGCTGCAAAGGTCTTTTTAAAGTGTTAAAAAGCAAAGATGTCACTTTGAGGACTAAGGTGTCCCTGAATCAAGCCATGGTGTTTTCAATCACCTCATATGCATGTGAAAGCTGGACAATGAATAAGGAAGGCCGAAGAAGAGTTGACGCCTTTGGATTATGGTGTTAGTGAAGATTATTGAATATACTGTCGACTGTCCGAAGAATGAACATATCTGTCTTGGAAGAAGTACAGCCAGAATGCTCCTTAGAAGCAAGGATGGCAAGACTTCGTCTCACGTATTTCGGACGTGTTATCAGGAAGGACCTGGAGAAGAACATCACGCTTGGTAAAGTAGAGGGTCGGTGAAAAAGAGGAAGACAACCCTCAATGAGATGGATTGATACAGTGACTGCAACAAGGGGCTCAAATGTAGCAATGATTGTGAGGAGGACCAGGCAGCATTTTGTTATGTGGTGCACGGGGTCACTATGAGTAGGAACCGACTGGACAGCACTGTATTTTTCTATCTCTGCATCTTCAGTCAGTACCACACAGCTTCTCTGGTCATCCTGCATCATTCAGATGCTGTTTTCAAAGATTGTCATTGTAGAAAATATGGCGCCAAATTTTCAGAGGTCACAATCACTTGCCAACCCTCCAGTTTCAGAGTGACATCAGTTAATTACCTGGGGGGAACAATTCCCAGATTTTTCTTTCTTCTGCAATGACCCCCTCTCCCACCTCAGAGAGAGTGATTTCGATGGGTGGCTGAACATTTTAGCGTGCACTACAGTCTAATTTTATTCCCTGTTGTTGGCGTAACATAAGCTCCATTTCCCTACACCGAGGGGAGAGGCATCAGCGTGGCAACCCGGCCCATTTCCCATTGATCCCATCCTCTTCAAGGGGACAGAGTAGGGAGAGGGAATTGGCCTATGGAAACCTCTGGCTTGGTGCCCTCAAAAGTCAGGGTTTTCGTTTTCAGGCTCCGCCAGACACTGTGGCCAAGGCCAAGGGTGCTGCTTCAAATCTATCCATGTCAATTAAAGGACAGAGAGCTGGGAAATAAAATAATCAGTTTTGCAGGGTGAACTTAATCATTCCGTCAACACTTTATCTTTGCTCCGGATATACTTGTGCAGGTTATGTTTAATATGAGTCTCATGACATTATTTGCCAATGACGCTTCTGGTTAGAGATTGATAAAAGCTACTCTAGGAAAGTTATCAAGCTAAGAAAAGTGGCAAAAGTTATATAGATAAATAGATACATAGATAGACAGATCTATATGTTGTATATATATGTGTGTGTATTTATGTATATAAAAAAAATTTTTTTTTCACACACAAATATACATACAAAAGGAGCCCTGGTGGCACAAATAGTTAAGTGCTCCCCTGCTAATAGAAAGGTTAGCTGTTCAGACCCACCCAGGGGCTACATGGGAGACGGGCCTGGTGATCTGCTTCCCTAAAGATTACAGCCAAAAAAACCCTATGGGGCAGTTCTACTCTGGCATATGGGGTTGCCATAAGTTGAAATCAACTCGATGGCACCTCACAATAGCACAAGATACACACACATACATTGTTGTTGTTAGTTGCCTTCGAGTCAGCTCTGACTCATGGCCACTCCATGCGTTCAGAGCAGAACTGCTCCATAGAGTTTTCAAGGCTGCAACCTTTCAGAAATGGGCTGCCAGGCCTGTCTTCTGAGGATCTCTCTCTCTCTCTATACAAATGTGTTTGTCTCTGTGTGTATATATACAGAACTTCTTTATAGCCACAAAGATATTTTATTCACACCCTCTCCTTTAACAGTTACAATTTCAAACATTTCCTACCTTTCAGTGCAATGTCTTTGTCATTTACTGAGCAATCTTGGTCTGCCAGGAAGTGTATTTACCTATAAAGTATAAGGAGTCTTCATATCTGAAGGAGCCCTAGTAGCATAGTGGTTGCTGTGCTCAGCTGCTAAGTGAAAGATTGGCAGTTCCAACCCACCCAGGCTTCAAGGGAGAAAAATGTGGCAGCCTGCTTCTGTAAAGATTACAGCCTTGGAAACCCTATGGGGCAGTTCTACTCTGTACTATAGGGTCGCTGAGTCAGAATCAATTTGACAGCAGTTTTTTTTCTTCCTTATGCATTACCTGGTTTGATCCTTAATCTTTTGAAATAGACATAAATTCTAAAAGGTAATTGTACTCATTGTATTTGTTTTTTTATCCCACTCTATCGTAACCACTTGCTAGATTGTACCCCTTGAGAAGCAATGAATTCAGTGAAGGCAAGGACTGGTGTATCCTCACTACTACTCTCTAGCACCTACAGTGTGCAAGACACAGGAAACCCTGAACTCTCTTCCTCAGTGGCCCAGCTCCTCTTTTGTTTGAGGATGTGCCTTCTAAAGCCATGAGTTCAGAGAGTCAGGCCCCAACGAGAGACCATGAGTCACGTTCAGATAAACCAGTCATGGAGATCTCAGCCAGCGGCTGGCTTAGGCAGAGGAGGTGGAGTTGGACATGTCCAGATTCAGCTCCCAGCTCTTACACTTGCAAGTCGTGTGCTTTATTATTATTATTTTTTTTATTTTTGGAAAGCATACACATATGTGCTTTCCAAAATTAAAAGAAAAATTAAAAACAAACAAAAAAAAGGTCAGCAGTTCAAATTCACCAAGGGTTCCTTGGAAACCCTATGGAGCAGTTCTACTCTGTCCTATAGGGTTGCTAGGAGTCAGAATTGATGCAACGACAACAGGTTTTTTTTTTTTTTTTTTTTTTTTAATATATGTGTGTGTGTATAAAACAAAACATTTGCCAATTAAACATGTTACAGGTGTACAATTTAGTGATATCAATTACATGAATCATGTGCAACCATCATCTATCATTGGCAACTTTCCCAATACAATACACAAAAATCCACTGCTTCTCAAACAATGGCTCCACCTTTCCCCCTCTCCTGAAACAATTCACCAAGCAGGATATCGATATTCAAATGGCCAACAAGCAATGAAAAATACTCAATGTCATTAGCCATCAGAAAGGTACAAATCAAAACCACAATAAGTTACTACTTCATTCCCACAGGGATGGCTAAGATCACAAAACAGAAAATAACCAATGTTGGCAAGGACGTGGAGAAATTGGAACCCTTATCCATTGAAGGTGAGAATGCAAACTGGTACAACCCCTGTGGAAAACAGTTTACTGGTTTCTCAGGAAGTTAAGCATAGAACAACCATAACCCAGACCCATATGACCCAGAAATTCAACTCCTACACTTATACTCCTGGGACCTGAAAGCAGTGATACAAACAGACACATGTACACCAATATTCATTGCAGCACTGTTCACAAAATTGTATGATTTTTGGTCAAATTATTTTAACTCACCAAAAACTGGGTTATTTATTTACCTTATGGGATAATGCAGATATTACAATTCACTAATTTACTCAAAATACTGAATGTTGGAGTCCATGAAAGGGGGAGGGTGCTTGAAGAAATAACAGCTGAAATTTTTCCAAATTTGATGAATACTATAGACAAAAAGCTTAACAAATCTCAAGCAGAAGAAGCACGAAAATCAAATTATTTAAAACCTGTGATAAACAGGAAATCTTAAAGCAGCCAGAGAGGAAAATAAGACGGTGCATATAGAGAAACAAAGACAACATTAGAAGCAGTGCAAACCAGAAGATCGTGGCTCAGGGTGGTTAAATTCCTGAGCAGGGAAGGCAAATCAGGAATTCCATACCCAGTGAACACAGCTTTCAGAAATGAAGGCAAAATAAAGATATTTTTAGGCAGACAAAATCTGAAATAATTCAACAGTGAATCCACGCATCATGAAGTGTTGAAGAAATTCCTCCAGTAGAAGCAACGTGATACTGAATAGAAATTGGAATCTACAGAAAGGAATGGAAGAGCCCTGGAAATGTGAATATTAGGGAAAATATAAAGGGTGTTTCCTCTTATCACTTAAATTTCTTTAAAAGATACTTGATTTTTAAAGAAAAGAAATTTACTATGAAGTTCATAAATATATACAAGTAAAATGTATGTCATTTTGTGGAGAAATGGAAGAATACTGTTATAAGGCAAAAATAACTACTATAAACCTTAAAGCAAACATTAAAAAGAATATAAACGTGGTATGGCCAGTAAGTCAACAAAGGAGAAGACTTGAATCTTAGGAGAAAAAGTCTAAATTAATCCAATAACACACCATGCTGTCATTATTTCAGTGCCTTCTCAGATGTGTTGTCTCCGTTTCTGCTCTAGAGAATTTACAGCTCCTTGTGGTGGTTTTTGTGGTGGTTAACGCTATGTGTCAACTTGGCCAGGCTATGATTCCCAGTGGTTTGGAAGGCACTATGTAATCACCTTCCATTTTATGATCTGATGTGAGTGGCCAATCAGTTGGAAGAGAAGTTTCCTTGGGGATGTGGCCTGTATCCATGATATAAATGGATGTTCTGGCAAAGCTCTCTCTCTTGATCCTGCATTTATCTCATCATCACTGTCTGACCTCTTGAGATGTTAGAAGGCCTTCAGCCTGCTGCCTGACCTGCAGATTTTGGGTTCATCAGTCCCTGCAACCATGTGAGTCAGGAGAAGTCTCCAGCCTGTGCCTGACCCATGGATTTGGGACTTGCTGGCCTCCACAATTGAGTGAACCATTTCCTTGAAATAATTCTCTCTGTATATTTATATATATGCTTCACTGGTTTTGCTCCTCTAGAGAACCCACCTAAGTCACCCCTATTCATTGTTCCAGGATCAGCTCAACTCACATCTCCTCCAGGAAGTCTCCTATGATGCTATGTTGTTGTTGTTGTTGTTAGGTGTCATCGAGTCATCTCCGACTTGTAGTGACCCTATGCACAACAGAATGAAACACTGCCTGGTCCTGCGCCATCCTTATAATCGTTGTTATGCTTGAGCCCATTGTTGCAGCCACTGTGTCAATCCACCTCGTTGAGGGTCTTCCTCTTTTCTGCTGACCCTGTACTCTGCCAAGCATGATGTCCTTCTCCAGGGACTCGTCACTCCTGACAACATGTCCAAAGTATGTAAGAGGCAGTCTCGCCATCCTTGCCTCTAAGGAGCATTCTGGTCGCACTTCTTCCAAGACAGATTTGTTCATTCTTTTGGCAGGCCATGGTATATTCAGTATTCTTCGCCAACACCACAATTCAAAGGCGTCAACTCTTCTTCGGCCTTCCTTATTCATTGCCCAGCTTTCACATGCATATGATGTGATTGAAAATACCGTGGCTTGGGTCAGGTGCACCTTAGTCTTCAGGGTGACATCTTTGCTCTTCAACACTTTGAAGAGGTCCTTTGCAGCAGATTTTCCCAATGCAATACGTCTTTTGATTTCTTGACTGCTGCTTCCATGGCTGTTGATTGTGGATCCAAGTAAAATGAAATCCCTGACAACTTCAATCTTTTCTCTGTTTATCATGATGTTGCTCACTGGTCCAGTTGTAAGGATTATTTTCTTTATGTTGAGGTGTAATCCATACTGAAGGCTGTGGTCTTTGATATTCATTAGTAAGTGCTTCAGGTCCTCTTCCCTTTCAGCAAGCAAGGTTGTGTCATCTGCATAGCGCAGGTTGTTAGTGAGTCTTCCTCCAATCCTGATGCCCCGTTCTTCTTCATATAGTCCAGCTTCTGGGATTATTTGCTCAGCATACAGATTAAATAGATATGGTGAAAGAATACAACCCTGATGCACACCTTTCCTGACTCTAAACCAATCAGTATCCCCTTGTTCTGTCCAAGCAACTGCCTCTTGATTTATGTAAAGGTTCCTCATGAGCACAATTAAGTGTTCTGGAATTCCCATTCTTCACAGTGTTATCCATAATGATGCTATACTAAATCATAATTTTAGGAAAATAATTATGGTCTTATTATTGCTTGTGTCCATAACTGACTCCACACTGGACTTATGTTTTCAGGACCAGCATCATGCCTTTTTCATCTGTCTTCAGCAAACAGTATAATTATGTAACACAGTAGGTCTTTAGTACAAATTTATTGAATGAATGAAGAGTCTATGCTCAAAGATTTATTAACTCTTATTTCCCTTTGGGTCTTTTCATCCAAAGCATATTTACCTTGCTGAAACCTTATGACTTCCTTGATTCTAAGACAATCAGCTGAGAGACTAACAGTCCAGGTTAAAGTTTACTTATCTTTATTATTCCTGAGATCATTAAGCCCAAATATTTCAAAAGGAAAGCAATAAGACTAGCTTCAAGGAGAGTTCTTGGGAAAGGCCCAAAGAATGGCAACTGAAAGACAGAAGCATGCACAGAAGATGGATACCTAACAAGAAAAAAGAGGGGGCAGGAAGAACATTTGGATGATATGCCACCCGAAATAAAACCTACAGAGAGAAAAGACGAAGACCAAAACGGGGTTGCATGGAGGAGAGACTCAGCATAGAGGGTATGTTGGTAGAACGAGTACAGTAGACAGTGTCAAGAAATTTATCTGCAAAACTAAGTAAAGGATAAAAAATGGTGAACCTTCTGTGCCATAGAAACAAAATTCAACTTTAGCCTGAAACCAATAGAGAATCAATGAATTGAGAGAATCATTGAAGTGTTTTAAGTAACTGAATGTCATATTCAGGTAGCACTAAAAAAAAAAAAAAATCAGAGGATGGTATGGAGAATGGATTGGAGAGAGTAAGATTCCAAAGAAAAAGACAATTAGCTGTAATGGGACTCATCTTCTTTTTCTAGAGAATAATATAAAAACAAAAGATGGTTCCCAACGCTAACAATCTGTGATTTTCTAACTATGATGTCTCTTCATTGACACCATCTGAGGGATCTCAGGTACGGTCCTTCTCAATGCCTCTAAATTTCATCATCTTTAAAATGAGAGATTTGGGCCAGGCAATCTCTGAGGTATCCTTTCACACAAACAGTCCACGGTCCTCAGACCATTTTCTTTCACTCAAGTAATAACAATGGTGTCAGAGCATGTAAAACAATGTCAAATAATTTCACAATTAAAGAAAAAAAATACAGGAGTATTGCACTCAGATGTCTACTCATTTCCAGTGATTAAAAACTAATTACACCACAAGTTTTTAAAAAGTCTCTCCAAACTTGATGGTGTAGCAAAAATTCTTTAATTGAAACTAAAAATAAACGTGAAATCCTCTTCCCGCTTCTCTTGTACCATGGTGTGATATCCCCAGTGAATCCCTCCCCATTTCAGCAAGTGAGAAAACATGCAATAGCCCTTCCGTTATTGATTCTTTATTAGAATCATGTGTCTTGTTTGAACCGCAGACTCTGCAGGAGACAGGCTCCTGGTGGTGCCCACTGGGTAATTAAACCCGGGATTATGAAAGTTGGAATTGGTTGCTCCTGTCCTAGAGCCCCTGGAAGACCACTGCAGCTGACCCAGTGCTATGGTTACTATATTTTCCCAACATAAATGGTACACATCATTTGCCAGTTGGACAGAATATATAAATTGGAACTTTCCAGGCACAGAGGTCAAAAGTTCAGGCTCGGGGTCAGCTTACTGGGTTTGAATCCAGCTCCACCTCTTATAGGAATATGACATTGGGAGAAATCACAGATCCCTTTAAAACTCAGTCCATTACTCTGAAATATAATAATAACAATGATAATACCTATATCATTTGGTGATTATAAAATGAGAGATTTACCTCCGTATTTAATACTACATCTTGCCTCCTTCTCCACTCTGATGCCCTTCATCCTGTTGACTTTTCCTTTTAGTCTGTTTATCACCTTCAAGGGGTCCCAACGGTTAAGGACTTGGCTGCTAACTGAAAGGTTGCCAGTTCAAGTCTACTCAGAGGCACCGCAGATGAAAGGATTGACAACACACATCCAAAAAATCAGCCATTGATAACCCTATGGAGCATAGTTCTACCGTGACATACATGGGGTTGCCGTAAGTCAGAATTGATACAGAGCAACTGGTTTTCTTTTTTGGTTTGGTATCACCTTCTAATCTACTATACAATGCTGTTATTTTTTATGTTTAAATTTGTTTAATTTCTCCACTATCATGAAGAATATGAGCTCCATGAAGGTAAGGACCTTTGCTTTACCTAATGATTTATCCCAAATGCTCAGAACATTTTCTGGTACATAGTAGGCACTCAATAAATGCTTGTTGAATAAATGAATAAATGGTGAATTTGAAATTGGCTATTAACATCTAATAAATGTTAGATTAAATTATTGTCATTGATATTAACATCTGCATTGTCATCATCAAATCCCATGGACTTTGGTATTTTTGTGGTTATCAAGAACTGCTTTATTGGCCCTTGTTTTATTCTTCCCACCACTGGTAACATCTAAGATTACATTAATAAGCTATGATAAAGTCAGATTTTGGGCTAGTTTTCACTGGACACAGGCTGGTTGACTGCCTGCTGCGCCAGGAACTCTGTCACATGCTGGGGAAACAAAGAAAAGGAAATCTAAATCCCAGCGTTGGAAGCATGGTAGTGATCATTATTTTGCAATTAATGAACTGCATCTGAGGTCTCTAATGAATTTATCCCTTATGTAATTATATCACCTATGAGCCTCACAGATAAATGGCCTTTTTCTTGCTTCTTCAACCACCCCCAGTTCAGGAACTTCAAAGAGATACAGAATGACACCCAAGGTTTGGAAAGCAGGAATCACCTGGGGTACTGCTTGAATAGGGAACAGCACAGCTCCAGAAATTTGGACTCTGTAGGTATGAGATGAGGCCCAGAAATCTCCATTGTAACAAGCCTTATAGGCCATTCTATCCCAGGAGAATTGCAGACCACATGCTGAGAAACACTTATCTAGAGGGTGTATTTTAACAGGGTGTATTTAATAAGCAGTTATAAGAGCATGTGATGGCTTCAGGATCCCGTTTATAGTGCTAGGAATCATGAACAGTGTTGGCCAAGGCACAGCAAGACAGGAATATTACTGCCAATGGGTGCCATGGCTAAGGAAATGACTGAGATTTAAAAAAAAAAAAAAAAAGAATATTAATCTTTATACTGTTTGAACATGTCTTTTAGCTTCACATTTGACTCTGCAAATGTCAGGGACTCTAGAATCTCAACGTTCTTATCCGAGATTTAAAAACTAAGACAGAAGATTTCAAATGATCCTTGTGATCACTAAATGAGATAAAGAAAGTACCAAAAGGGGCCAGGAAGGCAGTGCTCATGGGCAGAGAAGGGATGCAGAGTGTATTAAGGAAGAACATGACTCTCGCGTAGGGAACTAAGCAGAGGACCCTCAACCAGACGCCCTAGATTTGGAGTCTCAGATGTCCCTCTACAAAATGAAATCTGCTATTAACATACTGTATGGTCTTGGGAATGTCTACCTGTAATCCTTAGGGAGACTTGGAGTCTTGGTGTCTCCTTCTTCACAGGTGAGTAGACCACAGAGCTGTGTCTGTCTTATGTGATTATGTTATTAGTTGTCTTGGAGTCAGTGCCGACTCACAGAAACCTTATGTATAACAGAAAGAAACATTGCCTGGTGCTGCACCATCTTCATGATCGTTGGTATGTTTGAGTCTATTGCTGTGGCTATTTATGTGATCACAGGGCTCAGTTAACCTGTGAAGAAACAGTGTGTCTAAAATTTCTCCCTGTGACACACTGAATGGAGACAACTCCAGGTGTTCAGATAAAGTTCAAACGTTTCATTTTCTGAAAAGCTCTGTCAAACTCTCCACAGTCATCCAGAATCAGAGCTTTCTCACAGCTGCAAGGTGGTTTCATTTTACTGTCTCTTACTCTTTACTCCTCCTCTCCCACTCACTGTAGGCCATCTTCAAAGTCTTCTTGTGATAACTTCCCTTGTACATAACTTTAAGTACTTAGTGAGATGAATACCTTCCAGGACTATGCCACCCTTCCTCATTAGAAAAAGAGAAAGAGTTTATGTAATCTGTGGTGAAAACAGGAAACCCTGGTGGCGTAGTGGTTAAGTGCTATGGCTGCTAACCAAAAGGTCGGCAGTTCAAATCCACCAGCTGCTCCTTGGAAACTCTATGGGGCGGTTCTACTCTGTTTTATAGGGTCGCTATGAGTTGGAATCGACTCACCGGCACTGGGTGGGTAGTGAAAACAGCCTTCAGCTGGACTTAAGTGTGGTAATTGTGTAAGCAAACTGTCCCTTTTCCAGGATTTACCCTGTGCCATTCACTGTGGTTGGCAATTCTTATTAATTTCTCACAATGATTCTGTGACATTGGTGTTTCCAGCAGAGGCAGGTTTATCAAGGGGATATAGTGAAATTGGTAGGAAGAATACTGAGCTCTCATTTCTCTGAGTTGAGGTCAGGACCAGTATTTCTTTGTCCTACTGAACTTTGGGTCAGGACTTGGAATAGCTGTTTCATTTCCTCCACTTCCTGATTGGTGAAAGAGCTACTGGTAATAACTGGCATTCTCTTTCATCTCAGAATAGTTTGCCTTCCCTCTCCCCAATTTTATATGTAAACCAAACCAAAATTTTGCTGTCGAGTTGATTCTGACTCATAGTGACCCTATAGGACAGAGTAGACCAGCCCCATAGAGTTTCCAAGGAGCAGTTGGTGGATTCGAACTGCCAAAATTTGGTTAGCTGCATGGCTCTTAACTACTGCGCCACATAAAACTGAAGTAGTTGTTTGTCCAGTGGATGCTGGCCAATGGAAAGCTCATAGAATAATAGGGATTCAGGCCTTGTCCTTGAGATCAAGGTGTCAGGAATACCTAGTTTAATCTTAAAGTGTTCAGTACATGGGGGTCAGTGCTTGTACTATATACTACAAGGTTTCATGAATTCATTATGCCATAATAAGAAGATAAACTCACTGAGGACAAGACCCCCAAATCATGAATGAAGGCTACACTGTCAGGCTTACCTCTCTTACTTCTCCCAGGAATGATTCAACTTCTTGGCATAAAGTAAGGATGGCTATGTGTTGAAAAACAGGCAAAATCAGAGAAATTTCATGCAAATCTTCCATTAGGAGAAAGAATTTTGTACTTTAGAAAAATGCATTCCTTTGAGCCTGGGTTAAGATGCCACATGGCCTGGTTTTATGTTGCCTATGGATTCCACGAAGCCAATATGTATGTCTGAGATTCTATGAGCCGAAAGGCAGATCCATTCCAGAATGAAAAAATGTGTTTAATTATTGGTGTTGATGCTTTTTAATAATTGCCAGAAATATTAAGGCTGGGAAAAAAAGGGAAGAAATCCCCCAGGGTGATAAATCATTAAATGATCCTAAATAACATATTTAATATGCAACAGATTTTTGCTTAGGATAAATCTGGATCTTATCATAAATGAGAGTCATTTTACTTCTTAATGACTCTGGGGTATAGGCTACTGTGGAGAAATAGAGCAACACGGAAACCTGGCTGCTAGGACTGTCATATGTCTTTGATGAATGGAGGGCTCGTGGGAAAATCTCCATTAATACTCAAGAGGCCAAATGCCATCAATCATAGCTGTCCCTTGGAGGAAACACATATAAAAATTTCCAGGTAAGAATATTTGAATTTGGTAAAACAAAAATAAAATAATAGGATAATTTGCTGGAGTGGCAGTAGACAGGAATTCTGAGTCAATTCTCTCACTGATGGACACACACAAATCCAACAGCATCAAGTCAACTTCATTCTTAATCAAGATTAATAAAGCTGTTAGGAATGCAGGGGTCGGCTCAGTCAAAGGAAAGCTTCTTGAGGTAATGGTTGATTGAGAAGTAAAAATGGCATTGATAAGAAAATGTAATCTTTTATTTATGAAACACTCTCTCTCCTTAGGATTCATGTTGCACTGAATTTGCAGATTTTCTTTAAGATTCAAAATGGAAAATACATCAGAAACCTCTTTGTAAAAAAAAAAAAAAACTCTATACAAATAGGAGGTAGTTTTGTGTTTGTAGTAGTAGGACTTATATGAGAACAAAGGGCTCATGTAAAGTCATACAAAAATAAACTGCATACCCAAGAACAGAATTCAAGTTTTGTAATATTTGGTCTACTAAACTAAAACAAAAATCTGTGTTTTTTGTCTATGATTCCCAAAGCTGTACAAGAGGTGGAAAATTTGGAACTCATGACAGTCTGTGCAGAACACTGAGATATATTATCATAGTTATGGCCTCAAATAAACTAAGAACAGTCCCAGCAGAAAACACAACTGTGCATAGTGTCTACGATATATTAAGCACATGCTTTATAGAAAAAAGACCTGCCAAAGTAAGCTTAGTTAAGTTTTTGAATCTTGGAATTAATATTTCTTTCCTTAATGTGCATTTAGTTGGATATTTTATAGTAGCCCATATGACAATGGGTTAGAGAATATTTAAACAGAGACATCTTGAGTGGCTATAGTCAAAAATTCACTTAAAGGTTAAAAGACATGTCTTGTGTCCACACCGTCGTTGTTAGGTGCTATCAAGTTGGCTCTAAGTTATACTGACCCTGTGTACAACAGAATGAAACACGAACCAGCCCTGCACCAGCCTCATAATCCTTGCTATGCTTGACCCATAGTTGCAGCCACTGTGTCAATTCATCTGGTTGAGGGTCTTCCTCTTTTTCACTGACTCTGTATTTTATCAAGCATGACATCCTTCTCCAGGGACTGATCCCTCCTGATAACATGTCCTAAGTATGTGATACGAAGTCTCGCCATTCTTGAGTCTAAGGAACATTTGGCTGTACTTCTGAGGCAGATTTGTTCGTTCTCCTGGCAGTCCATGATATATTCAATATTCCTCGCCCATACCGTTAATCAAAGGCATCAATTCCTCTTCTGTCTTCCTTATTCATTGTCCGGCTTTCCCATGAATGTGAAGTGATTGAAAACACTATGGCTTGGGACAGGAGCACCTTAGTCCTCAAAGTGACATCTTTGCTTTTTAACACTTTAAAGAAGTCTTTTGCAGCAGATCTACCCAATGCAATACGTCCTTTGACTTCTTGACTGCTGCTTCCATGGGCATTGACCGTGGATACAAATGAAATTCTTGACAGCTTCAATACTTGCCCCATTTATCATGATGTTGCTTATTGGTCCAGTTGTGAGGATTTTTGTTTTATTTATGGTAAGGTGCAACCCATACTGAAGGCTGCAGTCTTTGCTCTTCATTAGTAAGTGCTTTAAGTCCTCTTCACTTTCAGCAAGGAACTTTGTGTCATCTGCATATGGCAGGTTGTTATACTTAATGAACCTTCCTCCAATCCAGATGCTGCATTCTTCTTCATGTATTCCAGCTTCTCGGATTATTTGCTCAGCGTAGGGATTGAATAAGTATGGTGAAAGTATACGACTTTGATTCATACTTACCCTGATTTTAAATCACACAGTATACCTTGTTATGTTTTAACGACTGCCTCTTGGTCTATGTACAAGTTCAACATAAGCACAATTAGGTGTTCTGGAATTTCCATTCTTTGCAATGTTATCCATAATTTGTTATGACCCACACAGTCAAAAGCCTTTGCATAGTCAATAAAACACAAGTAAACATCCTTCTGGTATTCTCTGCTTTCATCCAAGATCCATTTGACGTCAGCAATGATATCTCTTGTTCCATATCCTCTTCTAAATCCAGCTTGATTTTCTGGCATTTCCCTGTTTGTGTACTGCTGCAACCACTTTTGAGTTATCTTCAGCAAAATTTTACTTACGTGTGATATTAATGACATTGTTCTATAATTTCTGCATTCTGTTGGATCACCTTTCTTTGAAATGGGCACAAATACGGAGTTCTTCCAGTAGGTTGGCCAGGTAGCTGTCTTCCAAATTTCTTGGCACAGAAGAGTAAGTGCTTTCAGCATTTCATCCATTTGTTCAAATATCTCAGTTGGTATTCTGTCAACTCCTGGAGCCTTGTTTTTTGACAATGCCTTCAGTCCAGCTTGGACTTCTTCCTTCAATACCATTGGCTCTTGATCATGTGCTACCTCCTGAAAGGGCTGAATTCAGCCAATACTCTTTGGTACAGTGACTCTGTGTATTTCTTCCATCTTTTTTTGATGCTTCCTGCTTTGCAGCTCAAAGCTTGAACTTTTTGTTCAGCTCTTTCAGCTTGAGAGATGTCAAGCATGTTCTTCCTTTTGGATTTTCTAACTCTAGGTCTTTGCACATTTCATTTTCATATTTTACTTTGTCTTCTTGAGCCACCCTTTGAAATCTTCTTTCAGCTTTTTATTCATTTCTTCCACTCACTTTAGCTACTCTACATTAAAGAACAAGTTTCAGAGTCTCTTCTGACATTCATTTGGTCTTTTCTTTCTTTCCCGTCTTTTTAATGACCTCTCGCTTACTTCATGTATGATGTCTTCGTGTCAGCCCACAACTCATCTAGTCTTCAGTCATTAGTATTCAATGTGTCAAATCTCTTCTTGAGATGGTCTCCAAATTCAGGGATATATTCAAGGTCACACTTTGATTCTCATGGAATTGTTTTATATTTTCTTCAGCTTCAACTCGAACTTGTATATAAGCAATTGATGATGGTCTGTTCCACAGTCAGCCCTTGGCCTTGTTCTGACTGATGATATCGAACTTCTTCATTGTCTTTTTTCACAGATGTAGTCAATTTGATTCCTGTGTATTCCATTCACCCAGGTCAAATATACAGTCTTAGTTTATGCTCTTGAAAAAAAAATATTTGTAGTGAATAAGTCGTTGTTCTTGAAAATTTCTATCATTCGATCTCTGGTGTCGTTTCTATCACCAAGACCATATTTTCCAACTACCAATCCTCCTATGTTTCTAACTTTCATGGTCTAATCACCAGTAATTATCAATGCATGTTGATTGCATAGTTGATCAATTTCAGAGTTCAGAGTTTGGTAAAAATCTTCAGTTTCTTCATCTTTGGCATTAGTGGTTGGTGGGTAAATTTGAACAATAATCGTATTAACTGATCTTCCGTGTAGATACGTAGATATTATCCTATCACTGACAGTATTGTGCTTCAAGATAGACCTTGAAATGTCCTTTTTGACCATGAATGTCATGCCATTCCTCTTCATTTTGTCATCCTTGCATACTAGACTATATGATTGTCTGATAAACATGGGCAGCCAATACCAGTCCACCTTAGCTCACTAATACCTGGGATATCGCTCATTATGTGTTCTATTTCATTTTGAGGTCTTCCAATTTTCTTAGATTCATTCTTCATAATTCCACATTCTGATTATTAATGGATGTTTGCAGCAGTTTCTTATTTTGAGTCATGCCACATCAGCAGATGAAGGTCCTGAAAGCTTGACTCCATCCATGTTATTAAGGTTGACTGTACTTGGGGGAGGTTGCTCTTCCCCCGTTGCATTTTGAGTGCCTTCCAACCTGAGGGGCTCATCTTCCCACACTATATCAGACAATGTTCTGGTTTTATTAGCAAGGTTTTCACTGGCCAAATTTTTCAGAAATAGATCACCAGGTCCTTCTCCTTAGTCGGTCTCAGTTTTGAAGCTCCTGAAATACGTCTACCATGGGTGACTCTCCTGGTATTTGAAATACCAGTGGCATAGCTTCCAGCATTATAGCAACACAAAAGCCACTACAGTATGACAAACTGAGAGATGAGTGGTGACATTTGTCCATAAATATGTTCAATGCAAGATACAGTGAAACCTGTGACAGTGGGAACTCGATGGTGCTGCCTTGTTTTTCCAGGTACCCTTTTACAGGGTACAGTCTTACCACTTTTCTATTGCTCATTTTAGTGGCAAATATTTGTTTTCCCTCTCTGACAGATTTCTGCCTTACACAGATTCCGGCTTTCACAGGTTTTACTGTATGTTTTCAACCTGGACCTAATCTGAAAATTGGAGCTGTCACTGGAACAATACTCCAGAGATCAGGGAATCCTGAGTTCTCATATGTGTAAAGTAAATCCTCAAAATTGAAAGAAAAAACAACAATTATTCCCCAGGATGACTGGATAGAGCAGGCACCTACAGATATATTGGAGAAAAGCAAAGTTGCCTTAGCAATGTGATAACAAAGAGGTGTTTTAAATGAGCACTTAAACAGGGTTTAAAAATAAGGACTGATTGCAGACGTCAGTAACTGCAGCACCGATCAACATGGGCTAGGGTCCATCTGGAATACACAGAAGGGAATTCTCAGAACATAGATGACCTGAGGAGATAAATCTTCAGTTTTAAGCAATTCCAGGGTGAAAAGGGATTAGAAATTAAAATGAGAAACCTCCCGAGGTGCCATCTGTATTGTAGGTAATTACGATTCTTCGATTAACGGTGTATTAAATCGTATCTGGTACTCATTCCACAGCATGGTTCAATCATTCTGAACCAATCCTGTAGTCTTTATAAAGTCTTAAATTAAAGGATTCCTCCAGAGACTATAATACACAAGGAGTTGGGCTAAATGGACCTTAATTGACCACCCAAGTCAAGTTTCGAATGTGCAGACCAAACTAAACCCACTAAGCACCACTGCTAACAAAATGTTTGGCAGTTCTTACCTAAGTGTGTAAATAATAACACAGTATTTGCCAATAGATAACAGAGTCCCTGGGTGATGTAAATGGTTAAGCCCTTAACTAATAACCAAAAGGTTGATGGTTCAAACTCACTGAGAGGCACCTCAGAAGAAAGGCCTTGCAATCAGCTCCCAAAAGGTCACAGCCATGAAAACCCTGCGGAGAGCAGTTCTACTCTAGAACACATGGAGCCGCCAGTGGCTGCAATCGACTTTACGGCAACCAGTTTTTGTTTTGTTTTGTTTTTGCTGGTGGTGGGGGGATTTTTTTTTTTTTTTGCCAGAAATAAGCAGCAGCAAATACAAATGTTTAAAGAAAAAAAATATGGAAGAGCAACAAGAAAAACAAGTCCATTTTTTTTTTTCAGTAAATTTCGAGAGGAAAAACAGTCAGTATTATTCTAAATTAGCTCTCCGCATCACAGGGTCTGGGTGTTACATGACAAGATCATTTGGAGACAACTTTCCAGACCTTCAAAACATCTTTCTTGAATTCTTATCCTCATGCTGTTAAGCTACAGATTTCTCTCTCCCCCTGTCTACCGCTCCACCACCCTGCACTCCATTTCCACTCCTTCACCTTCCACATCGTCTTTAAATGCGTGCCCTGGTGGAGTAGCAGTTGAATGCTCAGCTGCTAACCAGAAGGTCGGTGGTCTGAACCCTCCAGCTCTGCTTGGGAGAAAGATGTGGCAGTCTGGTTCCACAAATATTACTGCCTTGGAAACCCTATGGGGCAGTTCTACTCTGTCTTTAGGGCCACTTATGAGTTGGAATCGACTTGGCAGCAACAGATTTGGTTTTGGTTACCGCCTTTAAGAGGAGCTCTGGCAGCTAAAACGGTTAACTACTACACTGCCACCTGAAACAATGCCGGTTCGAACCCAAGCAGCGGATTCATGGAAGGAAGACCCAGCGATCTGTTTCTGTAAAGATTACAGCCAAGAAAACTGTGGGGCAGTTCTACTCTATCAGATGGGGTTACTATGAGGAGAAATTGACTCCATGGCACCTAACAACACAGCAATATCCCCTTTAAAAGGAGCCCTGGTGGTGCAATGGTTAAGCACTCGGCTGCTAAGTGAAAGGTCGGTTGTTCTAACACACCAGCTGCTCCATGGGAGAACAAAAAGGCCTGGTGATCTGCTCTCATAAAGTTTACAGCCTAGGAAACCATACGGGGCAGCTCTACTATGTCACATAGCATTGCTGTGAGTTGACTCAATGGCACCCAACAACAGCATCGCCTTTAAGATAGTCCATGGGTGGTGCGAAGGCTTGTGTTCAACTACTAACCTAAAGGTTGGAGGTTCAAACCCAGCCAGTGGCACTGTGCAAGAAAGCCCTGGTGATCTCCTTTCCCAAAGACAGAGACAAAAAAAAAACTCAATGGAGAAGTTCTACTCTGACACACATGGGGTCAACAATGAGTTGGAATTGACTCCACAGCAATGGGTTTATGGCCTTTAAATCTAAGTCCAAAATTCAAATACTTGAATAGAGATTTCCTTTGTAGCCGTGGCAAACGGGGAGCGGTTACTTTGTACCTTGTTTTAATGAGGAGGGCAGACAGGGAGAGAGAGGAGAGGGTCTGCCATTTTAAAGTGTGCTGGGGCTGACTACAAAGGCTCCACCGGTGACCTTCTGTGGCTGGCTAACAGTGATATCTGGGGCCGATTTTGGTGCCGTAATTCCACCCCAGGCTCTGCAGGAGGCTGCAGTGGAAGCCTCCTGCTCAGTGCTAACACCACTATTTGGCCTCAGAAAAAGTCTCCCAGCCAAGTTTAAACCCCCCGAGATTAGGAGTGTATAATTTAAGCACTAATACAAGCTAAGAGGCTGAGCAACAATACTATCGCTCCCATAATGGAAAGATCATTATTTTTAGGTTTGTACAGAAAGCAGAGCTGGCAGCTGTGAGGGAAAGTGTACCCTTTGAAAAGAATTTGCCATTGTTATATTTAAGCTGTTGGGATATAGCTTTTGACTCAGAGGCAAATGTCATATGCTCAGAATTAGCCCCACCAACAGCCACGGGCTTAATGATTTTGAAAGAAGCAATAGACAAACAAAGAAAGGTGAAGGGCCAGGGCTGAGAAGTGTTTTATGACCCATTATTTCTTTTGCCTGTTAAAGAATTTGTAACCATTCTCAGGTCTGATGGGAGAATGATAACACTATATTTCCCCCCTCATAAATGCTTACTTGTCTTTCTTTAGGCAGGATAACAGATAGGTTAAGTACTTGGTCAAACAGACTTAGTTTCAAACACCAGATCTGCAACTTACTAGCTGGGTGAACATGGATATGTTACTAACCTCTCTCAGTTTCCAGTTATTTGCCCAATAGATGCAAAAAGGTGAAGAGAAGAACATCTGTCGCAGAGTGATGACGTGTGATGTTTCATCCATCCTACACGTGTGTATTGGCAGCTATCTGTGCCTGCCATGTGTTAGGTACTGAGTGTAAGAAGGAATAAGACAAACACAAGTTCCCTACTCTGTTAGAACCTCATAAGCTAGTGAGTCAGATGAGATAGTGCACGTGTGGAGGTGGGTACAGTGCCAGGTAAAGAGTAGGTATTTAGTTAAGTCATGTAACCTCTCCGAGTTTGTTTCCTCACCTGTAAAATGGCAGTGGTAATAACGCTAGCCTTCTTGAGTTGGGGTGAGGATGAAATGAGGTAACATGCATTCTCGGTGTGCAGGAGACGCTTGTGACTCAGAAGCCCCTCGGACTGAAACACTGACAGACTAATAACGGCAGGAGAGGGCTAAAAGCCCTCTTCCCATTCTGACAGGAAGAATGTCTGCCATGTTGGATCCCAGATATCTGGAGTACTGGCTACTTTGGAAGCATGATGCTTTGCCATCCTGCACTAATGGATGCCAATGGGAGGGAGGGGGCTGCTGCTACATATGAGTGCCAAACTAAACAGAGGAAGAGGAGGAGAAAAATAGCATCTACAGGGAAGCCGCTAAGGGCCAGGCACTGGGCTATGTGATCCCAAACATCATCTCATTTGCTACTTCCAACAGTCCTGAGAAGATGTTATTGTGCTCCATTTTAAAGATGAGTAAATTAAGACTTCCGACAGCCCATTGCTGCCAAGTCAAGTCCAACTTACAGTGACCCTAAAGGACAGAGGTGAACTTTCTCATAGGGTGTCCAAGGCTATAAATCTTTACAGAAGCAGACTGCCACATCTTTCCCCCGCAGAGCAGCTGGTGGATTCAAACTGGTTACTTTTTTTTTTTATTAGCAGCTGAGTGCCTAACCACTACATCACCAGGGCTCCTTAAACTAAGACTTAGAGAATCTAATTTACTTGAGCAAGATCATACAGTCCATACAAGACAATGCAATATTTGTATCGCAGGCCTTATTGACTCTAATATTCTTCTTACCATACCACGGTACTTCTCACTATTCATCTATACATCACAGCTTTCCTTGAGAGGAAAAACTCAAGGAAGGTGGAAGCAATTTGATAAATTAATTCAAAATGTCATCCAAGTACAATGCACTATTATTGTTAAAGATCCAAAAGATACACAAGACAAACATAAGAATTTAGCCAGGCAGAGTCATTCGCTGGGGAAAGTGAACCCCGTGTTCCAGCCCCTGCATTCAAGTTATTTTCTCTGTTGATTTTTGCCTGATCCCTTTATAGGACATAGTCTACCACATACAGTAGACTTCTAAAGGGCATGAGTATATACCCTGACTTTGAGTAGGGACCAGGATGTGGTCTTGAAATTGTTACTGTGGTTAATGGGCATATTAAAATGGCCACATCACCTAGAACATTTCATAGATTGCAATATCATTGGGTTAACTGGTAGACATTATAAGGAAATATGGATTCAGGGAGAGACTCAAGGTAACTAATATATGGTCAAGGGTCAGGGTCCTGAAAGAGAAGGCTCAATTGTCCTTTCAGAGGTCAACTCACAAAATTCATGAGACTGGTCAATTGAAGCAGGTTCCTTTATTGACAAGATTTATCCCATTTCAAGGCAGAATAGATGTGCTTAGAAACGCAGTCAAAGCTTGGCAGCATCTAAAAGAATCCTGTAGCCTGGTCAGTGGTCTATTAAATCTGATGAAGGAGTATGTTAAAAGAAGGATGTTTTGCATCCAGGAAGAATAAGGGAGGAACAATACTCTCTCAGTGTTTATCCTGTGTTGTCAAGGGAAAGGGAGACAAGTGTAACAGATACCCATATCGTAGACACTATTCAAATTCAACCATGTGTAAAAAAAAAAAATTATACATCCAACTAACAGACCACAACTACGACAGCCTCCACCAGACTGAGTGCAACACAACTAGATGGTGTCCAGCTACCACCACCGACTGGTCTGACAGGGATCACAACAGAAGTTCCCAGAGGGAGCTGGAGGAAAATGTGAACAAAATTCTAACTCACAGAAAAAGATCAAACTTACTGGTCTGATGGAGACTGGAGAAACCCCAAGAGTATGGCCTCTGGACAGCTTTTTCAACTGAGTACTGAAGTCACCCCTGAGGTTCACCCTTCAGCCAAAGAATAGACAGGCCCATAAAACAAAATGAGACTAAATGGGCACACCAGCCCAGGAGCAAGGACTGGAAGGCAGGAGGAGACAGGAAAGCTGATAATGGAGAGCCCAAGCTCAAGAAGAGGAGAGTGTTGGCAACCACTGTCACAAAACAGCATGTGTATTAAAAGTTTAATGAGAAACTAGTTTGCTCTGTAAACCTTCATCTAAAGTGCAATTAAAAAAAAATTAGTCATTTAGAGCAAATGGGATTTATTCCAGGCATTAAAGATTGGTTCAATATTGAAAATCAATAGATGTTTTTCACCATATCCACAGTCTAAGGAAGAGAAATCATATAATCATGTCTATTGATGCAAAAAAAAAAAAAAAAAATCACATGGCAAAACCCAGTATGCATTCGTAATAAAAATGCTGGGAAAATTGGGAATAGAGAGGAACTTCTTAAATTTGATTTAAAAAATCTGCAAAACCTACAGCTGATATTACTCTTAACTGGTGGGAAACTGGACTCTTTCCCCCTCAGTCAGGAACCGTGCAAGGACGTCTTCTCTCATCACTCCTAATCAGTATCATTTGGGAAGTCCCAGCTTTGCACAATAAGAAATGAAAAGGAAATAAAAGGCATACAATTTGGAAAGGAACTTTCTTCACAGATGACATAAGTGTCTCCTCAGAAAAACCCCTCAAAACAACTCCTGGATCTAGTAGGCCTGTATAGCAAGGTTTGAGAATACAAGGGTAATATGGAAAAGTCAAATGCTTTCCTATGTATCAATAAAGAACAACTGGAATTAGAAATTTTTAAAAAAATTGCATCTACAATAGCAGCAAAAAGAGAAAGACTTGGGCATAAGTGTAACAAAACACAACCAAAAATCCATTGCTGTCAATTTAAGTCTGACTCATAGCAACCTTATAGGAGGACGGAGTAGAACTGCTCCATAGGGTTTCCAAGGCTGTAATCTTTACAGAAGCCAATTGCCACATCTTTCTTCCGCAGAGCAGCTGGTGGGTTCAAACTGCAGGCCTTTCGAGTACCAGCTGAATGCTTAACCACTGTGCTACCAGGGCTCCTAGCAAAATGCAAAGAGATCTAAATAAATGGAGGCATAGTCATTGTTCATGGAATGAAAGACTCAAAATTGTTTACCTGACAATTTTCACCAACTTGATATGATATATGGAGGTAGCATAATTTACTCAATCTCTATTATTGCACATTTAACGTCTTTGTAAAAACATCTATAAACCATTCCCCAAATATCAGATTGTTTTTAAGGATATCAGACACAGTTGTTTTTTTTTTTTTTTTATTAGTAATGTGGTCATTCAAAGGAAAGAGGACAGGAAACACTAATACATGCTAAAGGCAGTGCTTCTCACATCTTCCCGTGTATAAGACACACCTGCAGATCTTCTGAGTTAAGATGTAGATTCGGATTCAGTGGATGTGGAGTGGGGCCTGAGATTCTGCATTTCCAGCCAGCTTCCAGGTGATGCCCGTACCACTGGTCCATGGACCACATTTCCAATAGTCACACCGTACAGAGCACTGAATTTAGGTCAGCTGGATTAATTCTCTGCTTTACCATTTCTCTGTGTGTGTGTGACCTTCAAAAGTCACGTGCCATCTGAGCAACACATGCTCCTTCCTTGCTCTCGCTTTCTCCCTTGGCTGTGTGAATAAGCTCCATCTATCACGGATCACAGATGGAAAAGTTCTCTGTGAACTATGAAACAAGTGTGGGCATATTCTCTCTCTCTGTCTGCCTCTGATTGGAAGGCTTACTGCAGTACATCCTCCCCTCCCCCCAACTGCACATTGCCACTTTTGCAAAAACTGTGTCTCAATCACAAAAATGGCAACATTAGCAACCAAGACATGCTGGAAATGGCTGCAGCGCCATTAAAGTCCTTACTGTCCTCATTGCCAAGAGTCCGACCGTTTAATCCTCATTAGAACCAATATCATTAAAGAAAGGAGTAAGGAAACATACGTGGCAATAAAACCTGAGCCTTGTTTTCAGGGAAATTGACAGTCTTAGCAGAGCTGGGCAGGGCACGGGTCGTTAGGAATGGTGCAATCGCCATTAAGCAAGAGCAAGTCAATCACACTGAGGGTGGCAGGAGAACCTTGTGTTTTCCCAGAAACGAATGCTCTCAGCAGCAGGTTCCCACCAGGGGCACACAACACTACTCTCACCAAAATAAACAGGCATGTTGGGGTTTGCGTTTCTGTCCCTCAGATGTGATCACCGAATTGTTAAACAATATGAGATCCAAAGAGCTGAAGATTCTGTGCAGGCAGGTCCAGCCCATCCTCACAATAAGGAAAACATTCTGTGTTTAGTTCATTTAATTGACTGGAAATTAATCAAGTCAAGTATGATTCTATCTTATTACGAAGGCTTTGCCAGCACTGATAAATGGATGGATGAATGGATGGGTTAATAAGTGAATAAATAAACGAATTGATAAGTGAAGGAGTAAATGAATAAGGGCTTGACAGAGTGAATCACTTGGGATTTGGTGAATAATGTGATAGCGTTTTTGACATACTAGAGCTCCATTAAATCTAAGATTTCATTTAGTACACAAAGAATGTTAAAGTTAAGTAAAGTGGGTAAAATCAAATTTACATATAAGCCCACTGTGAAATTAGGAAAGGGGGAGAAAGGTGATGAAAAGACTAGACTGAAAAACCCATGGAGGCAGGACCAAGTCTATTTTATCCATATTTTTATATATCTAGCACCAAGCACAGTTCCTGGCACTAAAAAAAAAAAAAAAAAAAAGGTGCTTAATAAATATTGTTGAATGAATGAAAGCACAGGAGATTACAACAATTGTGCTAAGACTTCTGAAGTGCATGGGAGTCACTTGGTGAGTATATCAAAGGCTCTACTTAAAAAAATTATGATTCTGTAGTTCTGGGGTGAGTCCAAGATAGATACTTCTTTAGTAACTCTCTCTAGATGACTCTGATACAGATGAGAAACACCAACCAACTCTTTATAAAAGCATTATTTCCAGGCAGCCCAAAGGGGAGCACCCATGACATTCTGATGTGGACAGATTTTAAACTCCGTATTGAAAACAGGTCTTTGAATTCAGGCTCTAGGCTTTCCCTCTAGAATACCAACTTTGCCAGGCCATTGCTTGGGCAGGTAACTCTGTGAACAAGCTACACTTCAAACCACACTGTATCATCAGAGATTGTGTCCCCACCTTTTCTGAGATACCAGTCTAGTTGTTCTCAACCCCAAATCACCTGGTAAAGGGGATTTAAAAATACTGATGCCTGGGCCATACCATAACCAAAAAACAAAACCAGCTGCCATGGAGTCAATTATGACTTCCCACCAGTGTACCTCAGGTACATGACTTTTATCTCACTGAGGTCAAAACTTGGGCAGCATGGCAGAGCCCGATGGTGTCGGATGAACCCAGACGCAAGACGACTGAAGAAAGTTGCACCTAGCACTCCTCTGAGCCGAAAGCCAAGAGACCCACCACCTTCAATTAAATTTCACAATACTAATCCCTCTTATCTCCTTCCACATCGTCAGCTGTTTTCTTTTCTAAAACCTGCTGAGCTCAGAATATTTATATCCGATATTTCAGTTAAAAACAAGGAAAAAGGCCGCTGCATTCAAATGAGCCAGAGCAGGAATAAACTAGGGAAGACTCCATTTTTTATTTAATATTTAATTTGGCAAGGCGGTGGTATGTTCCATTGTAGTGACTTAGATTTGGTTGGGAGGGGGAAAGTTTTGCAAATCCAGTAGGTGACTCCTCTCTTGCTAGTGTGCCCTTGAAATGGCCTTCCTCTTTAGATCCATTTAACAGCACACTCTCCTTCACCTCCAAGCTCTAATTCCAGCTACAGGCCTATGCATGGACTGATAACCCTAAGTCGGGGAGGATCTTTCACAAATGCATCACCTCCCTTTGTTAATTAAAAATATGTAAGTGTTTATTACCTCCTACCTTGTTCCAAAACATATAGAAGGAAAGCTAAAGTGTAACCAGAAATATAAAGTAAACATAAATCAAAAGTAGGTGAAGACAATGAGGCAAAGGGAAAATAAGGACAGGTCCATAAAACAAAGCTAAAAATGATTCCAGGTCACCATCCATTCTTCCTAGAATTCCCTGAGGCTCCCAGAGCACCAGTGAAGCATATATATAGAAAGAGAGAGAGATTTATCTCAAGGAAATGGCTCATGTGCTTATAGAGGCTGGCAAGCCCCCAGTCCATGGGTCAGGCATCAGGCTGGAGGCTTTTCCTGAGTCACGTAGCTCCAGAGGATGTTGAACACAAGATTAGCAGGTTAGAAGGCAGGCTGCCGTCTCAAGGGCTGTGGAGACTGACGAATCCAAGATTGGCAGGTAAGATATCAGGCATCGGGCTTGAGTCCCAAGAACCAGAGGTCAGATGATGATGAGCCGGATGCAGGATCCAGAGCAAGCAAGCAAGCTTTGCCAGAATACCCAAGTACATATATTGGTATGGAGGCTACACCCCTGAGGAAACTCCCCATACAACTGATTGGCTGATCACATCAGATCACATCATGGAGAATGACTACATCACTACACAACTGCCAAATTACATCATTGCATAACTGCCAAACTACATTATTACATAACTGCCAAACCACTGAGAACTGTGGCCCAGCCAAGTTGACACACAACCTTAACCATCATCTCATCCTAACTGCAAACTCAGTCATCAGGCTCTTGGGATGGCTCTTTCCCTTCATTCATCCCCCCAGTACAGGCCAGGGGAAGGTTTCTTGAGCATGACATGGTGATGGGTGGACACAATGTGATACTCTGCAGGTACATAGCTGATGGTTGATGGTCTGGCTTAATCCAAAGTTGATTTAGAGTCCTCAGAGGAATGGATGGACTTGATACACTCCAGGCCATATTCCAAGAATATTGTTTCTCTCAGCCAAACCTTTGAAAGATATTTGACATTACTGCTATGTTTAAGATTTTACTCCCTGGCAAATCATTGGAAGGCAGTTTCTGTGATTTGTATTAAAGAATGAAATCATATGCTTTACAAGCCAGTCTAGATGAGAAACCTGAACCCCACAGAGGCTGCCCATGGCCTCCTAGGATGGCCAGGGTTATATTACATCTACGGTTATTGCAATACTCACATACTAGCCTCCCTGATCTGCAAGCACAAAGCTTTCAGGCTGCAAATTTGCTTATAGGAAGCTCCAATAGACGCAGAAAGATCAGTCAAGTGGCAAGAATGCGGCTGAGCATGGGTCACAGTAACCTGGGCTCAAATCCTGCCTGTACCACTGACCAGCTGTATAAAACCAGTTGCCATTGAGTCAGGTCAGAGTAGAACTGCTCTCCAGAAGGTTTTCAATGGCTGATTTTTCAAAGGAAGATCACCAGACCTTTCTTCCGAGGTGCCTCTGGGTAGACTTGATCCTCTAACCTTTTGGTTAGCAGCTGTGTTAACTGCATGCACCACCCAGGGACTCCAACCAGCTCTTTACCCTTGAGTAAATTATGTAAACCCTCTAACCACCAGCTTCCTTGACTGAAAATACTAAGCATGCTTTTAAAAAGGCTAGGAGTAAGTGAGATAAGGTTCATAAAATGCCCAGTTTATGAAGTATAATAAATGCTATTTTTGTTGTGTTCTATCATTCATGATTTTAATCACCTATTATTTTAAGAAACCCAGAGTTCAATCCACTACCACAAAGTGATGTCACAGGAATTTTCCCTTGGGAAGCAAAGCAAATTTGAGGCTAAGCTAGGTCTGGCTACCAGTCTTTGTTCTTGTTCTCTCTCATGCCTTGGGAAAGACCCAATGTCTGCGTTTTTAAACACTAAAATGGAAAAAAAAGTGATTCCCCAGGGCTAGTGGATTCTGGGCCTTAAGGAATCGGGCTGCCCCCTGCTCTCAGTCAGGTGGTGGCAGGCCAGGCACCTGGGCCCAATCCAGCAGCTTTTGTTCGCAGCGGAGTCCTGTAGCAAAGGGTGCTCATGAACGCTTTTAACTCGGGTATTTATTAACCTGGCTGGCTGAGCTGCCAGATCCCCTCCCCAGTGGTTTCTGCAAAGAGTTTTAAGTTTGTCAGCTCATTTTTCACTTGCAGCATCTAAGTCTAGAAATGGCAAATGGTCTTGGGCTGCCCCGACTCAGATTATCACACAGAGCATGTCTAACAGAATTTTCCATTTTTAATGTTCCTTGGAGGACCAAACAGCACTCGCCAGGCATCAGGAGAGGTGGTTTTGACCTGACTCTGCCTTGAGAGGGCACTTAAGCAAAGAGAAAGGTATGTGCATACTTACAGAGGCAACCAAGGAACCTAGGTTGTGTAGAGAACATTCAGAAATTCCGTGTAGCCGGAGGCTTGGCAGGACAAGGGGTGGTGGTGAGAAATAGGGCCAGAGAAAGATGTTGAGAAGAAATATCGAAGGGCCCAGATGTTCCAGTGGGCTCTCCTTACTCTAGTAAACCATAAGCAATCAGCAGGTACAGGGTGGACATGGACGTACTGCACAGAGTATGAAATGTCACTCTGGCAGCTCTGTGAAGGATGCAGAGACGATCTTATAGACATGCGTACTGGTAAACAAAACTCCAGTTATGAAGTTGAAGTAATCCAGATTTTAAAATTCGTATTTGTGTTCTAGTTGCTGTTGATTCCAACTCAGGTTGACCTGGCGTGTGTCAAAGCAGAACTGTGCTCCATAGGGTTTTCAATGGCTGACTTTTCAGGAGCAGATCTCCAGGCCTTTCTTCTGAGGCACCTCTGGGTGGATTTGAACTTCCACCCTTTTGGTTAGTAGCCGAGAGCATTAGCTGTTCGCATCACCAGGAGACTCCGACATTAACATCATTAAGGTGGATGATATCATCTCAGTGTACTCACAGAAGGTTAAGTCTGAAAACATGTCCGGTTCACATCAAAGTCTGAAGACTCATAAAATTCATATGTAAACATATACAATGCACATATATATGTTTGTGTGTGTATAATATATATAACACTGTACATATAATAGTTTTTCTTTATGTGAACATCTTAAACAGGCATGCACACACATGTTCACACAAATGGGCATGCACACACATGCACACACACATACAATTTAAACAGAGAAGTTGCAGTGAGGGTGGAGAACGGTCCCTAATTTGAGAAGGTGATCCTAAGGAAATATCAACGGCTGTGGGAAGAAATGTGGGGAAGAGCAGGTTTTTAGTTTGCTGGCCTATAAATTTGGGTAGATGAAGAACTTAATACATGGGAAGCTTTAAACAAATGCCTTTCCCTCCAGGGTCTTGGTTTTGCCATTTGCAAAACTAGCAGATTGGAAGACAGAGCTTCTACCGGACTATCGGGAGTCTATTGGGTCTCTGTTGGCGTATTTCATCAACCAGTATCATGCCTATATTTTTGGAAGGAAGTTGGTGACTTGAATTGGCAGCTCTACATGTACGTATTCCAAAGCCAGGATTAATGTTTCAAGCACACTGCATCTTTGATTAGTAGGATGGGAACCTGCACTTGATGAAATAATTCCTTAGCTTGGGATCGATAAATTAGGCTTCTCCAAGTTCCTGGACTATGTTTAAAAAATCAACCAAAGACACCATTTCCCAAAATGACGAGCTGTCTGTTGCACGTGTCCATGTGTCAATCTTGGGATGAGTTACAGAAGTTATTGCAGCCCTGGTTTCCTTAGCTCTAAAATGGGGGTGCTACTAGTGATCTCATAAGGAGTTCTAGCTGTGCAATGGTTAACCGAAAGGTCGGCAGTTCAAACTCACTAGCAGCTCCGCAGGAGAAAGATGGGACCTTGGAAGCCCTGTAGAGAAGTTCTCCTGCCCTATATGGTCCCTATGAGTCGGAATCGACTCCACAGCACACAACGGTAGTGATCTCATAGGACTTTAATGAGGTTAGAATGAAAGAAAGTAAGTAAAACAATCAGCACAAAGTTTGACACGTAGGAAGCCTAGCTAAAAGTTACCCCTTCCATTCTCTGGTGTGGATGGTGTAGCATCTTATAACCAGGTATCTTATGGCTTGGAGTCAAATAGACCTGGGATCTGTCCTATGAACTTGAATCACTTTAAGTTTGCTTTAAGTGCCTCACCTGTAAAATGGAGCTAAGGATGGCTACTTTACATGGTTGAGGAGGTTTGAGCAGTAACCTGTTTTCATTTGCCCTTGTTCAATGTATGGCCTCAAAGTGTATCTGCTGTTACACAGTGAGTTTGAACAATAACCAGAGCCAACACAGGAGAGAAAAAACTGGAGAAGTCCCCTTTTAACCAATTAGTGATAAACACCTGGGGGAGATGGTGTCCTAAGCTCTAAAGAATTAGGAAGGAGTCTAAATATTTGTCTTTCTTGTATAAGTTACTGCATATCAAGATTGTAACCATTCAGCCAACAACAAACAGATATATTTAAGCATTTATCTGCAACTCTGTGGCCAGCACTCTACTAGTTTTTGAAATAAATAGAAGAAGACAAATACAATCTCTCACTTAATTCTTTCCAGAGTAAACAGCACTCAATAAATAAGAGTAGGGAGCTGAATTGACCTTTCAAGTAACAGTGGATATACTGGTACCAACGCAAAAGAACCGATTTCCTAGCAGGCTTGCTTTTTCTGATGTGACTAAAACCTGTCTTTTCGAGGAGCTAATTCCTCAGTTAGGAATGCACCCAACAATTTTGCCTGTTTCAGAGAGCACTAAATCACAGAGGTAAGGGAAGACTGTGCTCTCCAGGAGTGGCTTGCATGAGGACAAGAAAAGACCTTGAACATTTGTAAAACATGTGCCCCACCAAGGGAAGCAGAATGCATTCTCTATTTCTAAACAAACTTTAATATTTTTCATCTGGAGTTATTTCTATACTGTCAGCAGAAAAAAAAAAAAAAAACTTTGCATGTGGTTGTGTATTTATGAGCGAGTTTTATCTCTAAACAGATTTGTAACTAAAAACAGAAATATCTTTTTATGGGAGACAGCTGGTTGGGAGATTAAAGATACACATGAAGGGAGAGGGGATCAAATTAACCAACGTTCCTAGACACAGAATGTCTGCGAGTATTAGGAATCTTTCAACTTGTGACCTAAAAAATATCTCAGTCCCACCAGTTTCCCAGGATAGGCTTCAGTCTGTGATTTGAAGTTAAAAGGAAAGATAAATAAAGAAAGCAACTTGGGAAGTCTAGCACAGGGCTATAACTCTTCAAAATCTCCAGGAATCATAGATAACCTAGAAATACTACATGAGCATAAAATTTCTAAATATGCAGTTCCATTTATGGGGTTCAGAAAAAAAAATTAACCAGTCAAATCAGGCCAATTCTAGGCTCACTCTTCCCATCTTAAAGTGCAAAAAGATGTGCTTCTGAAATTTTGGACGTGACTCCCAGACTTCAAGCATCTGCCACATGTTTGTGCTGGTAGTGTGCTATAGTTGCAAAGTTGCAATAAAACTGTTCTGGGGTTTATTTTACAAAGGGCACCAGCGAACATGAATTTACAAACCTTCTTATTGAGCCAGGGTGTAACCCTTTGAATCTGGTAAACCAATCCCCAAAGTTGGATTCAGAACACCAATGATCAAAAACATCTCCAGTTACTTTCTTCCTAGTCCTGGAAGGACTTTTTACAGAAATGCCAGAGTGCAGACAGGTTCATCTGAGACTGTGTTCAGTGCCCTGGGAACACTGGTGGGAGAGGGTTCATATGCAACCACTTCCATGTGGTGAGCTCCACATTCCAACTAGAGAACCACATGGACTCTCGACTGATTTAATTTTTGGAACCATCCAACAAGACCAAGGCACAGAGTTGGATATACCCAGCGATTTCAGTGGTAAAATCAAATTTCTACTCATCAGGGTTGGCTGATACCAGAGAAATTAGAAAATGCCCTTTTCTCAGACTTCTCCCAGTCTAGCTAGGTGTTTCTCAAAATTCTATCATTAAAATTGACTTACATTTTTAATTTGTGTAAAAAGGAAACCGTATACCTCTCTCGTAAATGGAAAGCCAGCATCGACTACGACAGATAGAAAGTAATGCAAAAATAAATATGATAGAAATAAAACAATGGTAGAAGTTATTGCTTCCTGAAGACCCTAAGCCTGATGTGTACTCTTTTGTTTTTGTGATTTAAACGGGAGGCTAGTAAGTGTTGAGGAGCCCTGGTGGTGCGGTGGTTTAAGCAGTTGGCTGCAAACAGAAAGGTCTGCAGTTCTAACTCACCAGTCGCCCTGCAGGAGAATGATGTAGAAATCTGCTCCCATAAAGATTATGGAAACCTTATGGGGCAGTTCTACTCTGTCCTATAAGGTTGCTAGGATTCGGAATTGACTGGAAGGCAACAGGTAATAAGTGTTAGAGAGGTGTTATAGACAGATTCCCAATAAGGTAATTGAAAGAATTGATTGGTTACTGAAAGGTTATATTATCTCACCATGTAATAGTGCCATGCCCCCTCATACTACCGCCAACCGTCATCTTTAATACCTGAATTGGTGTGCATGGGATGCTTTGCCAAAGGCTTCTCTAGAGCACAGCTGCAACTGCTCCATAGAACCAATTACACTGGAGAAGGCACAGCCCTTTAAGATCGCCTCAGTCATCAGCATCTGGGAGCAGATGCAATTCAGAATCTGTCCTGACTCCCTTCCCCCATTATAGGGTTCATATATCCTTCAAGGCCTTTCTCTCTGTATCTCTATCTTTTTACCCATACTGCTTCTAGGGTTTGGAAAATACCTCTCCCCAAAGCAGCGCTTCCTCCAGCAAACATGCCTTTGTTGACTTGGACAGCTCCTACTTACCCATCAAGACTCAGTCAAAGCAACTGTGAGGACAAATTGATGACAGATATTGTGATAAAGTTTTAGGAATTTATTCATGGGCAATATTTGCTTAAAGGTATAAATGTATAAGCACAAAGGTGATTATTTTAGCATTGTTTGGAAGAGAAAAGCAAAAATGGAGGGGTTAGCAATATCACAAATACAGGATTGATTAAATTAATCATGCTGCATCCATAAAATATATTCTACTTAAGTGGTTAAAAATAAGGCAAATATCTTATTACATATATATTTACCACAATAATAATAATAAAGAATATTGAGTCTTCTGACCCCCAGAAAATAAATTGAAAAGTTAGGGAATTATTGATACACTTACATGTGAAGATAGGCACCTTATCTATATAATTTATAGAGCGCCTCTTTTTTCTTTACCTGAATTGATTAATTATTTCATTCAGTCTTCACAAAATCCCAAAGGAGTAGCAGCACTAACGCCATGTTACAGATGAAGGACTAAGGACATAGGAAGGTGAGGTTACTGTATCAAGGTCAACCAGTTAGTGGTACAGCCAAGATGTAACCTCTGCTGCTTTAAACAGTTCTTTTAAATTTTACACTGTACTGTAGTTATTGAAGAATATATGTAAAATTGATATACCCTCAGGAGGATACATCAAGTCCATAGGAGACATTCTGGCATACCCAACAGGGCACATGGTGTTTCATTCCTGATGACGTCTATTCACTGCCTAACTGACGGAAGCCATTAAGCCCTGGTTAGGGAGTGGAGACACAAAATCGGGAGATTTCTATCTATGCTCTGGGTCCAATGCCAGGCTCCTGGTGCTATTCTGTGATCCCCAATGTCAGCAAGACTGGATTTATCCTGGCTGACCTTATCTTGACTCACTAGCTCCCATCTGTGACTCCTCCCTGCTCCCTGCCTCTTCAACCTTCTTAGACCAACACTTCTCCCTAGCTCGCATTTTTGCTGTTAGATGCCTCATGTCGGTTCTGACTCAAAGCCATCTTATGTACAACAGAACAAATCACTGCCAGGTCCTGCACCATCCTCACAATCGTTGCTATGTTTCAGCCCATTGTTGTAGACACTGTGTCAATTCAGCTCATTGAGGGTCTTTCTCTTAACAGCTTTATTTTAACCTCTTCTAAGATCTAGAGTCCTTCCTAAGACTTCCTCTATATCAGAGCCCTTCTCACCCCCCACTTGTATGGAGGAGGCATTTTTATTTGCAGGGAGGTGCTGAGCCTGTTAGAATGGATAGGGATGAAGGTGACTAGATCCCCTGGTTTTCATCTTTGGATCCCATCTGTCTTTTCAAGGTGAAGCAGAGAGATCCATTCTGAGTAGCTGTTGCTGAAATCACTAAGGTAGGGGCTGGTTTACTTTTAGGTATTTTATAATAGCTATTGGCAAATCTATTCTGATCACCTTTCTTTGAAAATGAAAGCTCTGGGCGGTATGACAAGTATCTTGAAGTACTACCTTCCTACTGACAACAACATAATTATTATTATCGTTGTTATTATTCCACGGAGGTTTATTTGCAAACTTTAAATGGCAAGCATCTTTTAGCTAGTTTGCTGCCAGCTACCACGTGTCCCTCCCTGTGTCTTGGTTAACAATGCCTACAAACATCAGTTAGAGATGACAGTCTGCCATTCTGCCATTGCTGCTGCTGTTGATCTTATTGTTGTTGTTGTTCCTACTGTTATTATCAGGAACTCTACTGGAGAGTCTTAGGTCCCTGAGCAGCGCAAACATTTTATGCTCACTAATAATCTAAAGGTTGGTGGTTTGGACCCACCCAGGGGGACCTCGGAAGAAAGGCCTGGCTATCTGCCTTTGTAAATATTACAGCCAAGAAAACTCTGTGCAGCAGTTGTACTTTGTAACACATGGGGTTCTCATGAGTCAAAATCGACTTGACAGCAATGTGTTGTTTTTTTTTTAATGGAGAGTCTGATATGGACCAGATATTATTAAGCTCTCTACATTCAGAATCTCACATCTTCTTTAAGTAATCAAACATCAAGGTAGACATGATTACCCATTTCAGAGATTAAAGATATTGAGGACCTGAGAGGTCAGATGATGAGACCAAGGTCATCAGTAAGTGCTGGTACCATGATTGGGACATTCACCCCTTCTGATCCAACCCCCCGCCCCCCCATATTGCCTGAGAAACATCAGGCTTCCCTCCTCTAACCACAACATTGTTCATGGAGACCTCCTACCTTTGACAGGAATTCTTTTGACACATCTGAATGCTAAGGAACAGCTCCTCTAATTTCTACCGCAGGGCCACCATGAAGGGGTGAAGACACATGGGTAGGAGTTTGCTATTCTCCTTCCAAACCACAACTCTGCATTTTGGAAGCCCCCAAACTGCCTCACTGAGCTGCATCAGCATACAGCTGTGGAGTACATTCAAGAGATGATGTTTATTTTCATTGACCTTTCCTCTCCCACGCTTTAGTTTTTTTTTTTTTTTTAAGTCTAAGTGTGAACAGTCATTATCCACAGGAAACCTTCCAGGCTGCTTCTGGAGCTCTTTAGAGGGCAAGGTCTGCAAGCCTCAGCCTAGCCTGTCTTTTTGGAGGTCTTCTCTGGGAAAAAAGCTCTAGGGGCTGGGGTAGAGGCTGGGAGGGAGTAGAGGGCCAAAAATGCCACCTGGTCCTCCGTGGTCGAGAGAGCTTGCTGTCAGGATAATCAGAAGACATGCAGAGTCTCTCAGCCTCTACCCTTGTTTATTTCCCTACCCATCCTCTTTGTGTATTTTAGGACTTGCCTCCAAGTGATTTCCAGTTGGCTTAAAGCAGAAGGCCCTGAGCTTTCTGTCGGGAGCTGCAGCTTTTGATGAGGAGGTAATGAGTTCTACTGAACATATGCCAGGTGTGTGGGGCTATGTTATGTTCTTTTCAAACATCATTCCACCAAATCCCATCAGAAACACTACGAGGTGGGTGTTCTTGTTTGTATTTTACAGATGAGGAAGTGGAATCTCAGAGAACTGAAGTGATAAAGGTTACACAGATGTAGAATGGTGGGACCAGATTTACATGCCACTGTGTCCTGCCCCGGAGCCCTGGTGGCACAGTGGTTTAGCGTTCGGATGCTAACCAAAAGGTGGGCAGTTCAAATCCACCAGCCACTCCTTGGAAACCCAATGGTACAGTTCTACCCTGTCCTACAGGATTGTTACGGCTATGGGTCAGAATCGACTCCACAGCAATGGGTTTTGGTTTTGGTGTCCCGTTCCAAAACCCAAGGCCTTCCTACTGCTCTGAGCTAACTTACTAGGGTGTTGCTCCTGGAAGGTTCCCTGATAAGCGGGGAGGTTTAGATGCCACTAAAAGCTTTCCTCTACTTCTAACAGGAAACCCAGAAACTCTATGGAGGAGAAAGAGTTGGTGACATCAAGCTACAAAATCTACCAAGGAAAAACGAGAGAGCTCCCAGGAGACGGTAATCCGTAAAGCAGGATGGAGCAGAGGTCACTGGTGCTGGTGACATCTCTGATGCAAATGAAGTAAACAGAGGGTATAAATGAAAAAAAAAAGAAACCATAAAATTGAGTTCTTACCAAATATGCTACACATATGTTGGATCAGTGTTTCACCAACTCTATTTCAGTCGTTTCTCTGGAGAATTCTTCTGTAATACTTCTCTAATAGATGCATATATACTGCACTCTTTGCCAGGTATCAGTAGTTTAACCAATGCCTCAAGAAGCCTGTGCAGGGCCAGGCCGGGCCAGTGTAGACAGGAGCTGTTAGATAGGAAGAATGGCTATAAGAGTTAGGGAAGGTTATGCCACACAGGTGACCACTCAGCACTGCGGGGAAATGAACTTAGGTAAGTGAAGTAGGAGGCAGATGAGACCCAAAAATACCAGGGCTCTGATCTCTTGAATCAGAGAGGGCTTCAGGAGGATCCTGGAAGAGAAGGGATGCTGGCAGGCCCTGAACACACGCCCAGTTTTCATTCCTGGAGGAGCACGTTTTCCTGCACTCTCAGCAATATTCTGTCTCTCAGAGGTGTTGCTCTTCTATTGCACAATTTGGTCCTCATACATCCTCTGAGGAATTCTCTTCTCCTCTTCCGACCAAGTTGGAGGTGAGAAGTAGATGTGGTCCTCAAGAGGTAGTAAATGTCTCCTGTGAACTTGGAGGGCTGGCCTCAAGGGCAGAGACATGGCTTCTTCCTTCTCACTAGTCATTTAGCTCCCAGGAGCTTCCTTTCTACTGGTTTATGCTGGTTTCAGGGCCTGGAGTTTGCAGTTGAGTCCTTCTACCTGAGCCCTTGATTCCCTAACTCTCTATTTCCTCAATGACTCCTCTTTAATCATACATGCCCCCATTCAATCCCTCATTCTCTAAAACTGCTAAAATTGCCCCATTCAAAAATGTTTCAAAATATGTTTAAACTATGCTGTTCTCTTGAAGAATTAACATTGTAAAATGTTAATTTCTCCCATATTGATCAATAGTTTTAATGACATTCCAATCAAAATACTTGCAAGATGTTTTTTAGACACAGACAAGTTTATTTTAAAATTTGTGTGAAAAGGCAGAGGACCTAGAATAGCTAAAACAATTTTGAAAAAGAGGAAATATGAAACCACACTACCTGGTATTAGGCTTATTATATAGCTATAGTGATCGGGACAGTGAGGTATTGGCAGAGAGAAAGAAAGCAATGGAACAGAATAGAGAGCCCAGAAAAAGACCCATGCAAATATACCCAACTGATTTTTCACAAAGGCACAAAAGCTTGGCCTTTTCAACAAATGGTACTGGAGAAATGGGACATCTATAGGTAAAAGATGAAACTTGACCTAAAGTTCACACCTTATATAAAAATTAACTCAAAATAGATCATAAACTTAAATGCAAAATGCAAAACTACAAAATTTTTAAGAAAAAAAATAGGGTATAATCATCAGAATCTATGGCTAGACAAAAGGTTCTAAGGATTGATACTAAAAGCATGGACCACAAAAAGAAAATATGATAAATTGGACCTCATAAAACTAAAAAGCTTTTCTCTTTGAAAGACATTGTGAAGAGGATGAAAAGACAAACTACGGACTGGGAAAAATATCTGTAAACCACATATCTGGCAAAGGATAAATAACTAGAATATGCAAAGAACTCTTAAAACGCAAGAGTAAACACACATACACACATACGTACACACAAATCATACTAGAAAATGGGCAAAAGACAATATGGTAGCCATTCCGCAGAGGGTGCAAGATGTGTTGAGAGCAGAAATCATATAGTAAATGCTCAATAAATACTTTTTGAATAAATGAACAACTGAATGATCAGATTTGCATTTTAGCAAACCACTCAGGATGGACAGGTAAAGCTTTCGTACAGGAAGGCCAAGTAGCGGATGTGGGCTGACATGAAATCCTAAACCAGGAACAGTGGCAGAGAAGTCAAAGAATTAACCGGCTAATGAAGAAAACAGTGCCCTGAAGGGTAAGATAGTACACAGTACTGGGGAAGTCAGCACAACTTGTACAAGACAGGGTCATGGTGGGTCCATAAACACATCCAAACTCCCTGGGGGACCAAACTGCTGGGCTGAGGGCTGTGGGGACCGTGGTCTCAGGGAACATCTAGCTCAATTGGCATAACATAGTTTATAAAGAAAACGTTTTGCATTCTACTTTGGTGAGTAGCATCTGGGGTCTTAAAAGCCTGTGAGCAGCCATCTAAGATACAACACTGGTCTCATCCCTCTGGGAGCAAGGGAGAATGAAGAAAACTATAGATACAAGGGAAAGATTAGTTCAAAGGACTAATAGACCGCATCTACCATGGCCTCCACCAGACTGAGTCCAGTACAACTAGATGGTGCCCAGCTACCACCACTGACTGCTCTGACAGGGGTCACAATACAGGGCCCCAGACAGAGCTGGAGGAAAATGTAGAACAAAATTCTAACTCACAAAAAAGACCACGCTTACCAGTCTGACAGAGACAGGGGAAACCCCAAGAGTATGGTCCTGTTTTAGCTCAGTAATGAAATCACTCCTGAGGTTCACCCTTCAGCCAAAGATTAGATGGCCCATAAAACAAAACAAGACTAAAAGGGCATACCAGCCTGGGGGCAAGGACTAGGAGACAGGAAGGAACAGGAAAACTGGTAAAAGGGAACCCAAGGTCGAGAAAGGAGAGTGTTGACATGTCGTGGCATTGTTAACCAGTGTCATAAAACAATATGCGTACTAACTGTTTAATGAGAAACTAGTTTGTTCTGTAAACCTTCATCTAAAGTACAATAAAATAAATAAATAATCCAGTTCTCTTTCCAAACAAGAAAACAATGCCCGACTTAGGGACACAAACAACACCTCTCAGGGGGCTTTCATCAGGGCGTGTGGAGACAATGAATGAATGATGACAAGGTTTGCACCATGTCACATCCCAAGTAAACTTTAAAGACAGTTTATTTTTGTTTCTCACTATTATTTTAAGTCTTCATCTTGAGTCTTGACAAACCTCCTTTCTCCAGGGTACAGCAAACGCACTGAGAGTTCAATTTCAGCATTGAAGCAAACACTTCACATACTGAGCTTTTCACATTTTGGAATAACCACTCCATTGTTTTTCCCAACCTATATGAAGACATTTTGAGAGCAAGTCTGTAGTCTGTCACATATAAAACACATATTAAATCTAAACCTTAGCAGTTTATCCATGGAATAAGACTGGCTGACCTGAGTTGTCAGAATGCCATTTTTTATTCAGGAATGACTTACCGAGGAAGTGCAGGCTTTCTCATAAGCTCAGTATTAAGCACCTCATTTATTGCCAGTTTGTTTAATACATGCAGTTTTTACCTTTTGGAGAGAATTTTGAATTTAAAAAAAAAAAAAGTCTTTTATCCAATCCCCTGCCAAACAGGCATACTCTCCCTAGATCCAAGCTACAAAAGACAACTCATTTTGCCCCAAATGCATCATGGTTTTTTCATGCTTGGGTGCCCTTATACACGAGTTCCTTCAGTCATAAATGTTTTTGGTAACACTTCTCTCCTTGAAGGAGTCTTACTCATTGCTTCACACACCCAGCCTTGCACTCTGAGAATCCACCACTGCTTTCTTTGCCTGGCATGCATCCCATTAATACATTCATGACTAATGTATGCCACGAAGGATGTAATGATAAACATCTACTGAATTCAATCTACTGAATTAAATAAATGCATACACGAAAAAAGAAAACAAAGAAATGGGAAAGAAATGCATTTGTAAAATTTCAATAAATGTACACTTAGGATTTTTGCTTTTCATTGCATATACGTTTTTATATGAAAGACAAAAATATAAATAAATATTAAGCTCCATTTAATAATACACATGCTGAAGCATTGAAGGGGAAGTGTACAGGTGACTGCAATTTACTATAAAACGTGTGAAGAAAGGATGGATTGATGGCCAGATAGAGGGGTAACTAGAAGGATAGATATGTGATTAAAAACAAGTATAATAAAATGGTCATGGTTAGAATTTAGGTGATAAAAAAAAAAGTGTGGATATTCACTGTAAACTTAGTTCAACTTGGCTGTATTTTAAATTTTTTCAAAATAAAATTTTAGGGGGGGAAAAAACAGGTGAAGAGGAAAGATGAACCCGGAGATGTATAAATGTAGACAAAGTTATTGACATAATCCCTCCTGACTCTCATATTCCACATTAACACAATTTTTTTCCATTAACTTATTTTCAAGTATCCACTATGGTTCACATAACAAGCTTGGGAACTGAACGTTACTGACCTCGTTTACACATGTGGAAATGGAACACCGAACACAATCGGAATCGTGCCCAAAAGTAGGTGGTAGAGCCAGAATCTGAACCTAGTCCTGTCTGATTCAACGTCCTGCAGTGTAGAAGGAGTAATCTGAGAAGAACATTATTTCTAGATCCCAAAGCCACAAGATAGGGTAGGGGAAAAAAAAAAAAAAACTTAGGCAAACTCTTTCCATGGGAAACAGAAACAGCTGCAGGTCATCCAGTTGGCTTTTCTCTGTATGCGCCCTCACCCAAATATTCATGCATCCATCAATCTGAGCTGATAACACGACTCCTAAGTTGAGAGGTTAATGATGGTTTGAGTGTGTTTTTCAGGTATGGACAGGAACATCTGATGGGAACAACCAATCCAAGATTTGTAGTGGCATCAAAGGGAGCTCTGGCTTGAGGCCATTCCATCATTCACATACGATATTTTATTTATTTGGTTTCAAGGAAATAAATTAAGGATACATTTGAGGGGTGAGCATAAAGCTTTGGAAATCACATATATCTTTCTCTAGACTTCAGAGTTTAGAGAAGACTTTTATAAATAACAGGCCTGGGCGCGTGGCTGATCCGATCTAAGGAGCAAGTAAGGACTGCAGTAACGGGGACCCAGGCTTAAGGGCAGAGTCAGGTGGTGCCTTGGGTAGGGCACCTAATTCACAAGCTCACTGGCTCCCCTCATGACCTTAACCATGCTACAAACTCTCTGTATCTTAATTTCTTCATCTGCCAGTTGCGGCAATAGTCTGTCTCTGAAATTTTTGTTACGGGCTTCCAGTTAAGCATGGTGGATTTAACACATGACTTTGTCTTTGCTCCCCACATCCCTTGAATAGTCAATGACAGTAAAAGGCAAAAGTCCAAAAGAGCAAGGAGAACGAAGGAAGAAATCAAAGTAGAAAATAATGGAAACATAGGTTTAGAATATAGAGAGCAGATAGAATTAAAAACTGATTTAGTAGAATGGAGATAAGAGGAGCAAGCAAAACAACAACAATCCACTTTGAGTCTGTAAACTTGAGTAAGGCTCTGAAATTGGACACTCCAGACTGAATGAGTGGTAAATTGAACTCAAGAAGTTTTCTTGAACATCTATGTAAGACTGTTCAGATCCTTGGGTCACCTCTTCCACTCCATGAGGCCAGGTAAGCATCACTTGCCAACCTCAGCAGTAGGCTGTGTGTTTAATATTTAGAGAAAGTGAGCCCAAAACTCTAGCCCACCAGGCACGAATGAGGGTGTAAATGAGACACCATACTAAAAAGTGGGAGATTAAGTCTACTGACTGAAAGGTGAGACTCCATCTCGAACTCACTTCTCCTGCTTACCTCCTGTAATTTTGGAACGTAGTCTTATAACACTGGGAGACATGAAAGATTTTTACTGGGGAAACTAACTAGCTTAAAAGAAAAGGAAAAATAGATGGGTGGATACATGGATGGATGGATGAATACATACATATATAATTGAGCCCCTCTCTCCAAATCAACTGTACTCCTACCTAATCACCCTTCTTGTAAATCCCGTAAATTATACCCCACTATTGCACAGAGCTTTTAATCAGTTTTCCAGACTCTCATTCTTAAATAAGAATGCTAGCCAATGAGCATCACTGTTTAGGTTAGACAAATAAACATATATATAAAAAAAACATATATAGAAAAAGTAAACTTGAAGCAAACAGGGCAAACTTGTAAGTAAATAATATTTTTAAAATGGTATCTCCAGAGAGACAAGAGGCCATATTGCAATCTTGAAACAAGAACTAGATGCTACAAACAAGAGTATTCAGACAACAAGAAAAAAAGTTGATATTAAAATACCATACCAGAAGTAAAATTAGAAGGACTGTAAGAGTTGACCCTTCAGAGAAAAGGGAAAGAAAGAAGAAAAAAAAAAAAAGCCATTTAAAGGATACTTTCCAGGCGTTCAACTTTGAATGCATAGGAGTTTCAGAAAAAAAAAAAAAAAAGAAAAGAAAATAGTACAAATGGGGGGAGAGAGAGATTTATTCAAGAAATCTTGAAGAAAATCCCCCGTTATGAGAGAAGTTGTTTCCAGCTCAAAAATGTACATTGAGTCCCAGGACATTTAATGGGAAAAAAATACAAGAAACCTCATCATGAAATTTCAGAACACAAGGATAAAGAAATGATCCCAAAAGTTGACAGAGAAAGGAAAGATGCACACAAATCATATGGACTATAACTCAGTGCGAGTTAAACTTTAAGGACATTAAGCAATGCCTTTAAAATTCTAAGGGAGAATTATTTTCAAGCTAATATTCTGTACTCAGGCAAACCAGCAATCAACTGTGAGAGTACTAAGAAGGTATTCTCAGATGTGAAAAGTCTTAAAACATTACCTGCCATGCACCCTGTCTCAGGAAGCTTCTGGAAGATGTACACCACCAGTATGAGAGAATAACTGAGGAAAGATTAAGACTTGAGATATAGGAAATGACAGATCCTTAGCAGGAGAGAGGCAAAGGGAATATCCGGTAGGATGGTGAAGGGCTGTCCCAGAATAACAGTTGTATAGCTGGATTCCAGAACAACCAGCCTAGATTGGTACAGGATGATGGAAGGCTTCAGAAGGGTTGTCCTTAAGAAAATAAAATGAAGCTGATAGTCTAGACCACGCAGAGGAGATTTGTAGTTACATCAGAGATCTTGGGGATGCATTATTGATAAAGAAGCAAAAATGTAAACTGCAACCCCCTCCGTGGAAAAATGATGAGGCAATTATTAATTGGAATATAATCACAGTGTATAGCAATAGTCAGTTATGAACACTACAGACAAACATAGGTAAATATAATCAACACTGAATATTGACTTACCCAAAATATTATATTAGTGTTTCAGGAATAACAAGAGAGACAGAGAAAGAAAGGGAGGGAGGGAGGGAGGGAGGGAGGGAGAAAGATGTAAGGAGGGAAAAAGGGAGGGAGGGAGTTTGAGTGGACAGGGAGCGCCAAAACCAAAAAACCTGTTGCCTTCGAATCTATTCCAACTCACAGTGGATGTTAAAAGAAGCAAATTTCATCTTTCAGGCTAAGACATCAATAGATAATATCCAAAAATGAAAAAAAGAATAGATGTATGAGCATACTACTTAGAAATATGAAGGTAAATATTTGATAAAAACAACCAAGGGATTTGGAAGTCATTGTCTCTGGGTAGAAGATAGCAGGTTGTGGTTCCTTCCCGCATTGAACTGCATTCTGCTGGGAGAGGCCTTGTAACTTTTTGTATAAAATTCCTTGCTTTTGCTGATACTCTCATTAAAGTTCAGTTCATGTAACCTAGCACTGGAAAGGAAACACATTGCCCTCCAAAATCTACGCCAACTGTTTTCATTCAGTGAGTCAGCACCCAAGTATCGAGAAGGTATCAAGTTCCTGACGTATCCTGGTGAGCAAAACATAGCTCTTGACCTCAGGAAGTTTGAAGTCTAGCAGAGACAATGGGCATGTCACCTGACAATCACAAAGAAGTGGATGTGAGCCTCAACAGGGGGAGCTACAGGATGGTAATGGAGTCAGGGGACAAGACAGACAATGGTGCTTCGGAGATAAAATTCTCACTTTCTGTTCAGGAGACCTGGGTTTGATTCTTGGCCAACACAGCTCCTGCACAGCCACCACCCATCTACAGTAAAGGCTTGTGTGCTAAGATGTTGAACAGACTTCAGCAAAGCTTCCAAACAAATACAGACTAAGAAGAGAGGCATAGTGACCTACTTCTGAAAATCAGCCAATGAAAACCCAATGGTTTACAATGCGAAGACAGGACTGGGCAGCGTTTCGTTCCATTGTGTTTAGGGTCACCGTGAGTCAGAAGCCCACTCCATGGCAGCTAACGATGGAGACTTAGAAGGAAGCACCTGACCCAGCTAGGGTGGATCGGGGTGAACTTGTTGGGGAAGGAGGACTCTGTTATAGCTTTGTTTCACCTCTCTAAACAGAATGCTTTTTACTGCAGCTGTGCTCTGTGCCTGCGCTCCTTCTGGGAAAAGCATAGATTCCTGATGTGAATCTGAGTTCTAAATGGATCTTCCATTGGTCCGAAGCATGATAGCCACAACACATCAATGTAACTTCAACAAATAAGCTCTACATTTGTAATAGTTCAGGAAGCTTTCATTTAACTTTTTCTAATCCAATTAATCTAAGTAAAATTTTGAGTTCCACGAGGGCTTAAGAGAAAATCTGTCTTGGTCAATGTTTTAACACATGTGTTTAGCATTGTGTTTTACATAGAATACCATAAATATTGGTGGAATAAATAAATAAATGAATAGGCTCTAAAAGGTACTCAATGCGTATTTCTTCATTCTTCTTTCTAATTGAAGTGCTGGATGAGAGGGTCACCAAGCCCTGTTACAGCTCAGAAAGACTTCAGTTATATGTCAAAGGGATCTTTTCATAAGAACTCTGACCTTTCTGGGATCTCCTTCAACTTGCCTTCAAGCTTCAAAGAAAAGGCATCAAACAATAAATCAAGGAAGGGACTTAGTATCAAATGCTTATGGACCAAAGATGTGATGCAATGGACACCAGCCTTGGAGTCAGATAGACCTGGACTCTGCTAGTTACTAATTGTGAAGCCCAGGGGCAATCGAGACCCATTCTCTGGGCCTCAGAGAAATAGCAATGCATGCATGACTTAGAGAAGACACTCAGTGCGTACCCATGCAATGAGTGAACTCAACAGAAGATTATACGAAACAACCTATCTAGATGGCCTGACCTGAGTGTCCAGGTGTTCACTTCCTCCTTCCACACATTTTACAATCAAATGCAAGTATATAGGATGATGATGGAGGGAATGATGAGTTCTCCAACTTTGAAAAGAAGCATGCATTGTGTCAAACTTTGAAACGTATAAAACCACGATTTTCCTACTTTCCCACAGAATTTAAATAGAAAAGAACAAGTGAAATCAAGACAAGCAAAATTTATTAATGCATTTCACAATGGGCCTATATTACATTATCTTTAAGGTCCTTTAACAAACAAAAATTAATTTCCAGACACACAAGTTGTTGGCACATTGATAGACTCCTTAATTATAGGGTCTTTGGTTTAGAAAATAATGATTGATTATTTTAGACTGTATTTCACTTAGTTATGGATGAGACCCTGAATATTTGCACAGGGAAATTACTTCAAAGTTATTATGATTAATAAGGGTTATAGACAGGATGTCTGAGTTACTGCAAAATCTGAGACAATGAAAATAATTTTCTAGAGTGCCTGAATGGGTTGTTCAGAGGCAGTTGACAGGAAATTGGGGAAATGAAATGTGCTTTTGTATATTCATCCCACAAATATTTATTTCATACTTTTCTAAATTCCAAACTCTCTATTGGACACTGGAAATACAAAGTTGGTGAGACATGATTCCGGTTCCAAGGAGATCACAGTAAAATGGAGGAAACCAATCTTTATACAAATAAATTCAATACAGTGATAGAGGTGCCATGATAGGGTTCCAGGAGGGAGGGTCACAAATGAGCAGTGTTAGCTGATGTGTGACAAAACAGAACCAACAAACCAAAAACTATCTCACAGAAAAGATGACACATGATCTGCGGCTGGAGGGACGAGGAGGGCCTTTCTGGACGGGCAAGGACAGGGAACATGCCAGGTTGTTGAAATGGGATGAATGAAGACAGAATACAGAAGACAGTATTATGCTTAGAGGTGACTTCCAGGGACTTGGTCTGGTGGTGGAGTGGAGGGTATCAACTGATGAATGATAAAAATGAGGCTAGTTTACAAACTTGAGGTTTGTAAATAGGCAAGGACTATGGCCACGGTCTTATCTTAAAGAGACCATTCTGGTGACAATATGGAGGTGATGGCTAAAACAGACCCCATGAAGCTCTTTGAGAAATAACTGACATAAATGAGGAGGGATGCTGGGTCCCCAAATGGCAGTGGGGTACAGTAAAGTAATATGGCCCCCAGCCTTCTGATGAAGGACACTGGCTGTGGGGTGAATGGTGAGGCCATTCATGGAGCTGTGACACTCAGAGGGAGGAATAAGTTTGATGGGCTGATTAGATTTCCAGTAAAATGTGATCACAGGGTTCTGAACTACAGGGCTTTTTTGTTTGTTTACTTGTTTTGTTTTTTCTTTAATGAAGGATATACACTTAGCACTCAACTACCAACTGAATGATTGGGGGTTTGAACCCACTCGTAGAAAGGCCTGGTGATCTCCTTCTGAACGGTCATAGCCTGGAAAACCCTACGGAGCAGTTGTACTCTGCACACATGGGCTCTCCATGAGTTGGAGCTGACCCCGTGGCAACTATCAACAACAACAGATTTGATAAAGTGGTCGCCATAGATAAGTTTGGGTTTTCAGAGTTGGGATCCAGGCAGTCCCAGCCTTCCTGTTAGTAGAACTCCAACAAAGGCAGAATACATTTTAGCTTTGAAAACAAAAGCGTAAGGGGAAACAAAAAATTCACAGTAACTTTTGTGGTGGTTGTTCTTGCTTTGGAATCTGTCAACGTGGTCTCAAAGGAAGAGAGACTCCTATCTGATTCACAAGGTAAGGGTGTCAGGAATTGGTTTGGCCAGAGGCAAGGAAAAATGTAGAAACACATGACTTCCCCAAAGCTGAGTCCCACACCCATGTTTGTGTGTTTAATTACATAGGGATAAAATTACGGGGGAGAAAAATTATAATTCCTGGGTGACCTTATGTGACTTCCATCTTCTTCCCACGGGTAACTCTTGAGATGTGGTTCTGTATATTTTCTATCTGTCCCTTTTTCTGTTTCCTCCCTTAGAGGGATAGTTCAACAAACCTACAGCGATAACAGACATAAAGGTGTTGCTAGACAGCCAGTTCAGGGTGCAATGGGGCAAATACAAAGGAAAACAAGTTGAAAACAAGTTTAACTCCTCCTTGTACAGACAGTGAAGAGTAAGGTTTGCTCCAGGAACTGTAAAACACAGGAATTCACAGACAGGAATATAATGCCCTAGACAGACATGAAGCCCTGGTGGCACAGAAGCCCTGGTGGCACAGTGGTTAAAGCACTCATCTGCTAACCAAAAGGTCAGTGGTTTGAAGCCACCAGCTGCTCTGTGGGAAAAAGATGTGGCAGTCTAGTTCCATAAAGATTTATAGCCTTCAAAACCCCATGGGGCAGTTCTACTCACTCCTACAGGGTTGCTAGGAGTTGGAATCCACTCGCCGGCAGTGTGTTTGGTTGGTTTTAGACAGGCAGAGGTCTTCCTCTTTTCACTCCCAAACTTTAGGTTCAATATCTCTTAGACCAGGTCTCTGGAGAGACAGCTTTATGTACTGTTATTGTTTTTGTTAGTTGCTGTTGAGTCAATTTCCCCTCATGGCCACCCTATGTGTGCAGAATAGAGCTGCACTCCATAGGGTTTTCAAGGCTGTGAGCTTTCAGAAGCAGATCACCAGCCCTTACTTCTGAGGCACCTCTGGGTGGGTTCATTTTGCCAGACTTCTGACTTGTGTACTGGGATATCCCAAAATTGGTTGAGACTCTTGCTCAGCCACTTGCTAACTACGTGACCTGGGGGACACATTGCTTAATCTCTCTGATATTGATTAGTTAATTAATCTATTAATTCATTGATAGGGCAGGACAAGGCAATTGTCATTTATTTGGCAGTGATTGAATGGAAAAGTGAATCACATTTTACAGGTGAGGACACAAAGGTTCAAACAGAAGTCACTGGAGTTTCAGAGTACAGCCTATACTTGCTCCCGTCTTCTGACGTGTTGTTGTTGTTGTTGTTAGTTGCCTACATTAGACTCTGACTCATAGCAACCTTATGTATAACAGAACAAAACATTGTCTGGTTCTCCACCATCTTCTTGATTGTTGGTATGTTTGAGTCCATTGTTGTGGCTATGTGCCAATCCATCTCATTGAGGACTTCCCTCATTTTCACTGATCCTCTATTTCATCAACCAAGATGTCCTTTTCTAACAACTGATCTTTCTGGATGACTTGTCCAAAGTAAGCAAGTCAAAGTCTCACCATCCTCATTTTGAAGGATTATTCTGGTTGTATTTCTTCTAAGACCGATTTGTTTATTCTTTTGGCAGTCCACGGTATATTCAATATTCTTTGCCAATACCACAGTTTGAATGCATCACTTTTTCTGTTTCCCTTTATCATTGTCCAAGATCTGCATGCGTATGAGATGACTGAAAAGATCATGGCTTGGGTCAGGCACAGCTTAGTCATCAAAGTGACATTTTTGCTTTTACAACAAGCCTTTTCCACAGGAGGCTAAGGAGGACATTATGCTCTTTCAGAAGAGAGTGGGACTGAGAACTTGATTTGGGTGTCTCTGGATCATATCAGTATTTTTCCTCTGTCCTCAGATCTCTTTAGCCTTGTAGGGCTTCAAGGGTAACTTGGGCAAAACATTTGAGTAATTTATCAGCCCTCTGCTTTGCTTAGGCTGTTCAGCTCTGGCCTAAGGGAGTCAAACCAGGAGCCTCACTCACCAAAGAGCCCAGCAATCATTCAATCCATCCTCGTTCCCACCCCACAGAGAAGAGCAGGGGTGGCTAAAGGGAAGTTTGCTAATGCGTAGGGAACGGCCAGAAGATAAATATGGTCATTAACAATTCATGCCTTTTAAAAAAGAAATAGTTTTGCAATAAAGGGAAGTAATGATTGTCAGGGCAAGAACCATGAAATAGCAGGTTGAAAATAAAGCACGCTTTTATTAAGTCTCCATTTCCATGTGGTGGAAAGGGAAATAAATAACAGAGTTGCAGAGCTAGGGGCTGAGGAAATATTGCCCAAGATAGAGCTTTATGACTTGACTATGAACCAAGAACCCAGCTTTGGAGAGAGTTACTTATGTTGGTGAAATCAGAAAGAATTTTCAAGTTATCCCACTGACCTCACACGTGATGCTTCTTTCTTTCCTGGCTTTTAGCTCAAGATGGACCCTTTATCTTTTCGTTTTTAAAATCTCTCTTGATTTCATTTTAAGAAGTACTTAACGGTTGTTAGGCTCAAATAAATCCTCTGATTCATTAGGCTACATTGAGATTTTTATAATATGGTATTTTAAATAATACCGTAATTAACATTCTTTGTGCTCTTGCTTTTTTATTCTTTGGTAATCTCTCTTTTGTCTTACCTCCAAGTGCTGCCTTGAAGCTATCATAGTCAATTTCATAGGAGGAAAAAGAAATATGTACGTGTGTATATATATATATATATATTTTTTTTTTTGCTGGTAGGTTGTCTAGGCTAGATTCTGACTGATTATATTTTGTAGGTCACTGCAATGTCATATCCACACTGAAGTCTTTAGTGAACAGTGCTTTGTGCTAGGAGAAAAGTAAAAACATATTCTTTTTTCCTTCACTCCTATCTTTAAAAAAGAAACTCATTTATAGCATCATGATGAATTTGCAAATCAGGTTTTATTAAGTTTCAGGTAACAGTAACTTAAATTCTCATTCACAGATGCTCCATTAATTTCATTTGTTACCAATAAATGCAGCTACATTTCTTGATACATTTAAGCATGTCTTATAAATATATATTAATAATGAATTTCCACCAAGAAATGTAACACATTGTTGTGTAAAGTATATTATAATGACAAGTATTTTTAAAGCATGTGTTTAATACATAATTCAAATTATCAAAATGTGGGTGTATAAATCATAGCAGAGTTTAGAAATGAACTTTTCAAATTTGTATATGTAAATTTCTAGCAGGAATCTTTCTATTTTTCTTGTGAGTGTGTGGGTTTGAATAATTACTTGATAGGCAGCCACACATATTAATGGTTTCTAAGCATGTCATAATTAATCTGTCCTCCTAAATGTGCAAAAGTATTTTTCTTTTAATACTACTTTAATTGCTTCAGTAAAAGTGCCACAACGAATGTTTACCTGATAAAATTTTTTAGCTGGTTTTCTTTTGGATTCAACCAGTAGTTCAAATATTGGATAGGTGTGGCCATTATTTTTGCTTTTGTGTGATTCAGACTGACTCATGGTAACCCCATGTATGTCAGAGTAGAACTGTACTCATAGGGTTGTCAATGGCTGAGTTTTTTCAGAAATAAATTGCCAGGTCTTTCTTCTGAGGTGCTTCGGGGTGGACTCCAACCACCAACCTTCTGGTTAGTGGCTGAGCATGTTAACACTCCAACATTAGCTCTCACTGAATAATATTATCTCAGTATAGTCATAAAGGGTTAAACCTGAAAATACACCCAGTTCATACCCAACTCTGAAGACTACTCAATAATGAGAAGATTCTCTTATCTAAAATGTTCTCCTTTCTTCATATTTGGACATTTCTTTGAAAGAAATACTGTAAATGATAACTCTTCCAAGATAAAAATGATGAATAAAATGAAGAACTTGTTATCTTGCTCCATATTGCTGATGTTGCCAGGTTCTGGTGTAGTGGGTCTCTCTATCTACACTAAACCCTGATCTGGGGGGTGAACAGACTTGGCAGCCTGTGATACTTATATCCCACTAGACTTTTATTTAAGTTTTGTTTGATTTGCAAAGGACTTTGACACTTCCACTGTGTAATCCCTTCCTCTCGCCAATCTCAGAGAGCAGTCAAAGAGGCTAGTAGCATTTGTACTTTAAATAAGCATTTGTAGAGATATTAAGTGAACTGCTTACAATCACTGAGCAAATTAAGACAGAGTTCCCAGGTGGTACAAATGGTTAACACGCTCAGGTAGTAATTGAAAGGTTGGAGGTTTGAGTTCACCCAGAGCTGCCTTGGAAGAAAGTCCTGAAGATCTACTTCCAAATAATCAGCCATTGAAATCCCTGTGGAGCACACTTCTACTCGGACACTCATAGGGTGGCCATGAGTCCGAGCTGACTCAATGACAACTGGTTGGTTAGCTGGTAGAGCTCAAGATGTCAGTGTTTGCTCCCAAATGACTTCCATCTAGTAGATGTCTACATGTGTTCTAATTCTTTCCTCTAATATTTCAAGATGTCTGCCTCCTTTGAAATAGGATCTGGTGTGTCTCTATGGGAGACGGTATAAACATTTCAGACTCATTACCTTCAGGCTTGGCCATGGGACTTCCATGGTATATGAACTGTGAGTAGAAATGTACCTGTACAGAAATGTACCTGTACGCTTAAGCAGAAACGTGAAGTCATGTGTGGTCCCCACCTGTATGGCACCTCTGGCATACAAATAGCAATATCCTCAACAGAAACTTCTCTCTCAGTTTGAGTCCTGGCATGATGCCAGGCCATGTCCAACACACAATGGATGTACAGCTTGAATGAGGATAATCCTTTGTTGTTGCAAACCACTGAGAGCAAAGGGCATGTCCCTGGAACAGCATAACCTAGCCTACCCTACTAATACAGAGCTCCTCAAAATTTACCTTCTCGGTCCTAAAGGGATGAAAATGTTCTTATAAGTCAAAAATTAGCATAAGGAAAGTAAATATTTAATGTATTCCATTTTGGCTTTATGTGGATATTTAATGTACAATATACTCTAATATATTCATACAGATAGAGCAATACCTGAGTGTGATAAGGACTAATTGAACATCCACTATGTTTTTAATCATTTTACATTTCATTTTCTCTAAACCTGACTCATTATTTGCAACCTTGCAATGTAGTGCGGTGAACTATAAAAATGGCTACAAATTCTTCCCCTTCCCGCACCAGGCCCTTCCAATGTGACGTTGCAGTCCTACATATAAGGTTAGATCTAGAAGAGAATTAAATAAAACACACATCTTTCCTTTTTAAATGTGAAAATTACACCTCAGAAGAGACTTATTTAAAGTTTGTGAGAGACCCAGTACAAGGACCCAGGCACTCTCTGTATCACTGTTAGCAAACTTGACTTCCTCATAAGAAAGAATTTGTTAGAGCAGTGTTGGGTTTCTGTTATTTCCGTCTTATCCAGAAAAATATTTATCTTGAGTTTTCTGGGTCTGGAATGTTGAATTGCTCCCACTTTGCACAAAAAAAAATTACTTTGAAACGTATTCAAGACTGGTGTTATCAGGGCTTAAATCACATGACCATTTTATGATATGCAGAGAAGAAGGGGCCCAGCATCTTAAGGTAAGTGTGGAGTAGGACAGTCTGAGTGAATTCCCAATCACAAGGGCTTTGAACTTCAGTGTCTACATGTGGAGCTATTAGGAAAGAAATCAAGTATACCTGACTAGAGACAAAAGGTAAGAGGTAACATCTGGTAGAGTTCCCTGAGGGTCAAAAGGATCATAACAGTACATTTTTTAAAGGTCTTTATCTGTGAACATGAGCACTAACAGAGCCGTTACAGGTGATGACATGGCCTGGCCACCCAGAGGTGGAGTTTGCCCTTCAGCTCTTCTGAGTGAGGGAAGTGTTGGAATTTGTGAGTTTGTAGTTGCATTAAATAAAAGATAACTATAAAAGATGGCCTCATGAAAGGGAAATGACTCACAGAAGACGGCAAAATAAATGAAAAGTGTATGTAAGAATTATCAACTGCCGTCACCATAGATTTGAGAGTGGGGAAAGGCTGGAGGAAATGAGAGGAGATTGTCCTCAGATCTTACAGAGGGAAAAACAGTACTGTGACAAACCTGACAGAGCTGGACAATGTTGCTGAGATCAACCCTATAAACTGTACACCATATATCACAGTTAAATGTTTTTGGCTTTGGTGTAGGGCTTACAATGCTTCAGCATGAATGAGAAGAAAACAACAAAGAAAAACTGCAAGGACCTGGAGAGATAAAGGTAGAAATTTAAGAAAGAAACATAAGTATATCTTCAGCTTAAGAATATGGCTATATTTTTCTCTTAGTTCATTGAATGGGAAACTGTGGCGGTGTAGTGGTTAAGTGTTACGGCTGCTAACCAAAAGATTGGCAGTTCAAATCTATCCAGGGACTCCTTGGAAACTCTATTGGAGTAGTTCTACTCTGTCCTCTAGGGTCTCAATGAGTTGGAATTGACTCAACAGCAACGGGTATATGGGTAGTTCACTGAGTAGTGCCTGGAGTCTTCTTAAAAACTTGCCAGTGGCCATCCAAGATACAACCATTGGTCTCTATCCTCCTGGAGCAACAGGGGGAGGAGAGCCAGGAATCATAGAAGGAAATGGTTTACAGGTCTCATTGCCTCCATTAAATTTCTACCTCTCTTGCCATGAAACCAAAAGAAATGGATGGTGCCTCGCTTTCATTACTGAATGTTTTGAGCAGTGACCTAATAGATGGACCTTGATTAAAAGGAGAAAAATTGTGGAACAGGAATTCAAATTCTCATTGGAAACCAGACTAACTGGATATATTGAGACTGGAGGAACCCCAAAATATTTTGCCTGGAAACAACTTTTCAGCCTGAACCTAAATTATTCCATGAAGTTATCTTTAAACAACCGTTTAGCTCAATAAATAATGTCTGCCTTGAGCACTGTGCCCTATTGAAGAATTTCCTAACATAGTACAGTGAATTAATATGGTCCTTCTAGCCATAGTCTTTGTAATTCCCACCAAAAGACTGGGTGGAACTAGCAAAAGAGATGCTTTGGGCCCACCAAGGGGATTAGATAGCTTGCTAATAAAGTAAATGAGGTGCATAGCACATTTGCGGGGATGGGACTATGCAACTAAGGTGTATAGAACTCTAACTAGGGGATTGTTCAGTTTGCCATTCCACTGGGTTTAAAGGGAGACAGACAGAGAGAGAGACAGAGAGAGAGAGAAGCTGTAACACAGAAGACAGTAAGAGACAGCAGTAGCAAGAGTAAGAAGCGGCATCAGCAGAGGCAGCAGAACCAGGAGCCCTGCTGAAGACGCCACAAGTGGCCTTCTTAGCCCAGGAGAGCTGAGCACCTTTGGGCCTAGGCTTCCTGCTGGAGTGGGGTGCTCATGGGTTCTTACTGACTGAGCTAAAGGGCTCTGTAACATTTACTAAAGCCGGACAGAGGCTGGGCTGAGGGGCCAAGGTGCTGAGGGCGAGAGAGCCATGCCCGCAAGCACGGCTGAGAAGAGGCTGTCCTGATTGAAGAACTGAATCCTGAGTATTTCCTGGTCCTGAATTTGTAACCTGTTACTTCCCTAATAAACCCCATAATCATGAGTATGACTTGTGAGTTCTGTGTATTCACTGCAATGAATATATTGAACCCAGCAGAGAAATCGAGAGCACCGTGGAAGGACAGATGGTATCAGAACTGGTAGAAAGGGGAAAGAGAGGGAGGATGCATGTCTGACCTCTGCCTCATAGGAATCAGCCTTGCACTGTTGGTGCTGATAATGATTCTTCCCCTTGAGAAGTTAGAGGAGGTCAGGTGCCTCCACCGCACCATTTTTACCCCTGTATGAGACTGAAATGACAAGAGGAACTCCGAAGCACAGGTGAAAACTTTAAGGGACGGTGAGTCTAAGTTATCTGTGGTGAAACAATATGGACAGAGAGATTGCGAATGGTGACACAATGTGAAGTATGTAACCACTGTCAATGAACTGTACATGTTAAAACCATGGAATGGGTGTGTGCTTTGGTGTGTATATTTCACATACAGGTGAACAAGAATGTTTGTGAGGGTGGGCTTGTCAGAGGGTAGAGAAGGGCTTGCAAATATTTTAGGACAGTTTCGCCTATGCCCCATTAATTATAACCACTTGCTTCCGCACCCTTCTTGCTAAAATTACAGCTCCTTCTAGATAAGTCTGTAGGGCTGACGGGTGTGATGTGCAACAATGAAGAAAGAGGTATTTGCAAGAATCTTTTCTACCCCCTGTGGTTTTGCATTCTAATGAAGCTCACCCACATTTCCTAAGGAGAATCCTAATGACCGGGGCCTTTTGACTCTCTCTTTGAACATTTTGAAGCTTTGCTGAAGTGTTTGAGAATTCATTATACTTTGACTTCGCTTTTTTTGTACAGAAATAAGGAGTCTCTGGTGGAATATTGGAATCAACATGTTTCTGGAATTGTATCCAGCAAAATAGAGGGGGAGAACCTTTAAAAAAAAGTGATGCTCCCGGAAAGATGAAAGGTAAGCATTTACGTACAAGTGTATGTTTGCACACATGTTCAATCATTGCATCTACCCATTCACGCGTGTACCACTCATGACACACATTTCCAGTGAAGCCAAAGCACCATACCATGAAAGTGAGGTCTACTCATCTTAAAAATACAGTATACAAAAAAAAAAAAAAAACCCTCAAAACTCATTGCCTTAGAGTCAATTCCAACTCATAGTGACTCTATAGAACAGAGTAGAACTGCCCTATAGGGTTTCCATGGAGCGGCTGGTGGCTTCAAACCACCGAACTTTCAGTTATCAAGCCAATGCTTTAACCACTGTGCCACCAGGGCTCCAAAAATATAGTATAGATGTAGCAAATTGCATGAGGGAAAAAAAAAAAAAAAAGTTAAAGCAATTCAGAAAGGCAGTAGAACAGAAAAGTAGTAGTTAATTGTGATTTATAAACTTATTAACTTGCGATGCATTGTAACGAACCAAAGAACAAACTTAATTTTAAATAACATTAAAGTAGCAAAGTTGCTTAGATGAAAATACCAGCCAAGGGAATGTACTTAACAAGACTGAAAAATAACATTTTTTTTAGGAAATAACCCAAATGTCACCTTTTAATCTGGCTTCCATCCATTTAACATAAACACAAGTAGAACTAATACAGAATAATAACGATTCAATGTTTCGATAATTGTTATTAAGTGAAATAATGTGTGTATGTTTTTCATTCTTTGACACAGGTTGCATATTATTTGCAAAAACAAGTTACCATGGCAGCTCTGAACTGTAATGTTTTTCATGCACCTACTGTGTGCAAATACAGTCTATGTAATGGTCTATGTAATGCCTCATGTAAAATTAAGCAGAAGAAAGCATCATATTCTCTACTTTGAAAGCAGAAAATATATATAAAATCATACAGAAATTGTGATACCAACACGAAAGAAATTGTGATATCTAAGAAATAACCTCATAAAATGAAATGACAAAAATAACTTGGTTATATTTAATATGTAATGAATATATAATGTATCCATAAACCAAAAACCTGTTGCCTTCCAGTCAATTCTGACTCACAGCGACCCTATAGTGCAGAGTAGAAACGCCCCCTAGGGTTCCCAAGGCTGTAAATCTTTATGTAAGCAGACTGCCACAATTTTCTCCCACTGAGCGGTCAGTGGGTTTGAACTGCTGACCTTTCAGTTAGCAGCCAAGTACCTTAATTACTATCACCACCAGGGATCCTAATGTATATAAACCAAAACCAAACTCGTTGCCACTGAGTGGATTCCAACTCATGGCAACTCTAAACAGAGTAGAACTGTCCCATAAGTTTACCAAGGAGCAGCTGGTGGAATCGAACTGTGGGTGTTTTGGTTAGCAGCCGAGCTCTTAACCACTGTGCCATGAGGGCTCCCCTAACGTATATATAAGTGTATAACTTTAAAATTTAATGTATAATAAATAGCTTATATATATTTAAGCTGAATTATAACTCTGAACATCTCTGGTTTTGCCTGCTAGCATGTGAAACAAGAGGAAAATTGTAAAAAAAAAAAAAATTGTAGCAGGGAATAAATCAAAATGTACTTATTCAGGCACGCCCTGCTTGCTAATGCTTTAGCACCTGGGAATCGGTTCTGTTCCTGGGCCAGTCACTCTACTGTTAATGTGGATTGATGATCAGACACAAAAGGAAGCAATGGTGTGTCTCATACACTTAAAAGTTTCAAGGGTACAAAATCTGTACACACCTTTGCTCTTTTTTTAATGATGAATAAAAAAGCTCTAGTACAAAGCACCTAGGCTGTACGGTCACTTCCTCTTTGTTTTTCAGAACTCCCCAGGCACAGCTCATCTGTGCCCCAATTGATTCTAGCTCATTTTTCTATAATAAAGTTATAAATGTATTCATCATTTTCTCTATCTGCATAAAGGGTTTTACAGAGATTCCCTAATTCCTCAAAAGAACCCGTTGAGATATTATTATCCATTTCACAGATGGAGAAACTGAGGGGTAGAAGAGTAGGAAGTTTTCCTAAACTCGGCAGGATTAAACAGTTGAGTTGGGAGTAGATCTAAAGCAGTCTGGCCCTGTAGAGTGTTTTCAGTCCTACCCATTTAACGTAATGCAAACTATTTGGTGGATTGTTGGTTGGCTGATAGGTTGGTTTGTTTTTTGGTTCATTGGTTGGTTGATTGGTTTTCATGCAAAAATCTTTTATGTCCTCACATTTTTCCACCATATCAAAGATTCTGCTTCTAGGTATGGCTGGCATCGTCTTTCTCCCAATCCCACAGAACCTTCCTACAGAATCAAAATCCCCGACAGGGACAGATAACCCAGTAAGCAGGTAAGCACGGACTTACATGCGCTCACTTACTAATCTGTAGTGAACAATTTCACGTTTTTCACTATATGAAAACAGGGATTACAACTTCTTCATTCATTCTGGAAGCATTGATTGCCTAGTGCCTGCCAGGCAATGTTCTGAGTAACTGGGGCATAAGAACAAATCTGGAGCTTACTTTCTGGTGATGGAAGAAAGACAGATACAAATTTACAAATATATAGTGTAAAACTCTATGGGGCAGTTCTACTCTGTCTTATAGGGTCACTGTGAGTTGGAATTGACTCAAGGGCAACGGGTTTGGGTTTTTTTTTTTTTTTTTGCTGGAAAGTGCTATGCAGAAAAAATAACCCAGGGAAGTGAAACAGGGAGTGCTAGGGGTTAGAAGGCGGGGGGTATATTTCATAAATGGTGGTCAAGAGAGGCTTCAAAATAAGGTTATATTAATTCCAGGCAAAGTAGCAGGAGTTAAAAAGGGCATGAAGCACAAATATACATGTATGCTATAGGAACATCAGCAAGAACAGGAGGGCCGGAGCCAGGTGGGCTTGTGCGCAGTGGTACCAAACAAGGTCAGAGATGGAGCAGGATGTGGAAGTACCCATCAAATAGGGCTGGCAGGCCACTGTAAGACCTTTGGCTTCGGTATCCAGCACCACGTATGGTTCCCATTCGATACATGATTGTTTTTATAAATATTTGGCCTTGATCTTGATCAGGTCATTCCTCTTCTCATTAATGTAAAATCATCACCAGATAAATGATAGGGCTGGTGATGGATTCCTTAACCTCTGAAAAGCTGACTTTAAGTTTCATAAGTAAATTCATTTTAGTTTAAATACATATTCCTTAATGACTTGTTAAAATAATTAATTTTCAACTAAGATCAATAAAGTCCTGAGACAGAGGTGGCCCTGGTCTAATTCTAGATGAACTCCCTTCAGGGCTGTGATTTTTAAGAATCCAGCTTTTTATGGGATAATTTAATGTGTTACATGAGGAATTATGCTTACTCAGTTGGCACTGGCTGCAAGGAACTCAGAGCCAAAGTGTGTGTCAGTGAGAGAGAATGAGAGGAAGAAGGAGAGAGCGAGACAGAGACAGAGAGAGACTGAGAATTCAATTTTCTCCATCAAATCCTTTTTCTTTTAACTTTAATGTAAAACTCTCCAATCCAGGGCTGTCCAATAGATATATATAATAATACAAGCCACACATGAGAGCCACATATGTGATCTAAAATTTTCTAGTAGCTCCAAAAAAAAAAAAAAAAGTTGACATTATTTTTTAGTAATATATTTTATTTAGCTCAATATATATAAAATATTAAGGAGCCCTGGTGGCTCAGTGGTTAAGTGCTTGACTGCCAACTAAGGTAAGCAATTAGAACCCTCCAGTTCCCCTGCGGGAGAAAGATGTGGCAGTCAGCTTCTGTAAAAATTACTGCCTTGGAAACCCAATGGGGCGGTTCTACTCTGTCCAATAGTGTTACTATGAGTCAGAATTGACATGACAGCAATGGGTTTTTCATACAAAATATTATGGCACATAATCAATGTAGAATTAATTGGGTATTTTGCACTCTTTTTCCATTTTAAGTCTTTGGAATCTTGCATACATTTTACACTTATAATACATCTCAAATTTGACTACTTTTCAGTCCTTCTACTTGGGGAAGAAAGATGATTGGTTGCCTACCTGCAGACATTTCTGCTCCCCATCTTCCTATCTAACCTTGATCTCACCCTTATTTTCTTCTAAATGGCTGTGTCCTTGGGGAGATTGAACCCACCTCAGCCTTACGATCTGAAACTTTCTTGGTCTAAGGCCATATCATGGTGAACTTGCCAATTGAGTGGATTAGAAGTGGGTAGAATTAAAACATAGCTAATGAGCCTACAGTCAGGATCTGCACAAGCTTCTGGGAAGGTTTTCCTTGTTCTTAAAGGGACACAGGGTAGGCTCTTCCCATAGTTCAGCCTATGTGCCAAGCTGCCTTATTGGGACAAGGTACAAGTTAAAAGTGACAAAAAGTGAAGCTGGATTAAGCCTACCTAAATTTTTTTTTTTTTTTTTATAGGGATGTTGTTGAGCTATTGAATTAACCTGTATCAGATGTGATACAATACCATTTAAATTTAAGTCACTTTTAGGTGGGCTTTGTTCGTTGCAACTGAAAGTCAACTAAGTAATAAAATTCACAAGATACCTGATGTTCTTTCATCCACCAAAGACATAGTAAATGCTATGAACAATTCAATGAGTAGAGAGGACAATGGTGATCAAATTTCTCAATCTCATTGTCTACATGTAAAATGATGTTACTAATATGACCTCATACTCTTGCTATGAGGTCAGATTATTATTACTAATTTTGAATTAAGGAAACTTCAGGAAATCAGCTAAGGGATTACTATTGTGTTAAGCCCAATGGAGGCCTCTGACTAATAAAAAAAGGTTTCCATACAAGCTTCAGTAAATTAAAGGTGACCTCTCTTCAGAATATTAACACTAAATGAAGATGTCTAAAATGTATATGCATTTTTTACCCTGAAGATGTTAGGCAAGACCACATCAATGTCATGGAAAGAACACACTTTGGAATCTGGAATCCAGAGGGTTCCCTTATTTACTGCTATGTGAACTAGGGAAGAGATGTTGTTTGGTGCCACTGAGTCTCTTCTGACTCATAGCAACCCCATGCATAACAGAATGAAAACACTGCCTGGTCCTGCACCACCCTCGCTATCATTACGTGGGAGTCCATTGTTGCAACCAAGGTGTCAATTCATCTTGTTCAGGGTCTTCCTCTTTTTTGCTGACCTTTTGCTTTACCAAGCATGATGTCCTTCTCCAGGGACTGATTCCTCCTGAGAAGAGATCCAAAGTAAGTGAGACAAAGTCTCGTTATCCTCACTTTCAAGGAGTATTCTGGCTGTACTTCTTTCAAGACAGATTTGTTCCTTCTCGCAGTCCATGGTATATTCAATATTTTTCAGCAACACCATAATTCAAAGACATCAATTCTTCTTTGGTCTTCCTTATTCATTGTCCAGCTTTCACATACATATGATGCAATTGAAAATACCATGGCTTAAGTTGGCATGCTTTAGTCCTCAAAGTGACATCTTTGCTTTTGAACACTTTAAAGAGGTATTTTGCAGCAGATTTGCCAATGCAATACATCGTTTGATTTCTTGGCTGCTGCTTCCATGGGCATTGATTGTGGATCCAAGTAAAATGAAATCCTTAAAAGCTTCAATATTATCTTCGTTTATCATGATGTTGCTTACTGGTCCAGTTGTGAGGATTTTTGTTTTCTTTGTAGCTCTTCAGGTCCTTCTTCCCAGTCTGTCTTAGTCTGAAAGCTCTGCTGAATTCTGTCACCATGGGTGACCTTGCTGATATTTGAAATACCAGTGGCATAGCTTCCAACATCACATAATTTCTCTTAATTCACTTAGAAAATATAAGCAATATCAGAAGGAAGTTCCACTTGCTCCCATAACCAAATATACCAAAGTTCCTGCATCTATATCCACAAGCTGTGATTTGGCTCCTGTTATGATAAATGAACTCACCTTCTTTCAAAGGCCAATTGATGTACTTCCTTCATCTTGAAATACTTATCTTGCTTCTAGGACAACACTCTCTCAACTCTCTCCCTACCTCATTGGTCATCCCTTTTCAGTTATTTTCTCTGGTTTCCTCTCATTTCCCTACCTCTAAATCCTCACAACTGGACCAATAAGCCACATAATGATAAACAGAGAAAAGATTGAGCTTGTCAACGACTTCATTTTACTTGGATCCACAATCAACACCCATGGAAGCAGCAGTCAAGAAATCAAAAGACGCATTACATTGGGCAAATCGGTTGCAAAAGACATCTTTAAGGTACTGAAAAGCAAAGATGTCACCTTGAGGGCTAAGGTGCACCTGACCCAAGGTATGGTGTTTTCAATTGCCCTTTATGCATGGGAAAGCTGGACAATGAATAAGGAAGACCGAAGAAGAATTGACGCCTTTGGATTGTGGTGTTGGCGAAGAATATTGAATATACCATGGACTGCCAAAAGAATGAACAAATCTGTCTTGGAAGAAGTACAACCAGAATGCTCCTTAGAGGCAAGGATGGCAAGACTATGACTCACATACTTTGGACATGTTATCAGGAGGAATCAGTCCCTGGAGAAGGACATGATGCTTGGTAAAATAGAGGGTCACTGAAAAAGAGGAAGACCCTCACTGAGATGGATTGACACAGTGGCTGCGGTGATGGGCTCAAGCATAGCAACGAATGTGAGGAATACACAGGACCAGGCAGTGTTTTGTTCTGTTGTGCATGGGGTCACTATGACTCAAAAGCAACTAAAAAAGCAACTAGGTGGCACCTAACCTAACAAAAATAGTGAAGTGCCCCAGGACTGAGTTCTTTGACTTCATTCTTCTCTAAGTATACTTAATCCCTAGGTTATCTCCTTCAGTCCCCTGAATATTGACTCATATATTTATCTTTTTGACTAACCACCTCAAAATTATTCCATTCCAAACCAAATGCCTGATTTCTTCCCACCCCTCCCCAAACCAGCTCTTTCCACAGTCTTCTCTTCCTCACTAAATGGAAATTCTGTCTGTGAGTTTGTCAGTTCACAAACCTGGGAGTCATGATTGAGTTCTCTTCTTTTCTCATACCCCATTTCCAATTCATAAGCAAACACTGTCAGATTCATCTCTGAAATATTTAAAAACCAAACAAGCCTCACTTTTTCCACTGCTATTGCTGTAATCCCAGCCACTGGAATTTCTCACCTGCATCTGATTTGCCTACCCTGCACATTCCCCACGCAGCAGTCAGAATGATCCTTTTAAGATAGATCTTGTTGCTTCTTGGCTCAGAATCTTCCAATGGTTCTTATCTTCATCAGTTAAAAACCCAGAGCCCTAAAAATGACCTACAAGGCTTCCATGGCTCTCCTCTGCCACCAACCACCACCTCTCTGACCTTCTCTCACACCATCTTCCACTTCCTCAATTCATTCAAGTTCACATTTGCTTTATCCCTTGAAGACTCCAAGCAGGAACCGACCCCAGGGCCTTCCCATCCGGTCTTCTTTAGGCTCAAATGTTTGACCCCTGTTACCCACCTGGATAGCTTCCCCATTTCCTTCAGACCTCTGCTCAGCTATCGTCTTTACATAGAGGCCTTCTCTGACCAACATATATAAAATAACCTCTCCTCAACAGCCCCTTATTCCCTTATCTTATGTAATTTTCTCCAAAGAAGTTTTCACCAACTAACATATGTTATTGTGTATCTGCTTCTTGCATGCCTTCCTCCCATTATAACATAAGCAGCATGAGGCAGTAAGTAGCCTGGTTGATTTTATTCACTGTTTTGTCTAGAACTGTGTCTAAGATGTTACAGACTCTCCGTAAATATTTACTGGATGAATAAATGAATGAATTTAATAATCATCTATGCTCAGACTACATATACAAGTACTAACACCATATATGAGTAGATTTAGCATTTGTATACATAGATTTCATACATATTCCTACATAGACATTATGTTTGTTTGTTCTTATCTTTGTCTTATAGAGAAGAGTCCCTGGGTGGTGTAAATGGTTGAGAACTCAGCTACTAACCAAAAGGTTGGCAGTTGGAGCCCACTCAGAGGCAACTCTGTAGAAAGGCCTGTCAATCTACTTCCAAAAACTCGTAGCCATTGAAAACTCTATGGAGCATAGACACGGAATTACCAGGAGCTGGAATTGACTCAGTGACAACTGGTTTGGATTTTCATTTGATCTTGGAGCTCTGGTGGTACAGTGGTTAACAGCTACAGCTGTAACCAAAATGTTGGCAGTTCGAATCCACCAGCAGCTCCTTGGAAACCCTATGGGGCAATTCTACTCTGTCCTATAGGGTCTTACAGAGTGGAAACTATATACTATATTCCATTTTTTATTCTAGCTGTTTCACTTAATATCAAAGCCAAATCATCTTCACACGTTATCTTGAATGTGTCTTTTGACAGTGGGGAACCCCTTCTTCAGACAGATAAGTCAGACTTTACTTCATTTCCCTATAACTAGACATACACGATCTTCCCTTTTTTTCCACTCTTCTTATTAACGGCATGATAAGTATTTATACCAAATTATTATTATTGTTTTTTGCTATTTCAAATAATATCCTTAGGATAGGGTAAAAACAAGATAGGACTGGAGGTTGAGTTCTCTGAGTGAGATGTTAAGGATTGTGTATACAGCCTTCCAGAAGGGTTAAACCTACCTGCACTCCCACACTGGATTTCCTTGGCTGGCCTGTGCCTTCATGCTGATATGAATGCATTGCCTTGGTAAAGTCTTTTTCTTGTATTATTAATGAATTTACTCTTATCAATTCTCTACTTCTAGACATTTCCAGAAATAAATGCTTTGGTTCTACTTTTAATGCTCCAGAAATGTCTTCCTTTTAAATTTTCTGTCTTGGAGGAGTTCAATCGTCCATTTTTTCATGGTCAGTGAGGCTCATGTGCTTCTACATGTGGAAAACGTGTGCTGTGGGGTAGTTTGGCTACTGCTGGCCATTCTGCCTCTGGAAGAACCCAACCGTTTCCACCAAGCCTTCTATCTGCCTAATCGAGTAAAATGTGTGTTTATATTGGGTTGTCTCCTTGAAAAAAACAGCTTGCACAAGAAATGCTTTAGGCATCACTTTGTCCACGTGTCAGTGTGAGAGTCATGATGTTGTCTTGCGAAGAGCAGCATGGGCTTTGAGTTAGTTGGGCCTATATCTAAACTCCAGGTTTAACATATACTAACTCTGTGATCTCAGGCATGTTACTGAGCCAGCCTGAAACCAGCTTTTTCATCTGTAAAAGCAAATACAACCGTGACTGAAACCCACCAGCCACTCAGCAGAAGAAAGATGTGGCCATCTGCTTCTATAAAGATTTGTAGCCTTGGAAACCCTATGGGGCAGTTTTCCTCTGTCCTATAGGGAGGGTTGCAATGAGTCCAAATGGACTCAATGGCAATGGGTTTTTATGGTTGGTATCAAGACTACATGAGAATAATATATAATATATAATATATAATATATAATATATAATATATAATATATAATATATAATATATAATATATAATATATAATATATAACATAATATATATAAATATATATCCCCAAAACCCCAGTGCCATAGATATAATAATATATAAAGTTCTTGGCAAACTGAAGAAACATTAGTGCTCTTTTCTTCCTTCAACCACCTGTACATTATATTCTTCTTTCCCAAATATTCCAGTTGGTGTTGTTGTTATGGGGGGTGGGGGGTGTGTGGAAAGGCTCTCTCCCTGCAGGAAGATTACAGAAACATACTCCATACTCTGTTGAACTTGAAGGATCCTGTGACTTGCATTGGCCAATGAAACATGGATAAAAGCGATGTATAACTTCCAAGTAGAAGAAGCCATCTCATCATACCTTTTCGCGCTGTCAAGACAACCAGAGGAAGGTTGTCCTATCACACGGGTTCCAGGGTGAAGGTGGCAGGCAGAAAGGCTGACGTGCAATGGACATGTAGTATGAGAGAAAGGAAACTCAATTTGAGCATTTGAGAGATGTTTATTGTCACAGCTTAATCTGAGCACCCTGGCCGATACTCACTCATACACACCCCTCACTAAAGAAGCATCTACTGTGTCTAAGTGAGAGAAAACATAAGACAAAGAAACAGAAAATCCAAGCTTATTTAGAACCTCTTATGGCCAAGTCTCTTTGGGAGTTCTTAAAATTATTTATAGATGCTGTCTGCCCTCAAAGAGATCACAGTCCATTATTTCAGCATATGTTGTCATAAATTATCTCTGCTCCATTCATGCGAGGGAGGATGTTCTCTGACCCAGAAACATGAAGGAGATGTCACAAAATGTCCTTCTGCCAAGAAGGTGTGGGGTGAAGAGAGATTTTCTCATTGTATCAACATCGTATGCCATATATGTCCCAAAGTGACTAGCTCACTGCAGTATCTGTTATTGTAGAAGGGCAAAAAGCAATTCCACAAGCTATTTTAGTTTTCCTAATGGAAAATCTAGATGCTGCAGATGAAAGAGTTATTAGAAAAATAATTCTTAGCTTTCCTATAAAAGCACCCAAAATGTACTGCACGTCTTGACCAGCCCATCAGCAGCATCGTGACGGTGTGCATTAGCAGGCTGGATTCCTAATCGCAATAAATCTCACACGTAAAGACTTTTTTTTTTCCCTAGAAAGTTGCCAAAGAAGAAGTGCCAGAAAAGATACCTGAAGTTGAATGAACATGATTTGTGCCCCACTTGTTGATGACTTTTCTGCCTTTAAAAGGGTGTGGTCCACTGACACAGCCTTTTTTCCCATGACAGGTAAAATCCCTGCAGCTGGTCACCCAGCCACTCACCCAGTGCTCCACCTTCTCCTCTCTTTCCTAGCGTTCCAGCTCTCCAATTCTGCTTTTGATGACCTGCTTCTCTGTCCCTGGCACTTTGTACTTCTTCCTCTCAACTTTGTGTAGAATCTCAACTGAAGACAAAAGGAGTTTGCTCTTCCATCCACAGTCACATGTGGCCAGGGCAGAGAGGGATCAAAGAACAGCCAGAACTGGAGCGAGGGAGTGAAGGTATTCACCTCAGCACAAAATTTAAGAAATACCAAAACCTCAACAATCAATGTAAATAATATTTAAAGCACTCTTTTAAAATATCAGTATTAATGCAAAACTTCAAGATGAAAGAAATACCAAAATTTTAAATAAAGATCAATACTAGGTAGAGCCAGATTGTAGACTGAGGAGAAAAAAAAAAAGGCAGTAACACTGATCCTGTTTACTAAAATTTTTGATATTTTGTTCATCATGTAATTTTTGCAATAATTGGGAGCTTTTAAAATATTGCATTAAAATATTTTATATTTGATTACTGAGCTTTTATAGAAGCCCATTAAATGTTGCACCTGTAATGAGTGCCTCACTCTCCTCACCCTAGCCCCAGCCCTGTTAAATAGATTAGAGTTAAGTGCTTATGGTTCCCATTGGCTTTTGAAAATCAGATGAGACCAAACAATAGCTCTATCATTATCTTTCTAAAACATAAAAAGCAGGCAAATCCCATAGCTTAAGTTCCTATCAATCCTGTCCTTGATTCTGCCTTATACCTCATTCTTTAAACAATTAAACAACAACAACAACAAAAAACCCAAACATGTTGCCGTTGAGTATATTCTGACACATGGCAACCCCATGGGTTAAAGAACAGAACTGAGCCCCACTGGGTTTTCTTGGCTGTAATCTTTATGGAAGCAGATCACCCATTCCTTCTTCCGTGGAGCCACTTGGTGGGCTCAAGCCACCAACCTTTCAGTTAGTTGTTGTTAGGTGCTGTCGAGTTGGGTCCAACTCATAGCGACCCTATGTACAACAGAATGAAACACTGCCTAGTCTTGTGCCATCCTCATGATCATTGTTATGCTTGAGCCCAGTGTTGCACCCACTGTGTCAATCCATCTCATTGGGGGTCTTCCTCTTTTTTGCTGGTCCAGTTAGTAGTCAAGAGCAAATTGTGTGTCATCCAGGGACTTATCATTCTTTAGAACACCCTTTTTTGTGAAAATAAATTTTCCACAGCCAAATTCATTTGGGAAATGGTCAGTTGAAGAACTCTGAACAGGACTGTTTACTTTAGGGTGTCCAGGAATATATGTTGAATGTACTAATGTACGGTGATATGCCAATGTATATTATATACAGTGGTTGGTGGTATTGTCATATTTCAGCAAGAGCTCCCCACCCACTTCTAGGAAAATCTTGCTGGATTCAGATCCCATGCAACATGTCCAGGGAAATGCCTAGAAAATCTTGAGGAAGAGCTCTCAATAAACTCTCCTTGAGAAGAATCCACACAGATTGTGAAAAGGTAAATTGATAATAGGTCTGCTGACACAACCTAAAGAATGGTGTCAACACAGAAAGCTGAAAATAGCTCCTTTGCTACTCTGGGGGAAGACAGTTTACGTCGTCACAGGATTGAACAGCCTTCTGTTGTTAGATAACACACAGCCTCGTGTAGGAGAGAGGAGGGGAGACATAAATATAGTTCACAACCCCCAGATGGCTGCCAGGCTTCCACTGACAGAAAAATGTCATTTTTCCTAATTGTATTTTAACTTCCATAAAATCATCATTCGGAGTTGAAAAATAGGGTCAAAGCTGGCTTTACAAGAAAGTGGGGAAATGAATTGAAATTGATTAATTTGAAGGCAAGGAAAAAGGTCTCTTGCTCAGCATAGAGCGGTAAAATCCATTTCTCTGGGCGAGGCAAAGCAGGCATTTCTTTTTCTTACATATTGGCAGATCAGCAGTCTTAAAGACATCCCATTATAAAAAGTAGACAGAGTTGACTGTTGCTTTCCATATGCCAGACCCTGTGCTAAGCACTTACATGGATTCTCATTTTTAGTACTTAAGAAGGCCCCATGAGGTAGATACTATAATTACCCCTATTTTATTCAAAAGGAAATTAGGTTCAGAGAGGTTAAGTCACTTACCACACATACACACTTAGTAAATGATGGAGCTTGGATTGGAAGCCAGGCAGACCCATTCTGGAATCTACTCATAACCTCTAGAGCTTTATACCTTAAAACCTTTACCTTCTAATATCTTGGCAGGTGTTAAGTTGGAGTCTAGCTAACGGAAAGTTTAGCTGGGATGCTAACCATTCTGGCTAGGACCAACTTAATCCTTTTACGTTCCAGGTATTTCCTGCTTTGAATTTTTTGTTGATACTGTGTGTTTTCATTAACGGAAGCATGCTGAATAGTTAAGTGTGCCTGAATTTTGTAGATTGTTTTGTTCTTGCCCCCTTCCACAAGCCTACCCTAAGTGTTTAGTGGTACACATGAAGTACTACTGATTATACCCCAGAGCCCCCAGCAGGGTCTGTTAGCACGTATGTGTAACAAATAAAAATTTTCAAAATTTCTATTTTTCCTACCAAAAATTCAGACACCTCATACAATACCCTGTAATCTGCAGCACACGCCCATTTTCCAGTTTCAGTCATAAAGGCTCCTGTCTTGTGGCGGCATGCACTATCAGTGGTACAGCAGCTTCCCAATAAACTTTTAGAGGCAGAAAAAGTACTTGGTCCATAGAGGTAACCATGAGCATGAAAAGGTTAAATAATGTTAACTAGAAGATATTAAGGAACCACCAACGGAAGTGGTGGCAAGGTGTCCAGCATCAATATAATAGCATCACACTTTGGATGCCAATATCACAGTAGCTAAAAGGAAGACAAGGAAAAGTACTGCATGGAAAAATAGAGTTATTCCCACGAAGGTGTTACTGCCTAGGAAAACAGAAGATGAAATCTGTTTATACCACAAGGAATCTGTAAACTTCCAGAGAAAGAAAGAAACTGTGAGGTACGTGATTCTCAAAGCTTGACTATGGCAAAGACATTCAATCTTCCCCAAATACAATGCCTCCTCCACATTTCTCAGCTCCTTTTCAAGAGATAGGGCCATGTGATGAGTTCTCAGGAGTGAGTTTTGCAAAGATTTAAGAGCTAGCGCATGACCTTCAGCTCTTCTCCTTTTCTGCTACACATATATGAACATTTCGATGGCAGAACCACAGACAGAGCATCTTAGTTTAATACTGCAAAGAGACAGCTTTTCTGGAGAGATCCAAGCAATGGATTTCTAAGTAAGAATGAACTTTAATGTGTTAAGTTTCCAATATTTCCTGATTAACTTGTTATCAAACATTACAGAGCCTATCCTGATTAATACACTCTGAGTATCAGGACCACTGAAAGAATATACGAAAAAATACAGATTAAAAGTCCACATTCTCCAGTCTACTAAACTAAATTTCCAAGATGGAGCTTGTGAATTTCTATCCTTACAAATCCATGGTATGACAATGATTAGTAGTTTTGTAAAACATTGTTGGAGGTCAGCTAGTTCCATGTAGCCTCTCATTCTGCTTCTTTTCCAAACTCTGACGTTATAGATATGAAAAACAAAAGAAAATCTACAGACGTTGAAACGAAGCCTTGAGAGACCCAGCATGGTATAGTGATCAGGAGCATGGGTTTGACTACCAGCTTTGCTATTTACTACTTGTATAGCTTTGGGGCAAATTATTTAATTCTACTGAGCCCAATTTTTTTTTATCTAGAAACTAGGGCTAAAATTAATATCTACTTCCAGAACGATGAAAATGTTCTGTATCTTGACTGGAGCACTGGATACACAAATGTATACATTTGTCAAAAAGTATGAAATTATACATCAAAGATAGGTGCCCCCCATATGTCTGTCAGTTTGTTGTACTGTAGGGGTTTGCACCTTGCTGTGATGCTGGAAGCTATGCTACTGGTATTCAAATACAAGCAGGGTCACCCATGGGGGACAGGTTTCAGAGCTTCCAGACTAAGACAGACTAGGAAGAAGAGCAGCGTGGTCTACTTCTGAAAAGATTTAGCCAGTGAAAACCTTATGAATGGCAGCTGAACACTGTCTGATATAGTGCCAGAATATGGGCTCCTCAGGTTGGAATGCACTCAAAATACGACCAGGGAAGAAGTGCCTCCTTAAAGTAGAGTCAGCTTAATGACATGGATGGAGTCAAGCCTTCAGAACCTTCATCTGCTGATGTGGCATGACTCAAAATGAGAAGAAACAGATGCAAATATCCATAAATAATCGGAACGTGGCACGTACTAAGTATGAATCTAGGAAAATTGGAAATCGTCAAAAATGAAATGGAACTCATAAACATTGATATCCTAGGCATTAGTGAGCGGAAATGGACTGATATCGGCCATTTAGAATTGGACAATTATATGGTCTACTATGCTGGAAATGAGAAGTTGAAGAGGAATGGCTTTGCAATCATTGTCACAAAGAACATTTCGAGATCTATCCTGAAGTACAACACTGTCAGCGATAGGATGATACCCATCTGCCCACAAGGAAGACCAGTTAATATGACTATTATTCAAATTTATGCACCAACCACTAAGGCCAATGTTGAAGAAACTGAAGAATTTACCAACTCTACAGTCTAAAATTGATCAAATATGCAATCAGGATGCACTGATAATTACTGGTGATGGGAACGTGAAAGTGGAAGACAAAGAAGAAGGACTGGTAATTGGAAAATATGGCCTTGGTGATAGAAATGATGCCAGAGATCACATGATAGAATTTTGCAAGACCAACGACTTCTTCGTTTCAAATACAGTATTTCACCAACATAAGCCATAACTATACACATGGACCTTGCCAGATGGAATACAGGGGAATCAAATTGACTACATCTGTGGAAAGAGATGGTGGAAAAGCTCAATATCATCAGTCAGAACAAGCCCAGGGGTCGACTGTGGAACAGATCATTAATTGCTCATATGCAAGTTCAAGTTGAAACTGAAGAAAATTAGAACAAGTCCACGAGAGCCAAAGTACGACCTTGAGAATATCCCACCTGAATTTAGAGGCCATCTCAAGAATAGATTTGAACGCGAATGACTGAAGACCAGAGAAGTCGTGGAATGACATCAAAGATATCATACATGAAGAAAGCAAGAGGTCATTAAAAAAGACAGGAAAGAAAGAAAAGACCAAAATGGATGTTAGGAGAGACTCTGAACCTTGTTCTTGAACTTGGAGTAGCTAAAGCAAAAGGAAGAAATGATGAAGTAAAAGAGCTGAACAGAAGATTTCAAAGAGTGGCTCAGGAAGACAAAGTAAAGTATTACAATGGCATGTGCAAAGACCTGGAGGTAGAAAACCAAAAGGGAAAAACACACTCAGCATTTCTCAAGCTGAAAGAACTGAAGAAAAAATTCAAGCTTCGAGTTGCAATATTGAAGGATTCTGCAGGGAAAGTATTAAATGATGCAGGAAGCACTAAAAGAAGATGGAAGGAATGCAGAGAGTCACTATACCAAAAAGAATTGGTCGATATTCAACCGTTTCAGGAGGTAACGTATGATCAGGAACCAATGGCACTCAAGGAAGAAGTCCATGCTGCAGTGAAGGCATTGGGAAAAAACAAGCTTCAGGAATTGACGGACTACCAAGTGAGATGTTTCAACATATGGACGCAGCACTAGAAGTGCTCCCTTGTCAATACGAAGAAATTTGGAAGACAGCTACCTGTCCAATTGATTGGAGAAGATCCGTATTTGTGCCTATTCAAAAGAAAGGTGATACAACTGAATGTGGAAATTATTGAACAATATCATTAATATCACATGTAAGTCAATGTTTGCTGAAGATCATTCAAATGTGACTGCGGCAGTATATTGACAGGGAACTGCCTGAAATTCAAGCTGGACTCAGAAGAGGATGTGGAACCAGGGATTTCATTGCTGATGTCAGATGGATCCAGGGTAAAAGCAGAGAATACCAGAAAGATGTTTACTTGTGTTTTATTGACTATGCAAAGACATTTGACTGTGCGGATCATAACAAATTATGGATAACGTTGTGAAGAATGGAATTCTGGAACACTTAATTGTGCTCATGAGGAACCTGTACATAGACCGAGGCAGTTGTTCAAACAGAACAAGGAGATACTGCGTGGTTTAAAGCAAGAAAGGTGTGTGTCAGGGTTGTATTCATTCACCATATTTATTCAATCTGTATGCTGAGAAAATCATCCGAGAAACTGGACTATATGAAGAAGAACTCGGCATGTGGATTGGAGGAAGACTCATAATAAACTAGGATATGCAAATGATACAACCTTGCTTGCTGAAAGTGAAGAGGACTAGAAGTGCTTACTGATGAAGATCAAAAACCACAGCCTTCGGTATGGATTGCACCTCAACAAAAAGAAAACAAAAATCCTCACAATTGGACCAATAAGCAACACCATGATAAGTGGGGAAAAGATTGAAATTGTCAAGAATTTCATTTTTCTTGGATGCACAATCAACATCCATGGAAGCAGCAGTCAAGAAGTCAAAAGACGCATTGCATTGGGCAAATGTGCTGCAGAAGACTTCTCTAAAGTGTTGAAAAGCAAAGATGTCACCTTGAAGACTGAGGTGCGCCTGACCCAAGCCGTGGTGCTTTCGATTGCCTCATACGCATGTGCAAGCTAGACAATGAATAAGGAAGACCAAATAAGTGTTGTCGCCTTTGAATTGTGGTGTGGGTGAAGAGTACTGAATATACCAGTGAAAAAGAGGAAGACCCTTAACGAGATGGATCAACACAGTGGCTGCAAAATGGGCTCAAGTATAACAACAATTGTGAGGATGGTGCAGGACTGGGCAGTGTTTCCCTCTGTTGTTCACAGGGTCACTATGAGAACAATCAGAAGGTAGGTGCATCTTACTGATTGTCAGTTTTACCTTCATAATAATAGAAATTAATAATAAAACAGTGCCTACTCTGCAGAGTTGTTTTGCAGATTAAATCAGAGAAAAATGGAGAACACCTAGCATGATTTCAGGCACAAAGAAAGCCCTGAGAAAACAGCAGCTATCATTATGTATTATATTATGTATTGTGTATTATTTATTATGTATCACCATCAGAATCAATTCCAAGGTTACACATACCTAAAGCCATGGCAGATTTGGGAAGCTGGGAGAAGATTCCAGGCTATTTTAAATTGTGAATTGTTTTCTCAAGGTGTGCTTCTTTATGTTTTAAGGGAGTAAATTATCTTTACCAAAAGCATTGCAAACAAAAAACAAAAAACCTCTATTTTCCCTGAGAGTTTCTTCCAGAATGTTTTGGATTCGTACCTCAGCTTACGTGTGACTCATAATTCCTGCAAATGGTGAATGCTCCAACACCAAATATATATTTTGTTATGCCTTTGCTATAATTAATCAAGCAAAAAATGAGTATTATATTTCCTAATGACAACTTTCTGCCTGCAAAGAAAAACCTTGCCAAAAGTTAATATGTCTATATGGTCTCCAGCATCAAAATGTACAATCCTTAATTTTAATTTCAAGCTTTAATTGCTATAGGCCACAATAATGAAAGGATTTTGGTTTTATAAAAAATACCTTTCCAGTAGGTTTTCTCTTTCAGAACTGCAACATAGTATAATGATCTATGGCACACACAGAGCAACAGGATAAAGAAGAGCAAGCGTTACAAATGCATTTAAAAGACACAGAATTAAGTTGCTACCCATTTTAATTTATTGGAACCCAAGAAAGCACACTTAACAATAACAGACTTTAAGAATAAAGCAAAAGCTATTGTTTTAAGAAATGGGTTAAATATAACATATCCTCCTCCATCAAGACGACCCCAGGAAAGGTCTGAGTGTTCTATTCTGTGCCTTGTTCTGTGCTGAAAATTCTGAGCAATGAGAAAAACAATACTCCTTTCCTAAGAAACACACACTTTGTGTTGGGGATGCTGTCTACAGTTGGGGTTTTAATACTTTGCCAGCCTCCTGTCTCTGGGACACAGAAAAATAATAACAACAAGCTCTGATATCAAAAGTCATAAAATAAGCGATAAATATGCAACGTCGCCTTACAGAGACAAATGGCTCCTGGGCAACAGAAAGATTTAGGTATAGAAAAATTGCTTATATTAACACATATGAAGAAATGTGTGACTACCAAAAGAGTGAGGAGCAGGAGATGAGAGAGATAGATTTACAGTATGTCCCAGCAAGGTCTGGGGAAGGAGAGGTAGGACGTGCCCATGTGGGTCTCTCTCCCCATGGGCAGGGTTAGTCTTAGTGCAGGGATGATGCCCAAGCCCATCAGTCTGAGGCCACTGATATCTTGATCATCCCGAAACTCTCCTCCCTCATTTAGGAGCCCTTCCCAAACCTTATAACTGTTCTTTTCAGGAAGTCCCAACAGACATGTATGTGTACGTGGGCACAAACACACATCCACACACTCAGGCGTCTCATTGTTACCAACTTCATCAACATTTTTAGTCTCTCATGAGTAGTCTATGTAAGTTGGTTGTTCCATAACAAGATAGTAAGCACTTGTTATATATCTATCATTTCCACATACACATAGTCCCCAACTTACGACAAGCCTCGTTTACGACTGTCCGTTATTTTTTTGTACATCATATTGTTGGTAATATGTACTACATGCAGTGTTGCAGTGCATATTTGGCTGTTGTGATCATTCTCAGATGTTCACTTGCAGATGTTCAAAGATCGGCTATATAGGTACTGATAAAAGGCAACAACAATGAAAACCAAAAAATGGTATTGGACTTACAATGGAACTGCTGAAACAGCACTCTGTACTAAGTCAAGGACTACCTGTAGTTCACACTTTATTTTTGTTTAGCCCTCTTAAGAATCCCTAAAGTTAGATATCAGTATCACAATTACACGTAACATAAATGTTCTCTCCTCCAGTTTATAAGCTGCAGGAAAAGTACTCTATTTCACCCACGGCAACCCAGATGCAGAACTCAGCTCCCTTTTAATATCTCATCCCCCAAAACAATCCCGTGTCAAAAAATAACCACCAAATGTGATAAAACTTGCCAAAGGTGGTTGGTAGGAAAATAGAGGAGGCCTGCACTGAACCTATATGAAAAAGAAAAGTCTTCATTAGACATTCCTGAAATTTCAGGTACCACCTGAAACTGTGCAATATAACTCTAACTTGACTCCAGCTCCCAATTTTTCATCCCCAACTGATCTACTGTATTTTACACAAATAACACACACCTTCTATGTTTGTTTGCCAACGGTTCCCTCCCCATCTGGAAGTGTTTTTGTAAGTGCTGCTATGTCAATTGTTTTTACATATTGCTGTTAAAAAAAAAAAAAAAAGCGTATCGGTGCTTATAAAAATGCCTTCCAGTGGGAGGGAGCGGCTGGCAAACAAATGTCGAAGGCTCGTATTATTTGCGTAAAAATATAGTAGGTGCTCAGTCAAAGCAAAGAATTCTCCTGGACCTATGGTTTCCTTGTGAAGGCAATTTGGGAGCCATTTCTCTCCACTGGAGTGTCCTCTTGCTGCCTTGCCATCCATTCCACCTATCATATATTTCTTCAAAACACGAGGCTCCACTTAAGTATGAATTCTGGTATGTGACGTTGTCTTCATTGCCTTGCAAGTAGTTGGAATAGTGAGCTTCTGTTCTGTCCAGATCGCTGCCCCTTAACATGGGGGCAACACAAGCGTTAGGAAAATACACTAAATGCTCTCATCAGTCCAATTTCTGGGACTCAGGAAAGACTGAGTCCTTGGACTTGCAAAGCTAAAGGCCAGACATTGTAATTCAGTGCATTCTTCAAAGTTGGGTTACCTTGTAAAGCCTCCTGAAGACCTCCAGCTGGCACTTCCCTCGTGATACTTTAACTCAACAAGTGCATTTCTTTCTACTTTCATAGGAGAGCAGACGAAGAAGAAAAAAATACATATAGACAGTAGATCAATGCTTCCCACGATTTAGAATCTAATTTTGTGTGGAGGGGATAGCTTCTACAGGAGTTTAAGAGAGCCCCAGAAATTTGAGAAGTAAATGAAAGTTTCCTAGTTGTGTTAGGTCTTGAAGAAAGATGGATGGAGAATGTGTGCCATGTAGAGGGAATGTCGTAAGAGAAGGGATAGGCATGAGCACTCTTTATACCCTTTCCATGCATTTACTCCACTGAGACTGGCGTGTTTGTTTGAATCAGATCACCCAACCTGGGTTTTTCAATCCCTGGAGGGAAGAGACTATCTTCATCAAAATTGCTTAGAATCATCTCCTTTCAGATAATTTTTAATTTCATTATATTTGATATGCTAATGATATCTGCAAACCTTCTCACTATCTTTGGTCTTCTAATTACTATTAAAGTTCCTCTACTTACCCCGCCTAAGTCCTTCCGGATTTCTCTTCTTTGCCCGAAGCCATACACATAAATTGATCTGATTTCACACAATTGTGAGGCAGCTCCTCCTGTGAAAGGTGCAGTGGCCACAGGGTAAGATGGGTTCAGCTGAGAGAGAATCAAACAAAGGAATCCATTGTCAGTAATCAAAACCTATTCAATCAGTGATATAAAGATAGATGCACAGAAAGTTGGAACATTCCAGCAACTGAGTATTTTCTTTTCCAAATATAAATCAGCCATAAGCCTAGAACTATCTAGATTGTCTATTATACTTTGTTCCTCCCCTTCTCCTCTACTGCATCTTCCTTCTTCTCCTTCTCCTCCTCTTAATTCTTCTCCTTCTCCTCCTTTCTCCTTCCTCCTCCTTCTTCCTTCCTCTTCCTCCTCCTCCTTCTCTTTCTCCCTGTCTCATACTCACATATCAAAAGTACCAATTTTGTGGTCAGACAGACATGGGTTTGAGTGTTACCATGTGGCTACCTGTAAGGAGGTTGCTTCATTGTCCAGAGCTCAGTTCTTTATAACTGAAAAATGGGGTTGATAACATCAACTATTCTGGATCTTTGTGTAGGTTAAATGACATGATCTTTGCAAGTGTCTAGCAGAGGAAATATGCACCTGTAATGTACAGCTGCCTTGCAAATAGTACCTATTATATGATTAGTAATAATAATAGTAGTAGTTATGGTGGTGGTGGTGGTTTCAATATTAATAGAAAGCAGTTCACCCGCAGCCAAAGATTAGACAGGCCCATAAAACAAACAATACATGCAGCTCAACCACACGTATGAGACTAAATTGGCACACCAGCCCAGGGGCAAGGACTAGGAGACAGGAGAGGACAGGAAAGCCAGATGAATAGAAATGGGGGACCCAATGTCAAGAAGGGGAGAGCGTTGGCTTTTCATGGGGTTGGCAGCTAATGTCACAAAACAATACATACATACATTGGTTAATGAGAAGCTAGTTTGTTCTGTAAACCTTCATCTAAAGCACGATTAAAAAAATAATTCTACCACGGGGGAGGGGGAGGGTAGATATTAGGATAAAGAAACTTTTGTCTAAGGCATAGGCTACTCTAACTAGGTTTGTTACCGTTTTCACTAATATTTAGACTTAGAAGAGATCATGGTGGTCCTGTAATACCCTCTTGTATCCAGAGCAGAAGTATTCTGTGAAATATGACAATGCCTGTCAGAGGGACATATAGTCTATGTTCCTATACCTGAAGCGACCCCACGTTCCCTATTCCCAGGAGCATAAGGTCTAGTGGTGCAAATCTTTCTTGACAGAAATCTTTGCTTAGGCTGAGCAGCAATCTCCCTCCCTGGAGCTCCCATTCATCAGTCCCAGTTCTGTACCCCTGGGGCCAGGCAAAATGAACCTAATCACTCTTCCTCATGACAGCCCTTTAGATATTTGAGCAAAGTGATCACCATCCCCCAGAGCATTCTCTTTTCCAAGCTATACATCCTCAAATATTTCTATCCTTCTCCATGCAGCTTACATTCCAGACACTTCAATGCCCTGGATGTCAATGCAACACCCAGGGCTGAAAACTCCAACCCAGACCATCACAGAGTACAGAGGGCACAGAGCCACCTAGAAGCTGCATCTTATGTTGTGTCTAAATAAGTAACCCATTTCTTTGTGTTGAAACTTTCCAAGTTTACCATTAAGTGAAATATCCAGATCTAAAAAAAAAAAAAAAATTATTATTTTTTTTTATGATGTGTGTGTGTTTGGTACAGGTAAGTGGTATATGTACTTGTATTCAAATTATTCTCTTTCTCGTTGTCTTTTTCTCTCTGTCTCTGGGAAAAGGTCTTTAGCAATAGTTTATATCTCACATGTGTGTTGTGAGAATTAATGAGTCTACATGTAAGCTTCTTAAAATGATGCCTGCCCCACGTAAGCACTAAATAGACTCCATTATTTTTATTCTATCTTAACATGCGCTGATACAGTTCATTTGCCAAGGGTTGTGATAGATTCTGGGGATATACCGATATGTAAAATGTGGCCCCTATCCTTAAATAAATAAGAGCTTTGGGAGGGGAAAAATGTGGGTCAAGTATTGTATTAGAATTAGGCACAGGATACTGAAGCCACAAAGGTGGCACATTAAGTCCAGACTGGTGGGGGGTGGCGGGGGGAAGGGGTATCATGGAAATCTTTCTGGAGGATAGGACACTTGAGCATGGAAGTTCTGAAGAGTAAGCTGGAATTAGCCAGGGCATGAAGCGGGAATCTTGTTTTAGGCAAAGGAAACGGCCTACAAAAAGATAATGATGTTATGCACTTGGGCATTTGAAGACAGGCAATTTGATAGATTTCCATTATTATGGCTTCAGGATATAGATACATTATAAGCTGTTAAATGTCCCGCTTACAGAAAGGTATCATCCCATCAGACTGAAAGCTTATCAGTTGACATCTGAGAACTATCAGGGGATACTGGAATCAGAAAGCTATATGTAGATACTCAAGCTCCACAATGTCTAAGCCATATGGACTTGGACTGACAACTTGTCACCTAGCGCTGTAATTTCTTCATCGATAAAATGGGCGTCATGATACTTGGCAATAATATTTGTGTATTTGTGAAGGCACCTGCCTTATAGTAACTGATTAGGATGCTGCTGGTGTTTTCAATTTATGCCATGATATTTAAGACAGACATTGGCCAAACAAAGAAACAACATATATGTGTCAAGAAGCCACATTGTTAACAAGAGGAAAATTAAAGGTGTTTATCACAGAAAAGCAATTACTGGGTGATGGGCATAGGGGTGAAGAATAGGGTTAGGAGGAAGAGGATGGAAAGGGCAGGACTAATTTATATTTTCAGCTGCCTTTACGCAATGAAATCCTACCTCCTTTTAAGGGATGGTTTGGCAAAATGTCTTTATTTCTTCCACCAGAATCCTTTGTGAATACACAAACTTTTAGCTCAAAAAAGAGTTTTACTTCATTTTATAAATCTGCCACATCCAAAACAGTTTTATCTGATGATTGATCATTTTGTAGCGTATCTCCCAAGGCTTGCTTCTGTGACTCATCGGACTTAAAGGAATTAGACTGTCTGGGTGCATTTTTCTCCTCCCGTTGATGTAAGCACGGCTAAAGAAGCAGTCCATTTCAGACTGTACATACACATGATAACTTCTGCTTCTTTTGATAAACATTTCTTAGTCAATCAAGGATTGCTTGTACTAAAAACCAAATAATGACTATATGTCACATCCCAGTGCCGTTGACACATAGTGGAGAACTATTAATACAGTTTGGGCCAGTTAACAGATTCTGTTTTTATCCAAAGTTTCCTTTATACTCTACACCAACATCTCTTTTAAGGCGCTGGCATAACATATGTGATTTTTTTTTTTTTCTCCTTTTTCCCATCTGTCTCCATTCCTTCTCCCCCAGGGTTCTGTCTTTGAGTATCCTCTTTGGCAGAAAAGTTTAGCAGACATTTATTGAACACCTATTGTATGCCTGCATGCTTAAGATACAGCAATGACATGACAAAAATTATTATCCTCTAGTTGTCTCTTAAGGAGAACTGGTGGTGCAATGGTTAAGCACTCAGCTGCTAACTGAAAAGTTAGCTGTGTGAAACCACCAGTTTCTCTTCAGGAGAAAGATGTGGCAGTCTCTTTCCATAAAGATTATAGCCTTAGAAAACCTGTGGGGGAATTTTACTCTGTCCTATAGGGTCACTATGAGTCAGAATCAACTCGACAGCAATGGGTTTTTGGTTGCATTTTGCTACATTTATACCTAAGTCTTTGTGTGTGTGTGTGTGTGTGTGTGTGTGTGTGTGTGTGTGCTATTGTAAATGTTATTTTTTTTATTTCTAAATTTCTAATTCCAGTTGTTCATTGTTGATATATATGGAATGCACCTGACTTTTCCATATTAACCTTGTATTCTCAAACCTTGCTATACATGCCTACTAGTTTCAGGAGTTGTTTTGCCAATTTGAGGAGATTTTCTGCACAGACAGAAAAGGAAGAGGAGGAAGAGTAGGGTGGGGGCAGGGGGGCAAACATTCACTGAGTATTTACTATATTCCAGGCCCTGTGGCTTATCACCTTTTTTTGTTGTTAGTTGTTAGTTGCTGTTGACTCTGACTCATGAAGACTCCATGGACAACAGAAGGAAACACTGCCTAGTCCTGCACCATCTTCATGATTGTTGGCATACTCAAGTCCATAGTTGAGGCCGCTGTGTATTTTGAGTGGCTTCCAAGCTAGGGGACTCATCTTCCAGTACTATATCAGACAATATTCTGTTATGATCCATAGGGTTTTTATTGGCTAATCTTCAGAAATAGATCACCAGGTCTCCCTAGTTTGTCTTGGTCTGGAAACCCTGGTGGCATAGTGGCTAAGAGCTATGGCTGTTAACCAAAAGGTCAGTAGTTCAAATCCATCAGACACTCCTTGGAAACCCTGTGGGGCAGTTCTACTCTGTCCTATAGGGTCGCCATGAGTTAGGGTCACCATGAGTTGGAATCGAATCGACAGCAATGGGTTGTTGTTGGAAGCTCCACTGAAACCTGTCTATTGTGGGTGACTCTGCTAGTATCTGAAATACTGGCAGTATAGCTTCCAGCGTCATAGAAACATGCAAGCCACCACAGTAGGACAAATTGATAGATGAGTGGTGAATCACCTTTTTAACTCACAGCAATTCTCTGAAGTAGGTATAGATATTATGCCATTTTACAGACATGGAAAATGAGGCTTGCAGAGGTAAGTGTTTTTCCCACAGCAAATAAGGGACACAAAGGATTTAAACTTGGGTAGCTCAGTTTCCAAGCCTCAGCTATGTGTCACAGCACTCTGCTCCTTCCCTTGATAGGAGTAGAGAAACAGGATATAGGATGAGTGATGCTACAGACCTTTTAGGTAGGGCAGAGGGCAGTTGAAAATTCTTCGATGCCATGAGCAGCAACAAATCACTGACAAATGGCTCTGAGTGGCAACATTATGGGACCTAGCTGACCTCAGCACCGAGCCTTGGACAAATGGAATGTCTCTGTGTGTCTTCTGGCCATTACCACAGCCTACATCACCTGTGCCTACCTGTGCCTCGGGACAGGACTCCAACTGACATGGAATCAATATAAATGTATCCTTTGGATATAGTTTTGAAAAACTGTGCCCGAAGTGATCATAATCAGTAATCATGGGCTTTTAGAGGGATACTGGAACACAGAAGTCCTTTGGGCATACCTCCTCATTTTAGACAAGAAGAAATTATTGCTCAGAGAGAGGGAAGCACTTGCCCAAAATGAAGGTCCAGAATCCAGGTCTCCCGCCTTGCAGGTCACAGTGATTTCTATCTCTAACTTATTAAATGTGAGGTGACACTGTCTTCCTGACTCAGGAGGGCATCTCTGGGTGCAGGAAGGTATATACCCTAGTGTGCAACACAGAAGCCAAGTCCAAAATAATTTCATAAAACAACACGTTTGAGTAGATCCTCACCTTCCAATTCTCCCATACTCACTTGATCTTTCTCCCAGACTTCCCCAAGTCAATAATAATCATCTATATGTACCCTATTGTTTGAGTCACTCATATGAGGATCATCCTTGGCATCTTTCTGTCCCTAACCTGCTCCAAACAATTCAACACAATATCCTACTTCTATCTCCAAAACACAGCAAGGACCTACCTGTCCACTTCTTTGCTGCCACTGCCTTAGCCCAAGTCAGCACCCTCTCTCACCTGGTCATCTGTAACAGTTACACAAATGACTAAAAAAAAAGACTGAAATATTCACAACCCATGCTGGGCAAGTTAGGCTAACTTAAACTGGGGACATTCAACAAGAAAATTAAAAAAAAAAAGTTTTTAGCTTGGGCAAGAATGATTTCTGCCTTCCCCTTCCCAGTACTGATAGTTAACCGTCATAGAAATCAGAACACAGCGCTCTCTTAAACCCTGTTGGCCAAATTGTAGACAATTTGCAAAGCAAGCCTGTACCAATCTTGAATATATTTCCAATGGTTCTCCTGGAGTGCAAACACATTTAAATGTGACTATTCACAAGTTTAAAAAAGGATGTAAATGTATGCACATACGAACATTGAAATAGCCTTCTGTGATGTGTTTTAATAAGCCAATCTCTTAGTCCATACAGTAAACAATCTAGAACTAGCAATCAGAAGCACAACTGCCATTACACATACCAGTATACTTCAGTTCAGGAAATTCACACGTTCTGGAAGATCTGTCCACATACCACCATTTTGTAAACTGGGTTATATTTTTAAAACAGTGAAGGAGGTAGCTATCCAAACTACCTTCGGGATGAAACCTTTGGTAAAGAGAAGAATCATTTTTGTAATGTGACTAACTGGCATCATTAAATTCACTTTGTCAACAAGGGACGCTTGCACCACGTTTAGATTCAAGGCTTTCTTGGATGATCCATCTACTCTTGGTTCTGGGTTTCATTCATTCCGCTAGCATTTATCAACCATTTACTACTCATGTATTCATTCTGCAAATATTTACTGACTGCCTACAATATGCCTGTCACTGGGTTAGCCCAAGATTCAGAAGTGAACAACAGGGATTATATACTTTGCCCTCCTGAAGTTTGTATCCTAGTGGGGCGAGATGGCCAGCAAATAAGTAAACAAAAATAGGCAATACAATTTCAAGTATATACACACATACACAAACTATATATGTACACTGTTGTACTGTTGTCGTTGCATGCTGTCAGTTGATTCTGACTCATAGTGACCCTACACGACAGGTGAGAATTGCCCCATGGGGTTTCCTAGGCTGTAATCTTTATGGGAGCAGATCACCAGGTCTTTTCTCCTGCAGAGCAGCTGGTGGGTTCTAACTGTTGACCTTTCGATTAGCAGCTGAGTGCTTAAACGTTGCATCTTTGGGGCTCTCTCTCTGTCTGTCTCTATATATGTATATACACACTCATACATACATATACATATGTGTATGTCCATGAGTGTGCATGTGTGCGTGTGTGTGTCTGTATATACACACACACACACACATATATACATATACACCCATTGCCATTCGGTCTATTCTGACTCAGTGACCCAATAGGACTGAGTAGAACTGCCCCTTAGGGTTTCAAAGAATGGCTGGTGGATTTGAACTGCAGACCTTTAGATTAGCAGCCAACCTTTTGGTTAGGAACTGTAGCTCTTAACTACTGTGCCACTACTACAGGACAGATTAGAATCACCCCATAGGGTTTCCAAGGAGCGGCTGGTGGATGCAAAGTGTCAGCTTTTTCGTTACCAGCTGACCTTTTGGTTAGCTACTGTAGCTTGTAACCACGGTGCCATCAGGGCTCCATACATACATGTATGTATATGTTGTTGTTAGGTGCCGTCTAGTCGGTTCCGACTCAGCAACCCACAGAATGAAATACTGCTCAGTCCTTTGTCATGCTTACAATTGTCGTTATGCTTGAGCCCATTATTGCAACCACTGGGTCAATCCATCTCATCCAGGGTCTTCTTCTCTTCCACTGACCCTGTACTTTACCAAACATAATGTCCTTCTCCAGGGAATGATCCCTCCTGACAACATGTCCAAAGTATGTAAGACGCAGTCTCACCATCCTTGCTTCTAAGGAGCATTCTGGTTATACTTCTTCTAAGACAGATTTGTTTGTTCTTTTGGCACTCCATGGTATATTCAATATTCTTCGACAACACCACAATTCAAAGGCGTCAATTCTTTGGTCTTCCTTATTCATTGTCCAGCTTTCACGTGCATATGATGTGATTGAAAATACCATGGGCTGGGTCAGGCGCGCCTTAGTCTTCAAGGTGACAGCTTTGCTTTTCAACACTTTAAAGAGGTCCTTTGCAGCAGATTTGCCCAATACAATGAGTCTTTTGATTTCTTGACTGCTGCTTCCATGGCTGTTGATTGTGGATCCAAGTAAAATGAAATCCTTGCCAACTTCAATCTCTTCTCCACTTAACGTGATGTTGCTTATTGGTGCAGCTGTGAGGGTTTTTGTTTTCTTGATGTTGAGATGTAATCCATACTGAAGACTGTGGTCTTTGACCTTCATTAGTAAATGCTTCAAGTCCTCTTCACGTTCAGCAAGCAAGGTTGTGTCATCTGCATAACACAGGTTGTTTATGAGTCTTCCTCCAATCCTGATGTCCCGTTTTTCTTCACATAGCCCAGCTTCTCGGATTATTTCCTCAGCATACAGATTGGATAGGTATGGTAAAAGGATACACCCCTGACGCACAACTTTCCTGACTTTAAACCACTCAATATCCCCTTGTTCTGTCTGAACAAATATATATATATATATATACACACACATAGACATATATAGCAAAAACCAAACCCGTTGCCGTTGAGTCAATTCCGACTCATAGCTACTCTACAGAACAGAGTAGAACTGCCCCACAGAATTTCCAAGGCTGTAAATCTTTACGGAATCAGACTGCCAGCTTCTGTTGCCCCTTCTAGGCTACAGAGAGGAGGTATGTGCAAGGCAATCGCTTTTAGCACCAGTAGGGAACAGGGAATGAGTAATAGTGTCCACGTCCTCAGCGAGTAAAAGGGATACAGCAAGAGCAATGAAGGAGCTGAGGAAATGTATAAGAACAAGTGAATGAAGCTTAGCTGATGGGGTGGGTGACGTTTGAGATGGGATAAGAAATATTGTATAGAATATATAATATTTTGGTGGAATGAAAAATTTACATGATTATAATGTATTACTAAGTACCTAAGAAATAATAAAGTTTCTGTGCAGGTTGGTCGTTACTCCCCTTTCCTAATATGTTTGTACTGATAGCAGTCCCCAACTTACAACAGGGTTCCGTTCCCATGACTCCATCTGCACTGGTGTAAGTCAAATGCCTCTTTTTTTTTTTTTTTTTAATAATTTTTCATTATTATTATTTTTAATATCAGTGTTTTTATAAATCTGATCTTTGTCTTTGGGGGTTGGAAACATTACATATAAACTTAAGGATATGATGACATCGGCAAATTACGTGCTGCAGCACTGTACGTAGTACATATTACTAAAGATAAGATGCACAAAAAGACAGCAACAAAATGGAAGGTCGTAAATATGGTTCCTCGTAACTTGAATATGTCGTAAGTTGGGGGCTACCTGTATTACAGAGTTAAAACCTCCTTCTTCTCAAGACACTGCACCAGTAATAAAGGTTAACACATACTGAGTGCTTCTTACCTGGCAGATGCTGTGTCACGGCCTTTACAAATATTAGCCCACTTGGTGTTGACTACCCTATAAAGCAACTACTCTTATTACCCTCATTTGATAGGTGAGAAAACTGGGGCTTAGCAAAGTAATTTTCTAAAGTTACCAGTCAGTAATATAACCCAAATAACTGTGTGTATATATGTGTTTTCTGAAGTCGATACTCATTTTAACAATTAGGTTTTCTTTTTTAATTCCAGAGGGATATATTCATCATTTGAAAACAAAACAAAATTGAACACCTATTTGCCGGAACCTGAGCTGTGCACCAGGAATCTACTGATGGATAAACCATCTTCCCCGTTCCCTTTCCTGGAGGAACTTGGAGCCTGGAGACACTAATGTGAATATGAGTCTTTTAAAAAGCAAGGCTGGCTTAAAAGGGAAGGAGGGATTAGAAGTGATACACCAGAGTGCTTGCAACTAAGAACATGTAAGTGGGCCCCTGGGGCTTTTGGCCGGTAGATAGCTATCCCTTCCCCCAGTAATACCCCATTGTGCACCTTGAACAGGGAGGAAACTCTGAGAAGCTGGGCAAAGCCTCCAGAATTAAGGCTGAGAGGATCGTTGTTTCCCTTTGAGCAGGTGGTCTCAGTGATTGGGCCCCCATGTGCGGGACCTCGATCACTGCCCCCCCTCAACCCACTGTTGGACAAGTGGCTTTTAGGGAAAGCAAGTCTCGGAAACCTTGGCAAAGTGTCACTTTTTCTTCAATGTGTCTTCATCTCATGGCCCTTGGAATACACAAAGTTCTGGCCACCAGGTTGGTTTCCAGAGCAATAGGCTTATATCTTCTTTCTTGCAGTCCTGCTAGGACTCCTCCCTCTTTTTCTCCCTTTCTTCCTTTCATCTTCCACCCTTCCACGGATGTGTGCCAGGCACTGTGCCTAAAGCAGGGCAGATTAACCAGTAAGCAAGTTATGCACGGGCTTACTTGTGTTTATTTACTAATCTGTCGTGCACAATTTTAAGCGGTTAATCTGTCTGTGGCCTGGGGCTCTGATGTGTGCTCCTCTGCCTTGGGTGGGGAGGAAAGCTCGCTCTTCTCTCCCCTGCTCACCCTAAACTATATCAAGACTGGATTGTGTGGCGTGCTCTTCTCCACTGAAAAGCAGGATAGCGGGAGAATTCATGAGTCAAACACACATACATTGGAATCCCAGCTCCACTACTTACCAGCTATACAATATTAGGCAGTGTGTATAATTTTCTTGTTGTCTTGAGTCTCTTACCTTAAAACTGGCATACTAATACAGAGTTTGCAGCAATGTTTTAAGGGTTATTAGTCACATATATAAAAGCTTCTGAAATATTTTTAAAAAAGACTGAATGATCTTTATTACTTTATTATTTCTACTTTTCTGCCTTTTGAAGTTGACTCTCAATATAGAGAAAGGGCATATTTACAATAACTTGGCATGAGGCTGAAATCAATGCCTAATTCTCTGCCCCACTAATGTTCTAAAATATTCTATCCACGATTATAGGATGTAACCCATGGGACCTGAAAACCCAAGCTGGCCCAGAATGGAGGCTTGATTGAAACCTGCTTCTGCCGGCTGGAGAATTCACTGATGTCCTCAACAATTCACCCTTCCCTGTATCTTCACCTTCTGCCATGCAGCTCTGAAGTTTCTCCCACTAAAAAGGCAGACTGTATTTCTCCACCTCATGGAGCATGCTCTGGCCAACAGAACGAGGTAGAAGTCACAGCTTCTAGTTTGGAGCCTAGGCCTCAAGGAGCCATATATGCTTCTGCTCGACTTCTGTGTCACTGTCGTCACCATGAGAACATGCCAGGCTAGTCATAGGAGATGGGTAAGAAATATGGAGAGCTGAGCTGAGTTGCTTCAGCCTGACCCAGTCTAGACCAAGCAACCCCTGCCAACTCACCAATCTGTGAGAATAAACAATGCTTTAAAGCTACTATTTTCAGTGCTAGGGTCATTCATAGCATAGTGTTATCGTGGTGATCTTTGACTTATCTTGGATTCCATTTACTCAAAAATATTTATTGGATCTCTATGGCTGATGTGGAAACCCTGGTGGCGTAGTGGTTAAGTGCTACAGCTGCTAACCAAAAGGTCAGCAGTTCGAATCTGCCAGGCGCTCCCTGGAAACCCTACAGGGCAGTTCTACTCTGTCCTATAGGTTTGCCGTGAGTTGGAATCGACTTGACGGCAGTGGATGGGTTTATGGTTGATGTGTCAGGCACTGCACCAGATGCCAGGGATGCAGACATAAACCAGAAGAGTAGCACCCCTGCCCTTCGGTAGTTCAGAGTCTAGGTGATGGGGAAAGACAAAGAAATGCCACTGAGAGAGGTGAAGAGGATGTATTTCATAGACAGGTAATCTCAGAGTCAAATCTTAGCCTGAGAGAATTGTTTGGTTACTCCTAGTGGCAGAAAGGGGAATTGCGCCTCTGTGATGCTTTCTTTTTGATGAAAAAACAACTCATAGCGACCCCATGTGGTACATAACAGAACTGCGCTCCATAGGATTTTCAATGGCTGTGACCTTTTGGAAGTAGATCACCAGGCTTTTCTTTTGAGAATTTGAACTGCCAAACTTTTGGTCAGTAGTTGAGTTCTTAACAGCTTGTGCCAATCAGGAACTTAATATTTACGCAGATCCGAGGTCTTCTCTGGTGCCACTGAGTGGGTCTGAACCACCAACCTTTCCACTAGTAGATGAGCACAAACACTTTGCACCACCCCAAATCAAAATCAAACCCCCTACTGTTGAGTCAATTCCAACCCATAGTGACCGTATAGGACACAGCAGAACTACCCCATAGGGCTTCCAAGGAGCAGATGGTGGATTTGAACTGCTAACCTTCTGGTTAGCAGCTGTAGCACTTAACCACCAGGCCACCAGGCCTCCTTGCACTACCCAGGGCCCTTTTAATGAAGAAAGCAGTACTTAAAAATTCTAGAATTTCAGCTCTGGAAGGATCCTTCCCAGAGCTCATCTTAGGTGAGCTCTCCCTTTGCAGCTAAGGAGCTTAGGCTCAGAGCAAGGGGATGACTTACCTGAGGTGACTCAATGAACTTGCAGCTAATCTTGAAAATAACCTAGGGCCTCTGCCTCTGAGACTGGCACATCTCATTCCATGTGACCTTGAACACATCTTACAGTGTCAGGAAATTGTGAATTGTCATACCATTCTTAGCCAGAAGTTTTATTACTAATCCTATTTAAGATTAATCTTCATAATTATCATAATTCATAATTATAACATGACTTGTCTCTTGCTCAGGTCTTTTAAGATGTGTTAATAATCAGACCTAATAATTACTAATAGTAATTAATAACTTTCATTCATTGAGCCTATGTTCCAAGCTCAGTGCTTTTTGCTGTAGGTACGTGGACACATTTAATCCTTGCAACAATCTAGGCACAGGTCATAACCTCCACTCTACAGAATTGGAAACTCACGGAGATCAAGTCTTTGTCTAGTGCAGCTATAACAGAAATTTATTTCCTTACAGTTAGGAGGCTAGACCAGCACGCATGTGTCAGTTCGTCGTACTGTGGTGGCTTGTATGTTGCTGTGATGCTGGAAGCTATGTCACCGGTATTTCAAATACCAGCAGGGTCACCCATGGTCCACAGTTTTCAGCGGAGCTTCCAGACTAAGCCAGACTAGGAAGGAAGAACCTGGCCGTCTATTCCTTCACCTCACATGCATGCGAAAGAATAAAGAGACCGAAGAAGAACTGATGCCTTTGAATTATGGTGTTGGTGAAGAATACTGAATATACCATGGACTGCCAGAAGAATGAACAAATCTGTCTTGGGAGAAGTACAGCCAGAGTGCTCCCTGGAAGTGAAGATGGCACGACTTTGTCTCATGTACTTTGGGAATGTTATCAGGAGGGACTAGTCCCTGGAGAAGGACATCATGGTTGGTAAGGTAAAGAGTCAGTGGAAAAGAGGATGACCTTCAATGAGACGGACTGACACAATGGCTCCAACAATGGGCTCACCTAACAAGGATTGTAAGGATGGTGCAGGGCCTGGCAGTATTTCATTCTGTTGTCCTTGGAGTTGCTATGAGTGAGAACCAATTTGATGGCACCTAATGACAAGAACAAAAACAAGGAGGCTAGAAGTCTGAATTCAGGTGATGAGCTCTAGGGGAAGGCACGCTGGTACTGTGTTCATTCTCGGGGAAGATCTTTGTCTCAGCTTTTCTAGAGCCCTTCTCACTGTTCCTTGGAGATCTCCAGGTGGCATCTACCTTTCCCCAACTCTTCTTGCTTGTCTCTGTGCCTACTCTTCTCTTTTTATATCTAAGAGTGATTAGGTCTAAGACACACCCTACACTGATTATGGCCTCATTAACAAACAAAGACAACTCCATTCCCAGATGGATTGCATCCACAGATGGAGGGTTAGAATTCTAACACGTACTTTGGGAGAACACTATTCAATCCATAACAGCCAGTAGGTGCCAAACCAGGAATCAGACACAGGTTAAAGGCCCGCGGTCACCCCACTTTTCTTGGCAGAGGCAGCTGTGGGAGTGTTCCCCTGAAGTGACTGAGTCTGAAAGTGTGTCCTTGTTCCATCGTTCCCAATGTCTTTCTTTTGCCTGGGGAAGGCATGCTGGGAGGTCACCGCAGTGTGATGAAACCCACTACCTGCTTGGATCTTGCCTGCCCTTTACACCACTCACCAAAGGACGCCTCTGGAGCAGGATGCTTTGAGATGGCCTGGGGAGCCTGGAGTTTCTAAGTGTAAACAAGGAACTGACTCAGCAGGGCCTGGTTATCTTCAGAGTCTAAGACAGGGCACATCAAATGGATGAAAGCCTGGTAACTTTGATGAGGGAACCTACAGGAAATTATCAGCCTAGTGCTACAAGGACAAAGGCAACAAAGGGTCCCTTTGGGTCTCATCTTTGTCTGGATTTGGAAGCAGCAGGAAGTAGAAGGGGCTGTTTAATCCCCACTCCAGAGCAACTGTGAACCCTGGCTCCTTCTCTGAAAGAAGAACAAGGTGAAGGAAAGGTGAGGCAAGTTAAGATAAACACCCAAACTTTTGGCTGCCTGGTGGAACTGAATCTTTCAACTTAAGCTGTCAGTGGGATCTTTTTTTCTTTTCCTTTTTTAATCTAAACTGTAATCACACAGTACCCCACCCATAGTGCTTGATATGGATTTCTAAGACAGAGCCTAACATAGTCATAAAAAAAATCCCCTCTGAAATGTGCACTTTGTACTGTGTCTCTGTGTAGGTGTGTTTAAAATGTCACTAACTAGAATGCCTAACTCTAGTTCCCAGGAATTAATCACTTAGAAGAATGAAAGGAGGGAATTAACTTGCTTTAACACTTCCAAGACTCTCCAAAGCAGTTGCCAAAATAGAACTTGGTTATCGTTCCATAACAACCTGAACCCTTCCCCCCCCTCCATTTTTCTCTTTTTATACCTGCCTTGCAAAAATCTCGCCCTCCCTCTCCCCCAGGGCTTAGCTTCAGGTCCTGATACCCTGGGAATTAAAAAAAAAAAAAACCTGGGAATAAAGTAAAAGGAATTTTTTTTTTTGGTGCAATTTAATGATTTTTAGTAAATTTACAGATTCGTGCAGCCATCGCCTGTATGCATTTTAGAACATCCCCACCACGCTACAAAGTTCCTTCATACCCATTTGTAGTCAATTCCTGTTCAAACCCCCAGCCCTAGGCCACCACTGATTTGCTTCCTGTATCTATAACTGTGTCTTTTCTGGACATTTCCGAGAGATGGAATCATACGATGTGTGGTTTTGTATATGGCTTCTTTCACTTACCAAATGTCTTTGAGGTTTATGTTATAACACGCATCAACACTTCTGTCTTTTTCATTGCCGAATAGTATTCCATTATATGAATATGCCATGTTTTGTGTATCCACTCATTTGGATTTGGGTTATTATGAATAATGCTGTTACGAACAAGCAGGTACATGTCTTTGTTTGGGCAGATGTTTTCGGTTCTCTTGGTTGGGTAGAACTCCAGGCTCAAAACTGCTGGATGTGCAAAGGAATAGAGCGGTGCTACCCGCTGGATGTACAATATCAGTAGAAAGCTTCCAAACAATTTTTAACTCTTTTTTTTAAATTACCTAATGCTATCGTTTATAAACGAATGGTCCAAAAAAATTTGTTGCCATTCGATAAATTTTGAACAGAAAGCAAAGAGAAAATTCAAGACCAGATCATATGTTACCAGGCTTACCTCCACGATGGAATGAATGGAACTTTTTCTCAGGCATCAAGAGATGTCCTGAACATCACAGATCCTGGGCATCTTTGTGTCTGTGTAGTTACACTGGCGGTGGCTTCATGTTGCCTTTATGTCCACGTGGAAAGGACGAGAAAATCCAGACAACAGTGTGTAGCCAAACAAGAGCAAGTGACTGGAGTGTCTGAGCAACAGTCGGACTCTGTTCCCTCCTCTCCTGTGTAACTTCATCACAAGCGGAAATGGAGCGGTCCCAGTACCCCATCACCATCACTATGCCCCATTAGAGTGGGAACTTTCAGCAGTGGCCTGGGACACACCCAAAGTGGGAGTTTTCAGCTTTCAGCAGACGGAGGTAGCAGATGAAGAGACAAAGATTTTGAGAGGAAGCAAGGCGAAGGTGTGGAAAGGGCTGGGCCAAGGACCAACCCGCGGAGTCAGAAGAACGAGGCAGGCCCTGCGAGCAGCACACTGGGCTCTCCCGGGAACTCTCGGCGTTGGCGACCCCGAGCGTCCCCCGTCCCAGACTGCTGTGACTGGGGTGGGGGTTCGGGGGCCCAGAGGCCTGTCACACTGGAGGCCGGTGTTGGGGTTGGTGGGGAGAGGCAGGAGGTGGTGGAGGAGCCAGGGAACTGGGCATACGCAACTTGCTCCCTCCTCTCCTGGCAGAAGTAAAGCCTTGGCCACAGGGAGGGTGGCAGGCGCGTCTGGGCCGCCCGGTCCTCGTGCTGGGGCGCCGCAGGGTCCCGGGAGTCCCCAAAATAAGCTCCGACAGCAGGGCTGGGGGTGGCGGCGTAGCCCCGCCCCCCGCCCACGCGCACGTTCCCCTGCGCGGCTCACAAGCAGGGGAAGCGCTGGCCGCAGGATACCCCGGGGCTGGCGGCGAGGGGCGCAGGGCGGGGTGGGGCGCCCTTCTCCTCTACCGCGCTCAGCACCCCTTCCGCCTTCGCGCCCCGTCCCAGGCTTTCTCTTCTTTCCTGGGCCTCTTTTCCGTTAACTCCTCAGCCCTCTCCTCCCCTCACGCTAGTGCCGAATGCTGCGCTCCAGCGCCCTCCTGCCCCTCCGCGCCCTCTTTCCACTTCTTCAGCCCGGCCCTGGCACTCACCCTCCTCCCTTCTCATCCCGGTCCTGATTTCTCTTGGCGGCCTTGCCTTTTCACACTTAACCCATTTGCTGCTTCACCTCCCCTCCGTGTCTTCTCTTTCCGCTACTCCTCCCACTCCCCGGAAACTTGGCCCAGCCCGGGTCCCCACGCGGGTCACAGTTGTTTCTCCATCTCTGGGACCGTGATGTGTGCGGGTCTGCCCCGCCCCCCGCCCCAACACATACACCACGAGCACCTCGTCCAGCCCCTGGCATAATTTCGAAGCCATGTCCCCTCCTGCCGTTTCCCAGCGGCCTCACGAAGGCACAGAGCGGGCCCGGGGCTCCTTCTCTGCAGTGGGTCCCCGATGGAAGAGTAACCGGGAGGACAGAGGAGGATGCAGGCACTGCGCCCCTCAGACCCTCCCTTCCGTACAAGGGCCTCCACACCCCGGGGTTGGTGATGGGTCTATGGTGAGGGGGTTTGGGGAGGCAACAAGTGACGCTGCCCGCGGGGGCCACCGGTACTAGTGTGAGGCAGGCACCAAGGCACCCCCGGGGAATCGCAGAGGCCGACCCTGACGAGGCCCCCTGCGCCCTTCTCCGTACGCTAGGCTTTTTTTCGGGGGGCGGGGGGAAGCAGGAGAGAACAGAGACTTAGCTGTTCCCAAGTTCTAAGTCCCCATCACGCCGGCTTAGCCATCGCGTCGCAAGCAGAGTTCGCAAGGGGTTGGGGGTAGGGCAGCCGCCGCCGACGTGGAGGGATTTTCGGAACGTGGGGTGAGATGGAATAGGATGCGCTTGCGAATTCTCGATTGCCACCCCCGCTGGGACAATCCTTTATCCCAACCCACTATCCGGGCCGGCAGGGCCAAGGCCCAGCCTGACCAGCTGGAGCGGGTTTGGGGGGAAGGAGGAAAAACGGGGTTCCAGCCCCTCCCCAGCCCCTCCGCTCCCCTCCCTGATTGGCTGTGCGTCCCTGGAGGCCAACTTCAGTCGCTCCAGACTCTGTCTGAGCCCCCGGCGAGCCGGAGCTCAGCGACCCGGGGCGGGAGGGGAGGCCTGGAATCCAGGGGTTGGCACCGCTGGGGCCCCGGGGGAGGAGCGTGGACCGGGTCGGCCTCCACAGCCTCCTCGCGGCCCAGCTTGCCGCCTCTCGCTGCCTCCGCTCCCTCCGCCCCCCGCCCTTGCCTTCCCTCCTGGCGGCGGCCTCCCTCTTCCTCCGCCCCCCCTCCGCCAGCCCGCCACCTCCCCCCGGTTTCTCATTCCTGCCACTAGCGCGCTCCGCGGCTCATTCCGCGGCCGCCGCCAGCCGAGGGGAGCGTCGCAGGCCGAGGAGCAGATGCCGCGGGGGCCGCTCGCAGCCGCCGCCGACTTGTGAATGGGACCCGGACTGGGGCCAGGGCTGACACCGCTGCGCTCGCCCTGCGCCAAGGACCGACGGCCCAGTGTCGCGCCCACTCGCAACGGCCCCAGGTGAGCCGCGCCACCAGTCCCTTCCTCTCGCCTGGATGAGGTTTTGCGGGGGGGGGGGGTCCCCTGGAAGGGAATGCCGGGGGGAGGGAGGCTTGCTGACTGGAGAGGCTTCTCCATCCGAAACTGAAGGGGGTGGGGGGTGTAAGAGAAGATTTGTTTAAAAATCAGGGAAAAGGGAGCCAGCTGTGGGTGCGGGCAGCGCAGGGAGCAGAGGCGCCAGATGTGCGCTCTAACCTCTCGCCCGCTCGGGCCTTGACTGAGGTCTGCGCCAAGGCCGCTGAAGAGGAGTTCGTACCTGGGTGGGGCAAGGGGCTGCAGAGCTGAGCCCCGACACGCCGACTGCCCGCGGGCATGTCTCTGGGGAAAGTCGCCCCCGGCGCCGTGCCCGCCAGCCCGCCTGCGCTGCCTCTTTTCCCAAAAGCAGCGGCACGACCGCGCTCTGCAGGGGTTCTACCTCTTCCTCCCGCGCCCCACTGAGGGCTCCCCAGGGCTGGGTCCTCCGGTTGAGACCTCCGGGGAAGTCCCGGGAAACCGAAGAACCTGAGCTCTGGGCGGCAATCCCCCGCACTTTGATAGCGTGGGTTGGAGTCCGCCGACTGCGGCTCTGGGGCTGCCAACTGCGGCGCGCGCGCCAGCCTTCCAGCCCGAGTGTCTCCGAGATCCGGGGACCGCCTCCAGCTCCCGCCAGCCGTGGGGTAGGTCCGCGAGCGGCTCAGACTAGGGCTCGACTCGGCTTAGGCTCAGTGAAGCTGCCAGGGTCAGCGTTAACTTTGCGGACCAACCCCTCCCTGAAGCCTGCGCCTCCTCTCGGAGCGCGCCAGCCGCTCAGCTCCCCGCGCGCACGGCCTCTCTCCCTGAGCTTTGCCCCTGAACTCGAGCCGGGAGGTGGGAAGCGTGGAGAACCCGTCATATTGGGGAGGGTGCCAAGGTGGGCACCCCTTTCCCCTGCAACGCGGGCGGAACTGTAGGAGAGCCAGCGTCGCACAGAGAATCCGAGTCCCCAGAGAAAGTGGGGTGGGGGAGGCTAGCGGGTCCGGGCTCCTTGTCCCTTTCTTGCCTAGGCCCTGCTTTCGCCGGGGGCTCCGCGCGCTCCCTCTCCCCGGTGAAAGGTTTTCTAGATGCTCGAAGCCCTGTTGCTTTTGCTGGTAATGCAGGAGGAATTTCACGGACCGTCGTACTGCTGTGGAGAATTTTCACCTCTTAATTGTTTAATCCTGCCATCCCCGCGTGACGGTGGGTCGTCCCAAAGGACTGGGCGATTCCTCCTGAAACCCTGATGTATCCGGGCATAGATTCCCTAAAGTCTTTCTCCCGTTTCCCCCTAAAGAAATCTTGTTCTGATGGCTCTGCAATCTTGCTTTCTTTTCCTCTATCATTCTGGCTTAATACGGGGCAGTAAGTTTTCGGTTGAATCACAGAGATGTCACGATAATTAATCCGGAGAGCAGATACAGATCAATTTGTTTATCACTTGGGTTTGCAGCAGACATCGATGGTTTTGCGGGGTGTCTGGATTTCCCGGGGAGGGGGATGCAGATGTGTTCTCAGGAGCGGGAATCCGCTAGCATCGCATCACCATATTGGCGAGGCTGGGCTCCTAGCGCTAGAGCCTAATGCGAGGGGAGAGAAGGGAAGGGGCTGACCTGCATTTAATTAATCCTGGCATCCTTTTCCCTACAAATACGAAGGTACAGGCACCAGACCACAGAAGTAGTCGCTGCCCAACCCCAGCTGCAGGGAGTCTAGGCTTCTTCCAGTAGAACAAAGGGGTAAAAGTTCCCAAACAAAGGCACAGAGTTGTGGCCCATACCAGTGGGGCCCTGAAGCTCCCTCACTAAAGTCCCTTAATTGTAGCTCTGATTCAAAGTTTGAGAGTTGGCCAGTGAGCCCTGGAATTCGAACCTCTGCAAAACTGAAATCCTGCCTAACACAAAGGAATGTGAGTAGTTTTCAGTATAGACCGGCAAAGGGCATCTGAGATGCCAGGAGACTTTGCTTGAGTGAGAATTCTCTTTATTTGTGCTTTTGAAACATGGCAGATCAATAGATGAAGATGGCTGGCATTCATGCTTTAATATTAATAATAATTATTGTCATTATTTTAGTTATTATTTCGGAGGCTTCGTAAGCTGATCATTTCATTACATTGTTTAAAATAAAGAAATACGCCCAAACCACCACCCCCCACTCCCATTGCCTGGGGAAGGAAAGAATGAAGAGATGGTTTGAAAGGACCCAGATAGGTTAATCTATTGAGGCCTGGACATGTAGATTTTCTCAAACTGAGTTTATTGCTTACTAGAAAAAAGGCTTTCAGAATAGTTCTAATTGAAGCAGTGGACCATCTTGATAGCACTTTAGAACTTTCATTACGTTCAGTGTTCTTATCAGAACACCAGGCAGTAAAATTGCTAGGAACTCAAATTCTCTTTTCAATTAAGATCCAATCTTTTGTTAATTTGAGAATTAAAAAAAAAAAGTTATGACTCTTTTTTTTTTTCTTTTTTATGACCCAGAACTCCTATTTCCCCTTTGTAGTGGCGGCTTTGTATATGTTTGTTTGTTTATTCATGGGAGGAGGGGGGAGGGTTGGACAGCCATGCCATGATTTGGGGGAATACAGATCAATTTTCATGCTCCTTTGATGCACTTGTCTTCATAATTCATGGTTTTTCTTCCACTTTAAATAGAATTTCATGGCTGCTTTGTAAAGATTCTGGTTTGGGGACAGTCATATGGGACACGCCGTGACTTTGACCTGAAGGCCTGATTTACAACCCCCAAATGCACTCCCATGAGCATGGTGTGCCTGGAAACCTTGCCTGGGAATGCCTGTGTCCTAGGAAGTCAACGGTTCACATAAACTTAGATTTGTTATTTTCAAATCTATTTTTAGAATCGTCTAAAGAGATCTGCAATCCCATTTTAGGCTTTCGTCATTTTCAATACCTTTATGTAGGCAGCAGCTCAAGAAACAGAATTTTATGTAAGTTTATTTTCAATATTTTTCCTTTTGATCATAGGCATACCAAATCGTTAAATAATAGTTAAACGGCTGTGGTCTATATGGTTTGAAAGTAGGTACCAAATCTTCTTTCTTGACCTATCAAATTTACAGAATGACTACGAAAGCCTACACTTTTTTTTTCTATTGATTTAAGGAATTGAAGTGAGTTGGGGATGATTCTTCCCCTTGTGAAACTGGCCATCGTTCCATTAAAAAGTTAATTTGTCAAGTACCTCATTCTAGATTTATTAAGTATTGTGAGTTGTCAACCTTTCCAATACAAAGTTATTACTCCTGACGTGTATAAGGGTGGTTGATCTGTGTAAATGACTGATTTGATCGATTAGGGGGAAAAAAAAATCAACAGGTCTGTTAAAAAGAAAAAAAAAACTGGACAAAGTTGGACAAACCTGCGAACCACTAGGAGCAGGGATCAGCGTTTCCGTCAGGATTAACTGCGATAGCCATCCACAGCCTCCTCTGTGAGCAGGAAGGAGAAAGCAAACACTCAAGAAGGGTAATTAGGCATCTTTCAGCCATCATTTTATCCTGACATAGAGAGCCTTGTGCATTTCTGGAAATGGGCTCGGTCGCGGAAGATTGCACTTCTGGCCACTAGAGGGCAATGACGCCCTTCTCCAACTTTGTGCATGGGGCCCATCTGCTTTTGAGGGCACCATGAAAAGCCGTTTTGTTACCACCAGCCTTGTCTGGCTCTCCCGGGAGAGACGAATTCAATCTAGCTGTGGCTCAGGCTACCGCTCGAGCAGTTTGTCAGGATTTAACATCTTTCAAGTCAGTGGATCCTCTTACCTTCAGCCTCTTCTTCCCACCTCGGAATTTACAAGAAAGTTGGGAAACCTTGCAACTTGAGATTGTCTGAGGAGAAGCAGGGATGGGAGCCCGGGCTGCACAACAAACAAGGTCAGCTCTCACCAAGCCCGTGATCTGGGTAGGATTTTCTGGCCCTTTTTTTTTTTTTTTTTTTCTGGCAGAAAGAGCATCATTTCAGATTCCAAGGGGAAGGGAATGAATAAATAAGAGAATTACTAGTGAGACGACTGTGCTATCATTGCCTATACTGTGAAGAGGTTTTGAAGACGTCTGCCACGCATTTCTGATTTGTCCAAAAGAATAGCAGTTCGATCTTCGGTAAACACTTTGGAGCATGGAGCTTTAATGAACAGTAACTGTTTTACAATTACCTTTAAGCCATTCTTGATATTGCTGCATAAAACATAACTTTAGCAGAGAGTAAAATTTAATTCAAGATTGGTCCTCACGCGCTGGAGTTTAATCATTTGATTTTTTTTTTCCTCCTCAGTGATATGGAAATTACCGCTTATGATTAAATTGCATAGTTCAGGCTGCACACGTTCGTATTTGTTACTGTTTGATAGTGTCATTATGAAAGTTCAGAACAAGAATAAAAAAAACTAACACTATATTGTAATTAAGAGGAAAGCTCTATTAAAGAAAATAACTACTGTCTTAAGTGGGTACTTATTTGTATCTGAATACGGTTGCCTCCCTGGTGAATGAGCAGTGGTGTCCGTTCTGTTCTTGCAACTCTGAGCTGCGTTGGAATGCATAGACAGTTGATAAAGAAGGAATCAATGCAAATAGATTACAGGAGAGTATTAAGTAACTCAGTGGAAAATAAGACAAAGTGTTTTGTAAACTGATGCTCGCTCACTGGACAGTGTATTTAACTTAGAAAAAGGAAGCCGCTTTCAAATTTTAAGTGCTTGTGAATAATACATGTTCTTGGAACTGGAGGCAAAATCTCACTGTTATTTGGTTTAATTAGTTGTCAGACAGTTGCAGAGTTCTGAGATTCTTATTGAGATAAAGGGTTGTTCTTCTCTCTCGCCCAGGTTTCTACTCAGGCTGAGAGTCTGGTACACCAAAATATTTGGATAGGAATATGTGAGAGAGAGAGAGAGAGGAACCCTGGTGGCTCAGTGGTTAAAGCGCTTAGCTGCTAATTGGAAGGTCAGCGACTTGAACCTACCGGTCGCTTTGCAGGCGAAAGCTGTGGCAGCCTGCCTCCATAAAGACTTACAGCCTTGGAAACTCAGAGGGGCAGTCCCACGTTGTCCTGTAGGGTTGCTAAGTGTCAGAGTTGACTCAGTGGCAATGGGTTATGGTTTCACTTTATGAGAGAGAGGAGAAAATGGCGGGGGAGAGGAAAAAAAGACAGGCGAATGATGCTCTTTCTCATGGCAGGCAAAATAGTGGTCTCTCTTTCTCCCTGTTTTTTTGTTTATTATCCTTATTTAGGCCATGAGAGGTACAGGATCCAGAAGTGGGTATATATACACAGCTTTACAGGCCACAGAAAAGTGTGGCAGGCTCCTGTTGTGTACCTTCTGGCACAGCGCCATCCTTAAACAGTGGTTGTGAATAAACGTCATTCTGAGTTTTTCCTGGTTGCTGCAGGTAAAGGGAAACCTTCATTCTCTCTAAAAACAAAAAAACCAAAAAACCAGCTGTTGCCAAGTCAGTTCCGACTGATGACAACCCCATGTGTGTCAGAGTAGAGCTGTGCTCCATAGAATTTTGGATGCCTGATTTTTTGGAAATAGATTGCCAGGTCTTTCTTCTGAGGTGCCTCTGGGTAGACTCAAACCACCAACCTGTAAGTTAGCAGCCTAGCACTTTAACTGATTGCACCACCCAGGAGACTCCCTCATTTATTATTGTTGTAGGATTCCAACTCCTAGTGACCCTGTAAGGTAGAGTAAAACTGCCCCATAGGGCTTTCTAGACTGTAATCTTTATAGGAACAGATCGCCAGGTCTTTTCTTGTGTGGAGCCTCTGGTGGGTTCGAACTACCAACCTTCCAGTTAGCAGAGGGGCGCTTAACTATCGCACCGCCAGGTCTCCTTTCACTTCCTCTAAACCAAACCGAACTTGTTACGGTCGAGTTGATTCCAACTCCTTCTCCCAAACCGAAACCCACTGCTATCAAGTCAATTTCGACTCACAGCGCCCTTATAGGACAGGGTAGAACTGCCTCACGGGGTTTCCAAGGCTGTAATCTTTACAGAAGCAGACTGCCACACCCTTCACCCGACGGGCAACTGATGGGTTCAAATAGCTGACCTCTTGGTAAGCAGCCAAGTATTTAACCAACTATGCACCAGGGTCCTTATTGACTACCTCCACCACCCCTTTATTTGCCAGCCATTCTCCTGATGTGGTCCTTTGCACTGGTATGACTTTCTCAAATTGATGTACCTCTCCATATTTAGTTCTACTTGAAGAAAATGGCTTTGGCCCCGGGCTTGTCCCCTGCTTTGTTCATCACCTGACAAACAGAGTGGTGGGTAGACTCCTCCTGGTGTTTGTTTAAGAGAAGTAGAGGTCTCTTTTCATCCTTCATTGCCTCCAGCAGTGGGAGCAAACAATGAGAATTTAGAGTCCCTGCTGTCTGTGCCTTTCATCCTTCTTCATAAGAATAAGTGCGAAGGAAGTCAAGGAATAGGCACATTGGGTCAAATTATTATATAAGCCATTCATGGGTCTCTGGGAATGTCTTACCCACAGACACATCCCGGAATGTTCGCACCTGTTGCCACCATCCCTGAGGCTTGGATCAGTTATTTAAACTCAGAGTCAGTGCTGTCCCAGGGCTGGGATGAGGGTCAGGCAAGTAGGGCAGAGGGGTAGGTTGGATTCTGTATTTAAAATTTTGATATTTTGCTCATCATGAATTTTTTTTACCATTAATTTTGAATTTTAGGATGCTGCATTAGATCTTATTTATCTTGATTACTAAGTTTTTGGTTCCTCAAATTTTGCCTTCTAGGCCAGGTCCTCACCCATCTCACCCTAGAGCCAGCCCTACCCAGCAAGGCTTCTAACTTCCTTTTAAAATCCAGCTCCGATGCTTACAAAGCGTGTGACCAAGACTGAGTCATATAACCTCTCTCAGATTCAGATGTCTTATCTGTAAAATGGATGTAATCGTAACGTTTGTGTTGGATGTGGGATGGCTGTAAAGCTTAAACGAGGGCACTGCTTGGTTCATGATATCAAAAAACTCATTGCTGGTAAGTCAGTTCTAACACATGACGACCCCATGTGTTACAGAGTAGAATTGTTCCATAGGGTTTGCATGGTTGTAATCTTTTTTTTTTTAGCCAATTTGTTTTATTTGTTGTTGTTGAGACTATACACAGCATAATATATGCCATCTCAACAATTTCTATGTGTATAATTCAGTCACATTGATTACATCCTTCAAGTTGTACAACCATTCTCATTTTCCAAGTTGTTCCTCCCCAATTAACGTAAACCCACTGCCTCCTCAGTCTCCTATCTGTCGAGTTGCTGTTGTCAATTTGATTTTATATAGATAATTCTTAAAAGAGCACAACGCTCAAGGTGGACATTCTCCACTAATTAGGCTAAACTGTTGGTTTTCGTGAGAATCTTAATGGAAGCAGAACTCCAGGTCTTTCTTGCATGGTAGCTCCGGGTGGGTCCGAACTGCCAACTTTTAGATTAGTAATTGAACACAAACCCTTTGTATGACCCAGGGACCTTGATTCATCACTCAATAAATGCTTGGACCGTTTGCCGTCTCTGAAACAGATATGGAGTTGTTTTATGGACTAATAGTAGGTTGTTGCTCAGAAGAATTAGGCCAAAATCCTGTCTAAAACCTTTGCTTTGGGTTGGGGCCTCTCCCAATTAGTGAGGAATTGTTTATTAGTGTCTGCCAATTTTTTAATTATTTCCTAAGTTTAAGTGTTCCATCCCTCTTTCATGTAAAATATGCAAGAGCTAGTTGAGGTTTTAGAGATAATTATTGCCTTTGAAAGATGCCTGCCTCGTTCCTATCTGTGTCTCTTTTCCCTCTGTGCGTTTTACATCTGGGTGGCTGTGGTAAGTTACCCTCAAATCATAATATCTGACTGGGGATGTTCTCTAAGCATTCGATGTTGAGATATTCATCACTGGTTTGCTTTCGTTCAAAAGGGGCTCATTGCCATTCCAGGCTAGCTTAAATGATAGTCTCTTGGTAAATCTCTATTTCAAGACTTTTCCTGTTTGTTTTTTCAGGTAAGTGTAGTTGGAGATTTTAAGGGGGCAGAGCAGTGACAATTTTAAGTCATGTGAGGACACAATTGAAGAAACCTCTCTTTCTCTTCTCTTGCGTTCTTCCCGAGGCCCAGGCAAAAGCACAGTGATTTGGCATCATGTTAAAAATAACAGTAACCCTGACCCTTGCACAGCCCATAATGGTTTTCCAACCCGACCTCGCTGGCAGGCTGGCCTTTCCAAGGCTCCTGGACCTTCCAGGTTGTCCTGCTGCTTCCCATCTGCAGCTCTGTCGTATCATCTGCTTCTGCCCCAGGCTGCCGCTCCCTCCGGAGTGCGTCTGCGACGAAAGGAAATGTCTGCCCGTAGTAGCTTGGGTAAGGGAAGAGGAGAGAGCCTACTTTTTGAGATTCTACCATGTGCCGGAGTCCCTGGGTGGCACAAACAGTTAAGCGCTCAACTACTGGCTGAAAGTTGGTGGTTCAAATCCACTCAGAGATGCCTTGGAAGACAGGCCTGGCAATCTGCTCCCGAAAACCCTATGGAGCCGTTTTACTCTGCACACATGGGGTCGGCCGCTATGAGTCTGGGCAACTAACAACAATCATACGCTGAGTTCTGTTCCAAAAACCAAACCTCTTCTGAGGTGCATCTGGGTGGGCTTGAACCTCCAACCTCTAGGCAGCAGCTAAGTGCATTATGCATTTGCACCACACAGGGACTCCAGTGCTGTACCAGGTACCCATTCATTCTCTACAACTACCCCATGAGGAGAGTGTCATCATCTCCACTTTCCAAGTGGGAAAATGATTCTCAGGGATGATTCAAGACACTTGTCTAAGCTCCCAAGGCTGGGAAGAAGATCTCTACACCTTTTTGGACTTCACATGCTCCACAGTTTTCCACTGTCTGCAACACAGTGGTCTCGGGCCTCCCTACCTTCCGGGACAGAAGAGCTGAGCTGACTGTTCAACCTTGTACCCCTAAACCCATTGCCATCAAGTCAATCCCAACTCATAGCGACCCTATAAGACAGAGTAGAACTTCCCCATAGGGTTTCTAAGGCTGTAATCTTTACGAAAGCAGGCTGCCACATCTTCCTCCCACAGAGTGGCTGGTAGGTTTGAACCTCTGACCTTTCAGTTAACAGCCAAGCGCTTAACCATTGCATCACCAGGGCTCCTTGTGTCCCTACAAGATCCCAATCTGGTCCACAAAAGGAGCCTCTGAGATGTTCTGGTCCAGTGTCCCACTCAGCAGGTTGTGTCTTTGACAGTAATCCTACAGCTTCTTAAATGTCCTGATGACAGGCTGCTAACTACTTCTCAGGGACCCACGCCAAGGCGTATTCATTAACTCTGTTCATTAAAATGCCACATTGTGTGAGGAGCTAAAATGCCCCTCTTTTGTAACTTTCAATGGTTCCTCTTTCCTCCCCGACCCCCACCATCACTTTTTCCTTCTCTTGACAGTCCTACAAATATTTGAAAACGGCTACCAGATGATAACCCAGCATTTATTGTGCACTTAGCTTTTTTCAGGCACTGTGCTAAGAACATTCTGTATAATATGGGACTTATCCACAACAACCCTAGGAGCTGATAAGATTGCTGTCAGCATCTTATAAACCAGCTGCCTGTGGAGCTGACTCTGACTCATGACAACCCCATGTGTGACAGAGTAGACGTGTGCTCCATAAGGTTTTCAAGGGCTGATTTTTCTAAAGTACACTGTCAGACTTTTCTTCCGAGGTACCTCTGGGTAAACTTGAACCTCCAACTTTTAGAATAGCAGCTGAGCATGTTAACCATTTGCAACACCCAGGGAGTCCTGTAATTACATTAAACCAAAAAAAGGAAAACAAAAGAACGAAAAACTCACTGCTGTCAAGTTGATTCTGATTCACAGTGACCCTATAAGACAGAGTAGAACTGCCCCATAGGGTTTCCAAGGCTGTAAATCTTTACAGAAGCAGACTGCCACCTCTTTCTCCTGTGGAGCAGTTGGTGGGTTCGAACTGCCGACCTTTTGGTTCACAGCTGAGTGCTTTAACCACTTTGCCACATGGAGGGGGAGGAAACAGACATGACCAGTGTTCCACAGGTGGTGACTGGCAAAGCTGGGATTCAAACCCAGGCATCTGAACCAAAGCTTAATCAGCTGCTTCAGGCCGTTCCTACCATTCGGTTCATCACCTAATTTGATGAAATAGGTTTTTCTAGGCCTCTCACAATCCTGATCACTCTCTTCTGCTGCCCCTCCATTGTGTCATTACCCCATGTAACTTATGGCGTCTTACGTCAAATACCCTATTGGAGAGAGAGTCTGACAACTGTGCAGCAATTTGGAACCACTGTAATGAAGACCAGGGGCTCCATTTTACACAACAGAACATCCACGTATCAGATGTATAAAGTCATTAACTGGGGCATCAGATATTCCAGTCCACTTTGCTTAGAGATGAGGGCCCAGGGACCCAGAAGGAAACCACAGCTTGCCTAAGATCACATGGTAGTGTGGGGCCAGATGGAATGAGAACTGAGTGTCTTGGCTCTTGACCAATCTCTTTCCACTATCTTCAAGCCAAAGTGCTTTTTGTTTTTTTTTAGTAGATATATCTGTGGCTCGATTTTTACTTAAACATCTCATTAAACTAAGTATATATATTAAACTAAACCCTGTTATGTCCTTGGGCAGTTAAATTTTGAGGTTTTTGTTTTTTTAAGTGCAGAGCTTTACTTGAATCCCTGTTATTTGGGAGTCCATATTCAGCCCATTCCGCGCTATTTGATAATATTTCGCGAGAGTGTGCCATTTAAGCCTGTCTTCAGCCCTATCTTACTTTATAGTCTTCTACACCTTTCCATTCTGAGGTTCAATAGGTAACAATGTAGGGATGGTGTTGACATCTCGCTCTTTCCAAGCCTTCCTGGAGGATTCAGTTTGAACTCCTTTTGTCCATTCCTTTATCATCTGTTCTATGAAAAACCCTGGGCTGGGCACACAGAAATGGCCAAACCACAGGACCTTGCCTTGGAGAGCTGACAGCATTAGCAGAGTGGAAAATACTAGGTCTGTCTGTAAAAAATTCACATCTGCAGACAGAAAGTTATGCATTGGAAGTATAACCAAATATGGTGGTGGAGGGGCACCGGGAGGAGAAGCCACATGGAGTTTAATAATCGACAGTGGGTTGGGGAAGGAATAAGAGAATTCCGTTCCTGCATGGCTAGTAGAGATCCTAGAGGCCAGACGTTTAGACCAACGCCACCAGGTGCTGGAATCCTTGCTACCATGTCTTGTGATGGCTTGAGCAACACTGGTGACATGGAACTCATTACCCCTTTATGCACACCACTGAGGCCATGGAAACGTTCACTGTTTGAAATGCTTCTCATAGGTTGAGTCAAACTCTCTCTCCCCAAAGCTTGTGTTGCTTGATCCAAGTGCTTGATACCGTGCAGAAGAGATGTAATCCCGCCTCCACATTGCAGTTATTCAATAACTTCCGGGATGCCTTCTCCCCAGTCTCAATACCCCAGAGGGAACACCCCACCCATTTTTGCTTCAGCCCTCCTCAGGGGGAAGCACCAACGGCAGAAATCTAGGCAGCCAGACTCTCGAATACCAACTCCCTTCCACAGACTTCTTTTATTGCAGCCCAAGGCTACATTACATTAGCTTTTATTGCCAGCCACGTCACCCAGAGGACTTCTGCTCCAGTTTATTTGTTTATTTGTTTTTCCTTATGTGCTGCCGTTAAGTCGTTTCCCCACCTGTCCCTGAGCACAGAAGACATAATAGGGCACCTTCAGTGGTGTTAGCACAGGCTCTAGAGGCCCCCTGTGTGGCTTCAAAGCTCCGCCCTGCCACTTACGGGCCCTGTGTGCCACTTTTTCTCTTTCTCCGTTTCCCCATCTACAACACAGTGTTAACAATAATATCTACCTTACAGGGTGACTCCAATACGAAATAATACTAACACATATAAAATGCTACAGCTACAGTGCAGGGCATGGACTTACTGCTGTCATTATCTGTTATGTTTCATAGTCTTAGGGTCAGTCGGTCTATTGATCTGATTTTCCAAAATGTTTTTAGATTTAAATCTTACTCTGTTATCCAGAATATGAGCCATCCCTTCTAGCCTCGAGTTATGGGTTGGTTTACTCAGTCACCCACCTTGTTGGGGAAAAACAAAACAACAACAGCAACAAAAATACCCAGAATAGGAGCAGGGCAGAGCCTTGTTAAACCATACAGGATTCTTCCATTCGGGTGGATCAACACCTTGAAAGACAACATTCTACACATGACTTATTCCTTGTGGTGCATGTTTGTCGTATTGTTTGATGGTTTGTTCATTTCTTTATTTGGCTGCGCAACATCAGATTTCCTTCTTGTGTTTGGGAAATAAGCCACCCTAAGATTCTCTACAGAAAGAGGAGCCTTCCTTATATTCCAGAGGGCTGAAGTTGCTTCCCCAGCTTGCCTGGAAGCTGGAACACCAATTCAATGCCACCGTTCCAGTGTGCTTTAAATTTGGATTCTTGGTGCTCCTTGGAAACTCTATGAAGCAGTTCTACTCTGTCCTGTAGCGTCACTAGGAGTTGGAATTGACTCAATGGCAACAGGTTTTTATACTACACACACACACACAACCATTGACCATGGAAATCTTACTCTGAGGATGTGGCAGTGCCTGGAGAGCATCTGATTTCCAGGGGCCTCAGGATGTGGAGTAAGCCTTAGCCACCTACTCCCAGTGGGGCAACCACCTGGTGCCATGGTAGGATCTGGTCTGGTTCTGACTGCCCGGCCTCTTGTGGTCCCTGTTGGGCTTCCAAGCCTGTTTCTATGGCCTTCCTGCAAGTACTGGGCTACCCAGTAGCTTTCCAACAAATTGCTCCTTGGTTTCAATCAGCCAGACCCTGTTTCTGTTGCTTTCAACTAAGAAATCCGAAAGTCTCCATTTGCTCCCAAGTCCTTGCAAGACTGTTAGGAGAGATCTTATCATGTTTGACTCTGAGTGAAGTACTCGGCTTTTGCGTTCCTCTTGAAGGCTGAATAGAAGAATGTCAGTCATGAGATAGTCAGAACTTGGGGTGTGACATGTGGCAGAGGGAGCCTTGTTGAAACACGGAAGAGTCTAGTTTGGGTTGAGGAAGAACTGAGCGGGGTGCCAGGACTGGGGGCAGAAGCCTGGTGGTATACGGCTCAATATAAATCAAAAGGAAAAGTCAAACCTGTTGCTGTCAAGTCAATTTCGACTCGTGACAGCCATGTTTACCAGGGAGAACTGCCCCATAGGGTTTTCTTGGCTGAAATCCTTATGCAAGCAGATCACCAGGCCTTCCTTCTACAGCACCACTGGGTGGGTTTGAACCGCCACCCTTCAGGTTAGTAGTTGAGCACAAACTAATTGTGTCACTTAGTATAGGAGGGGAAACTGGTATCACAGTGGCTAAGAACGATAGCTGCTAGCCAAAAGATCAGTAGTTCGAATCCACCAGGCACTCCTTGGAAACTCCACGGGGCAGTTCTGCTCTGTCCTGTCGGGTCGCTATGAGCCGGAATCAACTCGAGGGCCGTGGGTAGCGTGGGAGGTGGGATTACAGGGCAGCTGTGGCAGGCAGCCTAACAATTAGGCTAGTGGGTGGCAAATCGTCTCTTGCAAGGGACAAGGCAGGTTGTGGAGAACAGTGGCCCATGGATGCTAGCCGTGGAGCCAATGGAAACATCCCAAATGTCTTTTCCAGAGGAACCTAAGGGCAGATTCAGGGACAAAAGTCCAGATTGGATCCCTGATCCAAGGGGAGCTAGATAAAAAGTGTTCTGGATTGGAGAAGCCAGGAGCCTTGGAGGGAATACACAGGAATTCACCAGGCATTCATGGACCCATGAAGCATGCCCCCATGAGAATGCACAAAGGGCCCCAACTTTTCCAAGTCACATCGCAACTTCTGCGTAAGACAGCCCCATACCTTCTCCTGGTAGATTGGCTTCTGTGTTGGTCCAGGGACTGGGTGAGCAGGTGAAAGTTGTCAGTGCTTACAGCTGGGTGGGTTGGGGCAGCAGGAACCGACAGAAGCAACCATCCCCTAAAGCGGTCCCATATCATTCCAGTGCAGCTTTCCTTAAAAGGAATCAGCATCACCCTTCCAGAGAGCAAAGACTGTAGGGGAAGCTCAGGATTTCAAAGCTTCTGTGGACCAGGGAGTTCAACCATATGGGGACTTTGGTTTGGGGACTGACAGAGCTCCTTGCCTAGACCTGATCCAGTTGTTACTGAGCCACACAGGACTCCTGGGGCCGTGCCTTTCAGTGCCTTCGTGATATTCTTTGCCTGGTCACCATGGACACAAATCCAGACCACAAAGCAAGGCTGACTACCCAAACACAGGTGAGGCTGGCTGGGCAGCTTCAGGAAATACCAGCAGTGATCAGCTTTTCATTGTGTATGTATTAAAGGCAAATATCTGAAAGTTTTAAAAAAAACTTTCATTGTCAATAGCAGCAAAACTGTACTTAAATCTCAAAGCCAAATTGAAAATAGGAGTTTACTTATGCAAACAATTCTGATTTGCAATACGTTCTCCTGAAATATCCTGATATTAGAGATCTCCCTTGAACTGCCTCAGTATAGACACAGCTGTAGTATAAGATACCATTTTCATTTGATTGTTATTTTTGGGAACCTAAAAGCACTGTATAAATGAAGTGTCACTATTAGCATTATTATCTTAGAGTAGGAATTGCGATCTAGCAGTTAGAGCTGGGCACTCTCGCCTTCAAAGTCGTGCATGGATGATTCTTGTGTTTTATTCATCACTGTTCCTACTGCAAACATCGCCAAGAACGCTCAACTTCAGCAAATCTGGGCAGTGCATTTGAGAACATTAGCCAGGAGACTAATGCAGCCTGAGAGGCCACGTCTTTGAAGTGAGGGGTGGTTTGTGCAGATGCATTTTAGCTACCCCCTCCTCAGCCCTCCGCTCCACCATGCTCTGCGTGGCAAGCCAGAAAAGCACCTGGCTTCCGTTTACTGAGAGGCGCGTCCTGTGTCCTTTCCTTATTGGTTGCCTAACTTCTGTCCCACTTCTCATGAGTGGCGAAAGATCACCCGTCAGCAAGTCTGTGGTCAATTGCTGACAAATTTTCCTAAATAGGCTGCCCTGTAGCTCCCTCCCTTTGGGCAGAGCAGCCCCGTGCAGTGCTGGCTTTGATGATAAATAGCGTTGTGGCCTTGGGCAAGTCAATTAACCTCAGTTTCCTCATCTGTAAAGTGGGCTCTTGGGTCCTTTCCAGCTCTAAAATGGTCTGGCTTGCAAATCTTCCACCAATCACTTGGCATGGTGCTTTCCGACTGTCAAATCTAAGCACTTGGGAGAAGGAGCAGTGCAGCTCAGAACATCCGAATGTGAGTGCACAGATTCGGTTTGCCCGAGCACAGTACATCTTCTAGGGATGTTGTTGTTAGTTGTCGCTGAGTGGGTCCCTCCTTATGGTGACCTTATGCACCACAGAATGAAGTAGTCCCTGGTCCCGCAACATCTTCGTGATCGATCATTGGTATGCTTGCGTCCGTTGTTTCAGCTGTTTCGTCAGTCCATCTCATTGAAGGTTTCTCTTGTTTTCTCTGATCTTCTACCAAACGTTGTGTCCTTTTCCAATGATTGATCCTTCCTCATGACGTGTTCAAAGTAAGCGAGCCAAAGTCTCACTATCCTCGTGTCTTAAGGAGCATTCTAGTTATCTCTTCTAGGACTGATTTGCTTTTTTTTTTCTGGCAGTCTGTGGTATATTCAGTATTCTTCGCCAACACCACAATTTGAATGCATCAATTCTTTTTAGGTCTTCCTTTTCCATTGCCCAGTTTTTGCATGTATATGAGGCAATTGAAAAGGCCATGGCTTGGATCAGGCACACCTTAGTCATCCAAAAGACATCTTTGCTTTTTAAAACTTTAAAGAGATCTATTGCAGCAGATCTGCCCAATGCAATATGTTGTTTGATTTCTTGACTGCTGCTTCCGTGGACAGCAGTCAAATCCTACTGCAGGTGGTAAAAAAAAAAAAAAGGGGGTCTCAAATTTATGCCTGCTACCACCACCCACTGCAGGTGGGGTAAAAAAATAAATAAATTTGGGACCCTTTGAGGAACATCTTCAATGCCAAGCTCAGGAGTTCAGAATTCATCCCATTTCATTTCAGCCTTTGAAAGGTTTGGAGCAGGGGGAATGGTATGTTCAAAGCTTTATTAAAAGATTGCTGGACTAGCCTTGAGAAGAACTGATAGAAAGAGGCAGAAACTCTAAGCTGGGGAAGCAACAGGGAGAAGAGTTATTATGGTAGAGATGATGAATCCAGGACTAGAGTAGTGTCATTATTGCAATAGCTGATGTGTACTGAGTGTTTACTATGTGCACACACTGTGCTCAGCACTTTCTATGAATTATCTCAATCCATCCTCACAACAACCTCAATGAGGTAGGCACTATAATTATCCCCCCTTATAAAATGTGGAAACCAGGACTCTGAGTAGTTAAATGTCTCCCAATGTTATATAGTTAATAAATGGACTAGCAGGGATTTGAACACAGAGAGAGCCTATGTTCTCCCCAAGCCCAGTGCCGTCAAGTCGATTCTGACTCATAGCGACCCTATAGGACAGAGTAGGACTGCCCCATAGAGTTTCCAAGGAGCACCTGGTGGATTCGAACTGCCGACCCTTTGATTAGCAGCCATAGCACTTAACCACTACACCAGCAGGGTTTCCGTGTTATATATAGGGAGACAGATTTAAGAGGCTTCGAGGACTAGAATAATGGGATTTACTACTTGTTGATGAAAAGTGGGATACTTGTGAACTGACTACTAAGTGACTGTGATCGCGCCTTCCATAGATGCTCTTATTTTATCTTCCTGGCCCAATAAATGGAGTCCCTGGATGGTGAAAACTGTTAGGCGCTCTATTGCTAGCTGAAAGGTTGGCCATTCAAACGTACCCAGAGGCGCCTTGGAAGACAAGCCTGGCGGTCTGCTTCCTAAAGTCTCGAATGCCCTATGGAGCGATTCTACTCTGCACACATGGGGTCACCATGAGCTGGAATCGACCCGACAACAACCCAATAAATAGGAGACCAAGATTATATAGGTAGACAGTGGCAAAGGATTGAACTCAGAGTCTGAAAGATCCAGAAAGCTTTTTCTGTGAATCTCCTGCTGCATTCAAGATGGATGAATTCTTGGCGTTCCCCCTACCCGGGATGGTTTAAGGATGACACAGAGTGTTATGTTTTCTGTCATGTGCTCGTACAACTTAAATATTTAAAAAGATGTGTCAGGCAGAAAGAGGTTGTGTTTCCAAGATCCATGGTCTCTCTTGAAATGTTGGATTCTGCCCAGCTCTGGCATAAATGAAGGGAAGATGCCACCAAGAGTGTCACATCCAAACATTTATTTTGCACCCAGGATTTGCAATGTGATTCTAAGGGTTGTTGAGAGACGGCAAGTAAGGCCAGTCTTTGTCCTTCCACAGGAAGTGTCCATTTTCTCTTGAGCAGCACCACAAGCTTGCATGGTGCCTGTAAAAGGTGGGAGAAGAGAGTCACTTTTAGCTGTGAAAATGCATGTTATTGAAGACCAAGGCTTCTGAGAGATAAACTGGTAATCTGCTTTGAATTCTAGGATGTTATCAAAAAACAAACCAGTTCCTACTGATTCTATTCCAACTCATGGCAACCCCATGTGTTGCAGAGTAGAACTGTGCTCCCTAGGGTTTTTAAAGTTGTGACCTTTCAGAAGCAGATTGCCAGGCCATTATTCCCAGATTAGTGGCATCACTGGGAGTGCAGGGGGTGCAGACCACACCAGGTGACCCTGCTGGGGGGTGATACCAAAGTGACTGTGTATAAAATTTTTGTGCAGTGTTTCAGCAGAAATTTAGTATTTTTGTAAAATACTGTAGTTATAACAGCACAAACATTTTTTGTAAGCCCAGCTTACATGTATCAGTATAACTACAAGGATAAAGCTCTATGCTGATTTACCTTTTGAACCTTCTAATGTGCTCCAGTCAGAGCTGTCATTATTACCCAATTACGATGATGCTTCGAATCACGCGGTTTTGTCTGTACGCACTACAAGCACCTGCTGTTTTTATTGCTGCGAGTGTGTATTGGTCACTGATTTTTTTTTTTTCAGATTTTCTGGAGTTTTAGCTACAATACTGTGGCAATTAGTATCTGTGGAACCTGTATCAATAACTTTTTTGAGGATGAAGTAGTAATTAAAGGAAAAGAAGAAGTGATATATGGGGCTTATGATTTAAGAGTTTATTAGTACAGAAAAACATTACTAAGGATTCTGTATGGTCTGGTATGAGAGGTGGTTCATGGGGGCAGTGACACCATGAGTTGCTGCACTGGGTGATACCAACCCTAGTGAAGCCAACGTCCAAGGTGCCTCCGGGTAGGTTCAAACCACCAACCTCTGGGTTAGTTGTTGAGTATGTAGCCATTTAGAGGCCTCAAATTTGCTACTCCAAGCTAAGATAAAAACAAATTTAATTGTAAATACCAACATGGCAAGGTTTTGTTCATAGAGAGGTCACCAAGGTATCTGTGCTTTGTGTTTCTTTCTCAGCTCCAGGATTCTTGGAGCACTTGGATCTGCATGCTCCATGACACATCCTTTCTTATTTTAACCAGGGCTTGGAGCTGGTTCATTCTGGTTTGAACCCTTGCTGAGAATTTGCATTTCTAACAAGTTGCCACGCGATGCTATTGCTGCTGGTTATGAAGCAATTCTGAGAACCACTAGTAGAGCAGTGGTTCTCAAAATTTGTCATACATAGAGAATCACCTGGGGAATCTTGTTAAAAATGTAGATTCTGGTTCAGTATATCTAGGGCGGAAATACAATATCTCAACAGGGGCTTGAACCAGAATGAGCCAGTTCGAAGCCCTGATTTCAACAAACTAACCGTGTGACCAGACTGAAGTCACTTCCCTTCTTTGGACTAACGTTTCTTCTTTTGTAGAATAAGGAGGTTAGGAAGGAAAATTGCCTCCCCACGGGAGAGATCTGGAAGAACAACTGAGGTCTTATTAAGAAGTCCAAGAAGTAGTTCTGGTCACCCTACTTGACCCAGAGAATTCATGTATTATTCTCGTCCGAACCTAATTCCATGGGGGAAAAGATCTGGCGACATCCCCCTGTAAAGATCTCAGCCTAGAAAACCCTATGGGGCAGTTCTACTCTGTCCCATAGGGTCACTATGAGTCATAATTGACTTGAGGGTGCACAACACCCACCACAACAACAACCCAACTCCTGGGGTTCAGTTTTTTATTTTTAACGTGAGAACCAAATTGAGGGTAGACTCTTGGAACTCAGAACCTAGTTCTCAGTTCTGGCAAAAAACCTTTACAACCAGTTCCCCAACTCATTTAAATTAGCAATTATGGAAACAAAGCAAGTAAGAAAAGCTTGATGGGTAAGAATGTGAATTGATTAAATGCAGGGAAATAGCATCACTCTTCTTAATGTTGAAAGTATTGATACCAACTTTCGTTTTGTTTCCCCTATTATTACATTTGAATGGGGAACAATTCGATTAGCGTTTTTCTGAAGCTGGTTTCCTTCTGAGAAAGTGACATTGATTGTGTCGCCTTGGCCCACTGAGCATGACTGCCCATACGGGACTGATTTGGATGCAAAGCTGAGCTATTTTGGAAACAGTAACTTTGCCTGCATTGTCCCACCTCCTTTTGAGGCTCAGTTGGGTTTCCTCTAAGGCTGCATTGAGGATGAAGTTCACATGCTCTCAAATGTGAAAAATTGTGCTAATACAACTTTAATTTTCATATCAAATTGAACAAGAAATGAGTTTGTCGGAAATAATCATGTCTACGGCAGAAGTGCAGGGTTGGATAGTAACTTATATGTGACTGTGGCTCGGTGATGTGACCTTGTATTGTGAGGATGTGTAGATGGAGGTCATCCAGCTTGCTGGGCCCAGTTACACCCCCTGGGAAACTTCTAGGGACAATTCTTGTCAGCGGCTTGTCCCAGTGGGGAACAGCCCCCAATCTCTCTCTGCACCTGGCTCAGCCTCAGCCCAATTTCTAGTGCTCTGCTGGGCCTCTTAGCACAAACACACACACACAATTATTTATATAAATAGTTCACTTTATGAAAATTATAGTTTCCTTTAAATGAAGATATTGTGAGTTGATGTTGGCGCCACAGAAGTGGGCCTTGAGATTCAATGTATTTTGGGAAAAACTGTGAAGACACTGATTACATTAAACATGCAGGAACTAATTTTAAACTTATTAGTTATATGTGAGGCCAGAATTCTTTGACTTCATATTTCATAAATTAACTTTTTAAATAGATTTCCCCAACACACTGAACAATTGCTACAGGATCCAGGACAGTATTAATACATTCACAAAGTCAACTTAAGTTCATCCTAAGAGGGCACAGAATTATTTAAACCCTGTATTTTTTCAATGCCCTTTTAATGCATCCTCAACAAAAATGATAAAATTATTAGGGTCACTATGAGTCAGAATCGACTCGACGGCAGTGAGTTACCCTTCCTTGACGATCTTGGTATACGCTTTAAGTTCATTGTTTCATTTCATTCTCTCAACAGCAAAAGTCTGATCTGAGTACAGAACAATGGTTAAAAACTCAAGTGCTGAAGGGTTCAGACTGAAAGGGTCCAAATCCCACTGCCACCCTTTTTAACTGTGTATCCGTGTGTAAGTTCCTTGTCCATTATTGCCCTCCATTTCTTCATGAGTACTCTTGGGATAGTATAAGCATTTACAAAAACCCAGGCACATAGCCAGTACTCAATAAATGTTAGCAATAATCCTGTGAGATAGAAGCGTATTACTATTTCTGTTGTACAGAGAGGAAATATAGGTCCAGTGAGTTTATACATCTTTCATTGAGTCATCAGGCATTGAGTAGCATGGTAGGATTTGTATCCAAGTTCCCTCCATTTCCTTTTACTAAAATTTACTAAGCTCTTCTTCCACTCTTCCACCCCAAACCCTCACCTAGATTTGATGAGGACTGGCTTTCTGTTGTTGATGAAAGTTTCATGCTTTACTTTGGAAAGGAATTGACCAAAAAAATGCTCTTTTCAGCATGAACCCTATTTGTATAATTCTGAAGATGCTGAAAACTCAATTTTCCTCACCAAATCCTTTGTTTTTGAGCTTTTACGTATTTATAATTGAAATTTTAGGATGCTAACTTTCTTTTTTAACTTTCTGATCCAGTGGTGTCCAATGGAAATATAATGCAGGCTGCAAATGAGAAACACATACGGAATCCAAAAGTTTCTGGTAGCCACGTTAAAAAAAAAGTAAAAAAGGAATAAGTGACATTAATTATATTTCACTTAAACCAAAATAGCCAAAGTATCACAACATGTAATCGATGTAAAATTATTAATGTAATTATTTTCCAGTTTTTGCATGTTGTCCTAGTCGTCTAGTACTACTAGAACAGAAATACCACAAGTGGATGGCTTTAACAAAGAGAAGTTTATTTTCTCACAGTAAAGTAGGCTAAAAGTCCAAATTCAGGGCAACAGCTCCAGGGGAAGGCTTTCTCTCTGTCGGCTCTGGAGGAAGGTCCTTGTCATCAGTTTTCCTCTGGTCAAGGAGCTTTTCAGGCTCAGGAACACTGGGTCCAAAGGACCTGCTCTGCTCTTGGTGCTGCTTTCTTGGTGGTATGAGGTCCCCAACTCTCTGCTTGTTTCCCATTCCTTTTATCTCTTGGGAGATAAAAGGTGGTGCAGGCCCCACCCGGGGAAACTCCCTTTACATTGGATCAGGGAAGTGACCTGAGTAAGGGTGATGTTACAATTGCACCCTAATCTTACCCAGCAGAAGATTACAATCACAAAATAGAGAACAACCACACAATACTGGGAATCATGGCCTAACCAAATAGACACATTATTTTGGGAGACACGTGCTAAGTCTTTGAAACAATGTAGTGTGTATTTTGTATTTATGTTGCTGTTGTTAGGTGCCATCGACTCCATTCCAACTCATAGTGACCCCATGTGACAGAGCAGAACTGCCATATAGGGTTTTCTAGGCAGCGATCTTTACAATTCTTCTTCCACCTTCCTTATTCCTTGTCCAACTTTCGCGTGCATATAAGGCGATTGAAAATACCATGGCGTGGTTCAGGCACGCTCTAGTCTTCAAGGTGACATCTTTGCTTTTCAACACTTTAAAGAGGTCTTTTGCAGCAGATTTTCCCAGTTGATGCCTTTGTATTGTGGTGTTGCCGAAGAATATCGAATATACCATGGACTGCCAAATGAACGAACAAATCTGTCTTGGAAGAAGGACAACCAGAATGCTCCTTAGAAGCAAGAATGGTGAGACAACGTCTCACATACTTTAGACATGTTATCAGGAGGAATCAGTCTCTGGAGAAAGACATAATGTTTGGTAAACTAGAAGGTCAGCAAAAAAGAGGAAGACTGTCAACGAGATGGATTGACACAGTGGCTGCTGCGATAGGCACAAGCATAGCAACGATTGTGAGGATGTCATCTAATTTCATTCTCTAAACAACCCTGCATGTTCACCCTTATTTTTCAGACAAGGAAACTTAAAACACAGTTCATTAAAATATATAGTTATGTCCTAAATGAGTCCCAACAGGATGCAGGTTATAAGGTTCCAAGCTAACCAACAAGATTTGATAACGCAATAAACTAAAATCCTTACAAACCCAAGTTTATCCAGGAAATCACATCTGAGGATCATACAAATTATGAACGATAGGGAGGTATGGTGGGTGTGTAGGTCATGATGATTGTGTATTTGTGTGCAAGAATGCACGTGCACAGGCCCTGGGGGGATGGAGAGAGGGCGCAGACATGGAGCAGTGGGCTTATGGCCACATCTCATCCTCAGCTCCGTTAAGTCACAACTAATGGAGCCACCTTCTTTCACTCCTCTTAACTCCATAGTTGCTCTCCATACAAAGTTGGGTCTCAGCAGAGGGACCCTCACAGAGGGGCATGACAAAGACAGGATACTTCTTACCTGTAATCAGGGATAACAATGACTTTCAGAGGTATAGGTGAGCTAACACTGACACAGCTTCACATTTGTGACCTGACGTTCAAACGTGGCACTTTTTTTGACCAGCAAGTGCTTCCATTTCTTTTCATATTTAAAACAGGAAGAAAGGATGCAGAAAGGGAAAAATGTGATTCGTGCATCTCAATCTCTCTCTCTCTCTTTTTCTCTTTGTGTCTTCTGTGCTTTCTTTAAGAGTTTCATGGAAATTTTATAATTCAATAGAGTCTGTTGTGTATGAAGAGCTATAAACAAACAAAGAATTGTAAAATATGCAAATATGTGTTAGGCAAACGATCATTTATTGTCAGATAAAACATTTAGTTCTTCAATATTTTATATCTCTGTAGGAAAATTAATATTGATGTCAGAATTCAGTTAGCAAATATAGGCACCTATTTTTATAGTGTCAAAAAAAAATTTTTTTTTTTTTATAGTGTCTGGTGGTGTAGTGGTTAAGAGCTACAGCTGCTAACCAAAAGGTCGGCAGTTCTGATCCACCAGGCACTCCTTGGAAACCGTATGGGGCAATTCTACTCTGTCCTATAGGGTTGTTATGAGTTGGAATTAACTCAACGCAGTGGGTTTGGTTTTAGTTTTTTTACAGTATATCAGGAGCCCTGGGGGCACAGTGGTTAAGAGCGCAGGCTGTTAACCAAAAGGTTAGCAGTTCAAATCCACCGGCTGCTCCTTGGAAACCCTATGGGCCACTTTTACTTATATAAGTATATGAATAATGAAGACTGAAGAGGAATTGATGCCTTTGACTTATGGTGTTGCTAAAGAATATTGAATATACCGTGGACTGCCAGAAGAATGAACAAATCTGTCGTGGAAGAAGTACAACCAGAATGCTCCTTAGAAGCCGGGACAGCGAGACTTCTCTTCATGTACTTTGGACATGTTATTAGGAGAGACTAGTTCCTGGACATGGATACCAGAATAGGCAAAATAGAGGGTCAGTGAAAAAGAGGAAGACCCTCAGTGAGATAGATTGACACAGTGGCTGCAACAATGGGCTCAAACATAGCAACAATTGTGAGATTGGTGCAGGACCACACAGTGTTTCATTCTCTTGTACATAGGAATGCTAGGAGTCAGAACCAGCTCGAGCTGGCTTGATGTCATCCAACAACAACAACCTAGAATATGAAGGGAGCCATGGTTGTACAGTGTTTAAGTTCTCTGCTGCTAACCAAAAGTTCGGGAGTTTGAACTCACTAGCCACTCTGTGGAAGAAATATATGGCAGTTGCTTTCATAAAGATTACAGCCTTGGAAACCCTCTGGGTGCAGTCCTACTCTGTTCTACAAGGTCACTATGAGTCAGGATTGACTCAACAGTAGTGGGGTTGCTTTTTCGGGTTGGATAGTGTCTCAGTTATTTAGTGCTGCTATAACAGAAATACCATAAGTGGATGGCTTTAACAGGGAGAAATTTATTCTCTCACAGTCTAGGAGGCTAGAAGTCCAAATTCGGGATGTCAGCTCCAGGCGAAGGCTTTCTCTCTCTGTAGAACCTGGGGGAAGGACCATGTCATCTGTCTTCCCCTGGTCAAGGAGCTTCTCAGCGCAGGGACCCTGAGTCCAAAGGACATGCTATGTTGCCGGTGCTTCTTTCTTGGTGGTGTGAGTACTCCTGGTGCTTCTTTCTTGATGGTATGAAGTCCCCATGTCTCTCTGCTCACTTCTCTCTTTTATATCTCAAAAGAGATTGGCTCAAGACACAATCCAATCTTGTAGACTGAATCCTACTTCATTAACATAACTGCTGCTAATCCTACCTCATGAACATCATAGAGATAGAGTTTATATAATACATATGAAAATCACATCAGATGACAAAATGGTGAACAATCACACAATCCTGGGAATCATGGCCCAGCTAAGTTGACAGATGTTTTGGGGGGACACATTCAATCCATGATAGATAGTGTATGAAGCCTTCTACTAAAAATGGAGAGGTTTGATATACAAAAGATGTGAGAGGCATGATACCACCTACTAAGTGTATGGAAGCACAATTAGATTCCTGCTGAATAATTAAAAATATAAAGCATAAGTGTTGAAATTTGTCAAGGTATTTTGTCTATCTATTACTGTGTGGAAACCCTGGTGGTGGTATGGTTAAGAGTTATGACTGCTTACCAAAAGGTCGGCAGTTTGAATCCACCAGGCACCCCTCAGAAACTCTATGGGGCAGTTCTACTGTGTCCTATAGGGCCACTACATGTCGGAATCGACTTGATGGTTTGGGCTTTTTGAGTTTATTACTACTGTATAACAACCCACCCCAAACTCTGTGGCTTAAAACAGCAACCACTTATTTGCTTATCATTATGCAGTTAAGGCAGAGCTTGGTGGAGACAGGATTCCAGTTCCAGAATGGCTTCATCATTAATGGCAAGCTAGTGCTGGTTCACAGTGGGAGATCTGGTGAAACTGAACAGGAAGTTCAGATTCCCCTCCACATGGCCATGGGACTAGGCTTGATTTCTCATAACATGGTGGTTGGCTTCTGAGAACACACATCCCAAGTTTTCCCAAAGGACATGCTCAATGTGCTTATGGCTCTGGTTGTGTCACACTGCCAATGACCATTGCCAAAGGCAGTCCCATTACCTGGACTAATACTTATGCAACCTCTGGTAGAACATATCTTGTGTCAGGGAGCTTATTACTCACCAAGGCACTCTTTTTGTCTCCAGATGTTCTAGACGTGTCTGTCTGCCAAAATCTGCCTGTCTGTAATATCCACCCATGAGTCCTAGTTATAGTCTTCAAACCTCCCAGAACAAATCCATTTCCTATTTTAACTAGCCTCATTTCAGACATTTCAAAAGGATAGCCACCATCTCTGTCCATGGCAGCTGAGGAGTACTGATGAGGAAAGTGATTATAGAGATGATATTTACCATTATTGAGGCCCTGCAAAGTGATGAGTAGGGAGGGAAGAAGGAAGACAGAAGGAAAAATAAAGAGCAGTAAGAAATGAAGAGAGAAAGGAAGGTAGGGAAGAAAGGAAAGGAAAAAAGAAGAAAGAACAGATGAGATACTAATATCATGGTTGGCATTTTTCATTAATGATGACGAGGAATTTCTACAATGGTCCAGAGAGCTGGATTCCCTGATGTTGAAGGAGAACCACAGGGAGGAAAAGGAACTTGACCAGAATTACAGTAAGGTCAGGGCTCTGCCCAGAGTTTTATTTGGGCCTTTTAGTCATGCCACCTGCTCGTGCATGCTCAGCCCTCCTCACAGGTGTTATGTGCCTTTAAGCCAGTGAAGGCCCATCTAGTGATGATGTATTTCTTAGAAGCCTTCGCTTCTCTTGGGGTTCTGGGAGGTCGATGAGTGTGGAGAATATGTTTTTGCAAGTAAGTAGTTGAAATGGGTAAAATATTAGTACATAGTTCCTTTGAGTAATGGATAAAAACTTCAAGATGATGCCTGGAAGAGTACAGCCCACACATACTTGAGGGATTGCTTTGAGGGAGGAAATTATCAGATTGCCATTTTTGGCAATATCAAAAAAAGCAACTATGTGTAAGTCTCAGGACGAGGCATTTAGATTAAATCTGAAATGCTTCCTCGGTGAGAGGTGTTAGCTGTAAGTGGAAGGGCGTGGGATTGTTTCCTCAGGGGGAATTAAACATAGCAATTGTCCACCTATCTTGGATATCACTAATAAATGCCGTTCTGGTGGGAGATACCTCTACTGCCCACTCACTCCTGCTTCCTCAATTTCATCCTTCTCTTTGTTTTACTTCAGATGCTTCTCTTTCTTGGAAAGATAAACTTTTTCTTGGTTCTTTGATTGGCTTCTCAAAGAATATTGGTGATACATATATATTTTTTTCTTCCTTAGTATTTTCTTCTAGGCATCTTCTCTTCACCTATTACACTTGCTCCCTGGGACAATTTATGAACTCCCCTGACATCATCTACCACCCTAACTTTGGCTAATCCTCAGACGCATCCTGAACCGAACTTAGCAAACCCTTACCTAGGATCCTTGTCCTATGACCCATATTTCAGTGATGCCAACACCATCCACCCAGTTACCTAACCAGAGGCGAATGAACCAAAAAACATAAAGCTTTGTGGAGGCATCTTTGAGACCGTATAAACAGTTCAATACCAGTTCTTATGGATTCTGTCTGACATTTCTCTCATTGTATGTCCCTTTCTCCAGTTCCACTGCCATTGACTCAGTTTGGTCCCTCATCATTCCTCTCCTGAGACTTGTTATTATTCTTTTGAAGTGGTTTCCCTGTATCATTTTTTGTTGTTAGAGCCCTCTGACCTTCCTCATCTCTAAGGCTTAACCTATTCTTCTCTACTTGAGTGTGAGCCTCATGATGACAGTGGCTTGGCAGGTCATGTTACTCCTGCTTCTTCAGTGTCTGGCACAGGTAGGCTGTGGCAGTTAGAGATTACAAAAACACAGCCCCAAATAGTTTCAGTAAAAAAGGGAAGTTTTCAGCCTTATAATTGGACAGTGTAGTAGTGGTCTAGCTTATAATCCAGGGTTTTAACAAAATCCTGTGAACTCTGTCTTTTTACATTTCCATGACATCTAGACATCCCCATCTCCTTCTCTCTGCTTCTGTTTGAATGTTGGCCTCGTGCTCTGTTGTTATAGAGAGGCTTTGCTGTGTGACAAGAACAATGCCACAGTTACCACTGGAAGTCTTCAGCATAGATCTTTTGTGAGTTAAGATTGCAAAAGCAAGAAAGAACTATCCTCCTGTCTCTATATCAGAATACTCCAAGTAAGAACTGAGATGGCCTTACTTGAGTCACAAGCCCATCCCTGGGGCTATTTGCTGTGGCCTAAGAGTACGGTGAAGAGCTCACTTAGGTTCATGTCCTCACCCCTGTGTTTGACAGTGAGGTTAGGGAGAAAAGCAAAATCTATCTACTAAGTGCTCAGAATTGTTGGATGGATGGACGGATGGACAGACAGATGGATGGATATTCAGTTTCTCCTAAACCTTTCATGTTTTTAAATTTTCTCTGTCTTCATTTGTTGTTCACTTTCTTTGGGAGAAGGAATTCATGGCACCCTCCCCACCCCCAACATAGAATTTAGTATGGTACATCTTTCTATGTGCCAGTGTAGAACTATGCTCCGTAGAGTTTTCAATGGCTGATTTTTCAGAAGTAGATCACAAGGCTTTTCTTCTGAGGTACCTCTGGGTACATGTGAACTGCCAACCTTTCGGTTAACACCCAAGTACGTTTATCATTTGCACCGTACAGGGACTCCCTGATAAGTGCCTGACAGCACACGCATCACATGCCTAGAGAAGGAGTGAAATTCCAGCCAGCTACCTTGGTATATTTCTCTTCTGTCTGAGTAGTATTTGAACATCTCCTGTACCTGGACTGCCAGGGTGATTTTAAAGAAGCACCCAAAGCCATGTCAACTCTAGCATGTTGATTGGTCATTTTCTAGTATCCAGGGAGTTTTTTTTTTTTTTTTTTTTAGGGAGCTTTAGGATAACAGGGAGAGGAAGTGATAACAGCTGGGGACAGTTTACTTATTGTTAAGCCCCTCATTACTCAGGTCCTCTGAAGATACACATTGGCCAGGTAGGTTTCTCCAGCTATTGTTCAGCCTAGTCTCATGGCCCTTCTTTCTATAGTGGGTCTCTTGACAATCTTTTTTCTCCACTGAGTTGAGAGTTTCTTCATTGAGTTGAACCAGATTAGTCTTCCTGTCAAAGGAGAAAAGAGCAAGAGTGACCATCAAGCTGTCTCCCCAATAGTCCAGGCAATCCTGGGCCAAGTTTGAGTGGCTCACTTCCTCTTTTGAGATGATTTCTGGTTAGATCATCATTCTAGCAGAGCTTTGTTGTCTGGGCTGCATCTTACAGGAAATCAGTTTATAGACTCGTAATCTATGAATTTCTTCCTGCATTTTAAAATTTATGGCTTAATTTCACTAACCAAAAATAGAGACCTCTGTAGTTACTGGAAGGACAGAATGTCAAGGACTTTCCATGGTGGTGGTAGAGGGAAGTTAAGGGGTTGGTACTGTTCTGTTCTTTGTTACAGGGGTTGATTTGTGAAAATCCACAGAGCTATGCTTTTCTGTCTATATTGTTGTTGTTGTTAGGTGTTGTTGAGTTTCTTATGACTCATAGCAACCCTACCTAAAACAGAGCAAAACACTGCCTGTTCCGGTGCCATCCTCGCGATTGTTGCTTCGTTTGAGCTCATTTTTGACGCCACTGTATCAATCCATCCCCTCGAGGGTCTTCTTCTTTTTCACTGACCCTGTACTTCATTAAGCATGATGTCCTTCTCCAGGGACTGGTCTGTCTTGAGTCAGAATCGACTTGATGGCATTTTTTTTCCTGTATATATATATATATATACATATACACATATATATGTATGTATATATCTTTAATTTTTTTACCCAAATTAAAAAGCAATAATAATAATTATATTCTTAGAGCAGTAATGATCAACCTAGGAGATTTTGTCCCCAGGGGACATTTAGCAGCAAGATCTGGAGACATTTTTGGTTGTCTTGACTAGGGTGGGGTGTGCTACTGTTATCTCTGGGTAGAGGCCAGGAGTGCTGCCAAATATAATACACAAGACAGCTCACCCACCCAGAAACAGTTATCTGGCATAAAATGTCAATAGTGCCGAGGTTGAAAAACTCTGCCCTAGAGAATAAGGCTCAATCTGAAAGATTCATCGTTGAAGGGCCATGATGACTACCATTTATAGAGGCTTATAAAGTCGATCATATTCATATCACAGCTGCAGGAACTGAGACTAATAGAAGTTCATTTGTCCAGAGCCACCCCGTTAGGAACCCAGGTCCCCTTGAAGCCAAAACCCTTACCCTTCCCGACCCGCATATTGTTTTGTCTTTGATCACTTCCCTAGCACACATTAATATTTTAAAAACTTACAGATATCATTTTTTTCTCAAAAGCTGAAATGCTTCTTGCATAAAACAAGCAGATAAAAATATTAAAGAGAAGAGGCTTTACAAAGGTAGCACCCCTGTGATCTTCTGCAATGATGCCTTTATCAAAATGCTATAACAGAGTATTATGAATTACTTTTGCCAAGATCTTGTCAGGGACCATTGAAAAGTGAACGCCTAGCATTCTAATTGTTGAACTAGTTGACATATGACCTTTGGATGCAGGTAAGAAGATAATTACCATTCAGGGAAGGCAAAATGTGTGCCTGGCTGCCATCAGGGATTGCATGGCCTCCTCTGTTGCCTTGAATCTGAAGTTTTCTCAAGTTGCCTCTTATAAATATCGATACATGTGTAGTGTGTAAGTCAGGGTTCCACCACAGAAAGAGAAATATATATAGAGACAGAAATTGGCAGGAATTGCAAGCAGTTGGCTTATGGGTTCTGGCCCAAGCAAATTTGAAATCCATTGGGAAGGCAATCAGGAAGGGTAGGCTGGTACCCTGAGGCATGAGCTGAAGCTGTAGTCAGCAGCCAGAATTTCTTCTTCCTCAGGGAAACCTCAGTTCTACTCTTATGACCTTTCGACTGATTGAATCATGCCCACCCAGTTATCTAGGATAATCTTCCTTACTTAAACTGGCTGTAGACTTTAATCATATCTACAAAACACCTTCACAACACCACCTAGATCAGCATTTGAATGAGTAACCCTGGTGGCGTAGTGGTTAAGTGCTACTGCTGCTAATCAAAGGGTCAGCAGTTCGAATCCACCAGGCGCTCCTTGGAAACTCTATGGGGCAGCTCTACTCTGTCCTATAGGGTCACTATGAGTTGGAATTGACTTGATGGCACTGGGTTTGGTTTTATATATATATATATATATATATACATATATATACATATATATATATATACTCTAGCCAAATAGACATATAAAACTGACCATTGCACATAGTAAATTTTTTTTTGCTTTCTAATCCAAAAATTATTTTAGAGGTCGAGTTACTACAAAGTAGGATTATCAGGAAGTACAATGATTGTAAAGGAATATCGAGGTCATTGTTTTCCTTAATGGCGTGAGGAGCTGGTTGGCCATACCCCATACCGCATCTCTTCTGCTGTCCAGGTTTGGGGACATCTTTATATACAGCGCTCACCTGTGATTCAGTCCTGACACTCCCTCTAATGTCACGCTGCGAGGCAGCACAGGAACCTGGAAAGAGCTAGAGTGAGGCAGACCTAGAATCCAGCTCGGGCTCTGCTATTTGATCAGAGCTATAAAATGTGTCTATTACTTGACTGCGCCAAAGACAATAATACACTGCTTCAGAGGTTATGGTGAAATTTGCTAGAGAGACCCTTGTGCAGTGTGTATGTGGCATGTTATTGTTGTTAGGTGCTGTCAAGTCGATTTTCAACTCATAGCGACCTCATGGGACAGAGTAGAACTGCTCCTATAGGGTTTTCTAGGCTGTAATCCTCACGGGAGCAGATCACCAGGTCTTTTTTCTGCAGAGCTACTGAGTGGGATCAAACCATCAACTTTTTGGTTAGCAGCCAAGCACTTAACTGTCGGGCCACCATTGTTCCTTGTATATGGCATGTCTGCACATAAATGTACTTTATATATGGGAATACACACATACATGCGCTCTCTCCCCCTCTCTCTCTCACTGGTTATATTAGCAGGCATCCATTTATGCAACAGAATGCCTACTATGTAACAGCCGCAGGCTGGGTACTAGGCATGTAAAGAAGTTATCTTAGTCCGTATCCTCAAAGTGCTAATAGTCTGGAGAAGAATATAATTAAATTTCCAATTTCAGTATGTTGTGATACGTGCTATGATGCACATACTTAGAACCATAAAAAAAAAAAAAAAAGGCCACCTTGAATGTTGACTAACTAAAAGAAACATTAGTTGGCTAGAAATCTACCCTTCGAATACATGCTCCTCAGATGGACATCAGAACCAAGTGTGCCTTAATAAGGAATTGCTGTTTCTTGGGGTTTAGCTAAGGCTCTGGGCAGGCAGCCAGGAGGAAGGTGATTGGAATCACAGCAGTTATCCACGTGAAGAGCTCTACCAGTCGGGCTCGTTTACTTGTCCATTTATTTATGGCCTTTCTTATTCATAAGAGGTGTTGAGATGGGTTTCATAAATATCAGCAGTGCACTAAGATTTCAACAAAGGAAATTTTTAAAGAAATTAAAGAAAAGAGTAAGATAATATAAGGTACAACAAAGGAGTTCACTGTAAAGCATAGCATAATATACGACAGAGAACAGTAAGTTTCCTAGCAGCCGAAGCAACTGGGGAAACACCTGTCCACCAAGGGTGACCTGCTGGTATTTTAAGCCACTGCAGTAGGACAAACTGACAGATGTGTGTGGTGGGAGGAAACACTAGTAGTTATTAAACCAGCACAAAATAAAAATGCAGTACTGTTCAGGGGAGACACAACATTTCTTGACACTTACGTCAGTAGAATTTCTTCCCAAGAGCCTTATAAAGAGGGTAGAGCTTTTTAGCAATAACCCAAGAATAAGCAGAAAACTACACACACACACACACACATCCACACACTGCATATTTACATATAGATATGTTGTTGTTAGTGGCTGTCGAGTTGGCCCCTGACTCATGGTGACCCCATACACAATAGGATTGGACCATTGTGATCCATAGGGTTTTCACTGGCTTATTTTTGAAAGTAGGTCACCAGGCCTTTATTCCTAGTCCATCTAATCTGGATGCTGCACTGAAACCTGTTCAGCATTATAGCAAACGCCAGCCTTCATTGACAGATGTTTAGTGGTCGCACTTGAGGTGCATTAGCCAGGAATCGAACCTAGACTTTTGCATGGAAAAGGAGAATTATACATAAAGTCCCTTAATTCAAGTAGAGGATCAAGCATACTGGTCCTGTTCAGTAAACACTATTCTTAGATAATGACTCTTGCATGGAATTTAGAGACTACTGTCTGAGTCCCAGGCTCCCCTCTGTCCTCATCACCTTGATCCTCAAGCACACTGACCTGTGGCCTCCTCCCAGAAGGAGATAAGATGACACTGACTAGAAACAGGAATATAACCAGGTGAGCCAGTGCTGCTGCTTGTTCCAGAACTACACCAATATCCAGCGTTTAGTGGTCTGAGTCAGTGAGAGCCCTGAGTTTCTAGCACCTCTGTTATTGGTAACCTTGGACAAGGCATTTACCTTTGTGGTCTCAGTCTTTGCATACCTAGGACAGGGTCACCTGACTTCTAAGATTCTTTGGGTCTCAGAGATAAATAGTGAAAAGATATAACATCTAAGGTTGGCTTTTGGCCTCTGAGCCCTGGTGGCATGAATGGTTAAGCCCTTGGCTGCTAACATAGAGGTTTGGTGGTTCAAACACACCCAGCGGCTGCACGAGAGAAAGACCTGGCAATCTGCTTCCGTAAAGGTTACAGCCCAGCAGATCTCCTTGGGCAGTTCTTCTATTCTGTCATATGGGGTTGCTATGAGTCAGAATCGACTTGATGGCACCTAACAACCACAACAACCCATTCATGAACTCCCAAAGAAAGGGGAGCATCTTTGCTTTTTTAATTAATGTAACAGACCTATTAAAGAATATATCATACTAATACATAAATATATTAAAGAATGCATCATATTACTACATAAATGGTATTAAAATAGAGTCCTTTTTATTATGGAGCCCTGGTGGTGCAGTGGTTAAGAGCTTGGCTATGAACCAAAAGGTTGGCATTTCGAATCCACCAGTTGCTACTCAGAAACCCTATGGGGCAGTTCTACCCTGTCTGAAAGGGATGCTATGAGTCAAAATTGACTGTATGGCAATGAGTTTTTTATTATATTTTTCCTCTAATGAAACATCTTGAAACTTTCTCCTGGGAAAGGTCTCTCAAGATGAGGAGAACCCACCGTGTCCAAGTGGAGATTCACGGGTAATGGACCCGTGTATGAATGGGATGAGGAAACTGTGATTTGAGCTGAGTTGCAAGAGAACGCAGAATACACACCAGGGACCAGATGGATGGACATCTGGCACATGATCTGGGCTTGGTAACTGGACTGTGATTGTGTTCCCCGGTTTCTTTTGCCCCAGGTGCCTCCATCAGAAAGCAGATGTAGTAATAGCTGCCCCATCTTTATTAAGGTTGATGTGCAAAAGACTATATAAAGACATACTTAGATAGGGGTCGGGTGATGCCAAAGACAGCCAAGGAGAGAGCTTTCTTCTCATTTGGCTCAAGGTGTGTCCCATCTTCCTGAGGGAATGAGGACCCCTTTCTCCTCTTTTCCAGGCTCAGATGGGGCCAGCACTGGGAGCTGTAGAAGCAACACTGGCCTGGGAGTCAGGAATTTGGGAATCTCATCCAGACTCTGGATTTTTAATGAAACTTAGGGCAAGTCACTGTCTCTCTAAGGAACTCTATTTACACATTTTTAAAACAAGGAAGCTAAACTTAGCGACATCTCAGGACCTTTCCAGTTCCAGCCAATCACAGTGCTGGGGACAGGGACAACAGGAACATGAACAGAAGAGACCCTGCCCTCTGTGAGTGTTGGATTATATTGGAAGAGGCTGACATCCATGATAAGACCATTTCAAGTTGTGATAATTGCCACAAAGGAAATAAGCAAGGTCATGTGATAGAAAGGGAGATGAATTGGGGCATGCTTGCTAAGGCAGGCCAGGAAGGCTCCTCTGAGGGGTGACATTATTTAAGCATTACGTCATCCTTGCTATCTGAACAGTTAAAATAACCTCTGGAAGAATAGGTTTGTCTTTTGCAAATTCCTCTCAGCAATGGCAGTAAAACACAGGATTGAGTTGGAGAGGTGTCTCCTGGATTAAATTCTTTGCAAGATGCATAAATGAAGGAAAATACAATGTTTTTTGCTTCTTGAACAAGAAGCACATTGGTAGCCCTGGCGCAGGGATGGGGCTTGCTAAACAATTTTGCATTAATCCACTCGGTGAGCATTTATTGAGCCCCTGCTGTGTGCCTGGCTTTAAGCAAGGAACTGAGACTAAGATTTTTAATCACTTAGAATCTTTAGGAGACGTACTCTGGAGGGGGGAGGGTGGAGTTATATAGAAATAAATCTCTCTCTCTCATTGTAACAAATGTGGTGATTGTAGTTTTTATAAAGAGCTAATGGACGTATAGGAGGAAAAAAAAAATTCTCCATAACAGAACTAACAAAGGAGAATTTCAGAGAAGGGGTATTTTGACCTGAAGTGAAAAAAGGGAGACCAGAGAACAAAGAAGGACTAGGCAAGAAGATCGCGTGAATGGATTTGGAGGTGAGAGGGATAGGAGGTGTTCAAGGACATTGGCCATGGTGCTGATTTGCTGAGGTCTGAGCAAAACAGTTCATCATAGTGACCCTATAGGACAGAGTAGGACTGCCCCATAGAGTTTCCAAGGAGCACCTGGTGGATTCCAGCTGCTGGCCTTTTGGTTAGAAGCCATAGCGCTTAACCACTATGCCACCAGGGTTAAACAGTTCATAGAAAATGCTAAAGATGAGTATTTAGATGTCAAAAGAAATTCCCCAAACCATAATGGTACTATTTCCGTTGAGATTTTGCAACGTGAAATCAGACGTTTATATTCTGGAGCCCATTTATCTCACATTTTCTGGAATCCATTCCAAAGGGGTAGCTTGAAATACACGTTGTCCCTGACTTACAATGTACTGAAGTTATCATGAACCACACTTAGGACCTTTTTTTTTTTTTTTTTGGTTTTTTAAATGAAATTTATGTAATTTTTTTATATATGTATGCATTAAAATATATCTGTAAGTTTATATGTAATGTTTCCAACCCCCAGAGACAAAGACAGGATTTATAAAGATATTGATAATAAGTCACTACTAATGAAAAAAAAAAAAACACAAGATATTTGACATTTAACTTAACGTCAGAACCAATTTAGGATGAAGTCATTGGAATGGAAACCCATTGTAAGTTGGGATTACCTGTATATATTTTTTGATTCATTAGATGCACAAAAATAAGCAAAATGAAAGAAAGAGGGAGGGAGGGAGAGAGAGAGAAAGGAAGGAAGGAATATCTAACAAGAGGGAATGGGTTTAGTCAATTATGGTATGATCTTATGATGGACTGTAAATCACTGGAAGTAGTAACAAAAGGATCTTGCTTCACGGACATATGCTTAGAATAAAATGTTAAGCAGTACAAAAATAGGCCATTGCATTATCTATTCATTGTGATTTCAACTTTCTACATACACACCCACACACACATACCCCAGATGGCACAGGAATCACCAAAATACCAAAGCTATTGTGCAGAGATCCTATGATTTATTTTTTAATTATACGCTTAAATTTTACTTGTTTTGTAATGTTTCAGCACCGTGCATCAGCACTTGGGTCAGAAACATTGAAAACTGCTCCAAACCTGGGGTATTTGGAGAAGAAAGGCACAGTGGTTCTTTCTAGTTAGTCTGTTTCCCATGAATTAGTCATTATCCCTCTGGAGCATAAGCTGAACCATGAATTTAAAAATAAACTTTACATTTTGTGTTTAATTCTAAGTGTTTGTGATACTGCAATTATTTTTACTGTCCACATTTTTTCTCTCCAAATTTAAATGAAGCAAGAATTGAAAGCAAATGTGAGTTTAGAAAACCTAGTTTTACTGTGTATGTCTCTTGGCACCCTGGGAAGGGCTGAGGAAAAGACCACGAAACGATTGGAAATAAAAAGGTCCTTAACATAGTCATTGTATAGCTGAAAGATGAGATTAGATTGTCCATGGTCCCATGACTGGCATATGTCCTTATAAGGATATCATCCTGAAACAAATAGGGGAAAATAGGGGTAAAAAGGTTTTGCCCAAGACTCATTGTTTTTTGAGGTTGTTGATGGTAATGGTGATGATGGTACTTAGAGGTATAATGAGGAACAAGACTCATGCTCACTTGGAAGATACACTACAGTAATTGTAAGAGTGGGTTGCTGTGTGCTGTCCAGTCAATTCTGACTCATAATGACCCTATAGGACAGAGTAGAACTGCCCCATATGGTTTCCTATGCTGTAATCTTTGCAGGAGCAGATAACTAAGTCTCTTCTTCCATGGAGCTGCTGGGTGGGTTCTACAGTTGGTTAGTAGCTAGATGAGCGCTTAACCATTGCACCACCATGGCTCCTTTTTAAGAGTGTAGACCCTTCATTTTACATTCTTTTAAAAGGAAAAGTACAATGTCAGAAAGGGAGTGAAGACCCAATAGTAAATCAGGTGGAACTGAAGGTCTAGATTTAAACCTTGCTATTTTTTTTTTTTATTCTGTGAAAACTCGGAATATGTCAGTTTTCAGAATGGAAATCTTTATCTCCCTATCTGAATTCTAAAATTTATTGTGCATATGTTCTGCAGTTTAAAAGTAACAGTCGTTTCCGTTTTTTTTCTCATTCTATTGCAAATTGCAATTGCACCATGTCATCAAAAAGCTATTTAGTGACAACTTATGGGGAGCCAAAAAGTTTCCTGTAATTTGCATATATTTTCCACATTTGGAATGTTAGTGATTAAGTTTTTTTTTGTGTGTGTGTGCTCACTTAAAATAATATATTATTATTGAAAATAAATGTAATAATGAATGCAAAATGTTGGCTCTGATGGTATGTGCGAAACATTTTCACAGTGCCACACAGCATATGCTTCGTTCTTCATTAAGAGATTTTAAAATAACTCGTATTTAGCAGGAATACATTATCTTTTATTCAGAATTAATTATATGCTGTTTTGTGTACCATAATTTAAAGTGCTACCCACTTCTAATATGTAATACGCAAAAGAAACTATGGTTACAATTCATTAGAATTGGCTTCTTTCCTTGGCAGTTTAGTGGCATAATGAATGCACAGAGCCAAAATGCTACTTGTTACTTGAATCAAAAGTTACATGAAGTGCTGATGACTGAAAGTTACAAATTCTTTATGATTTTTTTTTTATTTTTTAAGCACAGCATGCCTCAGGAAAATGGGCTCCATCACGAGAGGAATTTGTGCATAATTATTTTGCCATTTTTTTCATGGTTTTAAGAACAAGTTTTCAGGAGGAATTAGAGGGTAGAAGAGCATTTCAAAATCATTTTATATTATTCAAACACAGGGTATTATTAAATTGTTTGGATGCCCAGACAGACACTTCTTTGAAAGAAAAGTATGGCTTTTGTAAGGAGTTTGATTCCAGGTATCTAGATTTAAATAAGTATAACATAGCTTTTTAAAAATGAAACCAACTGTGTTAAACAATGACCTGGAGATATAGTAGTTGTGTGCTTAAGTGCCTGGAACCTTCTTTTTTTTTTTTATAATAACTTTTATTAAGCTTCAAGTGAACGTTTACAAATCCAATCAGTCTGTCACATATAAGTTTACATACATCTCACTCCCTACTCCCACTTACTCTCCCCGTCTTGAGTCAGCCCTTTCAGTCTCTCCTTTCTTGACAATTTTGCCGGCTTCCCTCTCTCTCTATCCTCCCATCCCCCCTCCAGACAAGAGTTGCCAACACAATCTCAAGTGTACACCTGATATAATTAGCTCACTCTTCATCAGCGTCTCTCTCCCACCCGCTGACCAGTCCCTTTCATGTCTGATGAGTTGTCTTCAGGGATGGTTCCTGTCCTGTGTCAACAGAAGGTCTGGAGAGCATGGCCGCCGGGATTCCTCCAGTCCCAGTCAGACCATTAAGTTTGGTCTTCTTATGAGAATTTGGGGTCTGCATCCCACTGCTCTCCTGCTCCCTCAGGGGTCCTCTGCTGAGCTCCCTGTCAGGGCAGTCATCGATTGTGGCCGGGCACCAACTAGTTCTTCTGGTCTCAGGATGATGTAGGTCTCTTGTTCATGTGGCCCTTTCTGTCTCTTGGGCTCTTAGTTGTCATGTGGGCTTGGTGTTCTTCATTTTCCTTTGCTCCAGGTGGGTTGAGACCAATTGCTGCATCTTAGATGGCTGCTTGTTAGCATTTAAGACCCCAGACGCCACATTTCAAAGTGGGATGCAGAATGATTTCATAATAGAATTATTTTGCCAATTGACTTAGAAGTCCCCGCAAACCATGTTCCCCAGACCCCCGCGCTTGCTCCGCTGAGCTTTGAAGCATTCATTTTATCCCGGAAACTTCTTTGCTTTTGGTCCAGTCCAATTGAGCTGACCTTCCATGTATTGAGTGTTGTCTTTCCCTTCACCTAAAGCAGTTCTTATCTACTGATTAATCAATAAAAAAACCCTCTCCCACCCTCCCTCCCTCCCCCCCTCGTAACCACAAAAGTATGTGTTCTTCTCAGGTTTACTATTTCTCAAGATCTTATAATAGTGGTCTTATACAGTATTTGTCCTTTTGCCTCTGACTCATTTTGCTCAGCATAATGCCTTCCAGGTTCCTCCATGTTATGAAATGTTTCAGAGATTCGTCACTGTTCTTTATCGATGCGTAGTATTCCATTGTGTGAATATACCACAATTTATTTACCCATTCATCCGTTGATGGACACCTTGGTTGCTTCCAACTTTTTGCTATTGTAAACAGAGCTGCAATAAACATGGGTGTGCATATATCTGTTTGTATGAAGGCTCTTGTATCTCTAGGGTATATTCCGAGGAGTGGGATTTCTGGGTTGTATGGTAGTTCTATTTCTAACTGTTTAAGATAACGCCAGATAGATTTCCAAAGTGGTTGTACCATTTTACATTCCCACCAGCAGTGTATGAGAGTTCCAATCTCTCCGCAGCCTCTCCAACATTTATTATTTTGTGTTTTTTGGATTAATGCCAGCCTTGCTGGTGTGAGATGGAATCTCATCGTAGTTTTAATTTGCATTTCTCTAATGGCTAATGATCGAGAGCATTTTCTCATGTATCTGTTGGCTGCCTGAATATCTTCTTTAGAGAAATGTGTGTTCATATCCTTTGCCCACTTCTTGATTGGGTTGTTTGTCTTTTTGTGGTTGAGTTTTGACAGAATCATGTAGATTTTAGAGATCAGGCGCTGGTCGGAGATGTCATAGCTGAAAATTCTTTCCCAATCTGTAGGTGGTCTTTTTACTCTTTTGGTGAAGTCTTTAGATGAGCATAGGTGTTTGATTTTTAGGAGCTCCCAGTTATCGGGTTTCTCTTCATCATTTTTGGTAATGTTTTGTATTCTGTTTATACCTTGTATTAGGGCTCCTAGGGTTGTCCCAATTTTTTCTTCCATGATCTTTATCGTTTTAGTCTTTATGTTTAGGTCTTTGATCCACTTGGAGTTAGTTTTTGTGCATGGTGTGAGGTATGGGTCCTGTTTCAGTTTTTTGCAAATGGATATCCAGTTATGCCAGCACCATTTGTTAAAAAGGCTGTCTTTTCCCCAGTTAATTGACACTGGTCCTTTGTCAAATATCAGCTGCTCATACGTGGATGGATCTATGTCTGGGTTCTCAATTCTGTTCCATTGGTCTATGTGTCTGTTGTTGTACCAATACCAGGCTGTTTTGACTACTGTGGCTGTATAATAGGTTCTGAAGTCAGGTAAGGTGAGGCCTCCCACTTTCTTCTTCTTTTTCAGTAGTGCTTTGCTTATCCGGGGCTTCTTTCCCTTCCATATGAAATTGGTGATTTGTTTCTCTATCCCCTTAAAATATGACATTGGAATTTGGATCGGAAGTGCGTTAAATGTATAGATGGCTTTTGGTAGAATAGACATTTTTACTATGTTAAGTCTTCCTATCCATGAGCAAGGTATGTTTTTCCACTTAAGTATGTCCTTTTGAATTTCTTGTAGTAGAGCTTTGTAGTTTTCTTTGTATAGGTCTTTTACATCCTTGGTAAGATTTATTCCTAAGTATCTTATCTTCTTGGGGGCTACCGTGAATGGTATTGATTTGGTTATTTCCTCTTCGGTGTTCTTTTTGTTGATGTAGAGGAATCCAAGTGATTTTTGTATGTTTATTTTATAACCTGAGACTCTGCCAAACTCTTCTATTAGTTTCAGTAGTTTTCTGGAGGATTCCTTAGGGTTTTCTGTGTATATAATCATGTCATCTGCAAATAGTGATAACTTTACTTCTTCCTTGCCAATCCGGATACCTTTTATTTCTTTGTCTAGCCTGATTGCCCTGGCTAAGACTTCCAACACGATGTTGAATAAGAGTGGTGATAAAGGGCATCCTTGTCTGGTTCCCGTTCTCAAGGGAAATGCTTTCAGGTTCTCTCCATTTAGAGTGATATTGGCTGTTGGCTTTGCATAGATGCCCTTTATTATGTTGAGGAATTTTCCTTCAATTCCTATTTTGGTAAGAGTTTTTATCATAAATGGGTGTTGGACTTTGTCAAATGCCTTTTCTGCATCAATTGATAAGATCATGTGGTTTTTGTCTTTTGTTTTATTTATGTGATGGATTACATTAATGGTTTTTCTGATATTAAACCAGCCTTGCATACCTGGTATAAATCCCACTTGATCAGGGTGAATTATTTTTTTGATGTGTTGTTGGATTCTATTGGCTAGAATTTTGTTGAGGATTTTTGCATCAATGTTCATGAGGGATATAGGTCTATAATTTTCTTTTTTTGTAATGTCTTTACCTGGTTTTGGTATCAGGGAGATGGTGGCTTCATAGAATGAGTTGGGTAGTATTCCGTCATTTTCTATGCTTTGGAATACCTTTAGTAGTAGTGGTGTTAACTCTTCTCTGAAAATTTGGTAGAACTCTGCAGTGAAGCCGTCCGGGCCAGGACTTTTTTTTGTTGGGAGTTTTTTGATTACCGTTTCAATCTCTTTTTTTGTTATGGGTCTATTTAGTTGTTCTGCTTCTGAATGTGTTAGTTTAGGTAGGTAGTGTTTTTCAAGGAATTCATCCATTTCTTCTAGGTTTTCAAATTTGTTAGAGTACAATTTTTCATAATAATCTGAAATGATTCTTTTAATTTCATTTGGTTCTGTTGTGATGTGGTCCTTCTCATTTCTTATTCGGGTTATTTGTTTCCTTTCCTGTATTTCTTTAGTCAGTCTAGCCAATGGTTTATCAATTTTGTTAATTTTTTCAAAGAACCAGCTTTTGGCTTTGTTAATTCTTTCAATTGTTTTTCTGTTCTCTAATTCATTTAGTTCAGCTCTAATTTTGATTATTTGTTTTCTTCTGGTGCCTGATGGATTCTTTTGTTGCTCACTTTCTATTTGTTCAAGTTGTAGGGACAGTTCTCTGATTTTGGCTCTTTCTTCTTTTTGTATGTGTGCATTTATTGATATAAATTGGCCTCTGAGCACTGCTTTTGCTGTGTCCCAGAGGTTTTGATAGGAAGTATTTTCATTCTCGTTGCTTTCTATGAATTTCCTTATTCCCTCCTTGATGTCTTCTATAACCCAGTCTTTTTTCAGGAGGGTATTGTTCATTTTCCAAGTATTTGATTTCTTTTCCCTCGTTCTTCTGTTATTGATCTCTAGTTTTATTGCCTTGTGGTCTGAGAAGATGCTTTGTAATATTTCGATGTTTTGGACTCTGCAAAGGTTTGTTTTATGACCTAATATGTGGTCTATTCTAGAGAATGTTCCATGTGCGCTAGAAAAAAAAGTATATTTTGCAGCAGTTGGGTGGAGAGTTCTGTATAAGTCAATGAGGTCAAGTTGGTTGATTGTTGTAATTAGATCTTCCGTGTCTCTGTTGAGCTTCTTACTGGATGTCCTGTCCTTCTCCGAAAGGGGTGTGTTGAAGTCTCCTACTATAATTGTGGAGGTATCTATCTCGCTTTTCAGTTCTGTTAAAATTTGATTTATATATCTTGCAGCCCTGTCATTGGGTGCGTAAATATTTAATATGGTTATGTCTTCCTGATCAATTGTCCCTTTTATCATTATATAGTGTCCTTCTTTATCCTTTGTGGTGGATTTAAGTCTAAAGTCTATTTTGTCAGAAATTAATATTGCTACTCCTCTTCTTTTTTGCTTATTGTTTGCTTGATATACTTTTTTCCATCCTTTGAGTTTTAGTTTGTTTGTGTCTCTAAGTCTAAGGTGTGTCTCTTGTAGGCAGCATATAGATGGATCGTGTTTCTTTATCCAGTCTGTGACTCTCTGTCTCTTTATTGGTGCATTTAGTCCATTTACATTCAGGGTAATTATAGATAAATAAGTTTTTAGTGCTGTCATTTTGATGCCTTTTTATGTGTGTTGTTGACAATTTCATTTTTCCACATACTTTTTTGTGCTGAGGCGTTTTTCTTAGTAAATTGTGAGATCCTCACTTTCATAGTGTTTGACTTTATGTTAGTTGAGTCGTTACGTTTTTCTTGGTTTTTGTCTTGAGTTATAGAGTTGTTATACCTTTTTGTGGTTACCTCATTATATACCCCTATTTTTCTAAGTAAAAACCTAACTTGTATTGTTCTATATCGCCTTGTATCACTCTCCATATGGCAGTTCAATGCCTCCTGTATTTAGTCCCTCTTTTTGATTATTGTGATCTTTTACCTATTGACTTCCATGATTCCCTGTTATGTGTATTTTTTTTTTAATTAATCTTAATTTGTTTGTTTTTGTGATTTCCCTATTTGAGTTGATATCAGGACGTTCTGTTTTGTGACCTTGTGTTGTGCTGATATCTGATATTATTGGTTCTCTGACCAAACAATATCCTTTAGTATTTCTTGTAGCTTTGGTTTGGTTTTTGCAAATTCTCTAAACTTGTGTTTGTCTGTAAATATCTTAATTTCGCCTTCATATTTCAGAGAGAGTTTTGCTGGATATATGATCCTTGGTTGGCAGTTCTTCTCCTTCAGTGTTCTGTATATGTCGTCCCATTCCCTTCTTGCCTGCATGGTTTCTGCTGAGTAGTCAGAACATATTCTTATTGATTCTCCCTTGAAGGAAACCTTTCTTTTCTCCCTGGCTGCTTTTAAAATTTTCTGTTTATCTTTGGTTTTGGTGAGTTTGATGATAATATGTCTTGGTGTTTTTCTTTTTGGATCAATCTTAAATGGGGTTCGATGAGCATCTTGGATAGATATCCTTTCGTCTTTCATGATGTCAGGGAAGTTTTCTGTCAGAAGTTCTTCAACTATTTTCTCTGTGTTTTCTGTCCCCCCTCCCTGTTCTGGGACTCCAATCACCCGCAGGTTATCCTTCTTGATAGAGTCCCACATAATTCTTAGGGTTTCTTCATTTTTTTTAATTCTTTTATCTGATTTTTTTTCAGCTATGTTGGTGTTGATTCCCTGGTCCTCCAGATGTCCCAGTCTGCATTCTAATTGCTCGAGTCTGCTCCTCTGACTTCCTAGTGTGTTGTCTAATTCTGTTATTTTATTGTTAATCTTTTGGATTTCTACATGTTGTCTCTCTATGGATTCTTGCAACTTATTAATTTTTCCAGTATGTTCTTGAATAATCTTTTTGAGTTCTTCAACAGTTTTATCAGTGTGTTCCTTGGCTTTTTCTGCAGATATCCTAATTTCATTTGTGATATCATTAAGCATTCTGTAAATTAGTTTTTTATATTCTGTATCTGATAATTCCAAAATTGTATCTTCATTTGGGAAAGATTTTGATTCTTTTGTTTGGGGAGTTGGAGAAGCTGTCACGGTCTGCTTCTTTAAGTGGTTTGATATGGATTGTTGTCTCCGAGCCATCACTGGGAAACTAGTTTTTCCAGAAAATCCGCTAAAAAAAAACTGCAGTCAGATCCCTATCAGAGTTCTCCCTCTGGCTCAGGCTATTCAGATGTTAATGAAGCCGCCTGGGGAGGGTGGGGGAGGGAACAGAGAGATAGGAGAGTAGCACCTCAGAATATAGCCAGAGTTGCTTGTCTTGCTTGGAATGACTCTTATATCTGAGATTCCCGCGGGCGCGTCGCCTATGTGTGCTGTCTGTGTGGAGATTGCCCCCGGGGGGTCTGGCCCGCTGGAGTCACGGTCAGATCCTCCGCTTCCAGCCCCACGCCCAGCGTCAAGGCTCCCCTACTGGGACGGTGCACTCTCGACTCCAAAATCAGTCGCTGCCTCCCGGGGACTTCTCGTCCCTCCAGCCGCGTGGCCGTGCCGCCCCCGTGAACCAGGTGGGCCCCCTCCCGGGGTTAGTTCAGATGGGTGGAGTAGCTCCCCGTGCTTGTGCCGCGACCGAGTGTCCCGGCTGGAACGCTGTTCTCCCCGCTCCAATACCAGTCGCTGCCTCCCGGGGACTTCTCCTACCGGCTGCGTCCCACGCCGCCCGCGCGACCCGGATGGTCACCTTCCCGGGGTTAGTTCAGGGGGTGGAGCAACTCTCCGTGTTTATGGCGTACCTGCGTGCAGTCCAAATCCCTGTGGGACGGTTCCCCGGCTCGGATGCTACTCTTTCTGCTCCAAGATCAGTCACTGCCTCCCGGGGACTTCTCCTAACGGCTGCGTCCCACGCCGCCCGTGGAACCGGCTAGTCCCCCTCCCGGGGTTAGTTCAGGGGGGTGGAGCAGGTCTCTGTGCTTGTGCCGTACCTGACTGGTATGCTGGCTCCAGGCTCTGGAAACAATCGCTGCTTCCCCGTATTAGTTCGTTCTCCGTCTCTAAATCTGTGTTTGTTGTTCAGGGTTCGTAGATTGTTATGTATGTGATCGATTCACTTGTTTTTCCGTGTCTTTGTTGTAAGAGGGATCCGAGGTAGCGTCTGCCTAGTCCGCCATCTTGGCTCCGCCTCTGGAACCTTCTTTTGATCATCTTTTAGTTCATCTTTTTTTTAAGTGATGAGGAAAATGACGCCCAGAGAGATTAAACCCTTGCCTAGGGTAACAGAGCTGGGAATGGGAAACCAGAGTTGGGAACCTCGTCCTTGGTACAGGGGATGCTGCTGTTTGAGCTGCCCGAAACGTGCTCATATGGTCTCATTAAATCTTAACTATTGCCAACAGATTCAATGAGGGTGGACCATTTGAGTAATGTCTTGCCTCAACTAGGCAAGAGAAGGACAAACGCAGTCAAAATGCATTAAAACTGAAGACCAAAGCCCTACATGCAGTTTCCATTTTGGAAGTATAGGTTGACATCTTGACTGCTGCATTAAAAGTGACGGAACCTTAAGTAAAGATAACATTCAGTGCTGACCAAAGTGGAATGAGATGGACACTCTAATACTCTGCTGATGGGAGTATGATGGAAGTATAAATCAGTACCGTAGAGTATTTGGCCAAGTTTGTCTTGAACCTAAAACTATAAAGTCCCTTTGCCTCAATCCTTTTACTTCTAGGTATCTAACTTTAGGAAATACTCTGAAATACAACAACTGAGTCAACAAAAAAGGTGCATCCAGGCGAATTCTATGGTGTGTAAATTATCCCTCAAAAAAAGCTGTTGAAAATTGCTTATCACATTTTTATTTATTGGAGGCAAATGTTGAAATATGCTAAATGGTCATTCCTTTGAGGAGATCTTTAAATAGTAGTGGTTCATTCATATGACTTAAATTTGGGAAGCAATGAAAATTATATTTTTGAATATATACTTAGTATTTTTATTATGGATAAATACTCATGCTATGTTTGTATAGTATTTATCAGAAGACGCATGATAAAAATTGTATGTAAAACATGATTTCTGCTTTGGGAAATAATGAACAGTTAAAATGATTAGTAAGTGATAAACCAGCCTGGTGACTAGCATTGATTATTATTGGGTGATAAGATTATCTACTCATTGTCCATACATTTATTTATTCAATTAACATTATTTGATTTATTTTAAACCCTTGTATTTTCAAAGTGTTCTTCAATAAGGATTAATTACTGTTATAAATCAGGAAAAAACACATCAATGGAGGTCAGAGAGGGAGTCCTGGTGGTGTAGTGGTTAAGCACTTGGCTGCTAACTGGAAGGTTGGAGGTTCAGACCCACCCAGTGGTTGCAAGGTAGAAAAGACCTGGAGATCCCCTTCTTTAAAGATTACAACCTAAGAAACCATATGGGGAAGTTCTACCTTGTCACCCAGGATCGCTGTGAGTTGGGATCAACTCCATGGCACTTAGCAATACAACAGAGAAGCCTGAGGAGTCCTCATACGCGTGAGGCTTGGTTTTCTCAAGGCATTACCACCTGTGGAACTCTTTTTCAGCAGAGTCAACTACAGTCCAGCTATACTTGTAATCGAAGTGTTACAACCACGGAATTTGCTCAGGACAGTGGCCTGTGGTGAACGATTGGTATAATAGTCCAGCCCTTGCTGCCTGATACCTTCTCATGGTCAGGTCCTCGGTTCCAGTCTAGGACGTACCTGGTTTGCCATACCTTGTTAACTCCATTACTCAGCTCTCTGAATTGCAACAAACATTTCTTAGACAAAGCCACTTGCATCACTGTATGGTAGCTGACACTTCATAATTCCTAAGGGAAGGCATGTAGAATTAGGCTAAATTTCCTGGATTCTGAAAGAAATGGAGAGTGATTAAGACGTTGAAATGGCTCAGGCTCTGCGGCTGTCGTTGTTGGAGGAAGAGATACCTGTGTCAGGTGCAAAATGTAATAGCCCTGCTAACCCAGTCCCTATCTTCTGGGACATTTCTAATTCACACCTAACTCGGAAACCTGCTCTAAATTGAAAGATTCCAGAGTGTGCTGGTTGAGGATTTTCTTTCATCTCAAATGATATCATTTTTTTCTCATTTAAAATTCACTCTGAATGTTCTAAAGCCGAATATTGGGCTTAGATGTTTCCATAATAAATTAAAAAAAAAAAAAAGTATTTACTCTCTGCTACTCTCTGTTCTGGAATTTCTGAATTCTTAATTCTGTGGATGGCTGGAAGGCAGGCTGTGGAGCCATTGTCATATATCTTGGGACTGGTCTTTGTTTAAACCAGGGTTTCTCTGGAGGTAGGCTGCAGACCATCTGCCTCAACATTACCTGGGGGCCTTATCTCAAAGGAAGCTTCTGGGGTGATAACCCAGGCCTTCTACACCTGGGGACAGGCTCTGAGAAGCTGTCCTTGTAAATAGCCTCATGGCGATGTGAGGCTCCCTACAGCTTGAGAAGCACTGGATTCCATCTTCCCCAATTTCAGATTGTTTTCACTCACTAAGGAGTCCCTGGGCGGGGCAAATGGTTAAGCACTCATCTACTAATGGAAAGGTTGGTGGTTTGAATCCGCCTAGAGGTGCCTCAGAAGAAAGGCCTGGTGATTTACTTCTGAAAAATCATAGCCATTTGAAAACCCTTTGGAGCGTAGCTCTCTCTGACACACATGGGGTGTGGCGTGCTGACTTGATGGCAACTAGTTTGTTTTGTTTTCTTTTTTTTGGTTTTTACTCCACTATCCCTGTTCTTTGCTTCTTAACAGCTTTCTTGACAGATAGTCACATTCATATTCAGAAAGGCGGGTACACATTCTGTCATCACGGAGCCAACAGACGTGGATGTAGACTTGGCTTTCAAAGTGTGATTCCTGAACCAGAAGAATCACCTAAAGTATGTTAGCAATGCATTCTCTTGGGCCTACCCTCAGACTTTCGGGATCAGAGGCTAAGGGTGGGGCCCAGCAGTTTGTGCTTTAAAACCCATCCGGGTGATCCTGAAGCATTCTGAAGTTTGAGACTCAGTGTTGTAAAGTGTAAGTTTTCAGCCTCCCAGCCCTCGCTATGTATCTCCATTTATTTAAACTCTCCACCTTGCCACTTGCTATAAAGGATGAGACGGCTCTTTTCTGCAGACCACAATTCCTTTTAGAGAATCTCACTGACCTAAAGATCCACAAGAGATTTTGAAATCAATGTCATAGGCAAATGATGTCTTTAAAACAGGTAATAGTCCTACCAGAAAGGTGTCTGCTCTTAAAGAGCACCATCGCGATAGCACCAAACCCACTGGTCTTTAAATTAGATGATTGGTTTCTAAGTTAAATCTAGTTGAGAGAATGTTGGTTTTGCCATTTACTAGCTGTGTAGTTTTGGGCAAACTAAAGAATATCTAGGAGTCTTCCTTTTCATATCTGAAAAAGGATATAATGATAGCACCTTCCTTTCACAGGGCAATTTTGAGCACTCATGAAGCAATGAATAGAAAGTGCTTTGATGAGAGCCTGGTACTCCAAGCACCAAAAGAATGTTCTGAGGATAGGGACTGAGGTTTTCTGACTCTCAGTTCCTCAGTTTAAACTGGGATTCATTGTAGTACCTAAAAGCAGCGAGGTTCAGCAATAAAACAGAATTGACTGGCTTTCTGTAGCCATAAATCTAATGTCCTCCTATGGAAGATGAAGGGAGGCAGACTGGACCTCCCACCAAATGCCCAGCCTCTAAAGCTGGGTTTAGAGCATATTAAGTGCTTGATGAATAAATACGTGTGCCATTGATCAGTAGCCAAATTTTACAAAGGGAGCTACTTTCAGAGTCCAGTTATATATATGTTGGTAGTTTGTGTCAAGTCAACTCCGACTCATGGGAACCCCACGAACAACAGAACAAAACTTTGCTCAGTCCTGGGCCGTCTCCCTGATCGTTGCTGTGCTTGAGTCCATTGTCGCCGCCACTGTGTATTTTGGATGCCTTTTGACCTTGGGGGGCTCGACTTCTAGCACTGTATCAGATAATATTCTGTTGTGATCCCTAGGCTTTTCATTGGCTAATTTTCAAAAGTAGATCTCCAGGCCTTTCTTCCTAGTCTATCTTAGCCTGGAAGCTCCACTGAAACTTGCCCACCATGGGTGCCCCTCTTGGTATTTGAAATACCAGTGGCATAGCTCGCAGAAGCACAGTGACACACAAGCCACCACAGTGCAACAAACTGACAGACAGGTGGTGAAATTGCCTGTGTATTCCTTGTTCAATGTTCCCAACAACCCCATAAGGAAGATCTAATTATTCATCCCATTTTACAGAGCAGGAATCTCAAGCTCAAAGAGAGAGTAAATGGACTAAGGTGAACGAGGGTGGCACATTCAGGTTATCTGACTTCAGTGTTTCTATGCTTAATTACTCTGCTGCTGTAGCCTCTATGTGACCTTGGCTGGTAATTTCTAGCAGTAAGCAACTGAGATGGGGAAGGTTAGAAATAATTTTTTTTAACACCTATGGTAAACACAGAAAAAGAACTTATGCTCCTGGATGAATCAGTGATACTTTTTTTTATTCAGTAACTGCAAACGAATAAAGTCCTAGCCAAGGTGAGGGAAGAAGAGGCTTTTTATTTGGTTGTTAATATTATTTTTAAATGATTTTCTTGTTAAATATAATACCGAATAACACATAGAGCAATTGTGCTGCTCAGTGCATTACGGTAAGGGCGACCCTCTTAAACCACCATCTCTGTGAGAAGGTAGGACCTGGCCAGTCATTTGGGAGCCCCTGCTAGCCCCTTCCCTCCAAATGATCATATCCACTCTCCTGGCTGGTACAGTGACCTCGTTGCTCTGTGTGCATCCCTGTGTTTATTTTGGTAGGCCTTTCACATATCTTATAATCTATAGGTAGCCCCATTACACCTGCTCCTTAAAGAAACGGGCTCATTTATCCTATAATACAGGGTTTCTCAACCCTGCACTCTTGACATTTCGGGCTGATAATTTTGGCTCCGGGAACAGTCCTGTGCATTATAGAGCATCCCTGGCTTCTACCCACTAGATGCCAGGAGCAACCCCACCCACCCCAAATCATGACAATAAAAAATATCTCCAGAGATTGCCAAAAGTCTCTTGGGAGCCCATATTGCCTCCAGCCAATAACCACTGCCATAGAATTTCCCACAGTCTGGATTGCAGCCCTCCGATGTAGTCTGACATGTTCCTCTATTTCCTTAATTTTCTGTAAATGTGATATTGTATCAGAGACTTAATCAGAATCGGGTTCAATTTTTATTTTATTTATTTATTGCTAGGACTACTTCCTAGGTGGTGGCATGCACTTCCCTCTGGAGGAACGTCATGTCAGCGATTTCTCTTTTTGTGTTGTTAGCTGCCATTGATGCCTAGATCCTTTGTTAAAAAAATAAAATAACATTGCCTTTGAGTCAGTTGCCACTCGTGGAAACCCCACTTGTTACAGAGTAGAACTGCTCCATAGGGTTTTCTTGGCTGTAATCTTTATGGAAGCAAATCGTCAGACCTTTCTTCTGTGGTGCTGCCATGGGTGGGTTCAAACCAGCAACCTTTAGGTTGGTTAGTAGTCTAGCTCAAACTGTTTGTGCTGTCCTGGGCCCTCCAGATTCTTTGTTAGTGGGCTGCAAAATGCTAATATTTAAATCCCATCAGAAACTCCAGTGGCATATAGGTTAAGAGCTATGGCTGCTAATCAAAAAGTTTGGCAGTTCGAATCCACCAGGTGATCCTTGGAAACCCTATGGGGCAGTTCTGCCCTGTTCTGTAGGCTTACTATGAGGCGGAATTGACTCGATGGCAACAGATTTGGGTTTTTTTTTTTTTTTTTGGTTTGTCATCATTTATTTGTGAAAACATTTGAACAAAGAGAAACCATGTCTCAACTAGTACTGTTTGAATGGGAAAGGTAAGATACATGTTTTCCCTTTATTTATCAGTTTTTTTTTTTTTAACATTTCCCTGGCATCTTCAGAAGGTAACCAATCGAGACTTTTTAAAAATAAAAATAAGAATTCATGGCTTTATTGATGTCCGGATTATCCCATTTTTGTCAATGAATGCTCCTTTGTATTCACTCCTGAGCCCTCTTGACAGGCCCTGGTAGTCTCTGACAGCTCCTTCTTGCTCTCTGTTGGTGCCATGGTATTTATTCTAGGCTCTTCTACACATTTCCTTCCTCAGGCCTGGAATCAGCCATTTCTCCCAGAAGCTGTTTTCTTTTGCAGAAAGTAGTATTTCACGACTGCAGTTTGTGTGCCAGGAAGAAAATTCCTTTAGGAAAAAAAAACAAAATAAGTCTCTTTCATTTCCTTTTCACCTTGTGTACCTTCTCATTTGATCCTCCGAACATGCCCATTCCTATGTTACAGGTGAAGAAAGCAAGACTCACAAAGGTTATGTATCCTGTTAAAAATTTCAGAGCTGATGTGGTTTGACTCTGGACTGAAACTCAGACCTCCCTGATGCCAAAATCCATTTTGTTATCCACGTTGTATTCTGTCTTTAACTGGGTGTTAATTCAGTTTTGAATGGATGGACATAAAAAGATGATGCTAGAAGTTTATTAGTGAATGAGTCTCTCCTTCCAGGAAGCCTCGTTCTCCTGGAAGTCTATTGAAATTGGACCTCGTATATCACATTCAGGTTGAGGCAAGAGACGGCAGAGCCACGACTTTGGTGTGGACTGCAGGGGTCTAGTGGGATGCCAGGCGTCCAGCCTGCCTCCTCGACTGGCTGGTGATCTGGTCTGCGTTCTCTTCACTTGTGCCCAAACTCTGCTTGACAGCTGTTTCTCACAAGCCGACCTCCCTGTTCCCATGATGAGGGGTCCACTGGTCCTCCTAGCCTCATGGACAGTGTAGTGGCCTATGGGACTCTTAAGTCTCAGCCTCTTCCTCTCCACCCAGCTATTACTGGTTAAAGCATGAGCTTCCCAGTTGGCACTGGCAGAGAGAGCTCTGCTGGGCCCTGTGGTTGGCACCATGTCAGAGAGCCACTGGGAGGAATTTAACCTGGCAAAGCCCAAGAAGCCAAACTCTCATGAAAGGGATGTAGGAGGACGAATGGTTTTGTGGTTTACTCCAGGAGGGTAGGGGTGAGGATCTCCTGTCCATGGATTCCCTGTGGGCCCTTATCCAGGTGAGAAGGGGAAAGACTGTTGAATGAGGTGTGACTGAGAGGGGAAGCAGCAACACTGGCGAGGTACTTGGTACGGAGCTTGGACCAGCATAGGTTGTCAGTACCTTCTCTCCCTCTTGCTCAGCTCCCCTCAGGCCTGTGGTGTAGACTCTGTGTGAAGTTTCCCTGAATTTATTCTGTGTTCAAACTACAAATCACATTGATGTTTGCAACACAAATTGACTTGAGGACACATAAATATACTATATAGCTATTTGAAATTGGTAAGTTTATTTCAGAAAATATTCAGAGTGAACATTTTTGAGTGATGGGATGCCCTTGTAGTTTGCAGTGCACAAAAAATACTGGGGTTCTCTTAAGGGATTCTGGGTTTTGATACTAACAAATAGCATTCTGCTTTGATAGATGGCCTAAGTTATCTACCATTTGATAGACCCTATTGCATTGCAAGGAGCCCTGATAGTGCAAAGGTTAAATGCTCGGCTGCTAATTGAAAGGTTGGCAGTTCAAACCCTGGCAATCCGCTTCCATGAAGGTTACATCCTAGAAAACCCTATGAGGCAGTTCTACTCTATCATATAGGGTCGTTATGAGTTGGAATCAACTCAACAGTATACAACAACAACATTGCTTTGCATTCAATAGCAGATGCTACCTAGCCCATTAGGTGTGCTGTCATATGACTGTCACTATACTGAAAGACTCATCCATGGACTCCCAATAGATTTTTATAGCAATTTGCAGAAGATGTAGTTTGATGGCTAGATTTAAATATTTACGACGAATATTTAAATACCGAATATAGAGAGGCATATATATATGCACATATATGCCTTCTTTTGTGCAATATTAAATATGTTCAACATACATAAATTACATGAATTTAAATATGTAAAGTCAAATGATTCGAGGGTTTATTTTTACTAAGAAAATACAATCCCATCCAATTCGGCAAAGATTTACTGAGTGATGACTGTATTCTCATCACTGCCATTGCATAAAATGCTGGAGGTACAAAGATACATAAAGTAGGACACTGGCCCTGACAGAAGTCTTGGTACATCAGGGAGCCAGGCATGAAAGAAACAATCATAAAGGAAAAAAAAAAAAAAATCACAGAGAAAAGAACAGACAAATTAAATTGCCAGCTTTGTTCCAACAAAAATATCGTAAGCAAAATTATGACTAAAGAACAAATCTGGGATATACAAAACAAATATGACCTGCAGATGTGTCTGAATATCTGAATATATAAAGAACTCCTGCAAATATGTTAAAAAAAAATTTCTCTGATGGAAAAGAAGGGATGGACCTAGCCATACAATTCCCTGACAACCAGTAAATGAATATGCACACACACACACACACACCATGCTCTCATGAAGAATCCAAATGTGTTAAAGAGAACTTCAATCAACAATGTGTGTATCCTGCTTTAAGTTAATAATGTGTGTATCTGTGGGTATAAAAAAAAAAAATTTTTTTTTTTTAGGGGACGCTATATGTCTCTTGGTGGAAAGAGGAGGGTATAATGGGCATTCTGCTTTAATGCTAGTGAGTGTGTTAATTAAAACGTCTTTTATGGAAAATAGTCTACAATTTGTACTTAGAGGTTTACAATTACACTGCTTTTGACCTAGTAATTTTACTTCTAGGTGTCCATTCTGAAAGAGTAAGCAGGTATATGTAGATAGAGATTAATGCAAATTAAGTTTCCTTCATTGTTATTTATGATAGGAGAAATATAAAATTACACAGTAGGCCAGTAGTAGGGGGATGAATGGTTATATAGCCATACATTCTGACAGGCAATTACGCAACCATTAGAGGCTGGATTTCCAAAGAAAGTTTGAAATTGTAGCTAAGCTTGGAAACCAAGAACAACTGGATTACACCGTGCTGGCACAGATGATTAAGCGCTTGATTACTGTCGTGGATTGAATTGTGCCCTCCCCCCCCAAATTTGTGTCAACTTGGCTAGGCCGTGATTCCCAGTATTGTGTAATTAGCCTATGTGTTGTAAATCCTAACCTTTATGATGTTAATGAGGAGCCTTGGTGGCAAAGTGGTTAAGAGCTGGGCGGCAAAGGAAGGTTGGCAGTTCGAACCCACCAGCCACTCCTTGGAAACCCTAGGGGCAGTTCTGCTCGGTCCTACAGATTCGTTAGGAGTTGGAATCGACTCCATAGCATGGAGTTTGGGTTTTTTTTGTTTGTTTGCTTATGGTGTTAATGAGGCAGGAGTAGAGCAGTTACGTTAATGAAGCAGGACATGATCTACAGGATTAGGTTGTACCTTGAGCCAGTCTCTTTTGAGATATAAAAGAGAGAAGCAAGCAGAGAGGAGAGGGACCTCATTACCACCAAGCAAGAAGAGTCAGGAGCAGAGCGTGTCCTTTGAACCTGGAGTCCCTATGCTGAGAAGCTCCTAGACTAGGGGAAGATGGATGACAAGGACCTCCCCCCAGAGCTGACAGAGAGAGAAAGCCTTACCCTGGAGCTGGCACCCTGAATTCAGACTTCTGGCCTTCTAAACTGTGAGAGAATAAATTTCTGTTTGCTAAAGCCATGCACTTGTGGTATTTCTGTTATAGCAGCACTAGATAACTAAGACAACTACTAACCAAAATGTTGGTGGTTCGAACCCACCATGAAAATGCTCAGAGTATATTTTAAGGCAGGGACCATAGATGAGAGAGAGATCTCAACTGTTTTTAAAAATATGAAATAAATTGGAAAGAGGAATTTTTTAAAATATTTTTTTCCAAACTTTTGATGATAACTATGTATTATTTGATTGGAAAATATGGATAAATAAAACCTGAGAAGTATACTGATAACCATTATGCAGTGTGAGATAATTATACAAAAGGAAGAGAAGTTTCCTGGAGATTGATCAGTTAACTCTGCTTGATGAATCAGGCAGAGAAAGCTGGAGAAGAGAGATGTATTTTAATAGAGAAGAGAGATGGATTTTAAAGACTGAGGCATAATTTTCCAGTGCACAAGGAAAATAGGGTCCTTTCAGGACCTTCGGAAGCCTGGGTTGTGCAAATGACTGAAACATAAACATAGCTGGCATGTTCAAGGCAGGAGATGGATCTGGTGTGACGGGGCAGGGACTCTGAGGGCAGAGGGCTCAGAAGAATCCAGGAAGGTCCAAGCATCAGGCTGTGAAAAGCTTTCCACTTTCAGGGCATGCTAAAGCGTTTGGATCAAGCGACATTTAAGCATCAAAACCTAATCACAGAATCTGGGAGACTCACAGCTGAATGCTGATTGGAAACACACACACACACACACACACAGCATGCACACACACAGTGTAAGATAAATTCCATCACAAGAATTACACGTATACATGTAAATAGATGCACAAATAATTTTTAGAAAACATCTTGAAAAAAAAAAAAAACTCAATGTTTTTCCAGTGATAAAATCCAAGGCAAACCATGATAGAAAAAAAAAAAAAAATTAACTTACATAAAAATACTATTTACTTCCTCTCCTATGGCCAGCTCCTTCTTGTCCTTCAAGTCTTTCCACCCTTAAAAAGATTTGTCGAAGTGGCGTTTCCTGACCAAGCTTCCCATAGAAGCTATTCTTTCTTACCCGCTATCTATTAGTAATCACGACTTAGATTGTAAGTTTCATGCAGACAGAGAGAAATCTACTGTATATGCCGTTGTATCCCCAGCACCGGGTATGTAGTACATGCTCATTGAATCACTGCTACCTGAATGAATCTCATGATACCTGTGTACATTAATGTTGTTGTTGTTAAGTGGCTGTCCAGTTGGTTCCGACTCAGCGACACTCTGTGCGCCATGCTCATAATCGTTGCTATGACTGAGCCCATTGTTGCAGCCACTGTATCAATTCATCTCGTTGAGGGTCTTCATCTTTTTCGCTGACCCTCTACTTTACCAAGCAAGATAATCTTTCTCCAGGGACTGGTCCCTCCTGATAATGTGTCCAAAGTAAGTGAGACAAAGTCTCGCCATCCTCACTTCTAAAGAGCATTCTGGCTGTACTTCTTTCAAGACAGATTTGTTCGTTCTTCTGGCAGTCCATGGTATATTCAGTATTTTTTGTCAATACCGTAATTCAAATGCATTGATTCTTCTTCAGTCTTCCTTATTCATTGTCCAGCTTTCACATGCAAGATTGAAAATACCATGGCTTTGGATCAGGCACACCTTAGTCCTCAAAGTGACATCATTGCTTTTTGACACTTTAAGGAAGTCTTTTGCAGCAAATTTGTTCTTGACTGCTGCTTCCATGCAGGCACTCCTTGGAAACTCTATGGGGCAGTTCTACTTTGTCCTATAGGGTCGCTGTGAGTCGGAATTGACTTGACGGCAGTGGGTGGGCTGCTTCCATGGGCACTGATTGTGGAACCAAATAAAATGAAATCCTTGAACTTCGGTATTTTCTCCATTTATCATGATGTTGCTCATTGGTCCAGTTGTGACGATTTCTGTCTTCTTCCTGTTGAGGTGTAATCCATCCTGAAGGCTGTGGTCTTTGGTCTTCATCAGTAAGTGCTTCAAGTCCTCTTCACTGTCAGCAAGCAAGGTTGTATCTGGGTAACGGAGGTTGTTAACAAGTCTTCCTCCAATTCTGATGCTGCCTTCTTCTTCATAGAGTCCATCTTCTCAGATTATTTGCTCAGTGTACAGACTGAATTAATATGGTGAAAGGATACAACCTATGGTGAAAGGAATATAACCGGGGACAGATTAACCAGTAAGCATGGTGTGCACGGTTTACAATAACCATAGTAAGCACAGTCTTGATTGTGTTTAGTACTAATCTGTAGTGCATGTGAAATTAGTAACCGAACACAATTAAGCCCATGCGAACCTTGCTTATTGGGCGATCCTTCCCTGAATACAACTTGGATACCTTTCTTGGTTTTATACCACGTGGTATCCACTTGTACTCTTTGAACAGCTGCCTCTTGATCTATGTACAGGTTCTGCATGAACACATTTAAGTGTTCTGGAATTCCCATTCTTCACAATGTTATCCATAATTTGTTATGATCCACATAGTCGAATGCTTTTGCATAGTCAATCAAACACAGGTGAACATCTTCCTGTTATTGTCTGCTTTCAGCCAGGACCCGTCTGACATCAGCAGTGGTGTCTCTTATCCCATGTCCTCTTCTGAATCTGGCTTGGATTTCTGGCAGCTCCCTGTCGATGTACTGCTGCAGCCGTTTTTGAATGATCTTCAGCAAAATTTTACTTGCCTGTGATATTAATGATATTGTTTGATAATTTCTGAGTTCTGTTGGTTTTGTCAAAATTCATCCAGTTATTTTCTATAACTCCCCATAACTCAGACTACTCAGGCATATTGAGCTGGGGTGATGTCACTTTTCATATGTAAATTGTTCGTTTTGGAATTGTTACTAAGTTTAAAAAGACCAACTGGATTACAGTGCTTTCGTAAATGGTTAAGCACGGGACTAACTAAAAGGTTGGTGGTTCAAACCCACCCAGAGGCAACTCAGGAGAAAGGCCTGGAGATTTGTTTTTGAAAGGTTGTTTCTTTCGGGTGCCTTCCAGTCGATTCTGACTCATAGCAACCCAGTGTGACAAAGTAGAACCGACTCATAGGATTTTCTTGGCTGTAATCTTTATGGGAGCTGATCTCCCATTTTTTTATGAACTACCGACCTTTTGGTTAGCACCCAGGAGCTTAAACTTTGTGCCACCAGAAAACCCTGTGGAGTGTGGTTCTACTCTGCAACACATTGAGTCTCTGTGAGTCAGAATTGACTTGATAGCACCTAGTCTGGTTTACTAGTTTCAGGTCAGGAGGCCGTCAGGGTCCTAGTTTACCCTCTACCACACGTTCCCAAAGTGCCATTAGTTCTGCTTTGTTCCCGCAGTTTTCTTCCCTGTGAAATGAGGACCTGGAAAGTGTCTGGGTTGTTGATTCCAGGATCCTGCCAGGCGAACCTCTGTTGTTTTACCTGCTTCATGATATTTAACGCCAAGTTCAGCAGAAAAGCAACACCTGATAAATGCTTGATGGTTTATTTGTTAACATGTCTATTAGATTAAAATTTATTTTATTTTCAGAGGAGAGCACCATCCTATAATGTTTCTGGAAGACTCTGGAAGAAAAATCAGCTGCTTCCAGTGGAGGTGGGGGGCGTTGTTCAACTGTATTTAATGTAGAGGGTGTGTGTGGTGGTTTCTTTGGGGGACTCTGTAGGTCTCTGCTGGGGGAATGTTGGTGGTGGTGTTGGGTGCCTTCCAGTTGATTACAGCTCATAGTGACCCCAGGAGACGGAGTAGAACTGCCCCAGAGGGTTTTCTAGGCTGTAATCCTTTTGGGAGCCAATAGCCAGCTCTTCCTCCTGAGGAGCTGCTGGGTGGGTATAAACCCTTGACCTTTGGGTTAGTACCGAGTCCTTAATTGGTGTGCCACCAGGCATCTTTCTGTTGGGGCAATAGTGTAACATGGAGTCATGTCTTCACTGATGACGATACTGAAGTTGTCCAGTCCCCCTGGAATAGTAACCATGTCTGCTGTCACCAGGAATAGGAATGTGTCACATGTCTCCAGCTGAAGGTAGAGGCTTTGGAGCTCAGTAAGTACGTGTGTATTTACCCTCCAGGAGAGATCCGTGAATTGCTTTTCTATACGTGCAAGCAGCAGAATGAGGGCAAGAAAGTGTAAGGTCTTACAAGCAAACATCACCAGAGATTGGCCTTTCCAGATATTACCACCAGTGTCAGTGAGATTTCTTTGATTTTTCATGTTTCCAGAATATATAAAGACAATTTCCGGAAGGATGAACAGACAATGCCATGATTTGCTTTCAGTGATAATGCATCTCATGGGGGTAAAGACGAGGCTTATTAGAGCCAGTGATTAAACCAAACCAAACCCACTGCCGTGAAGTCAAACTCCAACTCATGGCAACCCTGTAGGACAGAGCAGAACAAGCCGACTGCCACATCTTTCTCCTGCGGAGCAGCTGGTGGGTTCAAATTGCCAAGCTTTCAGTTAGCAGGAAACACTTCAACCACTACACCACTAGGGCTCCCTTGAGCAAGTGATTATAGTCCACGAATCAAGGGATGAACCTAATTGCCACCTTCTGCTTCGGAAACACCTCAACTAAATGCCTCTATGTTTCCCTCTCTATGAACGAAGTCAACGTGGGTGTTAAGCACACAGAGAACGTACAGGCGCATTTCTGGCTGACCTAAATTGAAGGGAAAGTATTTGAGAGGAGTCCACTTTATCCTTGATGTGACGAGGTGAGATGCTGCAAAGTCTTGAAGATGAGCAGAATAGCAAACTGGGTAACGTTAAAGTTGTTTTATACAGTCCATCTAATATTTGTGAAACTTGATCTTGCTGAGTTCTTTAGCTGTGTAATGACTTAATATGTAATTTTAAAGCATGTTGTGTTGATTGTATAGTCCATGCAGTGCCTTTTAAGGTAGCTTGTAATTCATTTTATTCACTGCCTTGACTACAAGAAATATGTTAGAATAACGTGTGGGTGAGATGTAGTATTTGTTAATTTTATTTTTTCTTTTTCTTATCTCAGTTGCCATTGTGTTTTGGTACTAGAGTGCCGCTTTTATAATTAGGCCATGCAATATACCCATTTTCATTAGTATTAATTATCTTCTTTACATCAGATTTTCACTTTTCTTCCGCATGTGCCTTACAATAAAATATTTGTCTTCTGGAGTTGGGAAAGGAAGATACACACATGTAATGCACTTGTATGTCATACTAGGCTTTTTCTTCCATAATCTCATTTTATCCATGTGTAATCAGCCCCGGCTGACAAAGGCTAAGTGCTTGCTGCTAACTGAAAGGTTGGTGGTTGAAACTTACCCAGTGGTTCTGTGGGAGAAAGGCCTGGCAGTCTGCTTCCGTAAAAGATTACAGCCAAGAAATCTTAGGGGCAGTTCTACTCTGTCACCTGGGGTCGCTATGAGTCGGAATTGACTTGGTGGCACCCAGCAGCAACCATCCTCAATCAAGATACTTATGCCCATTTTTGTTGGATAAGAAAACTGACATTTAGAGATCCAGGGATCTTCAGGTGTTCCTGCATTGGAGTAGTGGAGTAGGAAGTTAGGTAAGCTGTTGTCTTTACTTCTCAGTGAGCTTTACATGATGGGTTTGGTAAGGGATAAAAGCCAATAGAATTTTTGTTTTTCCTTTAGAAATAACATGATGCAATGGAAAACGTGTAGAGTATGCGCTCAGGCAGATTTATGCCTCTGCTACTTGATACAAGTGGCTTGTGTGCTACTAGGATCCGTAAGGTTGGTTGTTGAAACCCACCTAGCGGTACTGTGGAAGAAAGTCCTGGCAATCTACTTCCATAAAAATTAAAGTCAAGAAAAGCCTGTGGAGCAATCCTACTGTATAACACATAGGGTCTCCAAATGAGTCAGGATTGACTCGGCAACAGGTCGCTCCCTAGAGGTAGTCCCTGCGTGGTGAAAACAGTTAAGCACTGGATTACTAACTGAAACGTGGGCAATTCAAATTCACCCAGAGGCACCTCGGCAGAAAGGCTTGGTGATCTGCTTCAGAAAGGTCACAGCCTTGAAAACCCTGCAGAGCAGTTCTACTCTGAACACATAAGGTCGCCATGCTTCAGAATCAACTTGATGGCGACCGGTTTGTATTTTACTTTTTACCACCTAGATCGCTGTTGGAGCGGTTACTTAGGCTCTCTTGAGTTTCAGTTGCCGCCCCCCAAAAATGCAGGTGACATGAGCTATCTTTGCGAATGTCTGTAGAATTAGGAACACCGTACACTCCCAGGATGGGGTGTCTTTGCCTTCTTCTGCACCTACCTTGGTGTTTTCCGATGGTGAGCCTCAGTGGAGGTTACTGTGGCTGCTCCAGGTGGGGGCACCGCTCTGGAGCTCAGGTGGGAGGGCTCTCTTTTGGGCCTGTCAGCATCACCTGTGAAAGAGAAAGGAACAAGCAAAGACAGCCACACCTTTCAAGCTGAGATGCAGGAATTGGAAGAGTTTTGTAGGAAGGAAATCTTCAGGAATTGGTACAAAAGACATTTGAGCTTAACAAGCGCAGGAGTGGTGAGGCAGTCTCCATGTTCCTCTCCTGAAACGCAGTTACTGCACCTCGACGGGGAAGGCAGCTGGTTGGCAAACTCTCCACGGCACAAGCACCCTCATCTCCTACTGTCTGGGACCAGCGACTCTCAGCGCTTCCCAAAGGCGGAGCACGAGGCAGCCAGTCAGCAGCACGTCTTTCTTCCCAGACCCCCTTGATAAAAAATAGTAATAGTTACCCTGGATTGAGCCCTGTCCATAAATCAGATATGGGGTATACCAGATACTTGATTACAATCACCAATTGAACTTTAATGACAGCTCCAAGAAGAAAACCCGGTCTTTTACATTACACTGTATAGATGATGTGGTTGTTAGCTGCTGTCAAGTTGGTCCCCAGCTCATGGTTGCTGCCAGGTCCTGTGCCATCGTCATGATTGGTTGTGGAACGGACCATTGTGATCCATAGGGTTTTCACTGGCTGATTTTGGGAAGTAGATCACCAGGCCTTTCTTCCTAGTCTGTCTTGTATGAAAGCTCCATGGAAGCCTCTTCAATATCATAGCAACACACAAGCTTCCACTGAGAGATGAGTGGTGGCTGTACATGTGGGCATTGGCTGGGAATGGAACCCGGGTCTCCTGTATGGAAGGCAAGAATCCTAATAGTGAGCTACCACACCCCCTATTTATAGATGAGACAGTTTTTCAGAGAGGTTACGCAGCTGCTCCAGAGTCACACAGCCTTTGGGGCAGAGCTGGGATGTGAATTCAGGCCCATCCAACATGAGGCCATCTACACTGTCTGTGCAGCAGCTTCGTATTCAGGGCCTGCATCCTGGGAGCATGAGGCTGTTCCCATTTCACTGGCGGAGATAAATCTTCAGGGCTGTATTGTTTGCTGGGGGTAGATTCTCCTGAAATACTCTTTTGGCCATACTGTGAAAGCCAGTGATTTAAAGATCCCTGCCAAGGATCATCATAAACCCTGCTGAGACAGAGAAGTCCCTAAAGAAAAAGGATTCTTTGCAGTGGCCCACAGCCTTGAGCAATAATGTCCAGAAAAGGACAATTTGCAGCAATGCTTGAGTGAGAGCCAAGGGGCCTGTTTACGTGGGCAGGGGCACAGATGGTCCCCTAAGCAGGATTTGATGGAGAGAGCTTCCTCACCCCACATGGAGGCTGGAAAAGGGCTTTAGGGAGTGCTGTCTGAGAGGCCACTGTCACATGTGGGTTCATCTAATCCTCTGCCTGAGTTCACCAGTTGCTCTGTCTCTTTCAGAAACAAGAAAGCTTGTCTGATATTCTGTCTTGTACCATGTGGAGATGAAAGGCACGGCTGACAGCTATTTCTCTCTAGCCTCTTTTCCCCATCCCTGTATTCGAATCAGGCTGGCAGGCCAGTCTGGCAGTGCACACCCACACATGGTGGAGAGAGGAGCAGATTACCAGCCATACAAGCCTTTCCTTCTGTGCAGTCAGCCTGCTAATATTAATATTTGCCAGGACAAGGAGCCCTGGTGGCATAAAAGTTAAGCACTCGGCTGCTAACCAAAAGCTTGACGGTTCAAATCTACCCAGTCGCTTCCTGGGAGAAGACCTGGCAATCACCTTCCATAAAGATTGCATACTAGAAAACCCTGTGGGGCAGTTCTACTCTTGGTGTTTCTACGAGTCACAAATCAACTTGGTGGCACCTAAAAAGAATAACAACAACCATGTGTAAGACACAGTTTAATGTGCCAGAGAATGCAAGATGTGAGGGAGAAGGAAAAATTGTGTGTGTGTGAGTATGCAGGTTTGTGTTTATGGATGCATCCTTCCTTACATAAGGATATTTCTGAGTACTTACATTTTTATCGAAAACATTTTAACCGTATCTTTCACGCATGGATGGAAGATGATTTAATATTGCCCTTATAATTTTTGCATTGTTCTGTACAATAATTAATAAGTTTTATAAAGAAAAATGGAGTCTCTGGGAGGTGCAAATGGTTAACATGCTCAACTGCTAACTGAAAGGTTGGCGATTCCAGTCTCCCCACGGGCACTGCAGAAGAAAAGCCTGGCAATCTACATCTGAAAAATCAGCTATTGAAAACTCTTCGGGACATAATTCTACTCTGACAGACACAGGGTCACCATAAGTTGGAATCAACTCAATGGCAACTGGTTTTATTAAGAAAAATACTAATTTGAATCTCGGACTTTATTACTCAGCTTTTACTTTTTGTTACAACGTTTCCATATCTCTCTCTCTCTAGACGCACACGCACACTTAGAAAGGCTTGGATGGGGATACACCCATGAGAGCTTCATATAAATGTTCAATTTCTTAGGTGCTTTTTTGGTCTTTGCAAAAGTAATGTTATCACTCATGTGTCGTACACATGTGTATATGAATTATATCCCAGCAATAATCCTATCAGGTAGGTGCTATTGGAATCACATTCCAGATAGAGAAACTAAGGTTCAGAGAGGCTAAGTCACTTGCCTGTGGTCACACAGCTAGTAAGTGGTAGAGCCTTAATCTGAACCCCTGGTTCCTAAAACCAAAGCTCTGAGCTCTTGCTCATCCCCGACATTTTATTGAAGGGCAGTGAAAGACAGTTAATTTGGGCATATTGGTCTGGTCCTGTTTTATTCCTCTCATCAGCAACTTGTTCCCTTTGGAGCTGGGCTTTTTGCAGTACTAACTGAAGCACGGTCCTGTCCTCTGCGGCATTCCCACCCCTGCTTCCCCAGCCTGGCAAAGGAACAGGGGAGATGTAATGTTAAATGAACTCCCCAAAGGGCGGTCACCAGGGGTCAATGGGTATTTGCTTTATGCTGTTTGATTTAGAACAAAACAAAACAACAAATGTTCCCTGCCTCTGGGTCCAAGGACTTAGCCACATATTTAACAACAGCAGCCTCCATGAATAACAAAGAGTCTCTGAGTTGTCTGAAAACAACCAGGACATCAAAGCAACACACCAAAAGGAAACTCAGGTGTTTACTTTGCCCTCCCCAGGGCCTCCCAGCGCTGTCCATGGGCCAGCAGCATCCTCCCATGCATCACTGGGCCCTTGTTGGGCAAGCAGGACCTCAGCCGCCTTCCCCAGACCTGCTGAAGCAGAGCCTGCATTTTAATAAGGCCCCCAGGTGACCTGAGCATTGCAGTGGGAGAAAATGCCTTCAGGAATGCTGGGAAAGTGGGGAACTTACCTGCCCCTCAGGGCCAGGCTGGGGTAGATGAGTGAGTCATTTGCCTCAGGCCCGGTTTAAGAGGGCTTCAAAGATGCAGTCATCGACATAAGAAATATTTAATGCAGTGTTTAAACATTTTTTTAAAAACATGTACCTGAATAGCTGCAGCCTTCTGCCTCCTGGACCCTTTGGGGAGAGGGCAGAGGAAGCTGGTGGAGGCCTGGGAGGTTTAGCTTTTTGTTTTCTCTGCGTTATCTTGATTTTCAGTAAGTGAAATTGCATTGAGTTGTTTTGATTTTGGTCTCCGTATCTCCATATTGTTGATTTTCCAGAACTTCGGTTATGCACAAAGAATGTCACGTTATAACTTGAAAATTTAAGCTCTGAGTTCAGGCGGACTGGTTAACAAAGATGGTGCTCAGGATGATGATAGTACTCGAAGTAGCTAACAGGTATCAAGGGCGTGTTACCTGTCTACTGCTGAGTGTGTTACATGAAGAAGCTCATTTCATTTTCCCAAGAACCCTATGAGCCAGGTACCATTTTTATCTCCATATTGGAGGTGAGGAGACAGAGCTGTAAAACGGTGGTGAGGTAACTTGTCTAAGGTTATCCAGATTGTCACTGGAGGAGGTAGAATTCAAATCTAGACAAGCTTGCCCCGGAGCCTGTCCTCCTTTTACCAGTTACCAGCTCCCCTTGAGGTGACATGTGTCGGAGTAGAACTGTGCTCGGTAGAGTTTTTAATGGCTAATTTTCCAGAAGTAGATTGCCAGGTCTTTCTTCTGAGGCATCTCTGAGCCTCCAACCTTGAGGTTAGTAGTCGATCACATTTACCTGTTTCACTATGTCACTAATATGCAATAAAGGTCCCTGTGTGGTGCAGCTGGTTTGCCCTCTACTATAACTGAATGGCTGGGAGTTCAAACCCACCCAGTGGCTACATGGCAAAAAGGCCCAGTGAGCTGCTGCTATGAAGATTACAGCCAAGAAAACCCTATGGAGCAGTTCTGCCCCGTAATACGTGGGGTCACCATGAGTTGGAATCAACTCAACGATACTGGGTTTGGTTTTTGTCTTGACTCTGCAATATGAGAGTGTAAAGTAAATTTACATTATTCACAGTTCTAAAGCCTATCTTTGCCTTCCTCCTTTTCTTCATCGCTGTGTAAGTATAAGGTTGTCAAGTGTCTTTTTATGCTGAAAATCTGTCCCTTTTTACATTTTCACTTTAAAATGCTCTTTCAAACAATGAAATAAGAGTAATCATTGATGGTAGTTGCTTTTTAAAAATGTCTATAAAAATCGGACAGCTATTTTCTTTTTAATTGGGAGAGGAGGGGAGGGGAGGAGATACCATTGATTCAGGGGAAGACATAAAGCTCAAGGTCCTCCCTCCTGTGTTAGGGTCCCCTGGGCCCTGTGGCCTGGGGTTACCTCTGAGCCCAGGTGCCCGATGTGGCCTGGCCCCTGCGTGCACGCCCCGTGCCTGCCTCTGTTCTGCCTGTTTTGTGGCGGCCCCTGTGCTCCTCTCTCCTGCCTGTGTCTCTGTAGGACTCATTAGCAGTGGGTGTGTGTCTCACCACAGTGGCTCATTCACAGGGCTGCTAGCAGTGCCAGGGATCCGGGGCCGCCTCTCAGGCTGTCCTGGGAGGCCATTGCTCTCGGCCGACCAGGCCAGCACACTGTCCTGGAGGAGGGAGTCCAGAACAGCGCCAGGCTGCCGCTCTCATGGCCTGTGGCCCTTTGTGTCTCCATATAAGGTGTCCCAAGATAGAAGAGAGAAGGTGCCACATGGAGGAGATAGTCTTCTGGCTGAATCTTGCCTCCCAAGGAAGACTGTAGGCGGCTAACTACAGCACTGTGACCTTCGATGGTGGAGTGAGTAGGCACTGGATTTCCTAAGCCTGGCCTCATGTCTGCCAGCCTCAATGCAGGTGCCAGTGGCGTTGCCCAGGGCAGACAAGGGACAGGAATGGTGGCGCGTAGATCTCGGCAAAGGGGGCTTGCTTCTGTGGGCACAGGCGTTGGGTTGCCAGTCCTGTTTCATTTGTGTTCTGCCCGAGCTGTAACAGCTGTCCACCCTGCACGCTTTCGCTGTTTCTGTCTTTTCTGCACCGATGTGATCGTCCCTGGGTCCAGGGTTTGTCTTTATTCCGGCTGGGCTGCTGCTGCCAGAGCCATGGCTCAAGCACTTGGCCCGGACTGCGGATACTTGTGTTAGGACTTTCTGAAGGTTTGTTCTGGTTTATCTGAGAAAGAAGTGGCGGGGACTGGGTCTTACTGCCAGATTGTTGTGTTTGGGGACATGTGTTTGGGGCACTATTTCCATCTTCTGTCTTTGTCTGGTCTCCTCCTCATTAAATCTTCCTGGGTGTGTAGACTTGACTACCAATTGCTGCCTGACCTAATTACAGAGACCCTCTTACTTATTAGGATAAATAGATCATAATGGTTTGTTCACTGTGACTCAAAATGGACTGTGCTATTTTAGAGTTATTTGTACCTCCTTGGAGCGTGTGCATGTACGTGTGTGTGTATATATGTATGTGCATGTGTGTATGTATATATTGCATGTGAGTGCATGTATGTGTGTGTGTGTGTGTTGAGCAGCTGCCTAACCGAAGGCTGACATTTCCCATCGTTATATTGAGGCGTTGCTTTCGGAAAATAGTCCTGTGGTTTTTGTACAGAATGGTTAATGGGTTTGCTGGTTTCGCCACCTCGGTCTCCTTTCATTTTCCACTTGGAACGGTTTCTCTTGAGCACTGGTTCTCACATTTTCTGCTCTGGGTGTCAGCTCTGTTTGCCTCCCTTCTGCCAAAGGGCATCAGGGAGTTGCTCAAAGGACCTTTTGGACTGTTTGCTCAATGAATGAAGAGTCCAGTCAGGCCAGTTACGAGAACAGCCCATGTCTCCAACTGGTTCCTGCTGCAGCGTCACTGGGCCATGACTCACGCACTTGGCTTTGCCCTGCCAATCTCAGAAGGCACGTGGGAGGTTGATGTCAGTGGATTCCAGAGGCTGTGACCTTTTCATCACCGTTTTACCCTGTACTTTGAAAGGTACTCTGCCCAAACAAACTATATTTTAAAGTAATAACCAATCCATTTTCCCCTTTTTAATTAATCATATGTGCATAATTGCCAATCATAGCTTCTAATCAGTATGAGTTAATCAGAGCCAGCATTTTTTTGTTTTTTTATTTACTGAGTACCTTCCATGTGACTGGCCTATGCCAGGTGCTACAGATAGGAGAGTGAACAAGATTCAACCTTATCAGGAGTTTCCAATATATAATATTCTCATCAATGGATCATTTTAATTGGGGTAAAATTTACTAAGCACCCACTGTGTGTTTGGAGTGGTGGCAAGTACCTTGCAAATATCAGCTCCTTTGACCTTTTTTTTTTTGACCTTTAGAGCAACCCCGCCCCTAGAGTTAAGTATTTGAGATGTCGTTTTCCAGATGAGGAAACAACCTCACAGGGGTTGAGTCACTCTCTCAAAGCATGCATTTAATTACAAGGCAGGATTTGAATTCGGGAGTATCTGACTCTTGGGGACCCATGGGATTATAGACGCCAACTCCCTACATTCCTTCCATCCCCTCCCTACTGGACAGCTGTTTGCTTTGTGGGCAGGGGGAACACCCTATGTTCTTGCCATGTTCCATGGCTTCTGTTGGGTTTAAGGTCTCTGGGAACCTTGGGTGCAGATGAGTCTTTTGCCTTGTAGAATAAGGGTACTCTAGCTTTCTAAGACATTAAGCTTACTTAACCTCCTGATATTTTTAGGTGGGAAAACTGAGGCTCTGAGTGGCAAAGAGAATTGCTCATAGCCACACAGCAGCAAGGCCTGGTCTTGAACTCAGCACTCTTCATACATAGGCTGGTGGTTTTGGTCATGAGCTTGTTATTGGCTAGATGACAAGTCTCAAGCGGTTTTCTGGGTCATTCTACCCAGGCTTGATGTAAGAGCAGACAAACTGAGACACAATGCAAGCTCACTAAGGTCGAGGGTCTAGTCTTGTTTACTGCCGTGCCACTAGTCCCCAGCAGAATCCCAGGCTCGTGGTAGGTACTCAGCATGTGTGTGTTGGATGAATGTCATGGACAAAATGAAGGGCCTTCAGAGGTAATCTTCTCGTGCTATTTGTGTGGTAGTTGCTGGTTTCCCGTCTTGGATTCTCCAACACCAGAAAGTATTTTAGACTCAAATTGAAGGTATCAATATTTAATTTGACACTTCGGTCATTCGGTATCATAAACTATTTTCCTGTTGCTATTTTGGCATAAATTGGCTGGGTCTTTTGGCATCTCCAGGCTGAGTAGTTTTTCCTGGCCATACAGGAAAGCAAGGGAAAGTACGCTGAAATCAGCCTCCTTGTTCACTTTGATATCTACCCTGAAAAATAGCTATTTCCTGTTTCATGATAAGACCTTATTAAATTAGCTATTCTTGTTTCTAGGATCCCTAAAAACCCTGTTGCCTTCAAGTTGATTCCAACTCACAGAAGACAAGAAATGTTAAACAATTATTTAAAAAAAAAAAAACTGGGAAGGAGAGAGAAAGAATCACCCTTAGTTCTTCTGCTCTGACTCATAAATCGCCCTTATTCTCCTTCTCCTTTCAGGACTTCACCTATTCAGGGATAGACATGCATTGTTGTGATTGGAGTAGAGATTTTATTTCGTAACGAACAAGCTTGAAATATTCCAGCATATTTTTCTGCACTGCTTTACAATGTTCATAATTACAGCTTTGGGAAAGGGCTGCTATCCCATGTAGGGCCCGTACCTTGTTTTATTTAAACATTATCCTATTACAGCAATGCCATTTAAATTTACATGAATGTAGGGATGTAAGTCTTCCTGGGACTCTGGGTGAAATTGAATGGGATTGTAAAAGATTTGCCAATACCTAGAGTGTCCATTCTTCAAGTCATTTTTTCCATTTGAGGCAGCTCCGTAAAGTGCCAATGCTCCATTTCCCTAATGAAAAAAGAATACTTGAAGCATCATGGAGAAACCTAGAACTGGTCAGTATCAGAATTCTTTCTTTTTCTCTGTTTTATAATTTAAATAAGTATGATGGCTTTGAAAGCAACTATGTTTATTAATTGCCAGGAATATTTTTCTCATGTCTGCAAATGGGTGGCATTTAACTGGAAGACAAAAATAATAAAAGGAATAAAAAATGAAAACTGTTTAGGAAAGGTAACCTGATCTTTGCATTTCTTTATGAAAAAACAGCCTAGAAGGGTAGAAAACTGTTCGAGTAAATCTATCTGCTCACTTTCAAGTCAAACCTGTTAGGATTAGTCCTTTAATGAAGTTTCAGGGTTTTAGGCCATGAGTCTGCAGAAAGGACCTGGTAATGAGCTGACTTGGAAGAGAAGGCTGAGAGAGCTTTCATTAACTCTGTTTGCATCATAATTTGGCAAGGTCACTGGAGAGACTCTTCTTCAGGCCACTAAAAATAGACAGCCTCATAGATCCAATCATGTCATCATCTCTCCTTTTCTTCAGTTACGTCTTCTTTTGGGATCGCTTTTCATTTCTTCTCACCACCTCTCTCCTCTGTAATTCTGCATTTGCTTTGGATAAGCCACTGCCCCCTTGTGTGTTGTGGAAGAGTGGTAGGCAGGGAATTTCAGGACCCCCATTACCTGATCTCTTTACCTGGTTAGTATCCCTTCCTGCCTGCTTGCCCGCCTTCCTTCCTTCTTTTTTTCTTCCCTCCCTTCCTTCCTCCCTCCATCTCTGCTTCCCTTCCTCTCTTCCTTTGTTCCTCCTAAACACGGCCCCTGATTCCACATGCTTTAGTGGGTTTAGCTCTGCAAAGACACTGGTACGTAGAATTCCTCAATACACAATTGTTGAACAAGTGAAAGAAAGAATAAATGAAGGAATGAATTAATGGTCAAAGCTGTTGTTAGCTGCCATTGAGTCGTCCCCCAACTCATGGCAACCCCATATACAAGGGAATCAGGCCACTGTGATCCACAGGGTTTTCGCTGGCTGATTTTCAGAAGTAGGTCACTAGGCGTTTTTCTTCCTAGTCTCTCTTAGTCTGAAATCTTGGCTCAGACCTGTTCAGCATCATAGCAACGTGTAAGGAGCCATCAGTTATCTGTTAGCAGAGGTGCCTTGGCTGGGAAACCCCGGTCTCCCTCTTGGAAGGTGAGATTTCTACCACTGAATCATCACGGCCTCCTGGTCAGAGCTGTACCAAAACCAAACCAAACTCCCTCCTGTTGAGTTGATTCCGACTCATAGCAACCCTTTAGGACAGAGTAGAACTGCCCCGTAGGGTTGCCAAGGCCATAATCTTTACGGAAGCAGACTGCCACATCTTTCTCCTATGGAGTAGCTTGTGGGTTTGAACTGCTGACCTTTTGGTTAGCAGCTGAGTGCTTAGCCACCACGCCACCAGGCCCCATTGGTCAGAGCTGTAGAAAGGCAAAATTCTAGTGAGGAAGTGGTGAGGCTGAGAAGCCCTCCGCCTTCCCAGAAACACTGCTACTTTAATACCTGCCTCTTCCTCCCTGCCCTCATACATAACTGTCCACTTCTTGGGTGTGTTCTGTCACTGTCTACTCACGTGTCTGTTGTTTCATACCTCTGCCCACATCTAAACCTGCACACCTGTTCAGAATCAGGCTCTGTAAAAAGCTAAGGAATCATTTGTCTTCCCCCGGATTCATTGTTTCTATTTTTTTTCCTCTTGATTCCAGGAATTGTATGTAGATTTTGGTAAATGAAACCCTAATACATATACAATGAGTAGATCATTAAATAGAAGAAAGGAGGAAGAAGTGGGGATTCCAGAGCCCCCAAGCTGCCTGCCCCACCACAGCCCTGCAGCAGCCTCCAGGGCACCCCAGGAATACCAGGGCTCTGCCAAGCACAGTGATAAAATCAGCGGATTAGCTCAGTACTGAGTTTTTTTTGGCGCTTCCATCCTGTGATTTGTGATGTCTCTCAAAAGTCAGGTCAGGGTCTCCATGTTTATGGTTTGCAGCAAATGCAGATGATTGTGCCGTCGGTGCTGTAGGGGCTATAAAAGCTGAGGGTGATAGTGCTTCTGCTCTTTACGACCCTACAGGGCTTGGAGGTAGTGAGCACACAGGGAAATGGGGTCCTAAAACAACACGGCATCCCAGGACTTAGGGCCCAAATGGCAGACAAAGGTTGTATGCAGCGTGTGTTGCCTTTCACCCCATCAAATATTTAATGAGCATCATCTATGTACTAGGCACGTATATGCTGGTTTAAAGGAGTCCTAAGAAGAAGAATTTTTTTTTTTTTTTTTTAAGAAGACGACGAAAACCCCGGTGTTGTAGTGGTTTAAGAGCTACCTCTGCTAACCAACAGGTCAGCAGTTTGAATCCACCAGGTGCTCCTTGGAAACTCTATGGGGCAGTTGTATTCTGCCCTATAGGGTCATGATGCATCGGAATCAACTGGACAGCAATGGATTTGGTTTTTTGGTTAAGAAGGAGACATGATCCAGTCTCTATTGTATTAACCTGTTTTAATGGTTGTGTAGTGGAAACCCTGGTGGCGTACCGGTTAAGTTCTATGGCTGCTAACCAAAGGGTCAGCAGTTTGAATTTGCCACGCGTTCCTTGGAACTCTATGGGGCAGTTCTACTTTGTCCTATAGGGTAGCTATGAGTTGGAATCGACTCAATGGCACTGGGTTTGTTTTTTTTGGTTAATTACCTATGTATCGTTGGTCACTGTCTAACTGGTTGTTCTTTATTTTTCTGTTTACTTGCAAACTCTACCACTGGATGAGGCTCTGTAAGAATAGTGACCCTGTCTATTTGGTAGCCTAGTGTCTTGACCAGTGTTGCTTAAGAAACATTTACAGAGTGAATGGTAGGCAGAGATGATGGCACAGTGAGGTATGTGTGTGGAAAGTTGGAGAGCAGAGTTATTAGGTAGCAGTATTTGGTCAGGGCCTTAAAGGGCAACAGGCATTTTATCGGGAGATGAAGAGGAAAGGGTATTCCATGCAGAGGCAAAAAGTAGGAGCAGAGGTAGGAAAGAGTGAAACAAAATGGTAAACTGAAGAAAAACAGTTGGTCTTGGAAGAAGGGGCAGCCCCAGGTAAAACTGAAGGTCAGGTGAGGCTTCCTAATGAAAAGCCTTCCCTGGGGACAGTGTGGGGTGGTGATTAGGAACAAAAGCTCTCGAGTCAGATTGCCTGGGTTTGAGTCTTCTCAAGCTGAATGACTGGGGTAAATTACTCATCTTGTCTCTCTTAGATTTCTCAGCTTTCTCATAGGGGTGATCTATGTGAAGATCCATGACAGCACAACACCTAGAATAAAGCAGGACTCAGCTGTTGTTAAAAGCCGAAGAGGTCAGCCCAAGGAGACCTTCAATGCTTTCAAACCAGGAGCGGCATGGACAGGCCCATGGCTGAGTGAGCATGCGGCAGCCGTGTGGAGGATGGGCTAGAGGGTCACTCAAGACAGGAGGCTCTATGTCCTCCAGAGAGAGGTGCTGTTGTGAGTTGTCCCCCAACTCCTTCCCTTACCTATTATTGTTGATACAGGTCCTGGAGTCTGCCCACCAACTCACGGCAACCCCATGCCTGATGGGATCATACTGTCATGAGCCATAGGGTTTTCACTGGCTGATTCTTGGAAGTAGATCACCAGGCCCTTGTTCCTAGTCCATGTTGGTCTGGAAGCTCTGCTGAAGTCTGTTCAGCATCATAGCAACACGCAAGCCTCCACGGACAGACGAGTCGTGGCTGTGCGTGAAGTGTATTGGCAGGGAATAGAACCCTGGCCTCCTCCATGGAAGGTGGGAATTCTGCCACAGAACCAGCACTGCCCAACTCCCTATTAGAGGCTCTGAGTGTTGTCAGTGTGCCAGGTCCTGTCCTGAGCTGCTGAATAATCTCAGGATGTTGTCCACCACCTTACACAGGATTGTCTCTGTGAGTACCATTGGGGTAAATAATCCTCTGCCATCAGTTTCTGGAAGATTCAGCTGTGATCTTCGCAAGAAACAAGTCTAACTTTCTGGGCAGTGTCTTGAACCTGGCCTGGTGTCCGCAGCCCCTCTGTGGGATGCACCCCGTAAGAGTGTTGGCTTCTTAGACTGGGTTTTGAGTATGGACCTTCATTCATATTGTTCTCTCATGCCATCGTGTCTCTTCTTCTCCATTTTAATATATGAAATTTTAGTACACTTTGTATTATATACATCTTTGTAGTCCAATGTGCAATCATTCATGGGGATGGGACTGGACTGGACAGCGTGTCATTCCATTGTGTATGGAGTGGCTTTGAGTCGGGGGCTGACTCCCCAGCAGCTAACAACAATGCATCTTTTTTCAAAAAAAAAAAAACTAAAACCGTTGCTGTCAAGTAGATGCCGACTCATAGCGACCCTATAGGACAGAGTAGAACATAAAACTGCCCCATAGGGTTTCCAAGGATCAGCTGGTGGATTCAAACTGCCAACCTTTTGGTTAGCAACCGATGTCTTAACCACTGCACCACCAGGGCAGCCTTAAATCCCTTTGGAATAAAACAAGGCATGCATAAAATGCATGGCATGAATCCTAGGGACAGGTAGAAGGTGGAGCCTGTGCCCAGTGAGTTTTCAACCTAGTTTCTTCTTCATGGAGACCCAGATTCCTAAAGAGTTATTAGGCTCTGCTCCCGCCTCCACCACCAAGTTGAGACTGACATTTGTCTCTCCGTAATTCCTCCTCTGTCCTTGGAAGAGAACAGGGCATTCCTCTCAGGCCTCTTATGCCCCTAATCTGACATGTGGTATATTAATGAGGACACTACAGAGACCATGGGTGCGACGACAGAGTCTGTGGCTGCTGGGGGGCTCTGAGGTTTGAGGTTGCTATGAGCTCTGCTTCTCTCCCACTTTCCACTCGGGGCCTCAGCAGTCCCCCCATCCCTAACACCATGGCCGTGGGGTGAGTCAGTGTTCCTCACCTTCAGTCGTTCATGCTTTATCTTCACCGTATCTGATCACCACCCACACTGTTATTTACTGAGTATTTTCTTTTGAGTCATTCTGCTTTTCTTAAATATTTTTTAAAGAATATTCTATCACTATCAGTGATGGAAACCAGGACCTCTTTTCAGACATAGGAGATAGCCCCAAAATAAATACGACTAAAGGGAGACAATAGAACCGAATCCACTCTGAGCCTGAGACTGCTGTCACTTTTTTAAAAAGATTTGTTCAGGAAGAGCTGAAAATGATAGAGACATTCTAGTTGCTGAGATCAGGACTGAAAGACAATTGAAAAGGGACTATCCCACTTCCTGAATCACTGTCATTTAATGCCAATAAAAATAACAATTTGCTGGGCTCTTATTGTGTCAGACATTGCACTAATATCTTTACATTTCTTCTTATTGAATCCACTGATAAATTCTTCGTGAGGATGATGTCAGCTGATATTTAGTGAACAGTAAATCTGTGCTAGAAACAATAGTGCATTTTACTTGCATTATATCATTTATCCTTACCACAACTCCGCGAGGTGTTATATGTCCATTTTACAGATAAGGAAACAGTCTTGATAAAAGATAAGTTACAAGGCTAATGAGTAGTACAGCCCCAAGTGGCAACAGGCCTGCAGGACATGAATCAGTTCCACACCCTAATAGGGACTATGCCTCCTGCCGACATCTGCCTGGCTCCACAGTTTGGCCCCTCTGCTCACTGCCTGTGTGGCGGGTGACATGCCCATTTGGGTTGGATAATGTACAGGGTCCTCTGGGCTTTCTCCAAGATAACTACTCTGCCAGGTACTGGGAAACCTGGCTGTGTATAAACAGCACCTCAAGAGCTAAAGGGGCTCCTCTTTGCCCTCATGGTCTGCTGCATATGCGGTAGTCCTCATATTGACGCCTTCATCATGGCACTGAGTCTGACCTGTGAGGTCACAGCTCATGCAGAATCCTGGAGAGGGAAAGACCCCTCGAGATGTTCTAGTTCCATGTGTCTCAGAGTGTGGTCAGATACCATGGGAGGTAGGGGATATTTTTCCAATTCCAGGATTCTCCAGTATCAGAATGGGAAAAACTTGAGCTGTCCAGTATGTCACATAAAAGCTCCCAGAGCATTTGTGTGTGTATGTGTGTGAATGCACATATAGGGAAATACATGTATATATAAAACCATATATGTATGTATATGTGTGTGTCTATGTGGATATTCATATGTATATATAGAGACAGAGCGCCCTGGTGGCACAGTGGTTAAGTGCTCGACTGCGAACCCAAAGGTGAGCAGTTTGAACCCACCAGCTGCTCCATGGGACAAAGATGTGGCAGTCTGCTTCCGTAAAGATTACAGCCATGGAAACCCTATGGGGCGTTTCTACTCTGTCCTGTAGGTCACTATGAATTGGAATCAACTTAACAGCAACAAGTTTATATATATATACACACATGTGGGTACATACATGTGTACATACTTATGTCTACACACATACACATGTGTACATATATGTGCATATATATGTGTACATAAATAACAGGGAGATTGTATATGTGTATAGGTATAGATATATAGATACAGACAGATAGATATCCCTGGGTGGTAAGAATGGTTAACCTACCTGCCTGCCAACTGAAATGTTGAAATGAAGGTTTACATCCACCCAGAGGTACCTTGGAAGAAAGGACTGGCACATACTACCGAAAAATCAGCCATTGAGAGTGCACTGATACACATGGGGTCACCATGAGTCAGAATCAACTTCCAGGTAACTGGCTATATATATACATACACACACACATATGTATATGTATAATGCACACAAACACATATATATGTGTACATATGTGTGCATGTATACAGAGACACATGCATATATCTGACAGCTGCAGGTAGAAAAGACAAAAAGGGATAAATACAACTTGCTTAAAAATCCAGACCACTTTTCTTGGCTGAAGCCGTAAGGTAGAGAGAATTAATCAGTCGCTGTAGCTGTGGAAGACCTCACAGAGCCTCTGATTTGAGTCCATCGCTCCAAGTACAGGACCATTTGTCTGTCACTTCTACACTAATGATCTGAGCCCGGTCTGGTAAGATGACCTGACTCTACACAACTGTTGACAAGGTTATTTTCTTCTTCTTCTTCTTCTTCTTAATTTTCAGTTCTTGGCGATGAAATTAGTAAAAGTAGACTTCACCTCTCACCGTGTGAAAAATTTAAAAAAAAAAAAAAAGATGAAAGTAAACGAAAGAAAGGAGTACTGGCCTTGGGGCCTTTGAGGATGTGTGTTTGTGTGTGGATACACTGGTAGATGTGCTTTGGAGGTGCGAGGTGAAAGAACAGCCTAGACAAAGCTTCATAAGACAGTAATGGATCCTAGGTATTGGCGAGGTATTTCCCCCAAGATCTTTAAGACTGTCAAAATGTGTGCACACCAGTGAAGAATATAATTCCACCAATAAAGTGCAGCAAACTATAACTGAAACATCCTAATAGCCCGCTTCGCGCCGCCCCTGAATGAGTGCTGTGTACTTAATGAGCTGTGATGAGGATACAGATAGCCTGCTAGACAGCTCCCGGGCTCTCCCCGGCCCCTGTGCGGCCAAATGCAACTCTGTGCCTGAAGAAAATTACAAATCACCACCATTGTGGGCCTTCAGAGGCTCTTGCCTGTGGGTGACACCACCGTTCCAGGGCCTCGTTCCCTTGTTTACTAACTCGTTCATTCCGAAGATACTTGGAAGCATTTAGTTTTACCTTTGTATATGCAGTATACAGTGGGCAAGAAAATAGACAGGCTCCTTTCCCTGGTGGAGCTTACGGATGATTCAAGTTTGCACAGCTTGTGTCTTCAGACTAAGTGTCTAAGACAAGGTGAATAACAAAATGACATTTTGGTCTTAACTCAGTTTTACGTTGCAAAAAGCCAGTCCCGATTAATTTTGAGAAACGTTGCCCTTGTTTATTTCTGAGCATAATGGCACCAGAGTTAACCATCTTCTATTATGTCATAAATCCATCGCATTGCTTTTGACAGGGAAGTCTGCTTTTGTTACTGTGGGAAGATAGTAGCAGGCTGTGACTTATTGCTGGCACACAGCAAAAACTCTGCGTGTGTGTGTTTGTAAATACTTCTCTAACTTTGTGAATATGGAGATTTGCCTCTTCCAGAGGTTTGCAAATAAGTTGATTTCTTAGTTACACCGAAGTTGCCCAGCTTTGATAAAATGTTAGAGATACTGTCTTGGGCCTTGGTTTGTGGTCCAAGTTCTTGGCCATTTGTCATGTCATCTGGGGCTTGTCTTTTCTCAGGGCTGCTCTCTGGTTTGGAAGCCTGGAAAAGTGATGCAATCTTTTTCCTTTTTTCTAAATCATTGGACTACTTCCCTAAATTAGTGCCCTACATTAGATTTGGGGAAAGCAGTTCAGTATAGCTGTTAGATGAATTGCCATAAAGACAAACTGCCTGTATCCAAATCCTGGCTTCACTGCTTAGGGGCTTTGTGACTTCGGGCAACTGTATTTAACCTTTCTGTGCCTTAGTCTCCTCTGTTATGAACTGGAGAAAATCCTGTTGTTGTTAGCTGCTGACTCACAGTGACCCCATGCACGACAGAACGAAATGGTGCAGGATGGGACTGCATTGGCGGATTCTTGGAAGTAGATCACCAGGCCCTTCTTCCTAGTCCCTCTTAGTCTGGAAGCTTTGCTGAAACGTGTTCAGCATTATAGCAGCACGCAAGCCTCCGCTGACAGACAGGTGGTAGCTGTGCACGAGGTGCATTGGCCAGGAATCAAACCCAGGTCTCCCGCATGGAAGGCAAAAGTTGTACCACCGTACCACCACTGCCCCCAGAGAAATCATACTACCTGATTTATAGGACTGTTGTTAAGTTATATATTATGGTAAAATACTTAGCCCAGGACCTGGCACCTTGTAAACTCTCAATCAGTGTTAACCGTCATTGCCGCTTTGCCTGCATTAAGCTGTGGCTACACAGCATCCAACTCCTGGGAGTGTAGAAGAACTGAGATGGTTAGCATCATGCGTACATAACTGTAATCGTGCCCTTAAATCCCCAGCAATGATTAAGTGCTTCACGTGGTACGTGAAGTATTTGGGAAATAGCCATTATGTCTTTCACATTCAGCATGTCCACAAACACATGCGTTTAACATTAGTTCAGGCAGTCAGGCAGTACCTGTTGGTTACCTAGTCTTTTCTTGTTCATAGTAATTGTTTGCAGAATGATAGCCTCTTTTACGGAGGTTAACAATCTTAGAAAACAAACCAAGCAGCTTGACATTGCTTTTATTAAAGCTGAATAGTTTGGGCCAGGGTGGAAACATCATTACAGTCCTTGAAAAATATTACAAATTACACCTGTCATTAGACATCAAGTGGATAAAACATGACAGATATTTTCAACCTTTTAAAATTCCTATACACACACACACACACACACACACACACACACACACACACACACACACACACACACACACACACACACACACACACACACACACACACACACACACACACTCTTATGGTTAGTGTCTATTTAACTGGAGCCCCTGGGTGGTGCAAATGATCATTGCATTCTCTGCTTACTGTGAGGTTGGTGGTTTGATGTTTTGAGTTCATCCATAGGCACCTTGGAAGAAAAGCCTAGTGATCTACTTCCAAAAAATCAGCCACTTTAAACTCTATGGAGCGCAGTTCTATTCTGACACACATGGGGTCACCATGAGTCAGAATCAACTCAGCGACCATTGGTTTTTACTCATCTGTTTCTTCAACAAGCCAGACCTTACAGGGGTTTGCAGTGGACCGACTCAGGCCAGACAAAGATGAGTCAGCTGTGATTTCTGTCCTGAAAGGACGCACAGCTTCCCTGCCTGCAGAGTTGGGAGGGGCCGAAAGCCATAGTAACAGAGAGCTCAGCCAGTGAGAGAAATCCAGAAGCAATGTGGTACGCTGCGGGAATATCGAAGCCCCCTGAGTGGACACCAAGGAGACAGAAAGTTCCATGGAAGTTACCGTAGCAGTGAACGGAAAGAGGGTTCACAGTGCGTGCAGACGTACAGAGGAGTGTAGCTACCAGGACAGGGAGCAGCGGGCTTTCCAAGGCCGGAGGTCAGGTGGGTGGGTGAGGCTGGGAGCAGAACTTTGAGAGATGCATAAACGGTGTTTACAAGTGTGGACATCTCCTCACCCAATAGGAACCATTCAGAGTCTTAATAGGAACAGCTTTATTAATGCAAACATCACTGTGCTTCTAGTTGGGGCATCCAACAAGAAGAGAGTTTCTATTTTGTCATGTGCGTTGACTTTCAGATATTTAGATATATGTTCATTGATGACAAGAGGACAAGTACGCAAAATAAAATCAACTAGAGAAAAAGATGCAAATTTGTGATTGAGTTTACCCGGTTGTTTTGTTTATTTATTCATCCCAGTAATTCTTGCAAAGACTTTACCAACTAGCACTAAAGACATCCTGAAACTCTTCTGAAGCTTGGTGAGATGTATTTCTGTTTGCTTGCTTACAAGAAAGAAAAAAAAAAAAGAAAGAAAGAAAATCGCTTAGCATCTTAGGGTAAAAATAAAATATACTTTCTTGGAGAAAGGTTTTTTTCATTTTCCTTCTATTCTAAGCCTTCTCAGGTTTTACAACAACATAAATAGTTTCCATGTATATATGTGACTTTCATAGTGCATGTGTTTAGATTTTTCTCCTTTTTCTGACTTTTTATTCCTTTTTTCCGGTTGGGAATCATCACAGGAATCATCCAGTTGGGAAGGTCAGAGCCTTTGAAGCAGAGAAATCTAGACCAGAATCCCTATTCTGTTGCTAATTACCTTTGTTATCTTGGGCTAGTCACTCAACTTCTCTGTGGCTTAATTCCCTTCCCTCTTGGGACGTAGGAATGGAATAAAACATGCCCCTCCCTGTAATATTGGGAAAAACAAAAATCACAAAGAACCATCCATGCGATAACATGGAGCATATACCAAAACCAAAAACCAAACCCAGTTCCGTCGAGTCAATTCTGACTCCTAGCCACCATATGGGACAGAGTAGAACCGCCCATAGAGTTTCCAAGGAGCGCATGGCGGATTCGAACTGTTGACCCTTTGGTTAGCAGCCGTAGCACTTAACCACTACACCACCAGGGTTTCCAGTACAGTAGGTGGCAAATAAAACTGTAGTTTTTGGTATTGCAACTGTCAATATTTGGAAGGGACAAAGTGAAACTACATTAATTTGGGTGAGAAATAAGGATGAAATGCGGTGCGTAGCAGGAGATTTGCTCATATGCTAGATGACTGTTTGTTTATTCATTTCCCAAAGATATTACAAAGGCTGTGAATATTTATTTAGTTCTGCTCCCAATAGCCCTTCTAATAGGGAATTATTTGGGTACAACGAAAGACATTTGTAAATGCGGCTGATAAGACTGGCAGTGGACAAAGAGTGTTTTGTTGGACACAAGAATTCTATTGTCCCCCGCTTCAGTTGTCAAGTGCCCGGGGAACCCAGAATTTATGGTGGTAGCACAATGGGCCTTTCAGGGCCCGGCGAAAGAGCTGTGAGATCCCGCTCCCCGGCTTTTCAGGGCCTCTAATCTTTTTATCGGGCCCGGACAATGCAGGATTCAGCCGCTGCCTAAGCCTCCTGACTGTCCATTGGCCATCAGGTATTATGCGGTAATTACCATGGTGACAATGGCCTCTCTCTACGCCCGTCCATCCGTGCTTTGGAAATCGGCGAAGGTTGTCACTTTGTATTAGGTGCCTCTAAAGGCATGGCTTACTTAGAAAAACTATTAAAGGGAAATAAAGACCATCATGTTAAGAGTTTGATTTAAAGGGCCACTGTGTCAAATCCATTTGGAGCCGGGAAACTCTTTATGGATGTTTTCTTGTAATTACAGTTGGACTTTGGGCGTGATCCCCTGTGCAGGCAGGGGTAGCCGGCCTTGGAGATGCTGCAGGGAGGTGTTGGCTACAGACAGCTGGCAGCCCTTTACCACGCAGCAGGAGCAGAGGGCTATGATGAGCCTGTGAATTTATGGATCACTGAGATTCTTGGAGACTCAGTTTTCTCATCTAAAGATTAAAATAAGGGTGGAAAATGCTTATAGATTAATATGAGCTCTAAGTGTTAGGACTATTATATGTGTAAGGAGCCCTGGTGATGCAATGACTATGTGCTTGGCTGCAAGCTGAAAGATCAGTAGTTCGAACCCACTCCTGGCTCCACAGGAGAAAAGACCTGGCGATCGGTTCCCATTAAGACTGCAGCCTGGGAAGCACTATGCGGAAGTTCTGCTCTGTCATATAGTATTGCTATGAGTCGGAATCAACTAGATGGCATGCAATGACAGCATGATATTTGTAAATCTATTAATATTCTGCATGAATGCTTATGTATCTACCATAAGTCTCCGTGAATAGCATATATGTAATAAAAGATATACCTATTTTTTTAACCAATACAATTGAAAAAGCACAATCTATATTTTCATAATCACAGCTACTAACTATTGATTGAGGACATTGTTGGTTTGGTGGTGAAATTCTCATCTTCCATGCAGGAGACCTGGGTTCAATTCCCGGCCAATGTACCTCACGCACAGCCACCACCGTGTCAGTCACTGGAGGCTTGCATGTTGCTATGATGCTGAACAGGTTTCAGTAAAGTTTCCAAACAGATAGACTAACAAGAAAGGCCTGGCAATCTACTTTCAGAAATCAGCGAATGAAAACCCTATGGATCACAATGGTCCAATCAACGACTGATCGTGGGAATGGCTCGAGTGGGCAGCACAACAACATGTTCTGTTGTGCGTGGGTCTTCATGACTCGGGGGCTGACTTAATGGCAGCTAACAGCAACAACAAATAATTGAACGCCTACTGTAAGGGAGGTATTGCATTTCTTACCCCTATTCTTTTCAGTAACCCTACGCAAGTTATTATTATCCCCATTTTGCAGGTGAGAAAACTAAGGCTCAGAGGGTTATCTGCCCAAAGTCAAATGAGCTTGTTAGAGGCAAAGCCTGGATTTAAGTCCTGTTCCCTCAGACTTGAAAGCTTTCTGCTTCTCTCATTTTTAAAATTCATGGTCTGCAATCCTATCTTACAAAATAGGCTTCACCATATGGTTTTGCAACTTTGGCAATAACAGGAAATAAAAAGTCTCAGTGGCGATTATTAATGAGGATTATTGGTCCCTTCAACAACGTCAGACACACGTGACATACAAAGAAGGAAGAAGCCCCTGTGTGCAGAGCCCCAGGATCTACTGCGATAGGGCCGTGCCTTCTTTTCCCTGCACAACGAGAAAAGCAAAGAGCGCCCTTCAGCAAGGCAGCTTGGTATTTCTAGACCCACAGAGAAGTATATGGCCATTGCTGCTGCCTTTTTTGCCCAGGAAAAGTTTCAAAACGGTGACATTTCACTGGTTAGTTGCTGTTGAGTCGATCTTGACTCACAGTGATCCCATGTGTGTGGAGTAGAACTGCTCCATGGGGTTTTCAAGGCTGTGCTACTCTGACATACTAAGTACAGTAAAAGCTTCGAAAGCCAGAGTCTGTGTAAGGCGGAAATCTGCCAGGGAAGGAAAAAGCCAATATTTTCCACTAAATAGAAAGCAATAGAAAAGTGGGGGCTGCACTCTGTCAAAGGCAGAACACTTGCAAGACCCCGAAAAACAAGGCAGTACTGTCGAGTTCCAGCCCTCACAGGTTTCACTGTATTGTATTTAATTAACCGTGACTTGTTTTGGTCAGCTCCCTACCAAAATATCCGCAATTCCCTGTTGTGTTGCTCTACCAGAGCTAGAAATTATCTGTGTGGACATGCCAGAGGAACATGCATGATTTGCCCTGGGCAGTGAGTCTCCTGTGAGATCTAAAGCTAGTAGGAAGGGAACAGACTTGTTAGTTACCCAGCCCAGCTTGCTGCTCCCTTGCTTGATGCACTTGGGTATTTACTGCTTAGCCTCAGTCTCTTCATCTGTAAAATGGAAGTGTCACTACCTCCTAGAGCTGTGTTGAAGATTAAATATATTTGATGCACAGAAAACTCCAGTTCATGGCAACTCTTTCCCTTTTGATTTATCACTCATCTGCAGTGCCTATCCCGTTGTTTTGCACAGAGCAGGTGGTCTGGGATTATGGGGAATGCACTGGTGAAGCAAGTGGGAAGGAAATTATTTTGTTTTAATTCACGTACACTTTCAGCCCTGTCCCCTTCCCCCAGCACTGCATGGTGGTGTTTTTGTTGTTGTGCTGTTGACTGTAATCCTGGCGCTTCTCTGGTCTGGCCAAGCTCACAGCCTAGAAGACGATCCATGCATGGAGCTCTGTTAGCCAAGCCATTTGATTTGAGTAGAGTTCTTCCTTTTTTTTTTGGATCATTTATTGTGCTTTAGGTGGAAGTTTACACAGCAAATTAGTTTCCCATTCAATACTTTATACATTAATTGTTCCATGACAATGATGTATCAGCAGTCTCACTGTTGACACCCTGGGTTTACTGTTTCCATTCATCCAGTTTCCCTGCCCCTTCCTGCCTTCTCATCTTTGCTTTTGGGCAAATGTTGCCCTTTTGGTCTCCTATAATTGGTTGTTCTAAAGACCACATTTCTCACAGGTGTTATTTGTTTTATAGGCCTGTCTGTTATTTGGCTGAAAGGCGATCTCCAGGAGTGGCTTCAGTTCCAAGTTAGAAGGGTATCCTATGGCTGTAGTCTCGGGGGTTCCTCCAGTCTCTATCAGACTAGTAAGTCTGGTTGTTTCTTTTGTTTTTATAAATTTGAGCTTTGTTGTACATTTTTCTCTTACTCTGACCGGGACCTTCCACTTTATTCCTGGTCAGAGTAGTCAGCAGTGGTAGCTGGGCACCATCTAGTTCTTGTGGTTCCAGGCTAGTGGAGGCTGTGATTCATGTGTGCCATTAGCCCTCTGGATTAATTGCTTCTTGAATCTTTGGTTTTCTTCACTTTCCTTTGCTCTAGGTGGGAAGAGACCAATAGTTGTATCTTAGATAGCTGCTCACAAGCTTTTAAGACCCTGGATGCTACTCACCAAACTAGGATATGGAATATTACCTTAATGAACTATGTTACGCCAATTGACCTAGATGAGCCCCAAGACTATGGTCTTTAGCCTTCAAGCCCAGTGACTCAGTTCTGTGTTTGGATATGTCTAAGAAGTATCCATAACTGTGCTGTCTATGTGCTCTAATATGTATATGAATATACATGTACCACATACAAGTATGTATGTAGAAACATCCACAACTGTACCTATATATGCACACAGGTACACTCCGGTATGACCTCCCACTCCTATTTAGCATACATATCTACCTGTGTATCCTCTCACCAATTATTCTGTATTGCTGTTGTGGCAGGATTGTATATGTTATAGTATTAACCACCAAAAAAAAAACCCAAACTCATTGCTGTCAAGTCAATTCTGACTCATAGCGACCCTATAGGACAGAGTAGGACTGCCCCCATCTGATTTCCAAGGAGCGCCTGGTGGATTTGAACTGCTGACCTTTTGGTTAGCAGCTGTAGCACTTAACTATGCCACCAGGGTTTCCAGTATTTACCACAGTTGCCCTTTATTCTTGCATATCTCTCAGGTTCTGTCTTTGCCTTGGCCATGTGCTGACTTTCCTCATATTGTGTATTGCCTTTCCCTTCACTTGTCTACTATCTAGTTAGTGATTCTCCCTCCCTCCCCCTTCCAGCCCTGGCAACCATCAAAGAATGTTCTTCTTTCTGTGTTTAGACCTATTCTTGCCTTTTTATAATAGTGATATCATACGTTTTTTTCTTTTTGTGATTTACTTATTTCACTCAGCTTAATGTCCTCCAGATTCATCCAAGTTGTGAGATGTTGCACAGATTAATCATTATTTTTTATTATTGTGTAGTATTTCTTTGTATGTATGTACCACAGTTTGTTTATCCATTCGTCTGTTGATGGGCACTTAGGTTGTTTCCATCTCTTTGCTATTGTGAATAATGCTGCAATGAACATGGGTGTGCATATGTTTATTTGTGTCACAGTTCTTATTTCTCTAGTATATACACCTAGGAGTGGAATTGCTGGATCATGTGGTATTTCTATTTGTAGCTTTTTAAGGAAGCACCGTGCCACTTTCCATAGTGGTTGTACCATTTTATGGTCCCACCAGCAGTGTATAGGAGTTCCAATCCCCCCACAACCTCACCAATATTTGTTTCTTGTTTTTTTTTTTTTTTTTTTGATCAGTGCCATTATTGCTGGGGTGAGATGGTATCTCATTGTAGTTTTGATTTGCATCTCTCATAGCTAATGATTGCAAGCATCTCTTCATGTGTTTGTTAGCCGCCTGAATGTTTTCTTTTTGTACTTTAGATGAAGGTTTACAGAGCAACAATTAATACACATATTGTTTTGTGACATTGGTTGTCCACCCCACATCATGTAAACACTCTCCCCTTCTCGGCCTTGGTTTCCCCGTTACCAGCTTTCCTGCCCCTTGCTGCATTCTCATCCTTGCGCCTGGGCTGGTGTGCCCATTTGGTCTTGTTTTGTCTTACAGGCCTGTCTGATCTTTGGCTGAAGGGCTAAATGTTTTCTTTGGTGAAGTGTCTGTTCATGTCCTTTGCCCATTTTTTTAATTGAATTCTTTGTCTTTTTGTTGTTGAGGTATTGAAGTTTTGTATAAATTTTAGAGATTAGACCCTTGTCAGATATGCTTTTGCCAAGATTTTTTTCCCAGCCTGTAGGTTCTTTTTACTCTTTTGGTGAAGTCTTTTGATGAGTATAAGTATTTAATTTTTAGGAGGCCTCAGTTGTCTAGTTTTTCTTCTGCTGTTTGTGTATTATTAGTTATGTTTCCTGATCTATTTATGCCATAAATTTGGGTCCCTAGCTTTTGTCTCTGTGCTTTTTTTTTCTTGAACAGTTATAGTTTTAAATTTAACATTTAGGTCTTTGATCCATTTTGAGTTAGTTTTATGTGCGATGTGAGGTATGGGTCTTGTTTCATTTTCTGCAAATGAATATCCAGTTTTGCCAGCACCATTTGTTAAAGAGACTATCTTCTTCCTCATTTAATGGACTTTGACTTTTTGCCAAAGATCGGTTGTCCATAGCTGGTGAACTGAGTTCTTGAGAGACTGAACCAGAGTTTCCTGCATCAAAGAGAAGGTAGTGGCCCCTGTATGTACCCAGCCTTCTGCACAATCAGAGCTCTGCAAAGAGGAGCTGCCACAGTCACACCTGCATCCTTCTGTGGCTTTCCTCCTTAATTTTGGTATGCCCTCCAGGTACTTTCTCCATCCCGCTTTACACACTTGACTTAATGGTCTCCTTTTTCCTGATTTCTCCATCTCTTTGAAATAATACGTGACATGTAGTGTCTATGCCCCTAAGAGGCTTAGTGTTGTGGACAGCCAAGCACAGAAATGGCAAGGGGCTGCATGGGCAGGGCATCTGTGCTCTTAAGGGGGCCTGTGATGGCTCGCAGCCCCTTGAAAGTGACGTTGAGAAGCCTTGAGAGTGGGTAGAGAGTAGATACAGTAATGTATCTGGCTCAGCAGGGAACACATGATTTCTGGCCTAGGAGAGTCATGACATGTGGGGTTGTTGTTATTAGTTGCCGTTGGGTCGTTTCTGACTCATGGCAACCCTATGTGTGCAGAGTGGAGCTGCTCCATAAGGTTTTCAAGGCTGTGACCCTTCAGAAGCAGATCCATAGGCCTGTCTTCCAAGGTGCCTCTGGGTGAGTTTGAACTGCCAACCTTTCAGCTAGTAGGGGAGCACTTAATGATTTGGGTCACGCAAGGTAGAGGAGAGAAACTAAACATTCCAACCAAAAATGCCAATCCAGAGACAGAAGACCGGATGCAAACAAAATTTATTTTCCCCCATCAATTTTGCTGAAAGTATGAAGAATAACTTAAATTTCTTATGTTCATTTTTTTTTCCCTTTTCTAAGAAACATGGTACAGTTGTATACCAGCGTTTTTCACAGAATCTGCAGCCCCTCTTCCCTAAATGTCCCTGGAATTCATAGACAAGTCACCCATCTACTTTGGCTTTCCCTCCAAAGCTCTTAATTGGTTATGCGGGCTTCAGTGAAAGGAGTTTTTTGGGAAATATTTTGAAGGGAGGTAAAGAATACACGGCAAAGTGAGGCTCGGTTAGTTTTTAGCAATTGGAATAGTGATCTTTTAAGAAACATACCACCCATAGATACAGCTGCATAGTAACAGACTATCTAGAGACTGGAGGAGGAAAACAGAAGGAGTGCAGGCTGTGGGTCTGTAGTGTTGGATCCTGATCCTACCTCAGGCGTTATTGGCTGTACACCTTGGGCATTAATCTTACCTTCTTAAGCTATAGGGTCAGGTGGGTACATGATACCCATCAAGGAATGGTTATGAGTGTATGAAGAGAATGCATTCCAGAGACCCCTGAATATATGTTTATGCATTCCTTTTTTTTATAACTTTCTGGTGCCGAGTAACTTAAACCCACTGCTGTCGAGTTGATTCCGACTCATAGCGACCCTGTAGGACAGAGTAGAACTGCCCCGTAGGGTTTCCAAGGAGTGCCTGGCAGATTTGAACTGCCAACCTCTTGGTTCACAGTTGTAGCACTTAACGACTATGCCACCAGGGTTTCCAATCTGAGTAACTTAGCACCCCAAAATTTAAGAGCTTATGTTGTTAGTTGCCATCAAGTTGGTTCCAGCTCATGGTGACCTCATATACAACAGAACGAGGTGTTGCCTGATCCTGCATCATCTTCATGATTGTTGGAATGTTTGAGTTCATTGTTGTGGCTATTGTGTAGTTGTATCCAACCTAGGGAGCCCATCTTCTAGCACTGTGTTGGACAGTAGTCTGTTGTGATCCATAGGGTTTTCATTGACTGAGTTTCAGAATTTGATTGCCAGACCTTTCTTCCTACTCTGTCTTAGTCTGGAAGCTCTGCTGAAACCTGTCCACCATGAGTGACTCTTCTAGTATTTGAAATACTGGTGGCACAGCTTCCAGCATCATAGCAACACACAGCCACCACAGTATGACAGATGGGTGGTGGTAGTGGCTTATAATAATAGTTCATTACTATCTCTCCTGGCTATGGAGGTTGACAGGACTTCTGGATGGTTCCTACGTGGGGAGTCTTATACTGTACATTCAGATGGCTGGAGCCATATGACATCTAGACAGTGTTGGATTCCAAGATGATATCTATACTGAGATGTCTGGCACCTCAGGTTGGATGCTGGAACAGCTGGAGATGGTCAGGCATCTCAGCCTTTATCTGTGCAGCTTCTCCACATGGCTAGCTGGAGCTTCGTCACAGCATGGTGGTCTCAGAGTATTCAGACTAATGACATAGCATCTGACTCCTCCCAGGGCAAGCTTTCCAAGAACACAAGGCAGAGTGTACAAGGTTTTTTAGGACTCAGCTTCTGAAATCGTTCAGTTTCCCATTTGCCGTATTGCATTAGTTACCTGGAGTCAATTCAGATTCATATGAAAGGGGATTGTAGAAGACCATGGATACCTGGAGGTATGGTTCATCACTGTGTTGTTGTCTTGTGCCATTGAGTCTATTGCAACTCCTGGAGACTCCATGTGTTCACTGGGGAGCCATTTTTGGAGACTGACTATCACATGTATCATGGTTGCAAAGTAGGGTCCTTCCTCATCAATTGTACATTGTGTGATCTGCCCCCTGTGTCTGTTCCTCCCTGACTCCATGCCCATTTGGGAATAATACCACTGGTGCTCTGTCCTTGACATCCTGGGAACAGCACACGAGAGGACATTTTTATTGTTCTTGCTCACATCACCAAAACAAAGTGATATGAACAAATTCTAGAAGATACTTCACTCAGGAGGGTTTTTAATTTTTGGAGGAAGTTGTGTAGGGGGAGCAGTTAGGTGGAACTGGGATGAGACAGGGAAAAGTGGATCCAGAAAGAAATTAAGTACAATAAACAAAGTCAAAGTACGAAGCTCTTTCAGCCTCCATTGCAGGCTGAGTTTGTCCTAGAAGGTAGACGCTCTAGGGATGAAGGACGTTGAAGAACTCCTTTATGCTGTGTGTTCAGGAAGTGATGCCAGCCGGCACCTTCCTTGGTTCAGTGCCTCCGTTTTTAAGACGACAGCTGTTCAGACACGCCGTATTCTTCTCTTCATTCACTCAACAAATATACATTGAACAGCTGCTCTAGGCTAGGAAATGTGTTAGACACTGGGAAATGTGGAGATGAATCAGATCAGGATCCTGGTGGAATGCAGCCCCCACAGAGAAAAGCCAGTGCATGATCTAGTGGGGAGAACTGTAGCCTTTGGAAGAGTTACAGCTCTGTCAGCCCAGTGCTTTGGTCTGCTGGCCTGGAGATGGCATCTCCTACCACCACCGCCACCACCGTCCTTGTTTGCCCTTGAGCCTATCATTTCACAAGGGTCTGGCAGCACCCGAACAGTGCTTCTCACTTTAGGAAGGAAGGCACTTACTTGCTTTGCAATCAGACAGAATGTGGGTTCTATCAGAAACTAGCTCTACAGCAGATTTGCTGTTAGTGTGAGTTAATGCATGCAAAGCGCCTACCCAGCATGTTGTAAGAGGCTAAGTATGATTGCTGTCATCTGTGTTATCAACGTGCCAAATGCAGGTGTGGTTAATTCCGCCTACCTGTGGTAGCTGTAAATCCGTGTTAAATTTTCCTCAATTTACACATTGTAATAATTTGTTTATATATCTCTCTCTACCTCTGGACTGTGATCTTATAAGGGAAAAGCCCGTCTTATTCAATAGTGTATTCCCAGTGCCTAGCAGGGTCCATCCCTGGCAAATAGTAGATGAACGGTACATGATTGATGAAAACATGAATGAGAGAAAAGACCTGGCAATCTTGTCCCATAAAGATTGCAGCCTAAGAAACTCTGTAGGGCAGTTCTGTTCTGTCCTATAGGGTTGCCGTGAGTCACAATCAACACAATGGGACACAACAACAACAGATCAGTGACTAATTGGTAGTTGTAGTTAGTGCCAAAAGAGAAATGACATGGGAGTTTGGCGTCTGAAAGAGGTGATTGACTTCAGGTAATAGGGAACTAGGGAAGGCTTCTGAGAAGGAATATAAGTTAGGTTGTCCTTGAAGAACAAACAGAATGGGGACTTTCAGAATTATCGAAGGCATATCTACTTTGGAGTGCTCATTTTGTGTTTCATTGTGTTGAGGGAATCCTTGTCTGGCTGTGTACATATGTGGAAATTTCCCCCATAAGCCACTCCATAGCATTGTATCACTTTAGTGGCTCATATCATCTCTAGGGTTACTAATAATTCTTTCTCTTTTTGTCTTTTGCAGAAATCACTGTGTTCTTGGCTCAGTGGCCCTGTGACTTTCTTTTCTGTTGTCATTTGTTGAGTGACCAATCAGATGGGTGGAGTGTATTATAGAAATTGGCAACAAGTATCCAATGGGTAAAGAAGGTAAGATGGATCAACGTTACTGAGCGACTCACATAGGATTATTACGTATGTGGAAAAAAAAGTATGTGGAGATGGACCTATATGCACCAGGGCCATCTCCACAAACTTGACTTCATTTGGATCCTCACCAAAAAGCTAAGTAAAATTGAAGAGGGGAGGAAAGGCTTGTTTTCTTGGGTTTTGAAGAATGTGACTCTTCATGTCTCTTTATTGAGTACTGACTATGTGCCAATACAAGAATGATCATCTCTTTGGCACAGATTCAGAGGAGAAAAAAGGAACGTTTGGAGGTTATGTCTTTAGCAAAAACTCAGCTAGACAGATTAACAGAGGACTGCCATGTTGGTTTTTTCTTCTTTTTTTCTTTTGAAAATAACTCATTAAATACGAACAAGATGGCTACTATCCCAAGAGGAAGAGGAGTTTAGGAGGCTGAACCCTGTAGACCTCAAGAGCCAAAGCACTAGATCATGGGCCAGGAGGTCTGATTGCAAGTCCCAGGCCCAGTTCTGCCATCTGTTTGTGTACCCTCACGCAAATGAGCTGTTTGCTGGGCCATAAGAGTGGTTGGATCTAGGATTTCTAACAGCTCTGACATCTTGGGATTCCAAGAATCCATTTACCTTCTCCATCTACTTGGTAGTGACTGGAGCTGTTTTTATAGGATTTCCAGATATCCAGATAGAATTTTAAGAATTATTTCTACCAGCATGGCTGTCCATACTTTGGAGTTCTAGACCTATTCATCCAAGTGTCTATGGGTCATCTCTGTGTGAATGTCTGGCAGATGCCTCAAATGCAGAGACCAAACAATCATTTTATCCTTTAAACCTTCACTCCCTAGTGAGTGAAGAGCATCATAATCACCCAGACCAAAAACACGGGAGGAATCCCTTATGCATTTCAGCCCCTCGTCTCCAATGGCAGTTCATTCATATTGATTCCTATTGACTGTCCTCTCTCAGTACCTCTGAAATCTTTCCACCTTGCTCCATTTCCAAATCCAAATCCAAGCCATATTCTTCTTCTCCTAGATTATTGCAGTTGCTACCTACTAGGTCTTTTTGCCTGCTGTGTTACTTCCTGCAGCTTCAGTATGATCCATTTTCCATGCACGTCCTAAGCAATGTTCCTACATGCAGATATTATATTACTTCTCCACTTAATACAGTTCAATAATAAAGACCTAAACTCCTTAACAAACTTCTTGGACTCTTTAATGATGGAGCCCCTGGTTTCACCATCCAGAGTCATCTCTCAGACACTCCCCTTTCCCACTGGCCCTCACTGTACACGTCCAATCTAGAAAGTACACACAAGGCACAGCTTTCAGTTCCTCAAAGCCCCAACATCTCTCTTGTCTCTGAACCTTTCACAGGTTGACTCTTACTCATCCTTATACCTTAGCTTGGCTATCATGACCTCTATAAAGAGTTCTTTCTGATCCCCTGTGATTGAGCTACGAGTTGTAATTGTCTATCTTTTACATTCTGTTCTATTTATTATTTTCAATGTACTTTACTTTTTAGAGCATTCTTAGGTGAACAGAAAAATTGTACGGAAAGTTCAGAGCTCCCACATACTGTACACAGTTTCTCCTGTTATTAACATCTTGCATTAGTGCAGTATACTGAGATATTACTATTAACTGAAGTCTATAGTTTACGTCATGATCCACACAGTGTGTCAAGTTATCAAGGTATTTCGTTTTACTTGGATCCACAATCAACAGCCATGGAAGCAGCGGTCAAGAAATCAAAAGACGCACTGCATTGGGTAAATCTGCTGCAAGGGACCTCTTCAAAGTGTTGAAGAGCAAAGATGTCACCTTGAAAACTAAGATGCGCCTGACCCAAGCCATGGTATTTTCAATCACATCATATGCACGTGAAAGCTGGACAGTGAATAAGGAAGACCGAAGAAGAGTTGACGCCTTTGAATTGTGGTGTTGGTGAAAAATATTGACTATACCATGGACTGCCAAAAGAATGAACAAATCTGTCTTGGAAGAAGTGCGACCAGAATGCTCCTTAGAGGCAAGGATGGTGAGACTGCATCTTGCATACTTTGGACGTGTTGCCAGGAGGGATGAGTCCCTGGAGAAGGACATCATGCTTGGCAGAGCACAGGGTCAGCGGAAAAGAGGAAGACCCTCAACAAGGTGCATTGACACAGTGGCTGCAACAATGAGCTCAAGCATAACAGGGTTTGTAAGGATGGCGCAGGACCGGGCAGTGTTTCGTTCTGTTGTGCATAGGGTCGCTATGAGTTGGAACCGACTTGATGGCACCTAACAACAACAACAACAACATGGTTTACCTTAGAGTTCACTCATTGTGTTTTACAGTACTATGGCTTTCAACAACTGAATTATGCCACTTATCCAACATTACAGTATCTTGCAGTATAGCTTTATTGCAGTTAAAATGCCCTGTGCTTCATCTATTCATGCATAATTGTCTATTTAGTTGTCTGTCTTCCCAGCTAGACTTGGAGGCTCTTGAGGGCAGAACTAATTTTGAGAACACCATGGTCCCAGTTGCGAACACTGTGCCTACCACAAAGTTGGCTCTCAAGAAATATTTATTAAATATATGAATAGAGACTGCCTTCAGTATATTTTGAATAGAAGATAAGGAATGGGGGAGGGGAGCAGGCTAATGTTACCATAGAGAATAAAGTCAGAATAACGGCCGCTAACAGGTTTTGAGTGCTTATTATGTGCCAGGCACCATGCCAAGGTCTTTAGATATATCCTCTCCCTTATTTTTTGCAAAAGTCTTATACGTGGTAGGTACTATGACAGCACAGTGGCTAAGAGCTCAGCTGCTAACCAGAAGGTCAGCAGTTCGAATCCACCAGCTGCTCCTTGGAAACCCTAGGGGGCAGTTCTACTCTGTCCTATAGGGTTGCTAGGAGTCGGAACAACTCGAAGGTAACTTTTTTTTTCTTTTAATTAATATGGAGTCCCTGAGTGGCACAAATGGTGAAGCGCTCAGCTACTAACCAAAAAGTTGATGGTTCAAATTCACACAGAGGTGCCTCAGAACAAAGACTTGGCAATCTACTTCCAAAAGCTCACAGCCATTGAAATCATTATGGAAGTACAGTTCTACTCTGAAGCTGATGAGGTCACCGTGAGTCAGAATAGACTCCACAGCAACTTTTTTTTTTACTATTAATATTCAAAATTTTATAAATGAGAAAACTGAGATTTAGAGAAGATAAGTAACTTGCCTATGATCATACACCTCGTAAGTACAGAGCCAGGATTTTGAAACCTGAAGAGTCTGACTTTGTAATTTAAGAGCTCAGCTGCTAACCAAAACGTTAGCAGTTCAGATCTACCAGCTGCTCCTTAGAAACTATCGGGGGCAGTTCTCCTCTCTCCTATAGGGTCGATATGAGCCAGAATTAACTCAACAGCAATTTTTTTTTTGTGTGTGTGTGTGTGTGTGTGTTTAATGTCTTTTACCAGGGCCTTCTTCTGCTTGTCCCTGGCGTGAATCTGCTACGTTATGGACAAAAGACATTTCTTCTGCATGAGGCCAGAGGCTTTTCCTATAGCCCAGACAAGCCATTTTTAGATAGATGGTCCTCCCTGTGACCAAACACAAAAACCCATTGCCGTTGAGCCAATTCTGACTTACAGCAAAACTATAGGGCAGAGTAGAACTTCCCTGTAGGGTTTCCAAGGCTTTGAATATTTATGGAAGCAGACTGCCACACCTTTCTCCTGCAGAGCAGCTAGTGGGTTTGAAACGTCGACCTCTGGGATAGCAGCCAAGCTCTTAACCACTGTACGACCAAGGCCCGTAACTCCTTGGCTATTTCCCAGGTGTTTTACACTGGTGTATCAGTGTCGGTCTGCTTGGGGACAACATTTTGACTCGAGGAGCCCTCCGTTCTTTTTCCCATGCTCTGGTCAATATTTTTATGGGTGGAAACCAGGTAATGAAAACAGTCTTAGTGGAGACAGAGCTGTACTTCCCTGCCAAAGCGCTGATAGGACTTGGAAATCGTATGACGGACTCTTTTCTCATTCACATATTTTGCACTCAGTTGCTCTGAAGCCCGGCTTAGCAGACAGAGTGCATCCCTCCTGTGGAAACGTCCGTGAATGATGACCACCTCGTTTCTGCCAAACCAAATGGGTCTCTTCATTTCATCGGCCCTTTGAGTTCTTTAATAGGATATGCAACTGACATTTCCTATTTTTCTTGATCATGGAACAATTAGGATGCGGTATCGATGAAGCAGAATCGAAAGTTAAATAGAAAGTACTTGAATTTAATTTCTTTTCTAGGAAATCTATTGGACTTTTTTAAAATTCTTATTCCCACATAGACATTCAGAACAGCCTATGTTGAAGAGTTCTGCATAGCTTTTATTTCCAAGGAGAGGAAAGGTGAAAATACTCTAATGTATGTAGCCATCTTAAAGAACTGCAGCATGGCTACAATAGAATAGCCCTTTCATCTTTTAGTATAAGCTTCTTGTTTTAGAGATAGGAATTTTTTTGTGCCCAGAGGAGGATGGAGAGAGAGGTTGGGGAGAGAGAGAGACACAGAGAGAAAAATTTTTAACAAATGGTGGTGAAATGGCCTACAGGATCAGCTCTTTGGCTGCCTGGCTGACTTCCAGAGAAATCCATTTGAGCTTCTTTCTTACACCTGTCTTACTCAGGTACCTCCTCAGAGTAGGAAGGACTTACCTGGGTAGCTAGAGGATAGGACTTCTCAGCCCTGCTGCCTGGCTGGGCTTTTAGCAGAGCACTTAGTACAGAAATTAATGTCTTGGAGAAGTGAAAGGGACTTGCTTTTATGCTCATGAAAAGCTTACACACATTGAGAACCTCCTGAGTGATATCAACAGGGGGCACTGGTCACAGGTCATCCATTACCCCTCATTTGCATAGAAGACAGTTCCAAGGAGCTGCTTGGGGGCAGCTCACCTGTGCTAGAGAATTCATCAGGCTCTGCACTGTCTCTGACATTTTGAAATGTTGGCAGCCTGCTTGCTGCTCTGCGCTGGCTGGGCCTGTCTGTGAACGCACATTTCCTGTTTCAGGATCTGGGCCACTGTGGAGAAACAGGCCCTGTATCCATCTGTAGCTAGTGTCACTGGAACCATAAACAGACACGAAGTTCACTTGGGACTGCTTTGCAGATCTTGTACAATGTGACTGCCACCACTGCAATCAACTAATGATTATATAAAGCACTTGTAGGCGAGGCAACGTGAACGTGCTGCCTCTGCCCAGAATCAATATTAAAGGAAACATCTCAAACAAGTTGTGGGTCTTCCATCCTGCCTTATTTAACTAATGATGGACAAAAAGCAAGACCACTACTGATGACAACAATGATTAAAAAAACAAACAAAAAAAAAACTTTGCCATCAAAGTCGATTCCAACTCATAGCGACCCTATAGGACAGAATAGAACTGCTCCAAAGGGCTTCCAGGGCTGTAATCTTTATGAAAACAGACTGCCACATCTTTCCCTCACGGAGTGGCTGTTGGGTTCATGCCACCAACCTCTAGGTTAGCAGCCGAGCTTTTAACCACTGCACCTTATAACAATGATAGTCAATTTTTTCTTGAGAACGCCCACGTGCCTCACGTTCATTATTGAATTTGACGTCACCAAAACTGACTGGTACATGCGGTTATTATGATCCTCTTATAGAAGAGGACACTGAGGTTCAGAGAGGCTAAAGAGCTTGCCTAGGGCTGCGTGATTAACAACGGGTAAAGCCAGGGCTTGAGTGAGGTACAGCATTGTAGTACCTCCTATTGGCCAATATGTCTCCTCCAATTCTTTTGTACCCTGGCTTTCAGTCCTGACCAAGTTGTGGTGGGGAGGAGGAGGACAGTTATTACTACAGTTATTTTGCTCTGCCTGCATCTGACATCCCCACTGGAGTTTTAATGGAGGCTAAGCTCCAGGGAGCCCTGGCAGCACAGATGGCTAAGCACTTGGCTGCTAACTAACAAGTTGGTGGTTTGGACCCGCCCTGCTGCTCTGAGAGACAAAAGACCTGACGATTGACTCCTGTAAAAATTACTGCATAGGAAACTTTATGAAGCATATCTACTCTGTCACATGGGATCACTATGAGTTGGAATCAACTCAACGGCAACAACAACAAGCTGATTCTGGCTAAAGCAGCAGTATGCCACTAAATGTCTACATGGGGAGAAAAAAAAACAAAAATCTTGAATATAGTCACTTATTAATCATCTCTTAAGAACCATCCTTATTTTAGGCTCTGGACTAGGTACTGGGGATACAACAGTGAACCAAATACATGTGTACCAATACACCAATGAAACCTAAGCCTCACCCTCAGGGAGCCTCCCTTCTTGTGATAGAGCCTGGCCTGCCAATAATGACACAGTTACTTATGGACAGCCCCATGGGTCCCTTTTGATAACAGACTTGGAAGAGAAAGCACTGGCCTAACAGAGAGTGCCTGCCACAACCCTCAGCAGCAAGAGGGGCTGACTCTGCTGGAGGAAATCATGGAAGGCTTCAGTGAGGAGGTGACCTGAAGCATGAGCAGGAATGTACCTGGAAAAGAAGATTGGGAAGGATTTATCAGGCAAAGGGAACAGTACAGAAGTTCTAGAGCCAATGTTTGTCATGTTTAGGTGGGGAGTCCAATAAAATGTTTGCTTGGTTTTATTTTTATCTTTAAATAGATAAGAAATAAATTATGGTGTAAAATTCAAAAAAGTGAAAAAGGTCTGCAAAGAATTAAGTCTTCTTCAATTCATAGTCTCTTCCCCTTCAATTTCGCTCTCTGGAGGCAACCGTTTCCAGTTGTATGTGTGTGACCTTGCAGAGATTTTCCTGGAGCCCTGGTGGTACAGTCGTTAAGAGCTCGGCTGCTAACCAAAAGGTTGGCAGTTCAGATCCATCAACCACTCCTTGGAAACCCTATGGGGCAGTTCTACTCTGTCCTATAGGATTGCTGTGAGTCAGAATCAACTCAACGGCAATGAGTTCGGTTTGTTATAAAAACGCATACATCTAAATAGTTGCTTCCTCCACATTCGTATCTGACTATAAAAACTGTTCTACACACTGCTCTTTACCTTGATTAAAAACAAAAACACAAAACCTTTACTAAGTCTTTCTCCTTTCTCATTTTGCTTATGCTTGTTTGATTATATATGTATGTGTATATATCTATATATATTTGGAAACTTTTCAAACCTACAGGAATGTTGCAAAAGTAATGCAATGAATTCTTATGAATGCTTCATCTAGTGTCACTGATTTTTATATTTTCAGTTTGTTGTGTCCCATGCAGTGATTTTACTAGTTGAAAAGTTTATTCCCAGTCAAGGTACAGCTTGGATGTCGGTTACTTAAAACTTCCTCTTCCCAGCACTTAGAGAGATAAACCAGGTTAACTTGAAACCGGGAGAACATGTTCCTCTTGGTATCAGTGTCCCCACAATGCCATAAGGGCAAATTCATCTCAGGATGGAGATGACAGGAGGAGTCCCTCTTTGCGCCATTTGATACCTACCTCCAGCTCATCTTTGGGAAAGGGCCTTGCCCTGTCTCATCAAGTGCTCAGGAAAAAGCAACTGTCTCCGGCAGGTAAGCACACTCTCCAAGCTTCCTCCTGAGTCCCAGGTCCAGGGTGGGAACAGACAGCCCAGATGAAATCTAATCACTTCATTTCAAACAGCTGGCCATTGAGCCCCTGACTCCCCTGTTCTTATCAGAGCCCCCAGGGCCTCTCAAAGGCTGGTGTAGGATTCCCACCTTTTAAAGATCAAAGCGGCTGAGCACTGCTCCAGTGATCTGTGCACTTCCTGTGTGCAGCATGGCCAGGGGTACTCTGTCCTCAGCCTGGGAAGGACTTTGAATGCTGACAGGCAGGAAGTAACCTGGTAAGACAGTGTGGTATGGGTTTGCACCATGTACTTCTGCGTCTCGGGGGATTGTTTTCAGGTATTCATTTGTTCATTCATCAAGTAACTCCCAAAAGCCTTCATGGCAGCCTTGCATGCTCTCCGCCAAGACACGTGCGTGCTTCCTGCAGGTTGGGGCCTCCTGATTTCTGGGGTCCTAGACATTTAGACAGGTCTGGGCTGAATAAGGAGTCCTTGGGCGGTGTAAACAGTTAATCCACTTGGCTGCTAACTGAAAGGTTAGAGGTTTGAGTTCACTCCAAAGTGCCTCAAAAGGAAGACCTGGTGACCTTCTAAAAAATCGGTTATTGAAAACCCCATGGAGCACAGTCCTACTCCCACACACATGGGGTTGGCATGAGTAGGAATCGATTCAATGGCGGTTGGTTGGTTGGTTGGTTGGTTGGTTGGTTGGTTGGTTGGTTGGTTGGTTGGTTGGTTGGTTGGTTGGTTGGTGTGAATAAAGCAGTTGAACCTGATTGTGATGAAGTAGAATCTCCAAGGAAAAACATTCTGGCCATTCATTAATTCACCCATTCATACATTAAACACGTATTTATTGAATGCCTACTCTGTGCTAAGTTCACTTGTGCAGCTGTGCATAAGATCACTGAGGTTCCTGTTCTCACAGAACTCTTATGCCAGTGGAGGTATTCTCTGACTCTGTCTAAGTCTTACTCCTTAAAGAGGGTCCATCAGGAAGGCCTGGCTGCCCCCAGAGCGTTTCAAGAGAAAATCAGACCACTGCCTCTCTGCCCTTTGTGGCCCCACGTGATTCCTAAAGCCACAGAATCACCATTTTCTCCGGAGGCTACTAACTCCATTTACCCCTTGTACTATGGGAGATTTTGGGCCCAGGGTGGTTTAAGAGAACAGGGAAGGAATAGAAACAAGTCATTCTAAAATCTGCCACCAATTAATTGTGGATGGAGAAAGCCAGACACCTGGCGATGCCTTCATTTGGAAGCCTGAGAGAAATTGCAGAGGGGCCAGGAAGTTCATCTTTTCAAGAGGCGCTGAATTTTAGAATCTAAGCACCCTTCCAAATGCTGTTAGGTTACCATAGCGACAGTACATATACCGTTTTCTTTTATATGTATATATAAAACAAATTTTTAAGAATTCAGTCACGTACTTGCAAGGGCTACTGAGAAGCTGCCTCTCTAAATTGCTGATACTTCAGCAAGTTTCCTGAAGTATCACGGCTCTGTCCATCGTAGATACTGTTTCAGATCACTCAGCACTCCCAACCCCTCTTCAGAATTTCCACTTGAAAAATGGACCCAAGAAGATTGTTATTCACTGCCCTAAACCAACGGTTTGGGCAAGGAATAAAAACCCCTTTGTTGCTTGTGTAGTTTCACCCTTGTTAAAGGTCTGAGCTAAGTCAGACCTACCCACCACTCCTGCGTCCACACAATGGTGGCAAGCACCATGTGTTCATGTGTGAACTGGTCAGGTGACTGGTGCTCAGGGCCCTGGGAGCATGCCCAGCTCAATGCTCTCTTCACCAATCCATTTTTTATGAGCTGCAGCTTGATTTTTTTTCTCAAATCCGAGTGGTATCAAGCTGCTTAATCTGACACCTTCTAGAAACTTTCCATCCCTTTCAGGATGGAGTCCAAAGATCTTTGTCTGGTTTCTAAGACCTGCCATGACTGAACACTGATGCTCTCTCATTTCCAGAAGCTTCTGATGGCATCCTCACACTTAACCCCTCATCTGTCCCATATGACTGGTCATTCATGGACTCAGCTGTGAGGTTTTCCACCTCCACTCCCTTGCACAATTTTGCTTTTCTTGCTGCTCTGTCCCATGTGCCTGGGGACACAGAGATGGGACCTCTCCTTCAGGTGGGATTCCCTGACCCCACGACCTAGACTTTGTCACTTCCTCCTTTTTGCAGGGGCCTCTGCTCCTCAAGGTCTCATTATGACTTCTATGGGCCCTAGGTACCTTGGTGGGCACCTTCTTCCATAAAAACAATATTAAAAAACTTATATTTACAACTGCTTTGGTGCAAAGATGAATGCAACCTTTTACTCTAATGGTCTTTTTTTTCTGATTTTAAAAGAAATTAAACATTTCCATGGGCCCCTAAAATATTGTGGGCTCTCAGTACTGTGGAAATCCTGGTGGCATAGTGGTTAAGCACTATGGCTGCTAACCAAAGGGTGGGCAGTTCGAATCCGCCAGGCGCTCCTTGGAAACTCAATGGGGCAGTTCTACTCTGTCCTGTAGGTCGCTATGAGTCGGAACCGACTTGATGGCACTGGGTTTGGTTTTGGGTTTGCTCAGTACTGTGCCTATGGTGCCTAAAGGACAAGTTCGCCCAGCTGTTTCTCTGTCACCACCACACGTTGCCATTTATTTGTGTACAGTCTGTGAGATCCTTGGGGACGGAGGCTGGGTGTTTAATGCTGTCTGCTATCACAGCACGTGGGCACACACACATTCTTGGTGATTGTACTGGCCTGAACGGGCTCTCACGTGAATGGGACATGGTTTCCATCTATATGCGCCTCTCGCTGCTGAGGGCAGTAGCAGGCCCCCAAGTCCATTATCAAAAGGAACAAACTGTTCCCTGGCCACTGTCTACATACTCTTTAAAGTTTGTACAGAGCTTCCTTTGAATTCTCTACTTTGATCCCTGGAGATGGACATTGTCCATCCCATTCCACAGAAGACTAAAAAGAGGTTCAGAGTTTGTCACAGTCTAGAAAACAGAGTTGCACTCTACCAGGGTCACAGGTAATACATGGCAGAGTTACTATTCTTGTCTTTTTTTCCCCCTAACACCAGCCATATCCATGACAGATCAGTAGGGGCCTGGCCATCTCAGTTCTGCCTGGTTCTGAGGACCATGTGGGGTGTGCTGAGTTTGGTATTGGGTTTGCATCACATCTTCTATGTCCACTCCATCCTTTTACTAGTATTGTTCCCAAGGGCACTCCTTAATAAACACCTCCCATGCTAAACTCCAGAGCCCTGGTGGCACAGTGGCTAAGAGCTCAGCTGCTAACCAAAAACGATGGCAGTTCGAATCCACCAGCTGCTTCTTGGAAATCCTGTGGGGCAGTTCTCCTTTGTCCTGTAAGGTTGCTATGAGTCCAGATCAACTGGATGGCAATGGGTTTTTCGGGTTATGCTAACTAAACTCCATCTCAGAATCTGCTTCCCAGAGAACCCAGCCTGCCACAAACTCTTTTGAATATTTTGCAACAAACTGCCTTGTGTCTGTGCGTGAATAGACCCGATTCATTTGTCCCTCCTCCATTGTTTTCCCTGAATGCTTACTCATTGAATGCTTAGCGCTGTGCTAAGTACGAAGATTTTGTGGAGAAGAAGACAGAGGAGGACCTCTGGTCACATGGAACTTCCATTGCTTTTGCTCTGAGGATAGATTTTCATCCTGACTCTGCATTCGGACTGCAGGAGCTTCTTCCAGAGAATTCAGCCAGCCCCAGCACTTTTGTGGAGGGACAGAAGTCTCGGGTTGACTGAGCCCTGCTGATGGCTTTGCAGAATAAGTGCCACTTCAAAGAAATTGGTACCAGTGTCTGAGTGGCCTTCCCCTCACTCATCATGGGACTCCATGATTCTCTTCTGTTAGCCCAATTAATGGCTCATAGTGAAGTCTGAGGTCCCTCAGAAGAAAGGCCTGGCAATCTATGAAAAATCAGCCATGGAAAACCCTTTGGAGAACATTTCTACTCTGACACACATAGGGTCACCGTGAGTTGGAGTTGACTCCACCACAACTGCTCTTCATTTTGGTTGGGCTGGAACAGAGAACTGGTATCCAGAATGGGTTTTGAGAAGAACAGAGGTGCAGACAATAGGGAGAACTAAATGTATGAGGAGAAGGCCGGTGAAAGCCAATGTCAGGGTTATATGTTGAACAGAAGAGATAAGATGGGGGCAGGTCTAGATTTAGTTTGCAGCAGGGTCCTGTAAGGGGCGTGGGGAGGGAGGTCAGGATTCTCTAGGAATTGTCTCATTTGTTGCTGTTGTTAGTTGCAGTTGAGTTGGCGTCCACCCACGGTGATACCGTGTACAACAGAATGAAACATTACCAGGTCCTGTGCCATTTTCACAATTATTGGCTCTAGTCCATTGTTGAGGCCACTGTGTATTTTGAGTGCCTTCCAACCTCAGAAGCTCATCTTCCAGTATTGCGTTGGACAATATTCTTTTGTGATCCATATGGTTTTCATTGTCCAATTTTCAGAAGTACATCTGTAGGCCTTTCTTCCTGGTCTGTCTTACTCTGGAAGCTCCACTGAAACCTGTGCACCATGGGTGACTCTACTGGTATTTGAAATACCAGCGGCATAGCTTCCAGCATCACAGCAGCACACAAGCCACCACAGTACGACAAAGTGACAGATGGGTGATAGAATTGCCTCATAGCCCTTACTTAAAACTGTCTAATGGTATCCCATCTTAATCAGAATAAAACACACACTCTGACTAGGCCATACTGCTCTGCTTACCTGGTCACTCCCTTCTTCCGTCTACTCCCTGCTCTGCCTCTCGCCAGTCTGCTCAGCCACAATGTCACTCTTGCTGTCCTTTAAGTAGGCCCAGCTCCTTCCAACCCCAGGGTCTTCCCATCTCCTTACACATCTGGCTCCTTGTCATCATTTAAGTTTCAACTTAAATGTTGCCCCTTGAGAGGCCTTTCCTGACTTTATAACCCCTGAAGCCACGCCCTCCACCTGCCCTGCAGTTACTCAGTTATTTGACATTTCATGATTCTAATCCTTCATAGCAGTTATCACTATCTGTGAATACCACACCTATTTCTTTTCATGGTTTTATTTCTTTGTTCTCTGTTTCCTCCTGAGAGTCTGAGTCCCCTGGAGTTCAGAGACCAGGTCTGCCCTGCCCACCCCTTCTCCTCAGTGTCTAGAGCAATGACATCCATACTAATGGTAGCTCAGTAAATATTTCTTGAATGAGTGATTAAGCCAATACCTAATTTTCAGATGTTTCTCTTATAGCTTGAAAGGAATATAATGGTTGGGATTCCTGCCTTAGAAAACAGGCCAGAACAGAGGGCTGGGGCTGGGTTTCTTCACACTGCTGGAATGAGCAGAATCTGACATCTCTCTCTGTCTCCTTCTCTCTTTGTCTCTCTGTTTCTTTCTCCCTGTTTCCCTCCCTCTCTTTCTTCCTTCCTCTTTCTCCACTCTCTATTCCCCTCCTTCTCTCTCTCTCCATGCCTTTCTTTCTCTCTTACTCTTTCCCCCGTCTGTCTGTCTCTTTGTTCCTCTCTCTCCCTCTCTTCCCTCTCTCTTTTTCTGTCTCCCTCTCTCTCACTCTCGCTCTCTGTCTCTCTCCCTCCCTCTCCTCCTCTCACTTTCTCCTGGCCCTTCATTCAGATTTGAGTGGCACCTGTTCCAGGCACCCTCCACCCTCGGGCAGCCGACCACTGCATAATGGCTTCCCTGCGTATGCGTCTGTGCGCTAACATGGCCGTTCAGGCCTGCTCTGGCTTGTCAGACCCATCTCCTGGTAGGAAAGACTGTGCATCTGTAATCCTCTGGGAAATTGGGGCTGACATGGAGCTTGGTACCCAAAGTGGTTTCACTCAAGCAAACACAGAGAATAATAGCCGCGCACTTAAATGCTTGAGCAGGTATCACTCGGAGGAACATGCCAATAACCCATGTTTATAAAGCCTGTTAGTATGAATTTCTGAAATAGCACTTACTCCACTTTATCCTTGACAAATGGCGTTTGCAACCATCAAGATATTTTATTTCAATTATCTGCCCGTGTTGTGGGGTAAAGGTTTCTGACAATAGCCAGGCATAAGCCATTTTCATCATGCTTCTATCACTATTCCCGTTGCTAAACTCAACCAGACAGTTCATTAAGATGAAAAATTAACAGCACATGCTTTGGGGAGAATAATCACGGGAAATGACAGCTTGCAGAGGCATCAGCATTCGAGCAGCAGGCAGATGACAAACGTGCTGGTCTTCGGAAGAAGTGGCAATTGGCCAGTTGGTCAGAAACCGAGCTTTTACATAGCTCGTACTTGTGTGTCAGCCTTGAGCCGAGGTGCCGGGGAAGAAAGAACATGTAGGAAGCATGGCCTTTGGCCTCCAAGAATGTATCCCCTATTTGGGAAGGCTGGGGAGGTTCTAGCTGACAGGGAGCCCAGGAGGGTGTGCCTGACGTGCCTGGCATGTTGGTGCTGACTCTCACTCAGTTCATGAGGAATTCCATGTGGACTTGCACGAAGATTCCTTAGATCTTCAAGAGTAGCAGAAGTTTGATTAGTAAAACGTGTTTTAAAATAGTAACTGCTAATGGACATGGAGTTTCTTAGTGGGGTGATGAAGAGGTTCTGGAATTAGTGGTGATCGGTGAGTATGCAAAAAACTACTGTATGGTACGCTTTAAAAGGGTGAGTATTGCGATATATGACGTGTATCTCAGTAAAAGTGTTACCTTTTTTTAAAGTACAAACTCTGCAGAGCTAAATTTACAAATATGTTGTTAGTTGCCGCCGAGTTAGTTCTGACTCATGGTGACCCCATATGTGCAGAGGAAGACTGCTCCATAGGGTTTTCAAGGCTGTGACATTTCAGAAGGGATTGCCAGGCCTTTGTTATGAGGCACCTCTGGGTGGGTTTGAACCGCCAACATTTTGGTTAGTAGCTGAGGGCTTAACCTGTTCAAAGAATTGGGCCTAGATGGAATAGAGAAAAGGGGGGAGGCAGACTGACATTGACTCAAGACTTTGTCTATGGTAGGGATATTACCGTATCCCCATTTTACGGCTGAGGAAGCCAGGAGTCAGATCAGTATGTGCCTTGTCCCAGAAGCCACCGAGGCTCTGAGGCCCAGATGCATCCCACTTTACTCTGCTGCCACTGGGAAAAGACAGATCCTGGAAGGTACTAGTAACCCGAATGATAACAATTATTTGCCTCTGCAGAGTATTTTAAAGCTGGGGAATCCTTGCCCTCTTTTCTCCTCTGTTCCTATAGCAGGAGACCATGGATGATGCAGATGGTTACATACTGGGCTACTAACTAAAAGGCTGGCAGTTTGAACGTACCCAGAGGTGCCTTGGAAGAAAGGCCTGGAAAGCTGCTTCCAAAAGGTCACAGGCATGAAAACCCTATGGAGCACAGTTCTACTCTGCACGCATGGGGTCGCCATGAATTGGAATCAACTTGATGGCATCTGGGTATAGGGTCACTATGAGTCGGAATCGACTTGACGGCAGTGGGTTTATTTATTTATTTTTATGGGGTTGGTTTTGGCTCTTACAGCATCCCTGTGAGTTATGATCAGTCTGTGGGGCTGTGAACAGCAGACCTGAGGTCTGTCTTGGGGGAAAAGACGGATGAGGGACAGAGAGAGGAGACCAAGCACACCCTCCCAGGCTGCATGAAGAACGCTGCACTCACTTTTCCAGCATTTGAGATGTTTCCTCTGGGTTTCCATCCCCATTTTTAGCTTTGTCTCTCCCTAGACTCTTACTTGCACCCTATTTCCCCATGCAAGTGGGTTCCTAAGTGAAACCACAGAGATGTGGGATCCACGGATATCTGGACACCACGGCTTGGAATTAGGTGTCCTGACTGTTAGCTACAGAAGTCAGCGCTGTGTCTTTTTTTCCTTTGCGGAAGCACTTTTCTGTTGTGAAGGGCCTGTCTAGATTAAAGCCAGTAAAATCATTATCTCCCCTGTGGTTAACAAGAAAGCTTTTGATGTCATTCTCAGCTTACGAGTGTAAATAGTGAGTCAAATTCTCATCCTGTTGGGCAGGATGGAAACCAGATTCAGGGTTTGTAAAGACAGCTGCATTTCATTTATTTTCACAGGGACATTTTTCCCCCAGCAGACCGAGGTAACACAGCATACAGGCAAACAGCCCGTGGAGGAGTCAGGACGCATTAACCTAAGCAGTGAGATCAAAACAAAAGCTCTGTTTGCCATCTCCCGCTAGAGCCCAAATCTCGCCAGGCCCCACTGTTTGGCTGCGTTCAGGAGGCGTAAATAAAATTAGATATCAGCGGAGTAAAAAGGAACTGGGACGTATGAAATAGAAGTCTTTCTCAAACAGCAGCTATCCGCTTTCCCTATTTCTTTGCAGTTGTGCTAGCTTTAAAGGAGTTAAAAGAAAAAAAAAAATTGTTTTTAAAAAGAGGATTAACACCTCTTGAAATAAATTCCTACATATTTCTGAGTGTTTTTCCCACCTCCTGAGGGGCCTGTTCATGGGGCCTGACTCAGACTGGGAAGGCCTGGGTTCCAGTCTTGTTTCTGCCACTTGTTGGGCAAGAGGCTGCTCTGTGCTTCTCTTTGCTCATTTGTAAGGTGTGGTTACCCCATCGCCTCTTTGTGCTGACTGAAGGAGACGCTATCTCTAAAGTCCTCAGACAAACGTTTGCCACAGAAGTAAAAAAGAAATTGCTGTGGAGTGGATTCCCACTTGTGGTGACCCCATGCGTATCAGAGCAGAGCTGTGCCCCGTAGAGGTTTCATTGGCTGGTTTTCCAGAAGTAGTTCCTAGGTGGCCAGGCCTTTCTTCCATAGTACCTCTGGTTTGACTCCAACCACCAGCCTTTCGGTTAGCAGCTGAGTGTGTTAACTGTTTTCCCCACCCAGGGACTGTGTCACAGAGAAAAGACCCCTAAACAAGACTTAGGGTTGTGGTGACGACGATGGGTGAGTCTAACAATTCCAAACATCCAGGTATTTCCAAATGTGGGAGTGTGTAGACAAACAGTGATTGGTGGAGTCCCAGGCTTTTACAGAATGTGCGGGCAGTCTTATGCTGGAGGCTGTCTTCCTGTGGACCTGGTATGAGTGTCGACTTGTGAAGGTGGCAATAAGCAGGGCCTGGCCCCAGGGGCTCTGCTGGGCCACCTGTTGGGCAAGAGGACAGCTGACCCCCCACACCCTGGTTACCAGGGTGACAGTCGTGCATGGGCGGTGCTCCCCTTTGCAGCGGGGCAGTGGCTGTGAAAATGCCCTGCTGGATACAGAAGAACGTGGGGGCAGGAGTGGTGTCATGGGAGGAGTCGGCCAGCAGACCTGAGCCTGCCTCTGATAGCTGTGTGGCTTTGCACAGAACAGTGACTGTCCTGTGCCCCCATTTTCCTCTTGGATATGGAGGGGAAAACATTGACTGTCTATACTATCTCAGAGGACTGAAGGAAGGGTTTGCATTTCTTACAGTGTGGAATTGTATTGAGGCTCCTCCTCCTTCCCCGAAGCAATATTAGCACAGCAAATAGGAGCAAAAGAGTCCTGGAGACCTCTATGTACTAATTTCAGTTTCTTTGTGTGCTGGCGGAAACCCTGCTGGCGTAGTGTTTAAGTGCTACTGCTGCTGCTAACCAAAGGGTCTGCAGTTCGAATCCACCAGGCGCTCTACGCCATCCTGTAGGGTCGCTATGAGTCGGAATCAACTCAACAGCACTGGGTTTGGTTTTTTTTTTTTGGTTTGTGTGCTGGCTGCATGACTTGGGGAAGTGATTTGACAAGCCCCTTGAAGCTTCAGGTTTCTCATCTGTCAGATGGGTGTATTAGTTTTTTTTTTTTTTTTTATTATTGCTGATGTAACAAATTGCTACAAACTTAGTGGCTTGAAACAACTCAAATCTTCCATTTTGAGGGGGGATCAGCAGTCTGACATGGGTCTTGAGGGCTATAATAAAGGTGCCAGCAGGGCTGCATTCCTTTTAGAGACTCTAGGGACTTGCTGGTTTTCTTGCCTTTTTCAGATTCTAGAGGCCTCCTGTATTCTTTGGCTTCCTTCCTCTATCTCCAGAGCACCTCACCCCAGTCTCTGCTTCTGCTGTCTCATCTCCTCCCTGTCTTTGACCCTCCTACTTCCCTCCTATAAGGACCCTTGTGATTACATTGGGTCCACCTGGATTATCCAGAATGCTCTTGCATTTCAAGACCCTTAATTTAACCGCATCTACAAGGTCCCTTTTGACATGTAGGTAACATATTCACAGGTTCCAGGCATTAGGACATGGACATCTTTGTTGTTGCTGTGTGCCTTCAAGCGGATTCTGACTATCTCAATCCCATGCGACACAGTAGCACCGCCCCATAGGGTTTCCTAGGCTGTAATCTTTACAGGAGCAAATTGCCAGGTCTTTTCTCCTGCAGAGCTACTGGTGGGTTCGAATAGCCGATCTTTCAATTAGCAGCTGAGTGCTCAACCGTTGTGCCACCAGGGCTCCCTTGGACATCTTTGGGGGAACGTTATTCTATCACAATGAGAATACTGGTAGTACCTTCCCCCTAGGACTGTCGCATGGGTCAAATGAGGTGTTGTATGTAAAATACTTAGCACAGGTTCCAGCACACAGTGATAATACAGTAAGTGTTTATCCTCCTCCTCAGAATTCCTAATAATGACATCTGCCTGCTTACCTCCAGGGGCTCCCGGGTCTACCACTCTTGTAATTCCCACAGCTCGGCACTCTGGCAGGGACCAGGTCATGTGGCCCTTGTGCCTGGAAGGAAGCCTGTTGGCGGTGATAGTTTTGTCTGGATAATGCTCCCTCCAGCAGTGTTAGATTGGGCACGGTTTTCGTCTTTACTGAGCCTCAGCTTTCTTATTTGTAAACTGAAGCCGGGAAAAGGAGATTGACTGTGGGCTTCTTACTGGCATTGGAAACCTGTGAGCTATTAATAGTTGATCAGAAGTGAGTCAAAGTATGTGCAAGTTGGTGTTCAGGTATCGTCTTAGTTTCTTACTGCTGCTGTAACAGACATACCGCAAGTCTAACAGTCCAAATTCAGGGCACCAGCTCTAGGGGACTGCTCTCTGTCATCGCTGCAGGAAGATCTCTTTCAGTTTCTGTAGACCCAATAATCCTTGAATCCTTGCCAATATCCATGTGGCATCTGTCTTCCCCTACATTTGTACTTGCTTAGACTGTGGTGGTGTAGTGGTTAAGGGCTACGGCTGCTAACCGAAATATCGGCAGTTCGAATCCACCAGGCGCTCCTTGGAAACCCTATGGAGCAGTTCTACTCTGTCCTATAGGGCCACTATGAGTCGGAATTGACTCGACCGCAGTGGGTTTGGTTTTGGTTTTTCTGTGTGCCTAATCTGCTGTTTTTTAATCTCAAATTGAGTAGGTTAAAGACACATCATGCATTGATGTGGCCTTACTGACATACCAGAGAAAACTGTAATCCCAAATGATATTACATCCACAGAGGTTAGGATTCCAACACATATTTTGGCGGGGGGGGAGTGGGGAGTTGCACAATTCAATCATAACAGGTATGTTTACTGACTTCTGAGGGAAAAGAGCCCATTACAAAACAATGACAACAGTAGAAACGACTGTAACCTTCTCCAGCCATCCCTGAGGAGGTTACTAAGGGTTCCTAACTAGGGGTGTTTTGGGCCTCAACGATGCCATGACATTGATAGAAGGCAGGCATTTGGATCGGGTATTTTCTGTAAAGGTGGGTCAGCAGACAGTTGAGGATGTGGGCTTCAAGTCGCCAAGCTTAACACTGGGGCTGATGACTTCTCTTTAGAAGACAGATTACTCACAGATCAAGGATTGAAGAAGTCAGTGAAAGGGAGCCTACTGCGTGTCAGGCACATGCTGGGCACTCCACTCCTACCACTTAATTCCCACTTTGCCGCCCTGTGCAGTGGGGCCTTTTATTTCCATTTTTCCAAATGAGAAAACAGGATTTGCCTGATGCTGCACAGCTGGTAAGTGGCACGAGAAGAAGGAAATTGAACTAATACTTCAAATTCATAACGGAGCATCTTAGCTCTAACAGCGGCCCTTCTACGTCTGCACTGTCACGTTCTCTGTCTTGTATGATGACACACAGAGCAGGCTGCTGCGATGGGACTCCATCAGCCCTTAAATATCTCCACTCTTTCCCTGTATGACGGAAGCCCAAGGCCACAATATATTCCATTTCAGTGGTTTCTTTCTTACCCAAAATCCTTGAAAAAAACACCTCCATCCACCCTGCCATCTTCCTTTTCAGCACTTTGTCTTCCCATTCTCAAATTTCTTCTTTTCTGAGTTATTACAGGCAGAGAGGAAAGTGCTGGATGTTAGCAAACAGACTGGAGCTTAGGGGTCCAAGTGATCCCCTGGCTTTCTAAGGCAACCTCCCAGTGGGAGCTGGTCATAGTAAACTGTGGCATTGCCTTGGCTGTTAATATCTTTGGGAACTCCTTTTGGGGTCTGGGCTTTGAATCATCTTAGAAATAGCCAGAGCCCTGTGTTGGGAGAATGTTAAAATTCCTCAAAGTTACCAAGAGAAAAGATAAACTTAGTACAAAAAAAGATCATGGCAATTAACGTGGGTCGTGGTGAACAGTGATTTGTAACTCTAACGCAATGGGTCTGCATTTATTTTGTGACACAGAAGGTGGCTCTCCGGGGACATTTGGATTCATGGCTTCTGGTGTTTGCACAAAATCAATCTCTTTAATTGCAAATCAGAGTCCTTCTGGAAGAGGAACATATCAGGGACCTACAAGTAGGGGTGGTATCCAATCAGGTGCCTCCAAGAGTCCTGAGCAGAATGCAGCCGAGCCTTTGAATGGAGCCACAGGCCACGTTCTCACCTGAAGCCAAGGTCACTGCCACCCCAGCTCTTGACTAACCCTGCCAGCCTCTAGGCCTCCAGGGTCAGCTCCAGAATGGCCAGGTCTTTGCAGATCTCAGTGCCTCCTCTTGGTAACTCTGTACTCTCTGTGTGTGCATGGTTTGGAGGTGGTAGTGGAAAGGAAAGGAAGACCACCTGTTAAAAGCAGTGAGAAAAGTCTAAATTACTGGCCATACCCCTCAGATGCTGAGGGTCCTGCATAGATGCCAAGGACCCTTCTCCTTTTGGACAGTCCAAATACAGCCATGTCCACACTGCCTTGAGGACAAGCCAGAGAAAAGTAAAATTGACTTCAATGCCCTTAGGTTCAAGGTGCAAGGTTTTAATGCTGATAATGATAATGTTGTTAGCCGTTGTTGGGTCGACTCTGACTTATGGCAACGCCATGAACAACAGAAGGAAATGTTGCCTGGTCCTGTGCCATCTACACGGTCATTGGTATGCTCTAGTTCATTGTTGTGGCCACTGTGTGTTTTGAGTCCCTTTCAATACAGGGGGCTCATCTTCCAGCAGGATACCAAACAATCTTCTCTTGTGATTTGTAGGATTTTCACTGGCTAATTTTCAGAAGCAGATTACCAGGCCTTTCTTTCTAGTCTGTTAGACTAGAAGCTCCCCTGAAATCTACTATGGGTGACCCTGGAGGTATTTGAAATACCAGTGGCGTAGCTTCCAGCATTATAGTAAAACACAAGCCACCACAGTACCACAAACTGACAGATGAGTGGTGGGATAATAAGAATAGTTAGTGTTCATTGCACACTTAGTGTATACACATTCAGTGCAGAGTGCTTCGCAGGGATTATCTCATTTAATATTCAGAGCAACCCAGGGAGAGATGTGTTTTACTATTAGTTACCCCCATTTGCAATAACCGTCTTGGGAGAAAACCTGGATGAGGCCACGTGATAAGGAAGAGCAGAGGCAGTGTTTGAACCCAGTGCTTTTGGCCTTGGCTGTACCTACTGGCTTTCAGGGGGTAAATGACCAATGAGGAGGACCACTGGGAGGTAACTGACATGACAGCAAAGGGCAGGTCCTGGAGTCTGACTCAATCACTGCTTGCTCTTTCACATCCAAGCCTGTTTCCAAGGTTACCACTCTCACCAGGCTTCTGCCCAATTTAACATATGTATTCAACAAGTGTTCACTAATGCTTTTTATGTGCCAAATAGGACTCCCCAAGTGGTGCAAACAGTCAACTCACTCTTTAACCAAAGGGCTATAGGTTCAAGTCCACCCAGAAATGCCTCAGAAGAAAGACCTGGTGATCTGCTTCCAAAAAGTTAGCCAGTGAATACCCTATGGAGCACAGTTTTACTTTGACATGCATGGGGTCACCATAAGTTGGAATGGTCTCAATGACAACTAGTTCTGTTATGTGCCAAATATCAGTCTACCCTCTGGAGATAAGATGCTGAGCAAAACACATACGATCCCCGTCTTTGTGAAGCTGGAGCATTCTTGGAGAATATCAAATCACTGGACCCTCACAGGACTAGCATCGAATCTTTTATCGGTAATTCCAAATGTGACCCATTTAAAGGGACAAGCGAATGTTGCTTCATCCTTCTGAATAAATCCAAGGAGAGAATCACTGGGAGACAAATATTAAAATCTGATTAACTTTAGTTTGCACGAGCACATCTCCAATCTGTCCATTGCGTTTGCAAAGTGGTGCAGGATCCCTTAAAGTCCGTACGTGGGTTTTCCTCGTTTAACGATGGAGCGTAATCACCGGCGTCCCAGACAAGCCCTGGAAGCGGGGTGAATTAACCAGGGTGCATCACTTATTAGATGGAAGAACTATTAGCCTGTGCTCTGTTTAATTAAGCCTCACTTAAAAAAAATTTTTTTTTTAATGGGCAAACGTTTCCTTTAACAGGCTTGCTGTCACCTCATCAGTTATTTAAGGCAGTTCATTTCACAGCAAGGTAAAAAAAAGGGAGAAAGAGAGAAAGAAGGGAAAAATTCTCATTTGATCAGACTCGGTAGGTCTGAGAAAAGCACGGCTGTCTAGAAGACGCCTAATTGCCGCCGTGATGGTGTGCTTATTCTCTATTTAGTCCTAGGCTTCTTATTGAAACGCTAATCAGAGTTGGGTCTCACCTCTTGATGAATGATTTTGTAAAAACTTGATATTCCTCAGCTTAGCTAGGAATGTCTGCATGCAAGTATAATATACTCGGGCTGAATGGGAAGATAACTAATGCCCTTAATTTTGCAAAGAGGGCTGTGATTTGGTACATACTGTACAGATCAGGGGGAATCAGAATGAAATTAATTTCCTTCTTTGCATAGACACCGTCCCTGTTATATTGTGAGCTACTTTCTTTAGCTGTTTTTTTACGGGGGATTTAGAGAACATTTGGCACGTGTGTTTGGGCTTATTTCCTGTAGCCCGGGTCAAATTCAGGTTATGCCATTTTATCAGAAGTTGGAACTTGGGGAACTTAAGTTTCTGATTTTTTGTTTCATTGTCAAGTAGGAATCATTACCCCTACCTCACAGATTGTAAGGGTTACATGAGGTCTTGCCTATCAGGCTTCTAGCTCAAGGTCTGACAGTGTAGAAATGCAATATGACATCATCCCCCTTTCCTTTATTTCCTGTCGATTCCCCCATCCACCAGTCCTTGTAGGTGGGACAGAGGCATTTGTTTCCACCACAGCAACACGCTCACCTCAATCTAAGTCTTGGGCCCTCTGCTGCTTCTAAGTTCTCTGTTACTTGTGTTTAAGGCATCCAGATGCAAAATGAAAACCCGAAGCAGGCATCTACTTATTTTGCCTACGGGACACTGAAAATACGGACCTTTGGCTCTTTCTGTATGGTCAACTGACTTTCTACGGGCTTTCCATCTTTGCATGCTCAGGGTAGTTATGAATCCAAGCATTTTCTTCATCTGCATTGACCAAAGAGAGTAAAAAGCCTTGTGATTATGATTGTTATTTTATTAATTGTGTGTGAGGGGGTATGTGAGTGTGTGTGTGTTGTGCGTGTGTGGGGTCTACCACCTGCCTGCCTTCCCGGCTTCACCTCCTTCCTCTTTCCTGGGCAGACCCCCTGCCTCCATATCCCATCCCTGAACACAGGTCTTAATTTCAGACACTTCAAGACTTAGTTCAGGTTTATCCAATAAATCTTCCTTGACCAACTACCTCCTCCTACCAAGGTTTATGTGACTCCTCTGAGCTCTTTCAGTACCTTAATGGAGTCCCTAGGTGGTGCAAACAGTTAACAAACTCAGCTGAAAACTGAAAGGTAGGAGATTTGAATCCACCCAGAGGCTCCTCTCTCTCAGAAGAAAAGCCTGGCAATCTACTTCCAAAGTTAGCCACTGAAAACCCTATGGAGCGCAGTTCTACTCTGACACTCGTGGGGTCACCTTGAATTGGAGTTGACTTGATGGCAACTATTGGTTTTTGTTTTTAATCCCCTCCTCAAAACACCTGTCATGTTATAAATGTTATATTTACCTATTTTTGGAGCTGCCTCCAAGCCTACCACCCTCACCGTTTGACTATGAGTGACGTAAGAACCATGATATCATCTTCTTGTTACTGTCTCTGCTTAGGTTCCTAGCACACGCTCAGGGCATGTTTGGGGAATGTATTATTATTGTGTTTATGTGTGTGTGAGTGTGTGAATTGACATCCGTGAGTGCTGAATCTGAAAAGACACTTGAATGTTGACCACAGATTCAGATGGTACGTGCTCCTAATATAAAGAATCTGACTCCAGGACTTGGGTGTTAGCTGTTTCTGAGAAGAGCCAGTGTCAACTCATAGGATGAAAGAGAACATCATTTCTAATTCCTCAATCAATTAGCACCAGAGATAACCCTTTCATCCTTAGGCCTTTTACGTTGTAGGTCACCTGTCAGTATTGAAGGGGCCTCTTTACATTCTCCCAGTAAATCTGAGATCCTTCTTTGGATTTCTCTGACCTCAGCTAAATTGATGTTAAATAAAAGTCTCTAAACTGTCAAGATTTCCCCAAATGTGATCTTGTCTGCCCAGTAATGTTGCTTTTGCAGTGAGGACTAGGCAAGAGAATTCTGAGTTCACGGTCAAGACAGTTAACGACAAAATACTTCTGGAATTTAGAATACAAATAACTTGGAGATTTCAAAATGGCTTACATGGTCCAGTTCTTTATTTTTCCAGATGAGTTAACAGTAGGGGTGCCAAAAAAAGAAAAAAACAGAACTCTAGTTAAATTTGAATTTCAGATAAACAACAAATGATTGTTCTAGTAGCATAACTATGTCTCTCAGAGGAGCCCTGGTGGCGCACTGGTTAAATATTTCAGTCTTAACAGGAGGATCTTAGTGGTTATGCAAGCACTGAGGGCCGGGCATCTGTTGGAAGGAGAACTGCAAGCTAGTGAAATATTGACAGTAATGTTGGCATAAGAAAAGGGCTTGAATTATGTAGCAGCTGAGGGCTCAATTCATTCAGTGCCCAGTAGAGTGATATCCAGCAGCGCCTTAAGAAGGCTCAGCCCTAGGATCTGCTGAGATATCTTAGTTGCATAGTGGGGGAAGGGAAGGAAGGTGGGGCATGTACTGTGTGTCTGTTTAGTGGGGAGTTGTAGTTGGAACAACTCTTAAGGCAGTGGAGACTATTAAAATCCCATAGTCCTTGATCTGGCTGGTCCAAAGACTGTCTGTTGGGGAGAAGCATAGCCACCCCCAGGGATGCACAGATATAGGCAGGAAGTAGCATCGTTTACTGTTTTCTCTGCCCAGATTGGAGTCCCTGAGTGGTGCAAATGGTTAAGCACTCAGCTGCTAACCAAAAGGTTGGCAGTTCAAATTTACCCAGAGGCACCTTGGAAGAAAGGCTTGGCAGTCTACTTCCAAAAAAATAGAAATCGGAGGCAATTCTACAGCAACTTTTTTTTTTTCCTGCCCAAAAAGAAGTGCAACCTCAATCAGTACTTAAGAATGCTAGAGGCAGAGGCACTCCCCAAGGAGAAACCCTGCACAACCTAGGCAGAACCTCAAATATCTAGATAGTCAAACTGGATTTCTCAGCAGATAAGCAGTCGTGGTGAGGACTAGACAGTGGGTTTCCTAGGAAACAAGACATAAACTTGTGATACAGAGAGCATGGCCACAAAAGAGGGGTAAAAGGGAGCCTACAAAGACAGCGCCTTCCTTCCACTTCTACCTTTCAGAATTCTACCTGTCTTCCAGATCTAGGTGCCAGCTCCTCCTCTTTGTGATTTGCTATGCCATCTTGAATGTATTTTCACCCCCCACCCTTAATGCTTGTATTTATCATTAATTTTATTGAGGTAACTTGATCTGGAGTTGTAAGTTATCTTCTGTGTGTGCACATTTGTCAAATTCAAGTGCTGAATTCTCCCTTGTGAGTTCTGAGTAGGGTTGATTAGGTTGCTGGGCTTTAGATCCAAGAGAGATCTTAAGATGTCTAGGCACGGGAGAGATGAGGATGGAAGCCGAGACCTTGGGATACCAGAGGGCTCAAGCCTGGGATACCCAGTGTTGTGGTCTCATTCTGAAGCAGGAATAGACTCTGAACTGTGCTTCTGTGGCTTCATGGGAAGCCATCCTTGAGATGTCAGTGGACATTTCTATCTTGGATGTCTTACCATAACAGACAGCAGTAAGTCCTTGATGGCAGGGTTCATAACTTACAATTAAACCACTAAGAGTTTCTGTCAAATCAAATCCGACTTATGGCAACCCCATGTATTTTCTGTGTAGAACTGTGCTAGAAAGCAGATCATTAGGTCTTTCTTCTGAGGCATCTCTGTGGATATGCAAACCACCAGTCTTATGGTTATTAGCCAAGCGGTTAACCACCCAGGGACTCCTAACTTACACTAACTCTACTTTCTTGCTCTTTCTTTATCTGCACCTTGCTTCACTGGGGCAACTGTGGTTGGAAAGATCTTTCCCTTAGGGAGTGATGCTAGAGGATACTTTCTACCCAACCAAAGTGCATGGATTGCAAATTTAGCTTTGAATCATGAAAGTCATGGTTCACAACTGTCTTAGTTATCTAGTGCTGTTATAGTAGAATTACAATTGGATGGCCTTAACAAAGAGAAATTTGTTCTTTCACAGTTTAGGAGGTTAAAAAAAAAAATTAAGTCCAAATTCAGGGTGCCAGCTCTAGTGGAAGGCTTTCTTTCTCTGTGGACTCTGGGAGAAGTTCCTTGTCATCAGTCTTCCCATGGTCTAGGAGCTTTTCAGCTCAGGGATCCCAGGTGCAAAGAATGCTGGCTCCTGACGCTTCTTGCTTGGTGGTAATGAGGTCCCCCTCATTGTCTCTACTCCCTTCTCTCTTTTATATCTCAAAAAAGATTGACTCAATATAAACCATAATCTGGTAGATTGAGTCCCGCCTCTAATCCTGCCTGATTAACATCATAGAGGTAGGATTTACAACACATAGGAAAATCACATTAAATGACAAAATGGTAGACACTCACACAATATTAGGAATCATAGCCTAGCCAAGTTGACACACATTTTAGGGGGACACAATTAAACAACAGCTTTCTGGGAGGAGACATCTTATCTACAGAATATGAGGTCACCAAGAGCAAGGACAAAACCCATCCCTAGTTATACCTGCTCTTCCAGGCCATGCACTGCACACTTGGGGGAACCCATTGGCTTTGTCACACTGGTGCTCTATAAGGCAATTAAAGTTTTCATTATTTTATTTGTTCATTTATGTATTTTGTAGGTCACTGTCACCTCCTATCCATTTTCTGTTAAGAATAGTATGTGCTTCACAGTGTGGGTATAGATGTTACCAGATGTATGAGAGTGATTGGGTAACAGAGGATAATTCTAGGCCTCTCCTTAATGCTCTCAATGGAGGCACTTGCCTCTAACATCGCATAACATCTCCTCCGATAAGGAGCATACCCAATCTTTTTGACCAACGCAGTCCCCAGGGAAGAGAGAGTGTTGTGTGGCTAGCGAATGAGATCTCACAGAGGTATTTCCTGTTGGGATAGTTCCTTTTGTTAGAAGATATTTATCGTCTGGCTGTTTTCCTACAGGTTCCTGCACTGCTTGTATTTTGTTTCTCATTAGCACATTCTTTGGAGACTTAGGCAGGGAAGGATATAGAGCAAAATTTTGTTCTAACATGGAAAATGTTCTGGGGGAGCAGTTTGAAAGTCATGATTCATTCATGCATTATTTGGAAGAGTTGGGCAGGCTGGAGGAGAACCTCTCAGAAAAAAAAAAAAAATTTTTTTTTAAAGGATGGGAGCAATTCCCATAAGGAAGTATTGAAGGAACTGGTGATGTTTGAAGTGGAGAATATAAGACCCTAGGGGAAATGCTCACTCTAAAAATTCCATGAACCTATCAGTCCCTTGATGACAAAGAACATGTTTTACTAAATTCTTAACACTTAACAATTGCAGAAATCCTGCCCTCTAAAAATATTTCTTAAGTCGTTGCTGTGTGGAACAAGGACTAGCTGAGTTCTGAGCATCTTTAGAAAGCAAATTTAAGATGATCACAGGAGAATCACAGAGGAATAGGTTTCAGTTAAGGGGCAAAGGATGGAAGGTCAAGAGCTTCGGCATGGGCCGTACCAACCAGTTGCTGTCTAGCCAGTTCAGACCCATGGCATCCCCATGTGTATCAGAGTAGAATTGTGCTCCACAGGGTTTTCAATGACTAAATTTTCAGCAGTAGATTGCATACGTCTCTTTTAAGACATCTCTAGGTGAACCTCCAACCTTTCAGTTAGCAGCCAATCCTTTTAACCATTCACACCACACAGGGACTCAAGTGGCCATGTATGTCTGCAAATCCCATTCCCATCATTAATTAGCCATATCACCTAAACTGAAGTGCCTCAAGCCCTTGTTTTGTTCTCTGGGAAATAGAAACATGAAGATGGTGGAGGGAAATTAGTTATAAAGAATGTGTACCATTCAGCCATAAAGAGAAAGTTCTGATACATGGATGAACCTTGAAAACGTTACGCTGAGTGAAATAAGCCAGAAATAGACAAATATTGTATGATCCCACTTACATGAAATATGCAGAACAGACATGTGTAGAGACCAAAGTGATTAGTGGTTACCACAGGTGGGTGGGAGGGGGAAATGGAGTGGTGCTTAAGGGGTATGGAATTTTCAATAGGGGTTAAAATTTTTGGAAATGGATAGTGGTAATTATTGTACCACATGGCGAATATAATCAGTGTCACCGAATTGTACATGTAAAAATGGGTGAAAAGAAACAGAAAATAACAAATGTTGGAGAGTCCGAGGGGAGACTGGAACTCTTACGTACTGCTGGTGGGAATGAAAAATGGTACAATCATTTTGGAAAACAATACGGTGCTTCCTTAAAAAGCTAGAAATAGAAATACCATGCTATCCAGCAATCCAACCCCTAGCAACATATCCGAGAGAAATAAGAGCCGTCACACTAATAGACATATGCGCACCCATGTTCATTGCAGCATCATTCACAATAGCAAAAAGATGAAAGCAACCTAAGTGCCCATCAACAGATGAATGGATAAACAAACTATGGTACATATGCACATTGAGATACATACTACGCAACAATAAAGAACAACGATGGATCTGTGGAACATCTCACAACATGGATGACTCTGGAGGGCATTATACTACATGAAATAAGTCAATCACAAAAAGACAAATACTGTATGAAGCCACTATTATAAAAACATATGAAAAAGTTTCCACACAGAAGCAATTTTTGATAGTTACAAGGGAGGGGAGGTGAGGAAACAGAAAAACACTAACTAAAAAAATAGTAGATAAGTGGTAACTTTGGTGAGGGGTAGAACAGTACACAATACTGGTGAAGTCAGCACAACTCAACCAGGGCAAGGTCATAGAAACTTCACAGATACATCCAAATGCTCTGAGAAATCGAGCTACTAGGCTAAGGGCTGGGGACCATAGTCTTGGGGGACATCTAGCTCAATTAGCATAACAGTCTATAAAGAAAATGTTCTACATCCGACTGTGGTGAGTAGCGTCTGGGGTCTTAAAAGCCTGCAAGTGGCCATGTAAGATACATCTACTGGTCACATCCCGGCTGGAGCAAAGGTGAATGAAGAAGACCAAGATAGGTCTATAGGACCAATGATAACACACGTGAGGGACATGCTTCATAGTTCAACCACGTATACGAAACTAATGGGCACACCAGCACAAAAGCAAAGACAAGAAGACAGGAAGGGACAGGAAAACTGGATGAATGGAAACAGGGAACCTGGGGTAGAGAAGGGGGAAGAGTGTTGACACATGGTGGGGATGGTAACCAATGTCACAAAACAATTTGTGTAGTAACTGTTGAACGAGAAACTCATTTACTCTGTAAACTTTCACTTAAATCACAATAAAGAAAAGGCAAAAAGAAGTTGAAATGGCAAATATTTTGCTATATATATTTCACCACAACAAAAATTTTTAAAAAATGTATGTAAAGCACCTTGCCCAGTGTTTGCCCCACAGTGCCAAACCAGTTGCCATTGAGTCGATTCTGTGACAGAGTAGAACTGTGCTCCACAGGGTTTTCAATGGCTGTGATCTTTTGAAGACAGATTGCGAGTTCTTTCTTCTGTAGAGTCTCAGGTGGATCCAAACCACCAGCAGTTTTTATTTTATTTTATTTGCTGGACGTTTAACTGTTTGTTCCACCCAGGTTTTAGAAGTCACATGCTAGGTGTTCAATAAAAGCTAGTTGTAGGTGATAACTCACCAATAGACACACCTGCCCATGGGCTGGACTGTTCAAGAAGAGGCTGAATGGAGAATTGGTGGTTTGACAAGATGGCTTCTTGGAACTCATCCAGTTAGAAGAGCCCGGGCCATCTGCCTGAGCCTTTGTCCACACTCTCTGTGATGGCTCCCATCTTATTCCATATCATGGATAATTGAGAGCCTCATTATTTCTGCAGAGAGACTTCTGGCCTGTATCTCCACTGAATCTGTGTGTCCTCATATATTCTAACAGCTTTCCTTGTTGGAACCAACGATCCCACCACCTCCACCCCCGCCACAGCCAGGGAGCTACAGCTGAGGTCAATGTCCTCAATTACAATCAACGCTACAGAATCCCTTTGGATTCTGGGGAAAGCAACAGGGTGACCTGTACATGAAAGGAAGCCATTTGTAGTGTCTGGGAGATGTTATATTCATATCAGGAAAAAGAAGAGGAATCACATCTCCTTTCTGTACTAATAACATCATTTACATCCATCTACAACCTCACACAACTAAAGGTTAGAAGCCAAAACTTTTAAAATTACCCAAAGAAATGGAAGTCGCCACTGCTGTCAGCGTTTCATCATACTTCTCCTCACCTGTGTAGCCCGCATTATGCTTTTACAAAGAGCTTACCAATCCATTATCTCATTCTACTCTCAAATTAACTCGGGAGCAAGGGAGGTCAGGCATCATTCGTTCTTTTTTTCATAAGAGAGAACTGAGAGTCAGGGAGGGGAAGTGAGTTGTCGATTGTCAGTGTTTCTACAGCTTCCTGAGCAGGGGTCGTCTTCCTAAAGCAGGAGATTATGGGCACTGAAGCAGGAATTTTCTAACTGTCTCGTGGACTGAGACAGGGAGTCTGCTAGTTAGCAAGATATCAGAAGTGGTTTCTTTTTTTCTTTAATGTGGCAGAACCACTTTTCAAAGAAATGTTTTGCTGTATTTTTTTTTTTTTTTTTAATCTAGCTATATGTTTGGGAGTCCCTGGATGGTGCAAAAGGTTAACCTGCTGAGCTACTAACCAAAAGGTTGACTGAGTCCTTCCACAGGCATCTCAGAAGAAAGGCCTGGTGGCCTACTTCCAAAAAGCCAGCCATTGAAAACCCTATGGAGCAGACTTCTACTGTGGCACATGTGGGGTTACCAGGAGTCAAAATCAATTCAGCAGCAAATGGTTAGCTGTGTGTTCTGCTTGCTGTGAAATGTAGAGCCAGTTGGTTCAGCTTTCCCCATCCCTTGTACCTTAGTTTTTTTCAAGGCATTCTGTTGAGCATTATTGGAGAATCACCCATCTTAACCCCTTCTTTTCCCAGATACAAAGCCTAGAAGTAGAAGTCTAGAAATTGGATGTGACTTATTACAGTGAGTTAGCAGCAGATCTTTGGATGCCTAATGCAGTGTTCTTTGTATACCTTCATTCATTGAAAATGTAATTATTGAGGATGGGTTAGTGCCTCAGACCAACACTGGCTCATAGAACTTGTGACGATGAAAATAACTATTGAACACTTGAAATGGAACTAGTACATTGAGGAACTAATATTTTTATTTTATTTAATTTTAATGAATACAAATAAAAATAGCCACATGTGGCTAGCTGTTTCCATACTGGCTAGTGCAGCCGTCTGTGGTTCTCAACCTTCAGTGTACATTGGAATCATCTTGGGAACCTTAAAAAATACTGATTCCTGAATGTCATTGATTTTAACTGATATAGAGTAAGGCCTAAGAGTCCCTGGGTGATACAGATGGTTAGGCATCTGTTAACCAAGAGGTTGGCAGTTCAAATCTACCCAGAGGAGCCTGGGGAGAAAGGCCTTATGAAAGGTTGAAAACCCTGTGGAGTGTGGTCTTACTCCGAATTATGTGGAGCCGCCATGATTTGGAATCAACCTGACAGTAACTGGTTTGGTTTTGTTTTGAGAGTAAGGCCTAGGCAATGGAATTTTGAAGACTCCCCAGCTGATTGTGATGTGCAGCCAAGTTTGAGAGACACTGGTCTAGATTCTAAGCTCCGTGAGGACAGTGACCTTGTCAATTGCATACATCCTTGTACCCTGTAACAAGGAAATTAGTGAAGTGTTAGCTATGGTCCCAAATCTTAAGAGGCTTCATATATCTTGGGGAAAAGAAAGACATATAATCAAGGCAAAGAACTGTTAACTGTGCCCTTATTCGATTGTGTTAAAGGAAACACGACCCTAAGGAAGAGAAATAGTCACTTCTACCTGGAGGAGGGGGAGATGAGGGTCTCTGTGTAGTAATGGTTCTGAGTGAATTATAAATAAGGCTTTTTTTCCCTTTTTTTTTTCCAGAAATGCATTTGTGGCAGTAGTGGTTTCTGCCAGGCAACTCAAAATTCATGTCTGTAATTCACAATAGGATTAACCTGGGATTATGGAAAATCTAATTAAGTGAACCATATTATCTGAGACCCACAAAAGACACTTAACCATGCCATTGAAAGCCCTGTCTGTCTGACAGCATTCAGCATACGCTTCCAAAAAAATGCTTTACACACGTACAAGGCACTTGACTAGCTTTCTGTATCCCATTACTTTCCTTTTATCCTCGAGTTTTTTTTTTTTTTTAAATCCCATTACTTTTGTTAAATGACGTTGATACACCTGAAAAGAAAGAATGGGGCTTCAAAGATTGGATTATTTGAAACAACAATGAGGTCATCATGAGGTTCCTTTTGGTGTCTGCTTTCTAAAATAACGGGGAACAGTACCCTCTGTGGTGTATGTAGGTATACAAAAAAGCCACTTAAAATTGAGACAGTTTAGTCTACTCTTAGGATGATGGTTCTGGAGGTAGTTTAGGAAAGAGACCTCCAGAGCAGCCCACCCACACTCTGAAAAAAATCCAGCTTCCAATAGTTGGAAGCAGCTTGATTCTCGTGTTCCTCCCTTGGGCACGGTGGCATCAGCTCACTCTGATTAAGCTGGAAAGACGTGCGCATGTGCACTGCAGTGTATTGGAGTCACAGGTTGGACTTAGTGGAATTCTAAAGGCTGTCAGCAGCGGTGATTTGAGGAACTCTATGCCTTCGCTTTAGAAATTATTTCAAAAGACCTCATCAAACACTTGTTGGTTATTAAGACCACCTTGGGATAATTCCTCCCCCATTGTTTATGCTTTTTAAAAACAGACTGTGGAAAGTGGTTCTCTGCAGGACAGCAGATTCCAGCTAGAGTTTGTGGATTGTTTTCTCTACTGACAGTCTTTCCAGAGCTTTCCCAGGTCCTTATTTCTGAGTGTCTGTTCCCTTATAGGACCTAGGCTGGTTGTTGATGTAGACATGGGTAGAAAGGGAGGACTGTTTATAAACCACGTTTGGGGGGAGAAGGCAGGGTACATGCTATAAAAAGTGTCTTGTAGTCATTGATCCTCCTCCACTCACTCTCTTTTCCTTCTATGGAATTAAGAGTTTAGATTTTGTTCACTTTGCCTTTTTATTTCCTATAAATCACCTATCATCTCTGTAACTCAGTTTCCCCATTTGCCTATTGAAGTGAAGGACTAATAGTTGATGGTCTTTAAGTTTTCACCTAACTCTGAGCTCCTGGAATTTAATCATGCAGCAAAATGTCCCAACTTAAAATGGAAATGGTAGTTGAAAGAACTCTTGAACCTAACTTTACTCTGAGCTTTGCGCTTGACATACATCCACTGGCCTCGCTGGCTTAAAATGTTTGAAACCAAATTCATGCTGTTTATCCTCAAACCAGCCCCTTCTCCTCTTAAGGCCAGGAGCAGCACCACTGCCTTCTCAGTCTCTTGGGCTGTGACCTCCTCTGCTCTCCTTCTCTGTCTATCCAGTCCCCAAGGCCCTCTACCCCTGCATGGTTTCTAGAATGGTATAAATAAGTGTGTAAGCCCGAGGAGTCCCCGGGTAGAACAAACGGTGGAGCACTCAACTACTAACTGAAAGGTTGGGGGGTAGAACCCACCCAGGGTCAGCTCAGAAGACAGGCCTGTTATCTGCTTCTGAAAGGTCATAGCCTCGAAAAGTCTACATCAAAATATCCCAACTTAAAGTTGGGATCAATTCTAGCCTACATCAAAACATCCCAACTTAAAATTGAAATGGGCTTATTTTTCTAGTTTAGAACCATGTTACCTTTTACCTGAACCAATGCAATGGCTCCAGGAAGTCTTCATTGACCACTTACCCTTCTCTCTCGAGATACTTTAAGATATTCTACTTCTGCGCTGTCCTATATGGTAACACTGGCCACAGGTGGTGATTGGGCTCTTGAAATGTCGCTAGTGTGAATTGAGATGTGCAATAAGTATGAAATCCACAGAGGATTTTGAAAAAACTGGACAAAAAAGTAAAATATCTTGATAATTTTATGTGAAGTACGTATTGAAATGATACAATTTTGGATATAATGGATTAAATAAAATATATTGTTAAAATTAATTTCATCCATTTGTTAAACTTCATTGTAATGTAGCATATAGAAAATTTAAAATTATGCATATGGCTTGCATTATATTTTTATTGGATAGTGCTGGCCTACTTTATCGTATTCCTCTCGTGTTTTTCTGTCACTGTGCTTAGCAATTCCTATTGTAAGTATTGGTTTGTTTATCTCCTGAATAGACAGTGGGCTCCTGAAACCCTTCCTGAGGCTTGCACCTTATTCTAGTCTGTATCAGTGTACCTTATCCGGGGCTTATTGCTGTTGTTGTTACTTGCTATTGAGTCAGTTCTGACTTATGGCAACCCCATGTGTGCAGAGTAGAACTGCTCCATAGGGTTTTCAAGGCTTCAACCTTTCAGAAGCAGATCTCCAGGCCTGTCTTCGCAAGTGCATCTTGGGGGCTTCAAACCGCCAACCTGTACACTAGTAGTTGAGCATTTGCACAACCCAGAGACTCCTAAGATTTATAGTATAAATCTGAAAAGGCTGGAACCTGTGTAAGGTGGAAACCTGTCCGAGAAGGAAAACTAAAATATTTTCCACTAAAAGGAGAGAGAGAAAAGTGGTAAGACTGCACCCTGTCAAAGGCAGAAAGCTTGTGAGACCTGGAAAAACAAGGCAATCTCATTGAGTTCCGGCTTTCCCAGGTTTCACTCTACTTGTATATACTTGTCGGAGGAAAAAAAATCCCTAGCTTAACTTCTTGATCACCCACTATGTGCCAGGCCACGTGCTGTCGTGCAATAGTGAGCAGCAGAGAGATGGCCCCTACCTTCATGGACATTTTATTTTTTTTCAATTGTTTACAGTGACAGGTACTACACAAAGTTCTCTCAATGCGTCATCTCATGTAATCTTAGCGTCCTCCCCATGAGACTGGTCCATTTTTTTTTTTTTTTTTGCATTTTCTGCAGGTTAGCATGGAGACTCAAGAGGCTTAGTCACACATCCGGAGTTGTGACTCTAGAGTTCTAGCCTCCTAACGCCTTCTGACCCCTGAGCCCATGGTTATGACCATTTTATCAGAGGTGCCACTCCTCAGTTCAGTCTTTCCCACATGCCTACACAGCTTGGAGCCCACCATTCTCCTGACCAGTTGCTCTTAATGGATCCCATTGCTGGTCAGGCAAAGGCCTGGTTCTTAGTGTGGCCACTTAAGGGCCCCTGAAAGATGTGGCAGTCTGCTTCCATAAAGATTTACAGCCTTAGAAACCCTGGGTGGGTAGTTCTGCTCTGTCCTGTAGGGTTGTTATGAGTCCACAGAATGGACTCAGTGGCAATGGGGTTTTATTTTGCATAGCCTGGGAGGGCAAAATTCGTATCATATCCTATGTAAGTGGAACCTCCTGGAGTTTTGCACCGGGCATCCTTGCTAATGGGGACCCCAGCCCTCTGAAAGAGATGAAAACCTCCATGGGAGGAAGGCTGCCCGTCTTAACACAGCGCAGTCTCACAGGCTCCCACGGATGTGGGTGACTCTTAATAGCCTCTTTCCAATGACCTTTGTAAGCCTCTGCTGTATATTTTGCAACTGAGAATGAGTGATTCCCGCAAGCTTATGCCTGAACGCAAGTTTAGAAGTCAGGGAAAAAGAATTGTGATTCAATAGTTCTTGTAAAACTTCCTCTCCCGTTCCCTATGATTTCCACAGAAAGGCATAATTCCAGTGATTTGATTTGAAACTGGAGACCAGCTCAGTGCTGAGTGATGAGATCTGAACAGGGAATAAAATATGCTTGAATGAATTTGCATAATAGAATCTGATTGGTTACAAAGCTGTGTTTGTTGAAAGGGAGGCAGAACCCCTGAGCTCAGCAACTAGGGGACTTTGCAGATGCAGTATGGAGTTGTGAGTTCAGGTGTGTGCCTCTGTAATGTTCTTAATGTAATGATAACCTGTCTTTAACTGTAAATTAGCTACCTGGAAACGAAAAGAAGGGGTCAACCTGCCTGATCCTTCCAGCTCTGCGGGAAGGAGAAAGCTGAAAAACCAAATCCGCTAAGCGCTTTCCTCTTCTTTCTCTACCCGATAACAATTTCCAGCAGGAGTCCAAATATACTTAAACACCCCTATATGTCATTTTCTTTTACGGAGACAAAAGCAGGCACAGTGAGAGAGTTTTATGCTCAAGGCGCGGTAGCTTATGACGGGCTATCGGCTCTCAAGATAGAGGGGCGAGCCTTCCACTTAGAGCTGGGGGTTTTGCAAATCCATTTTCCTGTCATGTTATTGCTCTTGTGACTTTCAACAGCATTTATTTTTTTCCTTCCAAGCAATATGCTCCCGTCATAAAATAAAGTCCTTCTATACCCCAAAGCTTAGGCATACTGGCTTACTGCTAGAAAGTTCTTTAATGAAAACATTCTTCAAGAACTGCCTTGGGGGTCTTTATTGAAACCAGTTAGAGCATTGATATATTTGTCTAATTATCACCAATGCCAAGATCTTCTTAGGAGGGCGATCTCCTATTAGTTTTCATATAAGATCCCTGCATACTCTCTACTATTGAATACACCAATTAGGTCTCTAGATTCTAGAAACATTTCTCAAAAAAATGTATCTCTCTGATGCATCTTTTTTAAAAACATGTAAACTTAGAAATTCTGAATCAGGGGATTAAAAATGAAAAGCAAAGATGAACTCTCTTGTAAGGGCATTATTTAAGGACCTGGTTGCACTGGGGTGTTTAAAGATTTATGGAGTCACCTTCTATTCATCTTCACTTTGGTCATTTCTACGAAGTACTCCATCTTTCTCTTTCTGATTTGGTTAATATTTCTGTTACAGTCCACCTCCCATTGCTACCAAAAATTGAGTTATTATCACCATTCGATTACTGTGTATGTATGGGGAATGTGTGTCTATATTTTATTTGCAACTTAGAGAGGCAGTATCTTGTAGGATTGTATGGGATAAGAATGCAGGTCCAGGAGTCAAACATCCAGGGTTCAAATCCCAACGCCTCCATTTGGTGGCCGTGTAACCTTGGGCCAGTTACTTAATCTCTCCATGCCTTAGATTACTTACCTGCAAGGCCTGGATTACTCAATAAACAAGGTATGCACGGGCCCAGTTGTGCCTTCCTACCAATCTGCAGTACACAATTCCACCTGTCCCCAATGTGTGAAACCCATGTGAAATTGTGCACCACAAATTATACAATTAAGCCCATGTATATACTTTTTTTTTTTTTTAATATACCTTACTCAGTGCAAACCGGTGCATACCGTGTTTACTGGCTAATCCCCCCTTGCTTACCTGTAAAATGGGAATAACAATAATAACTAATTGGTAGAGTTGTTTTGAAGGTTTAATGACTCAGACACTTAGAAGGTATTAGGCAGGAGAGTGTCGTTGTTGTTAGATGCTGTCAAGTCATTTCCGACTCAAAATGACCATGTGTACAATAGAGCAGAACACTGTGTGGTCCTGTGCCATTCTCACAATTGTTGCTATGTTTGAGCCCATTGTTGCAGCCACTGCGTCAGTCCATCTCATTGAGGGTCTTTTGTTTTTGCTGACCTGTACATTACCAAGCAGGAAGTCCTTCTCCAGGGACTGGTCCCTTCTGATAACATGAGTAAAGGGAGATATAGTCTCACTGTCCTCTCTTCTAAGGAGCATTCTGGCTGTACTTCTTCCAAGACAGATTTGTTCGTTCCTCTGGCAGCCCATGGTATATTCAGTATTCTTTGCCAACACCATAATTCAAAGAAGAGTCTTAAAAGCTGGCAAATGTTAACCGTTAACTAATATTTTCCTCATGGTCCTATCAGTATTACACATGAAGTTTCAATGTTGGTTTACTTCCCACATTCAGGTGGCTTCAGCACAGGTGGCTTCTAGGTTACTGTTTTTATGACAATGTCCATATCACTTCTTGTAGATTTCAAACAAGTGGCAAGAGTTTGTTATTGCTCGGTGGCTGAGAACACAGAGTCTGGAGCCTGTGCTGCTTCAGATCCCAGCTCTGCTATTTATCAGCAGAATATCCTTGCACAAATTGCTTAATTTTTCTGGGTCTCTGTTTCCTCATCCTTTTATACAGTGATATTCATAGTACAAATTCATAATACAAATTAACTGATGAATTACTATTTGTAAACTTACTAGAACAGTGGCTAGAAAAAGCATTTGTTGAGTAAATGTTCATTCTGAAAGAGAATAGGAAAACCCATTTTGAAATTCATCATATAAACCAGAAAACCAAGAAATATATCATTAAAATAGCTTCATATGTTATGTATAGTTATATAAACATTTAAAAATAAGAGGTCCAATGAATTACTTTTAAAAGCAAATTGGTTTTGCTATTTTTTCCCACAGAAGAAAGTAGGTATTTGCATCTTTCTAACAAGAACAACAACAACAAAAAACCATTGGCATCGAGTCTATTCCGACTCATAGTAACCATACAGGACAGAGTGGAACCGCCCCACAGGGTTTTCAAGGAGCGGCCGGTGGATTTGAATTGCCAACTTTTTTTGTTTAGCAGCTTGAGTTCTTTACCACTGTGCCATCAGGGCTTCCTTGTTAACAAAGGGTGAAGCTTATTATTTATTGGTCATGCAAAAGCTCGTAAATTCATTAGTATTAAGCTCAAATGTTTATAAAGGGAAAAAAGTTGTCACCGAGTTTTAACACTTCTAGTGTCAGAAATAATTGTGTGCTTTACAGCAGAATGGCAGCCTGAAGAAAGAGGTACAGAAATACCAACTTTAATTAAACCCTTTCTTTCAAATACACTTCACAGTTTATATGCAAGAAAAATTTATCACTGTGTGAACGAACACTTAATACTTGGCATGGTACGAAATGGGCTGGGATCTTACTGCACCATATGCTCTTTCCTTTCCATTCTTTTCTTCAGTTTCTATGTAGGTGACGTCAAGTGTGATGTTGAAATATGCACTCCAAATCATTTGTTCCTGTAACTTGTACTGAGGCCTACTTTGAGATCAGCATTGGACGTACAACTGTGATTATGATAGAACCGCTGTTTAGGGATCACTGAGAGGATATTAATGGTGGTGGTGTAATTTGGAAACAGATAGTTAGAATGGTTGCAAAATTTGAAACATGTAATCAATGCTACTGAAATTTTGCTGTCGTTAGTTGCTGTCGAGTTGATTCTGACACATGGTGACACCAGGTGTGTCAGAGTAGAACTGATCCGTAGGTTTTTTTTTAAAGCTGTGACCTTTCAGAAGCAGATCACCAGGCCTGTCTTCCGAAGCACCTCTGGGTGGGTTCAAACTCCCAACCTTTCAGCTAGTAGTTGAGCACTTAATCATTTGCACAACCCACAGACTCCCTATGGAATTGTACATGTAGAAATTATTGAGATGATGTACGTTTTGCTATGTATATTTTCACCACAATAAATTGTTTTAAAAAGATAATTCTAACCATTCAGTGAGTCAAGTGAGGAGACAGTGTATGAACCAGGAGAAATACCCACCATATCTCCATGAATGGCGATGGAGGCCACCTTTAGAAAATTTCACCCAACTGCTTCATCTTAGAGAGAATGGGACAGATCCTCCAGGAGGGGAACTAATGGGATCCCATGACAAGTCAGGGGCAGATTCTTGACCATACCTCGAGCTTCCTCACTTCAGCCCAGAGATCTTTCCATGACTCCACACCACCTCATATTAGGACCTAACCCATCCTGGGGACCTCTCTGTGCTCTTTCCACATGGTCAATTTAGCTTGTAATACGCAACACTTGATCTATTATTAAAATGCCCAGGTTCTGAGGGGTGAAGTTGTTAAATGATGATGCTGCCTTTTGAATCTTTCTCTCTCTTCCACACAGCCTTTAACATATCCCAAAGTGTCTGTCTACAGGAAATATTAAAGGCTTAAACTCCCCATTCCTTGAAATGAGCCTAACCTGAAGATAATGTGGTATTGAGGGCAGTAACAGACACCTGGGGAAGTAACCATACACCTGTGCCTCCCCAGATGCCATTTTGCCAGATTACAAAGGCAACAGAAAAGCTTGGGTTGATGAAGTCAGTCCAGCAGAAAGGAAAAGGTCCTGAAGCAACAAATTAAAAGTTCACCCATCCCCTTATTTTCTAGACTCTACTAAGGCCAGAAATCTCTGATATCTTACATAACTGCTTTGTTTCTTGATTCCTTTCTTGGAAAATCATCTCACTGCCCTCTTTGGAGCATCTCCATCATCAAGGCAATATCCCCTCTTTCTGTTGTGTGAGACCTGTAGGTTTGGACTGTGGCATGCTGGGGAAAGAGGAAGAGGCCTAGTGCTTGCCCAGTTCCCTGATCGCGTGCTCAGTCCTTTATGGGCAACAATTCTTATTATCCTTATTATTCAGATGAGAACATGGAGACTCTGAGTGATTCACTGACATGTCCAAAGTCACCCAGATTATAAAATGTAGAAGTGATATGCAGAGTCAAGTCTGTCTGACCCCCAAAGGGTCCACTATACCAAGATCCATGCCTCTGCTTTCCTGATTCCCTCCTTCAGGTAACCAGGTATCAAAGAATTAGACAAGGGTTGTTATTGTTAGTTACTGTCAAGTCAGTTCCAAGTAATAATGTCAACTCCATGTGTTCAGAGTAGAACTGCTCCATACGGTTTACAAGTCTGTGACCTTTTGGAAGCAGATTACCAGGCCTGTATTCCCAGGAACCTCTGGGTGGGTTCGAACTTTCAACTAGTAGTCTAGTGCTTAACCATTTACACCACCTAGGGACTCCTCTAGACAATGCTAGTCATTTCTGTAGTGCTCAGGAAACTTACAGTTTCATTTAAACCCATCAGTATTGAAAGGAAGTGTCATCTTCCTTATTAATATGTCATCCTCAGGGAACAACCATTTTCTAAGATCCCCCTCACTTTGGTGGCGGCGGGGGGGTGGTCTGGTTTTGGAAGCCCAGACTCCAGCTGGAGTCTAATGGCACTCTAGGGAGAGCAGATGATACTCCAGAAGACAAAATGAGGTGCTAAGATAGGAGAGCAAGCCAGGGAAGTTCCTTAGGGGAGAATCGAGTTCCCAGCAACAGACAGACTGAGTTCAGTGAAGAAGTCCTGGAACCTGCAGCAGGAATTAAGGACAGGAGAGAGGAACCAGAATGCTGGAGGCAAGCTAGAAGCAACTGCAGGTTAGAAACCTGTGAGGGGTCTGGAAAGGTGTTGGCAACTTGTTCTTACTATTGATGAGTAGCTGACCCAGAGTAGGTAACAGGAACAAGACCTTTGAACCAGTTGATGGGGTATGCTATTTTATTTTATATTGCTTTTCCTGGCTGGAGAGACCTTGAAATGTATCTTTTATGAGACTGCCGGGCTAAGGTAGGGTCTTTGGTTTCTTGAGTAGAGCTCTGACCCTACAAGAGCAAACCTTTCTTACTGAATAAATGACCCACCAATGAGAACGTGACTCATTAATTTACCAGCAAAGTTTATGGTGACTGTCAGTGGTCTCTTGGGCATCTTCTCCCAACCTCCCTTTCTAGCTGTATCCATGACCCCCTTTCCTCCTTGATTACACTTTCCAGACATGCTGAACTTTTCTGGACATGCTGTGCTGTTGACTACCTCAGGCCTTTGGGGCATGCTATTCCTTCTGCATGGTCATCCTATCCTCTCTATTCTTATCGCAGTGATGATCACTTCGGAATTGAGCCCAGCCATCACCTCCTCTCCCTCAACTGCCATTGCCATCCCCCCTATGGATCATATGTCCCTCCTCTGCTGCCCCATAATGTCCTAAGTTTCCCTATTATAAAACATATCAGAACACAGTTATGCTCAGTAATAGTGATAACAGATGAATACAGAACTGTGCTAAGAGAACTACATGCATTACCCATTTAACCCCAGTGCATCCGTATAGTGATACTATTCTCATTGCATAAATGAGCAAGCTGAACTCAAAGAAGGCAAAGCTCAGAGCTAGCAAGTAGTAAAATTGACACCCAGACCCAGGTAGGCAGATTACATAGCACACACATGTTGTCCTCATATTAGTCCTTGAGGACTGTCTTTGTGCACGTATTTGTCTCACCGACCACATGATAAGCAGTGAGAGAGCAAGGGCCTTTTCTTACTTATGCCTGCCTTCCTAGTACCAGAACAAAACAAAAAATGGGTAAATGTTTGCTGAATGCAATTGAAATGAAATGGGATGGAGCCTGCAGCTAATATGAGCTCTTTCTCTGCTTCCAGAAGCCAACTGGGGAAGTGGGCAGCCCTGACGTGATGTGTTCAGTGAGCGGAGACATTCCATTCCAAGAGAGGTCTGCGTGACGCATCTGGGAGACCACCATTGTGAAGGCCACCACACGGTTGGTGGAAGGGGTGACAGTCACATTCTCCTGTGCCTACCACATAACCAAAAATGAGGGAGAACTACTGTTTACAAGCCGCCCTGGTGTGCCTGGGCATGCTATGTCACAGCCAGGCCTTTGCCACGGAGCGGCGGAGCCACCTGCGGCCCTCGTTCCACAGGCATCATGAGAAGGGCAAGGAAGGGCAGGTCCTGCAGCGCTCCAAAAGAGGCTGGGTCTGGAACCAGTTCTTTGTGATAGAGGAGTACACCGGGCCTGACCCCGTGCTTGTGGGCAGGGTAAGGCTGATCTTACTCAATATTGACATCTATCTATCTATCTATCCATCATTAACCCCATTGTCATAGAGTCAATTTTGACTCATAATGAACCTATAGCACAGAGTAGAACTGCCTCATAGGGTTTCCTAGGTTGTAGTCTTTACGAAAACAGCCAGGGCTTTTCTCATGCAGAGCAGCTGGTGGGTTTGAACCACTGACGTTTTGGTTAGCAGCCAAGCTTGCTTAACTATGGTGCCACCGGGGCTTCTTATTAGAATAGCCAATTTAAAAAAAAAAAAAATTCTAGTAGAGAAAACACATAGTCAACATCTAGAAAAACATCACAAAATCCATCGTTCATAAGTCCCTCCCATCCTTTTTTTTCCCCAATGCAGAGTTATCCACGTTGAGAACACTTCTATTTTCCACTTAATGTTTTACCATAAGAACTATTTTTAATGGCTGCAAACTACTGAATGGAAACGATGATAATTTATTTAAACATTCTCCAATGGGGGGCCACCCCCAGCTTGAATGCCCCCTCCCAGGTGTTCTCATTTTATCATAGCTTTCTTCTTTGTATTATATATATCTATTTATTCATGTCTCCCCCACTAGACACCAGACTCTTTACATCAGGGACAGTGTCATTGTTGTGCCCTAGGCCTTGATAGTAAACCTGGCTTTGGGGAGGCCTCCATGAGTTTTTGATGAGTTGGATGAATGTGAGTCATAGGGATGGTGTGTTTTTACCTGCTCTGGCATAGGGATGGCAAAACCTAGTTGGAGTGATTTAAGAATCCTAGCAGTACTCAGGTTCTGAATACTCTGGTCAAGCCCCTCCAAAAAAAGTACAGGTTTAGAAAAATAGTCCAAAATATGATTAAAAAACTGACAGCCTACTATCATGCAGCTGTCTTTGAGATGATAGTGATATGAACTACAAGGAGATAAGTGTTCATATACATAAGAACTGAGAGCCTACTATGTGCAGGTGCTCTGCTAGGCAAATGGTAATTAGGTCAAAATAGTCAATGACCTAGAAGAGTTAGAATCTAGTGGAAAGGAGGCATGTACCTGAGCAATGAAAAAGTGATTAAATGAGCAGTAGGATAATGAATAAATTCAGTACAAGTGGTTATGAATTTACATTTAAGGTTTGGGAGGGAGAGCAAGATATTAACTCATGACCTGACTGAAGAGCAGGAATTACCCATAGAAGAAGAGAATGGGCAAGGGTAGATTTGAAGGATGCTAATTTCTGAGCCCCATGGATTCCTACACTTATTTGGTCCTTCACCTTTGAGAACAGCACTCATGTTTATGTAGTTGACATTTTGGAAGAGGTTCATGTTAGATTCTCAATACTATTGCTCCGGGTGGTGAAAGTGTCTTTTGGAAGAGATGTACCAAAGGCGTTTTCATTTATTTATAGCAGAAGTAGAAACACACTTGGGAAATGGAAGCACAGAGAAATGATGAGCACGTAGGATGCCCTAAGTAGAGGAGATGGACTCTTGTGCCCACAGAGGCTAAAGAGGCTTCAGCCAAGGCAGAGCTTTTGAGCTTGAACAATGTGGAGAGGTTCATGAATTATTCAAATGATATAACACATTCTGCCTTGAAGAATTCCTCAGTGTGAGTAGTATGTGTTTTAGGATAAGGGGTAGCAGAAGGGATAGCATATGAAGAGCCATTTCAACAACTTTGTAGAGCATGCTATTGGCATGCCTACTAAGAGGGAGCATAGAAGAAGAGAGGGAAAGGCCTAGCACCATTCGTTGATAGTGACCTTCAAAACCTAGGCTGGAGCTCTGATTGGATGGAGGGAAAGAGAAATAAAATGGTTGGATCCTGTGGGTATTTCAAGATAGACCCATAAGTAAATGAGCAGGCTAGGTGACTTGTTCCCTGACAACCTTTGATTTGATGACCTTGAGGTACTTTGACATGCCCTCAGAAAGTGAAATTTGGCAACCCATAGACTTTCAGATTTCTGTAGGAAACACCCAGTGTGTATTGTGCTGTCTATGAGAGGGAGAAGCTGTCTGAAGTTAGGGACTGACTGTATAACCCCAGCATCTGGCTCCCTGATCCCAGTGAATGGTTTACAAACTGTTTTTTGTATATAACCTAATAGTAAATATTGTTGTCAGTTGTGTAAATCATCTTTGTTGGAGAGCTAAAAAATTTATGTTCAACTTTCAAATCTGAAAACAAAGTAGAAAAAATAATGAGCAGTATGTTTTATTAATTTCTAGTCATTTGGTTGATCATGACAAAAAGCATTTAATTCTCATAAAACTTGCCAAATTTATGTATAATATGTGAAGGCCTCAGAAACCTTAGTTATCTGGGCACTCATATCAAAGGAAGTATTTCATATATTTCCTTGTTCTAGTCCTTACCTTTTGCCAGGCACAACGGTTAAGAACTTGGCTGCTAATCGAAAGGTTGGCAGTTCGAATACACCAACCACTCCTTGGAAACCCTATGGGGCGGCCCACTGTGTCCTGTAGGGTCGCTATGAGTCTGAATTGACTCGACCGCAAAGGGTTTTTTATAGGAGGCAGAGAAAAGGAGCCTTGGTGGCGCAGTGGTTAAGCGCTTGTCTGCTGACAAAAGGTAGGTGTCTTGAATCCACCAGGTGCTCCACAGTAGAAAGATGTGGCAGTTCGCTTCTGTAAATATTTACAGGCTTGGAAACCCTGTGGGAAGTTCTGCTCTGTCCTGTGTCCTATAGGGGTGCTATGAGTTGGGATTAACTTGACAGCAACAGCTTTTTTTAAGGCAGAGAAACAAACACACACAGGTCACCTGGGGCACGGGTTCTGCCCTCTCTGTGGAAAATTGTATGAAGATTGGGGCCATTCTCTTCATCCATTGGAGGCCATCAGCTGGCTCCATATTTTACTCACAAACTGCTTTTCTCATAAGAAACGTTTTTAGCAATAATTTCAGACCAATTCATAGCTTGTTATGAATAACAAGTTCTAAAGGGTTTCTTTCTCTTTCTCTGAAAAACACTGTGGACTAAAAACAAAGTAGTCCTGTAATTTCTACCTACAGGTACAGGTATCCCCCTGAGCTGAAAGAGTCAGTGGTTCACCGAAGCACTGCAAACCAATTAGACTTTGGGAAATGGAAACAATATGAAAAAAAAAAATTTTTTTTTTAATGTGTTCAATTTGCTTTTGACAGTAGACAAGTTACTTAAGCTCTCTGGGCCTTGGTTCTAATAATAATAAAAGTATCATTATATATATATAATAATTATTATATAATGTATATATTCTTTGTAATTATAGAATAATATGATTATATAATTATTACTCTAATGTTAAATGCTAGTGAATAAAGTTTTTTAGCTTACAGTGGGTTTTCTTATGTAGTAGATAGACCCAAGGGTTTATCTCCATTTGGCTATTCTTGAAGCCTATGGGAATGGTGAAAGTGATGCTCATCTTTTCCCACAAAGGACATAATGAGGGCAGAGGAGGTCAGGTGAGGATGATAGCTGCAGAAATTGAAATTGGACAACAGGGGAGGGAGAGGAGTTCCATGCTACAAATCACAGAGCAGAATCAGGGCAGAAAGGCAGAGGGTTGGTAGCTAAGAAACTTGGATGGTTTTCTGGGCACTGCTGAGTATGGATTAGGCAAGTGCCATCTTGTTCCTGGGCTTTGCCAAAAGAGGGTGAAGAGCTCAAGAGTATTTAAGTTCTTTCTGTGATCTAAGGAGTTGCATGTACATTGACCCCTTTTGTCCTTTATAATTAGAATGGTAGCCTCTTCTGTAAGGCCATATCTCCAGCTCCTCACATCATGTGTGTTGAACAGCAGGTCTTCTGGAACCATCCAGTCAATTGAATTGTTTGTAGTGTCAAAATCCTGGAAACAACCTAGGTGTCCTTTGGAAGAGGACAGCTAAAATAAATGGTAATAACATCCATGTAGTAGATGAAGCAGAACTATATGTACAGATAGGAAGGAAGCCCCTGAATTTATTGTTATAGAAAGAAAGATGAAGAATGATGTGTGCACTATGCCCTTAACTGTGAAAAAATAAAGTAGTCCATGCATGTATCTATATAGGTATTTTTGCATATGCATAGAATATCTTGCAGGAGTCATGGAAAACTGGTTAACAGTGGCTACCTCTGAGAGGGGAAAATGAAGGACTGGGAGTCAGAAAGGAGAGTAAGAGTTACTTATTGCATAGATCTTTGTTTATATTTTTACAATAAGCATACATTTCTTTCAAAATAATTCTATTTATATATATGTATATTCTTATCTATTTTATGTATATATATATATAAAAACACATATATATATACATATATGCACACAAACATATATACACATATATATTTATATATGTGTATATATGTGTGTGTGTGTGTGTATATATATGGAGCCCTGGTTGCACAGTGGTTAAGAGCTATGGTGAACTACCACTGCTAACCAAAAGCTCAACAGTTGGAACCAACCAGCCTCTCCTTGGAAACCCTATGAGGCAGTTCTACTCTGTCCTACAGGGTCATTATGAGTCCGAATCAACTCGACGGCAACAGGTTTGGTTTATATATATATATATATATTTTTTTTTATGTGTGCTGGGGACGAGAGAGCATAAGATCAAGAATTTAAAATAAAAAAAAAAAAGTTAGAATCCTGACTTCATTGCTCGCCAGCTGTTTAACCTTGGCCAAGGCAATTATCTTCTCTAAGATTTCATTTCTTCATTTGTAGACTGGGGTGAGAAGTCTCCGTGTGTGTGTGTGTGTGTGTGTGTGTGTGTACAGCATATTGTGGTTATCAGCATGTAAGTGAACCTCTAGCTCCCCAGTACATCTGTCAGGGAATTACAGTTCTCAATTTCTCTTTCCCTAGCTTCATTCCGATATTGACTCCGGTGATGGGAACATTAAATACATTCTCTCAGGTGAAGGAGCTGGAACCATTTTTGTGATTGATGACAAATCAGGGAACATTCATGCCACCAAGACATTGGACAGAGAGGAGAGAGCCCAGTACACGCTGATGGCTCAGGCAGTGGACAGGGATACCAATCGACCCCTGGAGCCACCATCGGAATTCATTGTCAAGGTCCAGGACATTAATGATAACCCTCCTGAGTTCCTGCATGAGATCTATTATGCCACCGTGCCAGAGAGGTCCAATGTGGGTGCGTATAGCTGCTGATGTCTGGTCTACCTCCAGGCCTGGTATCTCTGTGGATAGTTGAGCCGTTACCCATTTTCCCAAAAGTTGAACTTATGCTGTATTTTGTAAGGCAAAAGAAACAACAACAATTTAGTTGTATAGCTGAGCTCTCAAATATTTGAAATGAATTTGAAGTTTTTAAAACTTAAACTTATAAAATATGAGGAAGTATGACAGAGTGGGAAGAACATATTAAATCCAGGTAACCTTGGCTTTTGTGCTTATTAACTGTATGGCTTACAACCAGCCACATCTATTCTCTTAGGCTTCGGTTCTTCATCTGTAAAATGGAAATACTAATTTGTGGTTTTGCAGAATTAGAGATAATACATGTCCAGTCACTGGTGCATATTGATGTTCAATGAGTATTAATAATCGTATTATTTGTTGCATGTAGGTACTATGCTAATTAATGATTTATATGTATTATTTCATTTAATCTTTACAACGATTAATCTTTGCAATGAGATGGGTCCCTGTGCCTTGTTTTACGATGAGAAATCCAAACTAGAAAGAGGTTAACTAATTTACCCAATGTCATCAGAGCTATTACGTGGATCCAGAATACACTCTTATTATTGTGAAAATAAATCAGAAGTAGATATGTGTTTTCATCATACGTGAAACACATTGTGTTGCCAAAGGGCAATTCTCTATAAGATTTCTTCAACTAGCCTCCTTCTGCTGGTAGTACCATTTGTTTGGGTTTAGAGAATACACGTACTTGTGGTCTTTTGAGAAACATCTCGTATTTTAAGCATGATTTGTCCTTGAGACAGTAAGTAGGGCTATTCTGATCAGGGAGTAAGTCTGGTTATATGAGTCTGAGAATTAGCATTCAAATGAATTTAAAGATCATCAGGCCTAAACCACCCCTTTCATGGATGAGAAAACCAGGCACCAGGGATAGAAATTAACTTGCTCAAGAAAGTTAGATGCAGACTGAGTTCAGCACAACTAGATGGTGCCCGGCTACCACTGCTGACTGCTCTGACAGAGATCACAATAGAGGGTCCCAGACAGAGCTGGAGATAAATGTAGAACAAAATTCTAACTCACAAAAACAGATCAGACTTACTGGTCTGACAGAGATGGAGAAACCCCAAGAGTATAGCCCCTGGACACCCTTTTAACTGAGTACTGAAGTCACTCCTGAGGTTTACCCTTCAGCCAAAGATTAGACAATTGCATAAGACAAAATGAGACTAAATGGGCACACCAACCCAGGGGCAAGGACGAGAAGGCAGGAGGGGACAGGAAAGCTGATAATGGGGAACCCAAGGTCTAGAAGGGAAGAGTGTTGACACATCATGGGGTTAGTAACCAATGTCACAAAACAATATGTGCATTAATTGTTTAACGAGAAACTAATTTGCTCTTTAAACCTCCGTCTAAAGCACAATAAAAAACAGAAGAAAAAAGATGCAAGAGTGATTCTAGAATGCTAAGCTCCTTCCACTTTGCATATAGAGCCTCTTATGCAAGAAAACAGTTTCTTCCTCCTCCTCCTTCTTCAGGAAAAGTTAAGCTCTTCTCATTCTTTGTGAAAGCCAGGCTGAATCATTTCTTGCCTTCATCTCTTCCACTTGCCCTGCCTAGTCCTTCAGGCTCTCAGTATTCACCCGGGGATTCTAATGAGAAACAGATACCAAAAAATCCCTAAGTAGAGGACAGCAATGTCAGGTAAGACCTGAGTCCGGGGGAAGGCCAGTCATCAAAAAGTGCAATCAAGGGGAATATTCATTGTTTCCACATTTGGGGATTCATTGTTGCTTAGAGATAGCATCCAGGCTTTTTATTCTGGCATTTGGGAGTATGGTCTTTGCTGTCAGAAAGTATGGGTTTGAATCATGGCTGTGCCTCTCACCAGCCCCATGAATCTGGATAACGTCTATACCTTGCTAAGTTTTCCTTCTGTCATCCATAAAATGAGGACAATGCAAATTATGGTGAGGGTTAAATAAAATAGATGTAAAAACAAAGAGTTGTAATGGATTTAGCAGAGCTGTAGAAACAAATTAAGCATAAAAAATGAATCATTTCCCAATGGTAGCACATAGAGTTTATTCAGGGTTATAAATCTCTAGTGCCTAGAATAGAGCCTGGCACCTGGGAACAGCTCAAAAAAGACTGTTTGCATGAAATAGTGAATTACTGAACACTAGAAAAAATATATACTTTTTTTTTTTTTTTTTTTATGCCACGTGAAAATAACTTACAACTCTGTAAATTAAAGGCTAGTCAGAGGCTCCTCTGCTGATAACGTCATGGAAAGAGTTTTGGTTTTGTGGATTCCTGGATTGGGGTTGTACTCCTAAATCTGGCAACAGCCGACTTTATGAAATATATTGCAGAATTTTAAACCCCCGCCACTCAATTCCTCACAAGTACAATGGATATAAAAAACATGCCAGCAAAAAAAATGCCAGCAGATGGATGCTGGCAGAATACATCTCTGCAATGAAGTATGCGCCCAACACAGTGCCCGGCACATTTGAAAAAAAAAAAACCGGAAAGCTGTTCCCCACAAGTGATTCAGACTCGTGGCAATTGTGTCTGTATCAGAGTAGAACCGCGCTCCGTAGGGTTTTCAATAGCTGTGATCTTTTGGAAGCGGATCTCCAGGTTTTTCTCCTGAGGCACCTCTGGGTGAATTCAAACCTCTAGCCTTTTCATTAGTAATCGAATACTTAATTGCTGGCCCGTCCTGCTTCCTGTCTCCCCAACTCTGAATCCCAAACACGCCCTGATTACTTGTGACCAGAAAGGAAGAGAGGTTTTTAAAGAAAACGGGTTCCCCATTTACCCTTTAGTTCCCAGTTGCCTTTCCTTCTGACCCATGAATGCTCACCTTATATTTCACCACCTTTCCACTGGTGGTTTCTGTTATATGGTTATAGACCTATCGGAGGTGGGAAGATGCAATTTTCATGCCAGTAGGGAACAACGTTCTGCCAAATATTTATAGCCATAAATTAATTCAAACGTAGTATTAGCAGCCATTTGATTACATACAAAGCAACAATAAAATGATGTATTTATTGCTGTACTACAGATGGAAGATTGCACTCTGTCCTTTCCTGAAAAGCAATTTATCATTAATTGTCATTTATTATACTCTTTGGAAAGATTCTTATTTAATTATTTGATATATTGAGCATTTTAATTGCATGGGCCTTAGAATGTTTTTGCAATAATGTTCATATTATTATTTTAACTACCAAGCATAGCAGGGTAGACATGAATATAGAAAGCTCATTTTTAAACTACAGAAGTTAAGGAAAGAAATGAGAGCATGTCGAATAATTACGGGGCTATACTCTCTCTGATTTTAACTTTAAAATGAAACTTTGCAAACCAGAATGTCATTTGAGAAGCTGAGAGGATACTGCTAATTCATCTATCTCTCTTTTAAGGCACGTCGGTAATCCAGGTGACAGCTTCAGATGCCGATGACCCCACCTATGGAAATAGTGCCAAGTTAGTGTATAGTATCCTGGAAGGACAGCCCTACTTCTCAGTGGAAGCACAGACAGGTGCCGTGGAATGTCATTGTGATCTATGACACATTGTAATCAGGAGTTTGGACAGTTTACTCAGCCTGTTTGATTTTCAGTTTTCTCAAATGCGAAAAGGACATAATAAGGCATACCTGAGAGGACTAGTGTGAGGATTGGATACTATGATTGTTTCATCCATTATCTCACAATGTCACAATAACAAATATAATCCTAAAGTTCAGTTTTTATGCCAGAAGGACTTATCTGTGGATCAAAATTAAGAGGCCATAGAACTTGGGGGCTTATATGAAACTGGCAGCTTTCAGAGCATGCTTTTAGACTGCTCTGCAGAGCTCGGGTGGTGGGTATTAACGGTAAAGTATACTTATGAGGTACCACGTTTCTAATCACTTCCACTGTGTTTATAGATTCCCAACGGACTGCCCCTGGTGGCACAGTGGTTAAGAGCTCAGGCTGCTAATCAAAAGGATGGCAGTTCGAATCCACCACCTGCTCCTTGGCAACCCTATGGGGCAGTTCTACTCTGTCCTGTAGGGTCACTATGTGTCGGAATTGACTCGATGACAACGGATTTGGTTTTGGTTTGGTTTAGTGGACATTAGCATCCAGAAAGAAGGTGCTGCGAATTTGCTACTGAAAACAAATGCAAACCAAAAAACATGTAACAACAAAAGCCAAAACAATTTAACTTAATTTATCCCAAATCTGACCAAAGAATCCCCTTAGTGTAGTGAAACTGCTAGTCTACAATGTTATCTCAAGGTCCTGTTTCTTTTTTCCACAGTGTTTTTAAAAGATGTTTACAAATAATGTACATTTATTTTTATAATTAAAAATTATCAAATGCACACACACAGTTTATCAATCAGGTATTTTGTTCATTTACTTGAGTCGATATAATGTTCATTTACATATATATTCATTTATTTGTGGTCACTTTGTTTCAAAACATATTTTATGGAGAAAATGTGGTGAATGACTACTTGCCTCTGTGAACAAATGTCTCCTTTGCCATGAGACTGGAAGAACTGGATGGTGCCAGGCTACCATTACTGAACATTTTGATTAAAGATTCTCTAGAAAAAATTTTTTAGAAGAGTCTTGATCAAAAGGAAATGTAGAACAGAATTTAAAATTTAATGGAATCCAGACTTTCTGGAGTCATTGAGGCTGGATGAACACCTAGAACTATTGTCCTAAGATAATCTTTAAAACCTTAAACCACAAAATGTCCCCTGAAGTCTTCTTACCCACCCACCCAGTGCCATCGAGTCAATTCTGACTCATAGCAAAGTCTTCTTCAAACCAAACAATAGTTTAGCTTAGGTAGTAAGGATGTCTGCCTTGAGCATTGTGTGTTTTCAAAGAACTATCTATATAGGATCAAAATGACAACAGCAACTTGAAAGATTAGGTAGGAAGCTTATGGGGCAGCGAGTTTATATTAATGGTGGAGGAATAATTCAGAAAAGGAGGCTGAGAATGGTTGTACAATTAAGAACGTAATCAGTGTCACTGAATTGTACATGTAGAAGTTGTTGAGTTGCTGTATGTTCTGTTGTGTATATTCTCAACAATGGAAATAAAAATAAATTATTAAAAAAATAAGAAACATGATTTATGGAACTACTTGCTTTGATTTCATCAAAGTCATTAGCTATTTAGCCTTTCCACATTTACCAAGGGTAAATGTTAGATTCATCTAGACTTTTGAAAAATTAAAAATTGGTAGAGGATTCTACTTGCAATGTTTTTGTCTCAGAGACTTAAAGTTAGGAATCACTGGTGTAAGTCTATCGGACTATTTAACAGATGAGGAAAATGAGGCCCACTGAGTTCAAGGGTGTTGCTTAGAGTCATACGAACATTAAGGAGTGAGAAAGGGCTAAGGGATTAAGGTTTCTATAGTCCTTTTTTTATATTGCTAGTATAAACGCTACTGTACCTACAGAGAGAAAAAGCTTATATGTGGCAGGAATCTAGCCAGGCTCCCACAATCATATGGAAGTCAGTCATTTATCCTTGTTGTCAGTGATAGGTGATACCAGACAGTAAGATTTTTTTTTTAAAGCATTGTATATATTTTTAACCCATTTGGCTTATTATTTTTAAAATTAATATTAAAATTATAATGTATTGCATTAAATATATGCCTACAACTTTTAATCTAATAAGAACCCTAGAAATGCTTCTAAGAATAGCATGCAGTGATAGACTTCTGAAAGATCCTGCTGGCAGTCCAAAAGCAAGGATTTAGTCATGGAAATCCATGCAGTGGACTCTCATGTATTTCAATCTTTGGGATCTTTAAGTGTTACATTTGAGTTCAGTGAGGTTACTTATATGTACAATGAAACATACAAAAAATTAAATTTTAATGCTATGTTAATAATTATCAATATCTGCTTAAAAAGGTATATTATGAACCAAGTATAATTACTTTGGGTCCCTGGTGGTGCAGTGGTTAAGAGACTGGCTGCTAACCAAAAGGTTGGCAGTTCAAATCCACCAGCCACTCCTTGGAGACCCTATGGGGCAGTACTATGCTGTCCTATAGGGTCACTATGAGTTGGAATCGACTGGACGACAATGGTGTGTTTGTTTGTTTTGTTGACTGCTTTTTGGTTATAATTATCTGTAGAAGTGTCTTTTCTGTAAGGGCAAAGTGAAAACCCAAAGCAGTTGCCATCGAGTCACCTCTGACCCCCACGACCACACGTGCATCAGAGTAGAACTGTGCTGCGTGGGGTTTTCAGTGAAGCATATTTTTCTTAGTAGATTTCCAAGCCTTTCTTCCGAGGCACCTCTGAATGGACTCGAACCTCCAACCTTTTGGTTAGTAGAAAGCTTGTTAACAATTTGCACCACCTAGGAACTCCTTCTGTAAGAGTAGGGGCTGTTTTATTCATCTTTGCCTCTCCAATGCCTAGAACTTTATTCATTTATTAATTTTTTGTATAGTGTTGTCATAAATGAACACTGATGGACCAAAAGAAAACTTAAAGATTTTTTGTTGTTCCTTACTCCCCTGTGCAGGCATCATCAGAACAGCCCTTCCCAACATGGATAGGGAAGCCAAGGAGGAGTACCATGTGGTGATCCAGGCCAAGGACATGGGTGGACACATGGGTGGACTCTCAGGGACAACCAAAGTGACGATCACACTGACCGATGTCAATGACAACCCACCAAAGTTTCCACAGAGTAAGTAGGTGGGCTTGGCTTTCACTTTCTAATGGTGCCATGGCCTGCTCTCTGTCTTTTCTGCTTCATTCCTGCCACACTCAGGTTCCAAAAAGACATCCGGAATAATGGAGACACTTTTTGTCATTCTCCACAAAACAAATCAACAACAACAATAAAACTTAAGTGGAGTAGAACTAGGAGAAAGGAGAGCAGTAAAAAAGTCCATGATGTTGAAAATAGAAAATCTATCTTGTTAGACACTTTACACAGTACTAGCAATGTCATACTAGTAATTAATTATCCTTTCCTTGTCTCAGTTTTCTCATTCCTAACCTGAATGTAATAACCAGTACATGAATCAGTAATTTATTGCTATGTAACAAACTTTCCCTAACTCTAGTGGCTTAAAACAATAATAGTCGTTTCTTTTTACCATGAGGCTTTAATTTGGTCAAATCTTGGAAAAGACAGTTTGTTTCTGGCCCTAAAGCATCAATAGGAGCAGCTTTATGAGAGCTGGATGACTCACTTCCAATAAAGCTCACTCAAGTGGTTGGCAAATTGTTGGTGGCTCTTGGTTCTTCTCCATGTGGGCCTTTCCATGGAGTGAGTTGGCCTCCTTATGAAATGATGGCTGGGTTCCATTTGTGAGATCTGCAAGGGTGCCAGGCAGAAACTTCTTTGCATTTTGTGCCCTACCTTTGGAAGACATGGAGTCCTGGTGGCACAGTGGTTAAGAGACTGGCTTCAATTGTGTCCTCCAAAAATATCTGTCAACTTAGCTGGGCCATGAGTCCCAGTATTGTGTGATTGTCCACCATTTTATGTGATTTCCCTATGTTTTGTAAATCGTATCACTGTGATGAAATGAGGTGGATTAGCGGCAGTTATATTGATGAGATATACGAGATTAGATAGTGTCCTAAGGCAATCTCTTTGAGATATAAAAGAGAGAAGTGAGCAGAGAGACAGAGGGACCTCATACCACCAAGAAAGCAGCACCGGGAGCAGAGTGGGTCCTTTGGACCTGAGGTTCCTGCTCAGAGAAGCTCCTAGGCCAAGGGAAGACTGATGACAAGGACCTCCCTCTAGAGCTGACAGAGAGAAATAGTCTTTCCCTGGAGCTGGCACCCTAAATTTGGACTTCTAGCCTACTAGACTATGAGGGAATAAATTTCTCTTTGTTAAAGTCACCCACTTGTGGTATTTCCGTTATAGCAGTACTAGATAGCTAAGACAGCTGCTAACCAAAAGGTTGGCAGTTTGAATCCACCAGCTGCTCCTTGGAAACCCTATGGGGCAATTCTACTGGGTCCTGTAGGGTCACTGTGAATCAGAATTGACTCAACAGCAACAGGGTTGGTTTTTTGGTTTGAGAAGACACATAGTATCATTTCTGCTGTAGTCATAAGCCTGCCCAACTTCAAGTAGTGTGAATGTAGACCCCATCTTTTGATGGGAGGAGTGTCAAAGTCATGTGGCCACTTTTGGAAAATATAACCTGCGATGGTACCTAATTAATAGGATTATTACTAGAATGAAATGAACAGTGTAAGGTCTTACAATGACACTTGGCATAAGTTGTCAATAAATGTTGTTTATTATTATTATCTGGGGTAGTATGATACTTTTTCAAAATTTATACTATTGTTGCAGAAATTAAAAGAAATAATGGTTTCAAAAGGTTGAGGGAACAAGGAAGGCAACTAAACATAGCTCCAAGAAGGCATCATGGTCACACAAAGGTATCTAGAGAGAAGCATTAAGATGAGGCAACTACCAGCTCTTACAATGTCCCAGGAGAAATGGAGAAAGAGTACTTTGCCTAGTGAGACACAAAATTGACCATCCCCAATAAGCTTAAGGCTCTCATAACACTCTGAAAAGCAGCATATTCCATTATCCACACTGTGAAATTGTCTGATATGTAGAAGGAAAAGACCAGGCATGATTATCAGCAGGCAACTATTATTGCTCTTGCTCATACGCTATTGATCATATAGTAAAGTTACATTGCTACTATGCAGATACCAGTTTCATAGCCTTGAACTTGAATAAGATTTTGAGAAAATCAGCTTTAATGCAGGATTTTTCAAACCTTCACGTAAGTTGGGAATTAGCTGCAGAGAGAGAGAGTCCCACCTCCCATTAGTTCTTTAGTATGGAGGGCATGGCAAGATTAAGTTGACTATGGATCCAAACTGAAACTATTCGAAATCAAATAATATACATAAATTTAGACAAAGTACGAGGACTGATAAAATCTGTGTAAGTGGAAACTAAAACTTAAAGGATTAAGTAACTTGCCCAAGACCACTTAGCTTGGACAGAGTAGAGGCAAGGTTTCTGGCCCTTGCTTCTCTATATTCTGTTTCATACTGAATACTTTTAAAATATGGAAATGAGATTATCTTTCTCCCCTGCTGAAAACCTTCCAATGGCTTCACACCATGCTGAAAAGAACCCGAAGTCTTTTCCATCTCTGACAATGCTCTTGTTTACACAATCGGGCCCCAAACTGCATTTGCTCTCTCTTTTTTACACAAGGTTCCGGTCACACTTAGCTTCTTGCTAGTCTGTGAAATCACCCAGTGTGTTCCCACCTCAGGATATTTGCCTTTTGCTATTCCTTCTGCCTGTAAGTTTTATCTCCCAGGTAGTCACATAATTGTTTTCGTAGTCCCATCAGGGGAGTTCAGATGCCTGCCTCTGAAGGATGTTGTCTTAGTCATTTAGTGCTGCTATAACAGACATACCACAAGTAGATGGCTTTAACAAAAAGAAATTTATTCTCTCACAGTCCGGTAAGCTACAAGTCCAAATTCAGGGTGCCAGCTCCGAGAAGCCTTTTTCTTCTCTGTTGGCTCTGGTGGAAGATTCTTGTCACCAATCTTCCCTAGTCAGGAAGCTTCTCTGCACAGGAACCGCAGGTCCAAAGGATATGCTCTGCTCCTGGTGCTTCTTTGTTGGTGGTGTGAAGTCCCCAGCTCTCTGCTTGCTTCCTTTTCCTTATATCTCCTATAAGATAAAAGGTGGTACAGGCCACGCCCCAGGGAAACTCCCTTTACATTGAGTCAGGAATGTGAACTGCACAAAGATGTTATGTCCCACCCTAATCCTCTTTATCCACAGGCAGAGATTATGATTTATAACACATAGAAAAATCACAAAATGGAGGACAACCACACAATACTGGGAATCACAGCATAGCGAAGTTGACACATATTTTTGGGGGGGCACAATTCAATCCATGACAGATACCTTCTCTGACTACTCCCTTCAAAATCGGTCTCTCTTCCTTTCTCTCTCCTTCCCTCTCCCTCTCACACATACACACACACGTTTAACATAAACTTAGACATTCACGTGCACCCATGCACATACTCACACATACACACATCTCATGCATTCATACACACACTTTCACACACACGCAGTCACAAATATTCAAACATACTCTATCACCCTCATACACTCAGATGTCCACACACATTCACACACACTCAGACACACATACACCATCACACTTGCAGTCATACACTTACACACATACAATCAAACACTTACTCTCTCTCATTACCCTCTACCCCTTGTTGGTTCTCGTCAAGTCAGCTCCAACTCATGGTGATCTATGTGTAACAGAACAAAACCTTGCCCAGTCTGGCGCCAGCTTCTGACCACTTTCCTTCCTTTATTTTTCTTCTTCCTCACAATGACATCAGGTGTGTATCCTTTTGTTTGTTTATTTATTTTTCTAATGTGCCTCATTACAAAAGGAATCTTAACTATTTAATTTCCAACTAAATCTCCAAGAGCTGGATCAGTGTATGGCACATAGTAGATTCTTGACAAATATTATATATATATATGTGAAATATTGGTTAAGTGCTACAGCTGCTAACCAGAAGGTCAGCAGTTCAGTTCCACCAGGCGCTCCTTGGAAACTCTATGGGACAGTTCTACCATGTCCTATAGGGTTGCTATGAGTCAGAATCAACTCAACAGCAGAAGGTTTGATATATATATATATATAGAAGGGCCACACTGTGGGAGACCTTTCCAGATAAAGTGATGCTAGTGGAGTGGTAAAGGATGTGAAATAAGAGAGAAGTCAAATACAGAAGTAGAGGGAGCATGACCTTGAAAGACATGATTTACATTTTATCTCAAAGTTAATATAGAACCATTCAAGGCTTTTGAACAGAGAAGGGTTGTTTCGAGTACCTGGCAGTGTCATAGGAGCCATGGTGGCACAGTGGTTAAGCACTCGGCTGCTAACTGGAAGGTCAGTGGTTTCAACCCACCAGCTGCTCCATGGGAGAAAGATGTGGCAGTCCACTTCCTTGAAGAGTACAGCCTTGAAAACCCTATGTAACAGTTCTACACTGTTCCATAGGGTCACTCTGAATTGGAATTGGCTTGATGGCAATGGGTTTGGTTTTTGGGTTGGAAGTGCCATAGTGGGTGTTGGAAATTAAGTCTTGAGCATGGAAAGAGGTCTCAACTGTTTGAACATATGAAAGCATACATGGGCCTCCATCTTTTCCTGCTGGGGAATGTGCCTAAGCATTGTTTTTGTTCTGCACATGTGACAGGTGACCCCACCATTTTACCTTAGACCCCATTATTGTCTCGTCACCCTTGTAGAATGCATTTCTTTGACAAGCAGGCCATGTGGGATCTTCCTCCCATCCATTCATTTCTTTCATGTTTTCAATCAATAGAAAGTTCAATTTCAAACCCTTTGAGAAATTTATTGGGATTCAATGACGCCTAAGGTCTTACAGCTGCCAAATAAAAGGGAAAATAAAAAATAGATGTCTTCTTCTTCTAGGCGTATACCAGATGTCTGTGTCAGAAGCAGCTGTCCCGGGGGAGGAAGTAGGAAGAGTGAAGGCTAAAGACCCAGACATTGGAGAAAATGGCTTAGTCACATACAATATTGTTGATGGAGACGGTATGGAATTGTTTGAAATCACAACAGACTATGAGACCCAGGAGGGCGTGGTGAAGCTGAAAAAGGTGAGTTAGGGTAAGGAGTCAGACCTGTCAGTAACCTTGTCTGCTCTACCAAGGGGATGCTGCAGGTGACAGGGAGCTGAAAGTTAAGAACTGGGTCTATGGTACCTGGCGGCTTATCTGGCTTTGCAGCAGAGCTCTGGGGAGGTAAGGGAATTGTACTCCTCTCTGTAACTGCACAGGGACCTGGCCAAAGGTGTCGACCAGGCCTGGCTGAGATTGCTGTTTAGTGCTTGTATGTTCTGCCATGGATTTCACATGGGATGAAGGACAGCTAGATAAACCTGGATTTTTGGAAAAACAGCCCTGACTGTCTATGGAGTTCCCCCTTTAGCTCTGCCAAGCTGAGTCTGTTAATGTAAGCTACTCAGAGCTTTCCCCATCTCAAGCATTCAAGGCCTATTACATTGCTGGAACCTCTGTTCAACATAAACCATATCTTTGCATGCTTTTCTCTAAAATCTGAACCTGGGGAAATGACAATAAGAAACCTTCCTCCACAGGCAGCTAGACCGTCACTGTAAATGTGTTCCTGGATTTAATGCATCGCAAGGAAAAAAAACAAAAAACAACAAAAAAAAGAGTTTCCTATTTGCTATTGTTTTGTTTTAACATTTTATAGAGACCAAAGTTTATTAGTGGTTATCAGGGATGTGAGGGAAGCAGAAAAAGGAAGCGTTGTTTACGAAGCATTGACTTTCTGTTTATGGTGATGGAAATTCGGCAGAAGATATTGGCAATGGTTGCACATGATTAATGGAATTGATGTCACTAAATAGTAGTGAAAAACATTAAATTGACAAATGTTGTATTATATATGCGTATATTCTTACAACCATTAAAAAAAATTAATGTTTACTCAATACTGGCTATTGGCCAGGTACAGCCTGAGCCTCTTACAAATGTCCTCTAATTTATTTTTTTTATAAAGATCATATAAAATGGATTTTATTATCTCAATGGGCAATAATACCTCAACTGAGTTATGAGGAGATTGGGGCTCAGGCAGATTAAATAGTTTACTCAGTCACAGCCAGAGAGCTAACAATCCGCAGGCATGGAATTCAAACCTAGGGTGTTATGGAGCAACTTCTCTATCAAGACATTTCAGAAACAGCTGGGGCAGTAATCGTTTATAAAGGAGAGCCAGCTAGGATTCGCTTTCAAGTGGAGAAACAGTTATAGGATATTCGCGAAACGGCTTTCCCACCTGATTCGCCACTTGAGAAATCAACACCTCTCCATCATCAAAGTGTATGGAGCATTAAATCTGAATCGGATGATGGGATTACCTTGGTTTTAATCAAGCATTCATTTTCAACTTGGTTTTGTAGCATGAATATTAAGCTCCTTGGTGTGATGGAAAAGATTGGACTGTAACACTGATAAAATATTAATTTGAAGAATCAGTGAAGGGGCCAGGAGCTGGAGAGGAGGCTGAGGGTGAGGTGGAAGGAGGCAGGCCCTGGGAGGAACATTTCAGGGAGGGGAACGGAGAAATGTATTCTCGGAAGCTGACCTTTTAGACCGTTTTAAAGCTATGTTGCGTTTGGGAGAAATATTATGGGACATGGAACAGAGAGAAGGTCAGGGTGACACTGTTAGGAAAGAATAAAGAAAATGAAGGATATAGAGGTTGGGGTGAACTTTGGAGACTTAGAAAAGTCAACATTAGTGACAATGAATGGTCAGATGGAGGCAACCTGATCATGAACGGCGAGGGACTGGGTAGTTATTCCTTCTGGTTTCTCCTCAGGAAAAGTAGCTGTGAATTGTGTGTAGCATTGAGCTGTCAAAGTACCTCATTAATTAATATTACTATCCCTCCTGCTTGACATTGACATATGAGCATTGACACCAGCGACTCCTGCCTCCCCTCCTCTGCTGATGGCGTAATTAGGTAGTTGGTTATGCTAAGGTTGTCACTTGTTTTCAGTGCATTCAGGGCATAAACACACACTGTGTCTCTAAAATCCTGAAACATTTAAATCACCCCGTGGAACTCACACATCACAAATGAGCTGTCTGCATATGATTAGTTTGCACATTTCCCCCCTAATTCAGTGTGTTTATTCCAGGCGAAAGAATAATTCTCTGTAAAGCATTGATGTTTAGGTTTAAAGCAGGAGTAAGATGTTATTTCATTTGTAAAACATTGTAGCACAAAGTTCCAAACATGCCCCCCCAAAAATTGAGAGGTAAATTTAACAGAGGAAAGTGATGAATCCTTGTGGAAATCATTATATACAGCTTAATAACAAAAGAGTATATAGTTATCGTGGAAGTATTTCTTACTTTTTAAAAACAGTCTTTAATATAATTTTTCCATTGATATGTTAATTCATTTACCTATTTTTCAAGCAAGAGTTGTCGAATACTTATTTATCAGGCAGGCCCTTTTTGAGGTCCTGGAAATCTGAAGTTGAAGAGACAGTCCTGGTCACAGGGTGATCTCTACTTAGTGGGACAATTAAGTGAAAAGAATGAAAATAGAGCAGGGTTTTTCAGCCTTGGCAGTACTGGCATTTCAGGCTGGATAATTCCTTATTGTATGGGGCTGATCTGTGCCCTCTACTTGCTAGATGACGGTAGCATGGACTCCTTCTTAGATGGGGCAATTCTTGAGCTGAATCTTGATGGATGAGTAGAGTTTTGCCAGATAAGTAAGGAGAAAAAGGGTAAATCAGCCAGAATAAATGAGCTCATGAAAGACTGGAATCAATGGAAATAGGACTCATTTAGGAAACTGCAGTGTGTTCAGTCTTGAGGGTGATGAGATGGCTGCCACCAGGCCAGCTGGGAACTGTTGTTGAAATTCAAGACAGAAATTACAAGGAATTGAGAAAAATAGTAGTGGGATGGTAGTGAAGAAGAATAATTCATGAGGTAATTAGGAAGTAACATCATTCATTTATTTCACATTTTAGTATACCAGGAATATGATGGTGAACAATATAGAGACAACCTGCCCTTGGGGTATTCAGACAATCTCTATGTGTTTAGTTGAAGAGGAACCAGCATAAAATTAATATAAGACTTTTAGGGGGCCTGTGAGTAGTAAGGAGCCCCGGAGGCACAGGGGTTAAGAGCATGGCTGTTAACCAAAAGGTCAGCACTTTGAATCTACCAGCCACTCCCTGGAAACCGTATGGGGCAGGTCTACTCTGTCCTGTAGGGTTGCTATGAGTAAGAATCGATTTGACAGCAATGGGATGGGGTTTGTGTGTGTGTGTGTGTGTGTGTGTGTGTGTGTGTGTGAGTCGTAATTGACTCCACAGCAATTCTTTTTGTTTGTTTTTTTTGCTAGACATGGAGAGGAAAATTCAGTCTGTTCACTACCATACCCTTGATCAAGTAGGATACCCATCTATTCCAGAGAAATCACTAGCAGCATACTCTCTGAACTATTTATTTTAACCAAATAAACTGTAAAGCAGTGTGAAAGCTCATTGGAGGGCATTTTAAAAGAAATATTCCGAAATTCCATATTTGAATGAAACAATTTCTATGTTTGATTATTTCCTTGTATTCTCTGTCCACCTGCATATAGATGTAGCCACATAACATTTCACAGGGTTGCCATCGTAGGGCGATCTGATTTGTCAACATAATGTCACATCATAAACATTTTACGTGCCGTTACATAAATACATAAACATTTTTAATGACTACATAACATCTTATCTTCTTGATGAACCATTATTTCCTTAATAAAATCTCACAGTTGGATTTTGTGGCTGGTGTGTACATTCCCCCTGATTAAGCAGAGCCCTCTATTATATCTAACAAACATTATACATTTTTGAATATTGTTTGTTTTGTTTTTCTGTTGAGCTAACCCTTCGGGGAGAATTTTCAGAGGTGGGGTTAGTAAACTAGGGGGGGCATTAAGATCTTTATGACTTAGGCAGTGTATTGCCTCATTTAGCTTTATTTCAACTACAAGCAGTCCACAGGTTATGAAAGAGATCTATTCTGTGTCGTTAAGTTTTCAAGTTGAATTTGTAGGTAAGTCAGAACAGGTGCATACAGTTCTTATTTAGCCTTACTTTAGTGGTGTAATGGTTAAGAGCTACGGCGGCTAACCAAACGGTCGGCAGTTGGAATCCACCAGGCACTCCTTGGAAACCATATGGGGCAGTTCTACTCTATCCTATAGGGTCGCTATCAGTTGGAATCGACTCAATGGCAATGTTTTTTTTTTTTTTTAGTGCAAGAGGAGCCCTGCTGACGCAGTGGCTAAGAGCTTGGCTGCTAATCAAAAGGCTGGCAGTTCAAATCCACCAGTTGCTCCTTGGAAACCCTATGGGGCAGTTCTACTCTGTCCTATAGAGTCACTATAAGTCAAAATCAAATAGCAACAGGTTTGATTAGTGAAAGAAAATGCTCAAAGCCTTTTAAATGATTTAGAAGCTGCATGTGTAGCAAGTGAAGGTGATGGTGACGAAGAATTCATTGTGAATAGGGGTTGATTCAATCCTTTCAAAGTGAGGGCGAGTTTATGTAGCGTTAAAGGGCAGGTGCGAGCTGTCCATAGTCAGCGTTGGTATCCCAGGGCCTGTCTGTACTCATAACATGGGTGTAAGTGGTCACACAGGAAACTACCTCAAATCATTTTTTGGAAGGAGGCGGGGAATAAATTGGAGGTAAATGTTTAAATGTTATCTATCCATCAGCCCTGCTCCCCACTCAGTCAAAATCATGGATGCGTGTGATCTCTCCCCCACTTGTCTGTCAGTTTGTCACACTGTGGGGTCTTGTGTGTTGCTGTGATGCTGCAAGCTATGCCACCAGTGTTCATATACCAATAGGGTCACCCATGGTGGACAGGTTTCAGCTGAGCTTCCAGACTAAGACCAGGAAGGAGGACCTGGCGGTCTACTTCTGAAAAAAAAATTGGCCAGTAAAAACCTTATGAATAGCACCAGGACACTGTCTGATATAGGGCCAGATTATGAGCCCCTCAGGTTGGAACGCACTCAAAAGGTCACTGGGTAAGAGCTGCCTCCTCAAAGTAGAGTCAGCTTTAAGGAGGTGGATGGAGTCAAGCCTTCCAGACCTTCATTTGCTGATGTGGGACTACTCAAAATTGGAATAAACAGCTCCAAACATCCATTAATAATAGGAACATGAAATGTACAAAGTATGAATCTAGGAAAATTGGAAATCATCAAAAATGAAATGGAACACATAAATATTGATATCCTAGAAACAAGTGAGCTGAAATGGACTGGTATTGACCATTCTGCATCAGAAAATCATATGGTTTACTATGCCAAAATGACAACTTGAAGAAGAATGGCGTCCTGTTCATCATCATGAAGAACATGTCAGGATCTATCCTGAAGTACAACACTGGCAGTAATAGGATAATATCCATACCCCTGCAAGGAAAACCAGTTAGTTGAATATTACTCAAATTTGCGCACCAACCACTAAGGCCAAAGATGAAGAAATTGAAGATTTTTACGAACTTCTATAGTCTGAAATTGATCAAATATACAATCAAGATGCATTGATAATTACTGGTGATTGAAATGCCAAAGTTGGAAACAAAAGAATTGGTAGTTGGAAAATATGCTCTTGGTCATAGGAATGATGCTGGAGAGCAAATGATAGAACTTTACAAGACCAATGACTTCTTCATTGCGAATACCTTTTTTTAACAATGTAAACAGGACTATACACGTGGAATTTGTGACATGGAATGCACAGGAATCAAATCAACTACATCTGTGGAAAGAGATGGTGGAAAAGCTCAATTATCATCAGTCAGAACAAGGCCAGGTGCCCGCTGTGGAACAGACCATCAATTGCTCATATGCAAGTTCGAGTTGAAATAAAAAAAATAAGAACAAGTCTACAAGAGCTGAAGTATAACCTTGAGTATAAAAAAATTGAATATATACCACCTGAATTTAGAGACCATCTCAAGAACAGATTTGACACATTGGACACTAATGACCAAAGACCAGACAAGTTGTGGGATGGCATCAAGGACATCATACAAGAAGAAAACAAAAGGTCATTAAAAAGACAAGAAAGAGAGAAAAGACCAAAATGGATTTCAGAAGAGACTCCAAAGCTTGCTCTTGAACTTAGAGTTGCAAAAGCAAAAGGAAGAAATGATAAAGTCAAAGAGCTGAACAGAAGATTTCAAAGGGCGGCTCAAGAAGACAAAGTAAAGTATTATAATGAAATGTGCAAAGACCTGGAATTAGGAAACCAAAAGTGAAGAATATGCTTGGCATTTTTCATGCTGAAAAACTGAAGGAAAAATTCAAGCCTCTAGTTGTAATATTGAAGAATTCTATTGGAAAAATACTAAACGTTGAAGGAAGCATCAAAAGAAAATGGAGGGAATACACAGAGTCACTGCACCAAAAAGAATTGGTCGATATTCAGCCATTTCAGGAGGTAGTGCATGATCGAGGACCAGTGATACTGAAGAAAGAGGTCCAAGCTACGGAAAGCGTTGGTGGAAAACAAGGTTCCAGGAATTGAGAAATACCAATTGAAATGCTTCAACAAACAGATGCAGCACTGGAAGTGCTCACTTATCTATGCCAGGAAATTTGGAAGACAAGTACCTGGCCAACCGACTGGAGGAGATCCATATTTGTACCCATTCCAAAGAAAGGTGATCCAACAGAATGCAGAAATTATTCAACAATACCATTAACATCACACACAAGTAAAATTTTGCTGACGATCATTCAAAAGTGGTTGCAGCAGAACATTGACAAGGAACTGCCAGAAAGTCAAGCTGGATTCAGCAGAGGATATGGAACAAGGAATATGACTGCTTATGTCAGATGGATCATGGCTGAAAGAAGAGAATACCAAAAAGATGTTTAACTGTGTTTTATTGACTATGCAACGGTGCAGATAATAACAAATTATGGACAACATTGTCACAAATTAAAGTTCCAGAACACTTAACTGTGCTCATAAGGAACCTGAACATAGACCAAGAGGCAGTTGTTTGAACAGAACAAGGGATACTGAGTAGTTTAAAGTCAGGAAAGGTGTGCATCAGGGTTGTATCTTTTCACCACACTTATTCAGTCTGTATGCTGAGCAAATAATCTGACAAACTGGACTACATGAAGAAGAACTCATTGGAGGAAGACGCATTAACAACCTAGGATATATAAATGACACAACCTTGCTTCCTGAAATTTAATAGGACTTGGAGCACTTACTGATGAAGATCAAAGAGTGCAATCTTCAATATGGATTACACCTCAACATAAAGAAAACAAAAAATCCTCACAACTGGACCAATAAGCAACATTATGATAAACGGAGAATATACTGAAGCTGCGAAGGGTTTCATTTTACTTGCATTCAAAATCAGCACCTGTCTTAGTTACCTAGTGCTGCTATAACAGAAATACCACAAGTGGATGGCTTTAACAAAGAGAAATTTATTTTCTCACGGTAAAGTAAGCTAAAAGTCCAAATTCAGGACGTCAGCTCCAGAGGAAGACATTCTCTCTCTGACGGCCTTCTCATCAGTGTTCCCTAGGACTAGGAGTTTCTGCACACAGGGACCCCAGGTCCAAAGGACACATCTGCTCGCAGTGCTTTTTTCTTAGTGGTATGATGTCCCCCTCTCTGCTTGCTTCTCTCTTTTATATCTCAAGAGATTGCCTCAAGACACAGTCCAATCTCGTAGACAGAGTCCTGCCTCACTAACACAACTGCCGCCCATCCTCCCTCATTAACATCACAGAGGCAGGATTTACAACACATAGGAAGACCACACAATACCAGGAATCATGGCCCAGCCAAATTGATACACACATTTTGGGGGGGACATAATTCAATCCATGACAGCACCCATGGAAGCAGCAGTTGAAAAATCAAGCACTGTGTTGTGCAAATCTGCTGCAAAAGATCTCTTTAAAGTGTTAAAAAGCAAAGATGTCAGTATGAGGACTAAGGTGCGCCTGACCCAAGCCATGGTGTTTTCAGTCGCCTTGTATACATGTGAAAGCTGGACAGTGAATGAGGAAGACCAAAGAAGAATCAGTGCCTTTGAATTATGGTGTGACAAAGAATATTGAGTCTACCATGGAATGCCAGAAGAAGGAACAAATCTGTCTTGGAAGAAGTACAGTTAGAACGCTCATTGGAAACGAGGATGGCGAGACTTCATCTCACATATTTTGGACCTGTTATCAGGAGGGACCAGTCCCTGGAGAAGGACATCATGCTTGATAGAGTAAAGGATTATCAAAAAAGAGAAAGACCCTCAACCAGATGGATTGACACAGTGGCAGCAACAATGGGCTCAAGCATAACAATTGTAAGGATAACACAGGACCAGGCAGTGTTTCATTTTAGTGTACATAGGGTCGCTATGAGTCAGAACTGACTTGACGGCACCTAACAACATGTGATCACTTGGTGCAGTTTATCGTTGGCACTTGTTGTTAGTTGCCTTTGCGTCCTATCCAACTCATGGCACCTACATGTGTGCAGAGTAGAACTGTTCCATAAGGTTTTCAAGGCTGTGACCTTTCGGAAGCAGATTGCCAGGCCTGTCTCCCAAGGAGCCTCTGGGTGGATTTGAACTGCCAACTTTTTGGCAAGTAGTCAAGAGCTTTACCATTTGCTATACCCAGGGACTCGTTTCCTTGGCATTAGGGAGGCAAAGATCATCTAGACTCGGTGGAGTCCTTTGTGATGCCCCCAGCCTAACAGGAAGTGAAATGAGGGGCTGAAAAAGGGGCGCTGAGGAGCTGCAGAATTCTCTCTGGTCAAGTTGAGGACTTTACAAGGTAGTAAGGTTTGAGCTGACCACCAGATGGCTTAGTAGAATCTCACCAAGCTGGGAAAGATCATTCCAGACAGACAAACATTGGCAAAGACCTAGAATTTCTGGCTTGGGATCAGGAACATATCAGAAGGAAACATGACTGTACTTGCCTGAGCACCAATGGGGCATTCCAGTGGGAATTTTGCTCTTAGGCTTATGGCTACATCAAGTTCAAATGTTCTGCTCTAGTGGCATCCACAGACTAGCTCAGATTGGAAAGTTGCTCCTTTTCCTGTTACAGGTTACCTGGTCTCAGAGCTGTTATATTCTAGGTTTTTGATCCTGTGTAATAATTGCAGAAACTCTTGACAAACTGCAGCAATCTCAGGCCTTTAGCCTGTAAATATCACCCCCTTTTGCTGCTCAGTAACCCAGCCAAGGATAAAGGAGCTGGTGAGTTCCCGAACGATGGAGCGGCTGGGGAGAGATTTTGTTTTGGGAATAGGAAATACTCCCTGGCTCTGGGGAGATGGGAGTGGGAAGAGGATAGAAAAATTGTCAAGGGTTTTGAATACATTCAAGCTTCCTAAAGCTTGAATCATCCTTAGTTTGGAATTCTCTAGAAGTAGGTCAGAACTAAGTCCCATCATTATATCCCCATCTGAAATAAGTGTTTGCCAGGCAAGTTGAAACGACACCAGTGTGGCAGGCAGATGCTCGACTTAAAAGATCAAGTTCTTTCCGAATATTTGGTAGTTCAGCAGCAACCAGAGTGCTAATTAGAAAGTTCTGTTTCCTAGGCATTAGGGCTTGTTTCTCTGCTACAATTTTATTTTTCACTCTTTGCTGACTGTCTAAGGGTACCTCCTCACATTCAGAATTAGGAAATATTTGCCATCAATTTCCAAATAACTACAGTCATTCAAATACTACTTTTCAAGTTTTTTTTTTTGTGTGTGTATTTGTGTAAACCCTGTCCTATTATACTTGTTTTGCTTTAAATGGACCTTGTTTATATATATATATGCATTATTTTAATAAGGAAGCATTACTGTTCTCATTGTCTTATCACTTGCCATAAATGGAAAGTAACCTAAAATGAATACATTCGAAACAAAATAATGTCGTTGTATTCTAGCTAGAGACTTGTATCATTGTCTCTCAAAAGGGAGATTATCTGAAAGACATGCTAAAAATTAGCACTGTAGCAAGAAGTTCTATTTAATGTGTTCAGGATTAAAAGACTTAGGAAAGAAATAACTCTGTTGAAAAGTAAGTTCAGGTTATTTAATAATTACCCTGCTCATCAAAATTTCCCATAAGCCACCTCAAATCATATTATGAGCCACCGTCCCTAAATGCCTCAGACTTTGGGACATGGCTACAATATCAGATTTTGGGTGGGGGTGGGGGTGGAGGGGGAGCAGTTCCTTTGTTCTTATGGCTGAAATTCAATGGGTATTTTTATTACCAAGATTCCTACTACTTTACGGAATGGGCTACAGATTTATTTTTGTAGAGTCTCTCTTTGGCACCCAGTGGCTCTCTCTCTCTTTGGCAGCTTTTAATTTGGGCAACCTTCATGTTGCTCTGTAGAGTGAGGTTCTTTCTGAACTCTGTGGCCCTCTGCATCTGTTATGCTCCTAGAATTACCCGCTAAGCACATTCCAGGTTTCAGCAATTTATTTGCCTGATTTTGTGGCCAAATGGCTCAGGTAATTGGATATTAAATAGACACCGATATTCTGTCTTTGAGGAACTATTCACTGTGCGCTATAAAACAATCGGGTCTTTCACTTCCATTATTCTTTCAAAGCATTGGTTGTCAACCTTCTCTTCATTCTTGTCAGCCTGTAGACTTTGAAACCAAAAGAGCATACAGCTTGAAGGTAGAGGCTGCCAATGTACACATTGACCCGAAGTTCATCAGCAATGGGCCCTTCAAGGACACTGTGACGGTCAAGATCGCAGTAGAAGATGCCGATGAGCCCCCCATGTTCTTGGCTCCAAGTTACATCCATGAAGTCCAAGAAAATGCAGCTGCTGGCACTGTGGTGGGAAGAGTACATGCCAAAGACCCCGATGCTGCCAACAGCCCAATAAGGTACAGATTGATTTTAAGAGACTCCATGGGGAATTTCAGAGGCAAGAGTTTTTGGGAAAGCCCTGCAGGAATCACATCCCTCAATTACAAAAAGGGTTCAAGTTTATGAGGTTCAGTGGAAAGCAGATGGAACTGAGGTTTAGAAGACATGAGCTCTAGCGCATCTCTACCATGAACTTGTTGGATAGGCTTATTCATGCTGCATAATTTCTCTCTCAAGCAGATTCCCTAAGGAACACAAGGGGATATAAGCCTTGGCTGGACCTCTCTGACTCAGGGAACTGTAGTGAAGAATAAATAATAATTGCAAAAAATTATAGTAATTATGTTGAACAGCTTCCTATGCTTCAGTTTACTAGGCGTTTTAGACATTCGATCTAATTTTTCCCCTCAACTTTATTGCTAGAGGAATTATTATACCTTAAATTAAGGGGAGCTTGGGAGTGTGCAAGGCAAAGTGACTGACCCAGAGTGACAGAGCTGGTGAGCAGGAGGCTAGGAAAGCAAGATCTGTCCCTGTAACTGCTGCTGAGCACTTGCTAACCAAGTGCCAGACAAATTTAGGGTACATTTATTATTATGAATATACAATGGAATTCGACAGGACTGCCTTGTTTTTCCAGGTATTGCACGTTTGCCACCTTTGACAGGGGACCGTCTTACTGCTTTTCAATTGCTCAGTTTAGTGGAAAATATTGGAGTTTTCCTTCTCTGACAAGTTTCTGCCTTACACAGGTGCTGGGTTTCTCAGATTTAACTGTCGTTTTGTAACCTAGTAAAGCAAGCTGGATAAGCAATGAGAACCCTGCCTGCCCCCCAATTTGAGTTGAAACTGATGAAGCTGATGGTGAAGATGAGAGGGAAGTGAGAAAGAGGCTGAAGAGACCTGAGTTATGGTTGCAAGACATTTATAGGGTGGAAGTTTCTAGTTGCCTGAAACCTGCCCTGAATGGAATTTTACTAGTTGCCATCAAGTCAGTTTCAACTCATGGTGACTCCATGTGTTTCAGAATGTAACTGTGCTGCATAAGGTTTTCAATGGCTATGATCTTTCAAAAGTAGACCTCCACGCCTTTTTTTCAGAGGCACCACTGAGTGGACTCGAACTGCCCAACTTTCAGTTAGCAGCTGAACAAGTTAGCTGTTTGTGCTAGATTCTATTCTAGCAGGCATTTATTTCTCCATGGTCACTGCCTTAATCCTTTTCTTGCCTGGATTCCATCATCTGCCTTCTCATGGTCTCCCTGCCTCTGATTTTCCACCTGCCCTATTATCATCAATCCTGCAGTCAGAGTGATCCTTTTAAAATGTAAGTCCAGCTATCACATCCTACCTAAGTTAAACAAACGAACAAAAAATCATTGTCATTTTTGTTTTTTATCCACCTAAATTTTTTTGTTGTTAATTACTAATGATGCTGAGCTTCATTTTATGTGCTTATTTGCTTATTGGCCATTTGTATATCTTCTTCTAATAGTTTTACAGTATTAGTTTTTACATTTAGGTCTTTGATTCATTTCGAGTTAATTTTTTATGTGTGGTATGAGCTAGGGGTCCAACTTTATTCTTTTGCATGCTGATTTCCACTTGTCCCAGGACGATTTGTTGAAAAGATTATTCTTTCCCCAATGGTCTTAGCACCTTTGTTGAAAATCAGTTAACCATGGATGTGTGGGTTTAATTCTGAACTCTTCAGTTCTGTTCCATTGATCTATATGTCTATCGGTATGCCAGTATCACACAGTAATGATCACTATAGCTTTGTAGTAAGTTTTGAGAAAGTGTGAGTCCTTCAAATATTTTCTCATCGTCTATTTTTGTAAATAAAGTTTTATTGGAACACAGTCACAGCCATTTGTTACATATTGTCTATGGCTGCTTCCATGCTATGAGAATAGAAAGAGTTGAGTAGTTGCAACAGAGACCTCATGGACTGCAAAGCCTACAATATTTACTATTTGATATCTGGCCCTTTTCAGAAGATACTTGCTATCCTCTGCTCTAGTTCATCACTGCATCTCCCCTTTTAACAGAGTACTCAGATGTCATTGTTGTTGTTAGGTGCTGTCGAGTCAATTTTGACTCCATGTGACAGAGTAGAACTGTCCCATTGGGCTTTTCTAGGCTGTTAATCTTTACAGGAGCAGATCACCAGGTCCTTCTCCAGTGGAGCCACTGGGTGGGTTTGGACTGCAACGTTTCAGTTAGCAGCCAAGCACTAGATGCCTAATTAATATTTATTTCATGAATAAATGAAATAACCCCAGATTCTGCTTAGAAATTCAAGTTGACAGATTTTGAGTATAAAAAGTTAGAAACATGATAAAAGTGATGATTTCTCATTAATGCATTTATTCAACAAGACTTTGTTGAGCACACATTGGGGGTTCCCAATCTAACCTTAGGTACCTATAACTGAGTAAAGGGATCTGAGTATTAAAAGAAAATACGATGAACAGTAGAGTTTTCACTTTATACCAAAGAAAATGGTGGCAGAGCAGAAGGAAGTCCCAACTGTAAAGAGTTGTTCAGTTGCCTTTGGACCCTGGAAGATTGCCTCTTTTCTAAGAGAATTACCCTTTACTGTCTCAGTCCTGGACAATTTGTTACACTAAGTTATTTAAGTTAATCCTCACAGCTACCCTTAAAGGCTGTGACTGCTCTAGAATTGTGTAGATGGGAATACCGAGGCTTTGGGATAAAATGATTTCCTCAAAGTCACATGGCCAGTTGGTATTGGAGACTGGATTATAGCCCAGATCTGCTTGAATCCATTTTGAGCTTTTTACTCTAACCCAGCAGCCACTAATGAAAGGATTTCCTGGTAGAATTTGAGTACTTGTATTCTCTCTGTGCAGGAAAATGGGTTACATAACGACTGGGGACCATTTTAATACTTTTCAACTACTCAAAAATGTTCATAGTGTGAATTTTAAATGAGGCAGGTTTGGCCTAGAGTATCAAGGCACACTAGCAACTTTCGGAAGAGTGATGGTGTAAAGATACATCGAACAACCACTCATTTCCTCTGAACTACATTGCCTCCAAGGATCCGTATCTGCAATTAGTTATGTGGGTCAGCATTTCAATGGTAGCTGTTCTGTGCATATAGACAATTTCCATGTCTCTAGGATTCTCAGTACTGCCCTTGAACCAAACCTCCTCACCCACTCAGATCCCTGTTCTTAGAACTGTCACTTCAATATGGAAGAACATCCAGAGCTTTTCATTCAATGAGCCTCTTATCCTCACTACCTCCTTTCCTGGTTGTTTCTCCTCACCTAGAAGGGAATATGTGACCTTGAACATATGAGTCAGGCCTCACACTTTCATCCAAACTCTCAGCTGCCTTTTATAGATCTTCCTTAGACTCTGTGGCATTAGAGCTGTAACACTTTGGTTCACTATTTCCTTCCTGAAACCTTCTCTCCCTCTCCCTTCACTGGCAGTAACCTTTTTGTGCCTCAAACCAAAAACACCAAATCTATTACTGTCAATTCCAACTCATGGCAACCCCATGTGTGACAGAGTAGAACTGTTCCATAGGGCTTTCTTGCCTGTAATCTTTATGGAAGTAGGTTGCCAGGCCTTTCTTCCACGGGGCCACTGGGTGGGTTCAAACTGGCAACCTTTAGGTTAGCTGTCAAGTGCAGACATTAGCATACCTAGTGTTCTCACTGTTGTTTTTTTTTTTTTTTTTGTCTCTGTCTCTATCTAGATAGTGGGGACTCCCTAAGTCTCAGCCTTTTGACTTTAGCACTCCTCTCTTTATATCACTCCCATGACAAGGTCAAATTGCATTAATGCTTTAGGTTTTCTGCCTCCAACCTGATCTTTCTCCCCGACTCTCAGTATTTATTCTACTATCTGTTGTGCATCTGCATTCATTAATTTTCTCTGCATTGGCTCATTCATTCATTCAAAATAAATGTTATCTACTTGCTGTACCATACTTAAAAGAATAGGAAGGCTGCTTCCATCCTTGACTTTATGAAACCTCATCCAGTCGAGTCTTTGTTCTGTTAGCATAGAGCATCATCCTAGTTGTATTCCAGTCTCTCCTTTGTGCTATATTGACCTTCCTTATGTGTCTCTGAATATCTCCCTCTCTAAGACACTCAGTCTAAAAATTATCTGAGATTCTCCCAGTCTCCGACAGATATTCAAATATTCATCAAGTCCTTTTGGTGCTTTCTTCATCACATAGCTTCCCATTTCCCCTGCCACCATACACCTAAGTCCCTTATCAACTCGTGTCTTAAAAATTGCATCAGATCCTTACATTTCCTCTGCTCCTTCCTTTACTCCTTCCTTGGACCAACCTGTCCACCCCACTGTATTATTCACCCTGATAGCCTGATTCCATTTATTTGTTCTTCTTCTCAAAAGCCTTCTGTGATTTCTCACTGGCTACAGGATAAAGTTCACACTCTGTAGATTGACATTTGAGAGTTTTCGTGATCATTTCTCAGAATGGAACAGCAGCAGCAGCAACAGCCACAGAAATAAAATAATAGCAGCTATTGTGTGTTTTCTCCTCTTCATGTGCCAGGCACTATGTTATGTCTTTCAAGCGTCTGTTCTTTCATTTAATTCTCACAGATAACCCCAAATTTGGCATTATTAATATTCAAATGTGAAAGATAAACAAACTGAAGTTCAGCGAGTTTAAGTGGCTTTTTCAATATCATTCAACTTCTATGTAATACAGCATGACCGTGTACCTAGGTATTTCCAGAACCAAAATCTGTGCCCTCAACTTTTACAGAATAATGCCTTGAATAGTCACTTGTCTTTCTTGGGTTTCCTTGTGATGTTAACTAGATAGTAAACTCTCTGATGGCAGGAACACCATCTTTTATTATTTTTTGCCTCCTTTCCACATAGGGCTCTTTGCTCAGGGCTCAATTACTGAGCCCCTACTCCGACATTTAAGAGGTGTATGATTCTTTGTCCTCGTTTTCCTCACTGGGGAGGGGGACTCCTCATTCTGTCCCCACAGCATGCTGTGAAATCCAGTGAGATCAGAGTTGAGCCAGTTTTGTGTGCTGTGAAGTGCTGTGTGGCTCACTGGGCAGTCCCTCACTCCTGGAAGGGACATGATCTGGAGCTGGAAGATCTGAGGTCTGAAATGGCTCCCAAGGAACCCTATGTGGACCATTTGCACATCCCACCATTTGTAAATCAAAGAGGTTAAACACCATGGTATCCGTGGTCTTTCCCACCTCTAATATTTTTTTTTTGAGTCTGCCACCCTCAATGAACACCTTCAGACATATGTATTCTGTAAATTCTATGAAAACACAGCTAAGCCCTCTAAGAACAGATAACCACTCAATTATGAAGCTCAACATGATACTAAGTGAACACGACCTATCTTTGATCTTCTTCTTTTCAGAATTAGTATATTTAAAACAAACAAACAAAAACCAAAGCCATTCACCATTGAATCAATTCCAGTTCATGGCATCTTCATTGTAGGTCTGTGCTCCACAGGGTTTTCAATGGCTGTGACTTTTCTGAAGTAGATCACCATACTTTTCTTCCAGCACACCTCTGGGTGGGTTTGAAGTCCCAACCTTTCTGTTAGCAGCCCAGTGCTTAACCATTTCCACCACCCAGAAGTCAGTATGGTGGAGTGAGGCGGGAAAGGATTTTGGAGTTGAAGAGACCAGTAAAAGACAGGGATCCAATGCTCATCAATTCTCTGGGTACCTCAGATAAGTTATTTTACCTTTCTGCACCTCAGTATATACCATTCCTTTTTCCCATCTCCCTCCTCAGCTTGCCATAAATGCACTCCAAAAATATTCTGGAATTTTCTTTTGTTGCTATTAGAAGAAAACAAACAAACAAAAAAAGAAATCAAGCTTACTAATGGATAGGAGCAGCTCACACCTTGCAGCTCTGCAGTTTGGCACAGCCCGAGATCATTAAGGTGCAGGGAGAGAGATGTATAAACCAATTGTCAGCCTGCTCTGCATATTGTACCCTGGAATTCAGAACCCAGCTACCTGAAAACCCCTAAAATTACAGAGTATGTCCTCAAAATATAGTTAGTATGTTTCTTTCAATAAGAAGAAAACTGATTTTGGGGGCCATAAATGATCCTTGATGATAAATTTAGATAAACTTGAAACCATTTAACATTTCATATGCAAAAATCTGGCAAAGGTTTGATAAGTTTGTGACTTTCTGAGTATTTGGGAGCAAGATAAACCCACTTCTCAAATGCAACTTCATAAATATTCAGATGGTGGGTGATTGTACTAAATATGGAGAAATATGCAACTCTTATTATACTTCTCAATCAAATATGCTAAACAGTTATTTCATTCATTGTGCTGAATAAAGAATTACAATGTGGTAAAATGAAGTTCGAAAACTAAATTTGATTAAAAAACAACAACAACAACAAAAAACCCTACCTCAAGTGATTCATTGAAAAGTTGCTTTAAATACAACATGGAGAAAATATTCAAATATTAAGCTGCTTCCAATGTCTTAGTCTTGGTCTAATTGCCTCATTTGCATTCTGCTTAGATATTCAATCGATCGTCATACTGACCTCGACAGGTTTTTCAATATTAATCCAGAGGATGGTTTTATTAAAACTACGAAACCTCTGGATAGAGAGGAAACCGCCTGGGTCAACATCTCCGTCTTTGCAACAGAAATCCGTAAGTATTCTCCTAAACATTTTGATTCTACTTCACCAAATATTATTCCTTCAAACTAGATAGACAGGCAGGCAGACAGATAGATAGGTAGATAGATGGATTGATAGATGACAGATATGAGGAGCCCTGGTGGTGTAGTGGTTAACTGTTCAGCTGCTAACCAAAAGATCAGCAGTTCAAATCTACCAGCTGCTCCTTGGAAACCTTATCGGGCCATTCTGCTCTGTCCTATAGGGTCGCTATGAGTTGGAATTGACTGGACAGCAATGGGGTTTTATAAATATAGTCCTGTAGTTATATGTGTATACAGCGGAAACCTGTCAGAGAAGGATGCTGAAATATTTCCGGCTAAATAGAGAGTGATAGAAAAGTGGTGAATGCACCCTGTCAAAGGCAGAAAATTTACCAGACCCAGAAAAACAGGCTCTCACAGATTTCACTGGGAAGTGCCAGACAGGTGAGATAGATTTTTTTTTTCTTTAGTCAGTAAGCATATTTTTCAGGCCAAAATAATTATTTTTGGTTACCTACTTACTTAGGAAGACATAGAGACAAATAGGGACGTTTTCATTTTCTTTGGCAGAACTGATTTGGCAAGACAGCTGATAACCCTCAGCAGTTCCAAACCCCGTGGCTATCACAGAAGACTTCCCCACTCTGTCCTATCAGCCATCGCTCCTTTGGGTTAAACAGGGGGCAGCAGCATCCTTAGAACCAAGATTTGTGGGTTCTTGTTTATTTTCAGACTAGAGATTCTCAAACTTGATTGTGCATTGCAGTCTCATGGAGGGCTTGTCATCACACAGATTTCTGGGCCCCACCCCCGGAGCCTCTGATTTAGTAGGTCTCGGATGGGGACCAAGAATTTCCCAAATCAAAGTTCCCAGATGATTCGGATGCTGCTGTGAACTGCTGCTACAGACTGTGCTCAGGGGGCAGGCTCCATTATGAGGCTTTAGAATTAAACCTCAGCTTCAGAATCAATAGAAATGGAAAAACGGTTTAGTTCTTGTTTTTGTTAGCTGCTGTCAAGTCAGTCCCTGACTCATGAGGACCCCATGCACCATGAGATCGGACCATTGTGATCCATAGGGTTTTCACTGGCTGATTTTTGGAAGTAGCTCGCCAGCTGGTCTTAGTCTGGAAACTCCGATGAAACCTGTTCAGCATCATAGCAACAGACAAGCCTCCGCTGACAGATGGGCCGTGGGCACCCATGAGGTGCGTTGGCCAGGAATCAAACCTGGGTCTCTCACACGGAAGGCGAGAATTCTGCCACTGAAGCACCATTACCCCTGGTTTAGTGCTTACAGGTCAATACTTGCATTTATTCCAGGTTAGCCCCCTCACAACGGACCTAGCCCATTTCAGATTTTAGATTTTACCAACGCCTTTCCCTGTCCTGCTCAAATGGGTGGCTAGAGCTTCCACCTTTCCAAGGACCAATGGAAATTCCTCCGTGACATTGACTGTCTGAATTCTCTCCTTCCAGACAACCGCCATCAGGAAGCCAAAGTCCCTGTGGCCATTAGGGTCCTTGATGTCAATGATAACGCTCCCAAGTTTGCAGCCCCTTATGAAGGCTTCATTTGCGAGAGCGATCAGACCAAGCCACTTTCCAACCAGGTAACACCTTCCTCCCTGGCTATGAGCAAGGCATTTGGAAACAGAGTTTATTTCTGAAAGCATCACCTGCAGGTATCTCCCAGTGTTCACAGGGGCCTCAGAGCCCTCGTTTTGCTCTGGAGCTATGTTTCTAATTAAAATTGGCTTTTTAGACAGCTAGGAATTTTTGAATAAATGATGTGCCAATATCAGCATGATTTATTCATGGGCCACCTTTCTCTTTCAGCCAATTGTTACAATTAGTGCAGATGACAAGGATGACACAGCCAATGGACCAAGATTTATCTTCAGCCTACCCCCTGAAATCATTCACAACCCAAATTTCACAGTCAGAGACAACAGAGGTTCGTACCAAGGTTCCTATGCATTCAGAGAAGTAGAAATGGAAAACGAATGGCTTTTACGTTGCAGAGCACACACATTTTTACTAATCTTAATAATGCCTTCCTGTTGAACCACAAACAAGAAATAATGATGCCACCTCAATTTTGAACCATGGGCTTATTTGGTGAATATGAACAAGTGAGTCTAATTCTATTCCACATTTTTTTGTTGGCTTTGATATTCATGAAGCAGTGGGAAAACCAAGTGGGGAAGCTTACAGGGTCAATATGCAAACAAGTTCATTTATCTTTTTTTTTTTTTTTTAGAGGTTGATAAACCCTTGGGGAAGAGCATGACTCTATGAATATTGATATAAGTAAAGCATTAAAAGAGATTAGCTCAACTTTGTAAGGCAATGTAATCTTTCGGCTGGCCTCCCCTTCCAAGCACAGTTTTAGTGCAGTGTGGTTGGGGATAGAGCTTGATATCTAAAGGTGGTGGCAGAGTTGTTCCCTGAAGGGAGCAAATCAAAACATTGTTTGCGTGCTATAAACACCGCAAAATTGATTGTGACTTCTGCTTCTCATTTGGTTGGTCAAGGAGGCTCTAGACTTGCAGAGGGTTAGACACAGTTGTTCTTACGGTATAAGCCAGACTGATGAAGTCCTGTGATCAAATGGTGGCAGAACTAGGGACAAAAATGAGTTTCATGACTCCCAGCCAGAGTGTTTGGCTCTGCAGCTTACTTCTGAGTGGAACTGCTCTTGTAAATCTGGGACACTGCAGGTCAGTGAAAACAGGAGACAAATGCCATCATTTCACATGGAAATAAAAGGTAGTCCTTCTGAGTATGGATGTTTTCATTAACCCTGCTATCCATGAACTATGTTATAGGTTGATTGCTTTCCCAATGACTGAGGTCAGGCTCTTAGGATCTTAAGCTAACCCAACAAGTATTATTATTCCCGCCATCACTGTTGCAACTATCTTCTAGACCGTGATTAACAGTAGCTATGTTCAAACACCATGACAAGGTCCTTCCCATACTCAATCCAGCTAATTCTCTCAGCAACACTGTGAGATGAGAATGAGGTACAGAACCATTAAGTAACTTTCCCAAAGTCCCGCAGCCAAATAAGAGAGCTAGGTTTTAAACCCAGGCACTCAGAGGCCAGGGACTACAACCTTAGTCACTGCACCCTACTGGGTTGATGATCAAAACAAAGACGTGTTTGTTACCCATGCCACTTGGATGGAGGGAGATGAGATCTGACATACTTTTATTATTATTTCTTGAACTGATTTGGACATTCAATTATGAATCTTATAAATCAAGCATAAAGCAAATGAGACTGTGGATTCAGATACCCTAGGTGCTATGACAAGGACTTTTTCTCCCAAGGCCTTGCTTTCTGCAGTGGAATTGTTCTTGAGAGCCTGGATATGAAGGAAGTTATATCAAAGATAACAAGGGTCCCCCGCATTTTAAAGGAACCCTACAAAATAACCCCTGATTCACTTTATAAATGATTCTCATCATTTTGGAACAGATGAAATTACTTGAAGTTCTTTAAGTTTGTATTTAAGTTTATATTTTAGCTAGGATTTTTCCTTTACCTGACGACTTTGGTTAATGTGTATGTATGAACACCTCAAGCCCCTTAAAGAGAGACATTTGCAGAGCACCAAGGTAGAGCCTTGGTGGTGCAATGGTTAAGAGCCATGGCTGCAAACCAAAAGGCCAGCAGTTTGAATCCACCAGCAGCTCCTTGGAAACCCTGTGGGGTAGTTCTACTGTGTCTGATAGGATTTCGAAGGAAAGGGTCTTTTTTTTTAAGGTAGGTGAGCAGTTCCCAACTAGGCGCACATATACTGCTGGTAGTACCCGTGTGCAATATAGCAATTTCCTTTTCTAAAGGCATGGTGACCCAAATCAGGGAGATCCTGGCATATAGTGGACATTTCATAAATGTTTACTGAGCTGAATTGAGCAAGGTTTTCTCATAATGCTTTCTAAGATGTGTGCATATCTTTGAATTAGTGAGAATCCCTGCCTCCATTCTTGGAATTTCCTCAATTCCCAGATCAGTCGCAGATCCCACCCTGGGTTGATAAACTGCTGTATTGTTTCAGCCTAGGCTTTGTCTATTTTTGATGAAGAAGATTCTCAAACATTGTATTTCAGTGTGTATGTAGTTTTACCAATAGTCAGATGTTTTCCTCAGTTATCCAGAAAATGCTGGTGTTCTTTGGTTGGAGGGATGCCTTCTGTACATTCCAGGGTGCTGCAAATGGTTAATGCGCTCAGCTGCTGAGAGGTTGAAGGTTCAAGTCCACCTGGAGGCACCTTGGAAGAAAGGCCTACTTCTGATCTACTTCCAAAAAGTCTGCCATTGAAAACCCTATCGAGCACAGTTCTGCTCTGATACACATGAGAATTGCCATGATTCGGAGTTGACGGCATAGCAACTGGTTTGGTTTTGGTTTTTTATGCAACCACTTCTTTTTGTTGTTGTTGAGACTATAATAGCAAAACATACAGCAGCTCAACCATTTCTGTATATACAATTCAGTGACATTATTACATTCTCTGAGTTGTGCAACCATTCTCACCCTCCTTTTCTGATTTGTTCCTCCTCCGTTAGTATAAACTCACTGCCCCTAAGCTTCCTGTCTAATCTTTTGTGTTGCTGTCGTCACTTTGATCCCTCATAGATAGTTCTTCGAAGAACATAATGCTTAAGGCAGACTTTTTTTTTTTTTTTTTTTAAACTAGTTAAGCTAAACTACTGTTTGGTTTTAAGAAGTGTTTAGGGGATATTTTTGGTTTAAGTTTTAAAGATTATCTCAGGGCAATAGTTTCAGGGATTCATCTAGCCCCCATGGTTCCAGACAGTCTAGAGTCCATGAGTATTTGAAATCTGTTCTGCATTTTCCCCCTTTTGATCAAGATTCTTCTATAGAATCTTCTATAGATCACAATGTTCCATAATGGTAGCTGGGCACCATCCAGTTCCTCTGGTCTCATGACAAAGGAGGCAGTTGTTCATGGAGGCAAGTAGCCACAAAGTCCATCTCCTCCTATTCCTGACTCTCCTCTATCCTCTATTGGCAACCACTTCTTTTTACTATCTGTTTTCTCAAATATTTGAGGTCAGATGCTTATCTGCATTTTGCTATCATCACCCACTTGCATTTGAGGTCAAACTCTTGGGTATATGTCTGTCATGTTACACATCCTGCAAACAACAGACTTTTCTAGGCTTTTCTCACTGCGCCAGCTCTGCCTCTGCCTCCCGCCTTGTCTTTTTGGTTTGCATATATGCAATAGTATTTAGTTTCTGTTAACCTCTGAAAATATTATATGAAGACATATTTTTCTCTTGGGAGTAGTGCGTATTTTACTTTGTCACACTACTTCGGGGATGCCATCTATATTTTCAAGGAGATTATATTACTGTGGGTAAGCCAGCTGACTGCACAATCCATCTCCCACACCCCTCCCCTGTAAAAGACTAATCTAACTATTGAGTTACCACTTTTGCAGGGAATTGCTGCTTTTTAAGAAAAATGACTTTATTAACTGTGGCAAACAGTTAATGAAAACCCCCATGCTTAGAGCTATTACAGAACCTTAAAGCAAATACAGTCCTATAATTATCATTTAATAAAGTTTCTGCTAGCTTCTAAAAGTAATTACATATTTGAAGTAATCTAAAAGGAATAATCACGTTCCACATCCTATTAATAGCCTACTGAGTTACCAAATTTCTCGGCTGAGACTATTTTCCACAGAAAACATGAGATAATGGTTTATATCATGCTGAGTCAAAGCATCCAGTCTCTTTCTCTTTGAGTGTTTACTTCCATCATGCCATGTAAATAATCAGCATTGTGGTTGCCTAAACTCTGCTAAACTTTAAGCATCTTTAGGAATATAAGAGGGAAAATTATCTCAATACACACAAGCCTTTTGTTTCATTTTGTCTTGCTCCATTCTCCTGCCCAAGCTTCTCAGTGACTCAGCAGGCAGCAGGAAACCAGAATCCTGGATGACTCTTCAGCATTTCAATCCATTTTGGACTATTAATATCAGGAATGGTGCTCTTTGGGCAGATGAAGACCTGCCCTGTCCAGATTTTGAGATGCATTTACTTTGAAAGTATTGAACCTATGAAGTCTCTAAAAGCATAAGAACTGTGTAATGGATAAGAAGAGGGCAAAGAAAAAAAGAGTAACCCTCACCTCTCTGCATTGGTTTATAAAACCTTTCAGTGCTGTTGTTAGCCAAATTCCTCAAACAGCCCCATGAGGTGGGCATGTTGGATATTTTCACCCCCATTTTCTAGATGAGGAAGGAATACGAGCCATCAGAAGCTTCAGCGACTTATGCAAGGTCACACTGCTAAGAAGTGAAAAAGCTAGATGTGAAATTTGAGTGTTGGTGCATATAACACACTGTGTTACGAATACAGAGCTCACTGGATGTGCCTTTTCTACACTGTGTTACGAATACAGAGCTCAACGGATGTGCCTTTTCTACACTGTGTTACGAATACAGAGCTCAATGGATGTGCCTTTTCTATTTAATTCTTTCTTAAACCTTTTCATTTACTCCAAATGGTTGAATAATAATTTTCAGAAGAGGAAATATCTGAAATCCAATTCATAAATATAGAATCCGAGAGAAAATGAGAATAGAGGACAAACTAATTTCAATTCTAATCACAGCCATAATTTGGCAACAAAATGAAACTAATATATTTGCAAAGCATTTTATAATTTTCTTCTATTATATATTTAATACACACATTTGTAGGAAAATTAGAAAATACAAACAAGCAGAAATAAGATTAAAAAATAGTAAAATAACCTGATAATGTACTACGCAGAAATCACTACTGCTCTTTTATAGCCCTCCAGATTTTTTTGCATATGTTCCTTTTTTCTTAAAGAATGCGATCATAAAATACGTGTCCACGTTTTTCCCATTTAATATGTGATGCACATTTTCTGCCTCAGTAGATGCGTATCAACCTTTTCTTCTAATTATCCTCTTAATTCCAACAAGATGGATTATGTTGTCAGTTGGCCTTATAAAAGAGCATTGTTTTTGTTGCCAAATATCTGATTATTTTTTAGCATAAATTCCTAAAGTGGAATTGCTGGACCAAAGAGCTTTTGATACTTAATTGGCAAACTGCCCATCAGAAATGTTATACCAGTTTATAATTCCATCAGCAAAAGAGGAGCGGTCTCATTTTCTCACGTCCATGTCAACTCTAGATATTATTATTATATTATTATTCTTTTTCATCATTGACAAATTAATAAGTGGAATATAATCATATTTAAAATTTTAATTTCACTGCTAGTGAAGCTGAGGTTTTTTTTTAATAATTATTTCTTTTTTTGCTTTCGTGAATTGACGGTTCATGTCCTTTGCCCATTTTTTAAACTGTGTATCCATCAATTTTGCAATTGATTCATGAAATCTCTTCATCTTTTTAAGCTTCACCTTTGACCTACCATGTTGTCATTGTGGGCCATTGAATCGATTTTGACTCAGAGTGATCCCATGTGACCATAAAACTGCCCCATAAAGTTTTCTAGGCTGTAATCTTTATGGAAGCTGATAGCCAGGTCTTTGTCCCTTGGAGCCACTAGATGAGACTGAGCTGCCAACCTTTCAGTTTGTAGTTGAGTGCTTAACTCTTGCAGCACCAGGGCTCAGTTGACCTATCGTACCTATTGCATATATTTTCCCAGTGTTTTGATATCCTTCACATTGTGATCAGGCTGTGTTCTTAGGTATTGATGCTGCATTTTTGTTGTCAGGTTGTTTTTTTTTTCCTGTTTAGTATTTTCTTTAGCGAGGCTTTCCTCACTCCAAATTGATACTAATATTTAGCTATATTTTCCCATTTCAATCTTTTATCTCTGTGAAATAAATATACCACTTCCCACTGACTGTTCATTTTCTAAATATCATTTATGATAGCCACTCATTTCCAAGTGCTTTTTAACACTTTCTTTTATATACATATATATATAATTTTTTTAAATTGCACTTTAAGTGAAAGTTTACAGTTCAAGTTAGTTTACTATACAAAAATTTATACACACATTGTTATGTGACCCTAGTTGCTCTCCCTATAATGTGACAGCACACTCCTCCTTTCCACCCAGGATTTCCCGTGTCCGTTCAACCAGCTTCGGTACCCCTCTGCCTTCTCATCTCACCTGCAGAAAGGAGCTGCCCACATTGTCTCCTGTGTCTACTGGAGCTAAGAGGCACGCTCCTTACGAGTATCATTTTATGTCTTATAGTCCAGGCTAATCTTTGCCTGAAGAGTTGGCTTCGGGAATGGTTTCAGTTTTGGGCTTACAGAGAGTCCGGGGGGCCATGTCTTCCTGGGTCCCTCCAGTCTCAGACCATTAAGTCTGGTCTTTTTACTAGAATTTGAGTTCTGCATCCCACTTTTCTGCTCCATCACGGACTCTCTGTTGATAACACTTTATTATCTTCTACGTTATATACAATTTAGATTTTTTTTCTGAACTTTCTTCTCATATATCTGGCTGTTTACTTTAGTGCTAGTGTCATTTTTTTCTTCACTGGCTACATACGCACATATATATGTGAAAATCTGACAGATACTTTCTATGCATAATTTGAATCTTATTAAAATATTTCTTAAATTCGATACGTATTTTGGTTTGTCTACTTCTCCATGTATAATTTAGAATTATTTTTCAGATGTCTGATAAGTACCTTTGTGAATTTTATTGAATTAACCTTAAATTTATAGATTAAGAACTAAATTTTTTAAATAGTCTTCCTGTCAAGAAGCATGACCTGACTTCCCATTGAATCGATTCTCTTTTTATTGCCATCAGTGATGTTTTGTGGTTTTCTTCATTTTTGTCCTAGGCATTTCTTGTCAAGTTTATGGCTAAATATTTTATGCTTTGGATGCTGTTGTGAAGTGGATTTTGAAATTATATTTACTAAGTAACTATTTTTAGTATAAAGTATTAAAAAAAAAACTCTGCTGTCAAGTCAATTCCAACTCATAGTGACCCTATAGGACAGAATAGAACTGCCCCATAGGGTTTCCAAAGCTGTATATCTTTACGGAGGCAGACTGCCACACCTTTCTCTGATAGAGTGGCTCGTGGGTTCGAACCCCTGACCTCTTGGTTAGACAAGGGCTTTAACCACTGTGCCACCAGTGTTCCTGTAGCATAAAGCCGCTCTCTTAACCGCTGCACCACCAGGGCTCCAGTATAAAGTATAGCTATTTTAATTGGCTTATTTATTATTGGACATTGTTCTGAATGATATAAACATTTACTTGAGTTTCTTGAGTTTTCTAGGGAGACAACCACGTCAAAATTAAATAAAAATAATTTGCTTCATCCTTTTAAATTTGTTTTCTTGTCTAACTGCATAGATATACACTTTTAGAATATGTGCTAAGTAATAGCAAAGGTAACGGCTATTCTCACTTTACTTACTACTTTAATAGGGATGTTAGTTCCAGAGTTTCACTATTAAGCCTTTCCTTTTATTATTATTTTACTAAAATCATGGATGTTCAATATCACATGTTTGACTTCTAACAAGAAGATAGTATGATTTTGTCCTTTGACCTAATGGTTTGATAAAGTAATTAAATCAGAGTTGGTTGTCTTGAGTCTGAATTGACTCAATGGCAACTAAGTTATAGTTAATATTGAACCTCATATTTTAATTTCCAAACCTCTTTTCATAAAGTAGACAGGAAAGAGCAAGGATCAGTGATTAAATGCTCGACTTTGTAACTCATCTTTAAAAAGGGGAATGGTATCGATACTAATAACTTGAATAATACTACTTAAAAAAAAATGATCAGTTATTATACCACCCCTAATTCATGGATTGAGAGTAAGGGCACCAAAGTCCAGAAAGCTAGTAGCGGAGCTGGGACAGATTCCAGGTGCCCAAGCCCCAGGGCTGCATGCTTTCCAATGGGCAATCTCAACTAAAGTTGGAAGCATATCGGATCATGGGGTTACTTAGCTATTAGAACATCGTTTTGTCATTTGAGCAGCAGAGAATAATTTTTGGAGCTTGTAATATGTGCCTGTTACAACAAAAACAAAAATGTTCTTAGTATTTTCAAGTCAGCAAATTCAAAGAGTAGCCCTTTGTTGTTGTTGTTAGGGACCATTGAGTTGGTTCCAACTCATAGCGACCCTATGCACAACAGAACAAAACACTACCCGGTCCTGTGCCATCCTCAAAATCATTGTTATGCTTGAGCTGATTGTTGCAGCCAATGTGTAAGTCCATCTCGTTGAGGGTCTTCCTCTTTTTCTCTGACCCTTTACTAACCATGATGTCCTTGTCCAGAGACTGATCCCTCCTAATAACATGTCCAAAGTACGTAAAATGAAGTCTCACCATCTTTGCTTCTAAGGAGCATTCTGGTTGTACTTCTTCAAAGACATATTTGTTCGTTCTTTTGGCAGTTCATGATATATTCAATATTCTTCACCGACGCCACAATTCAAAGGCATCAGTTCTTCTTCGGTCTTCCTTATTCATTGTCCAACGTTCCGATGTGTATGAGGCGATTGAAAACACCATAGCTTGGGTCAGGCACACCCTAGTCCTTAAACTGATGTCTTTGCTTTTCAACACTTTAAAGAGGTCTTTTGCAGCAGATTTCCCCAATGCAATGTGTGTTTTGATTTCTTGACTGCTGCTTCTATGGGTGTTGATTGTGGATCCATGTAAAATCAGATCCTTGACAACTTCCCTCTTTGTTTATCATGATATTGCTTATTGGTCTAGTTGTGAGGATTTTTTTTTTACTCTTTCAAGTTGAAAGAGTAGCCCTTTAGCCACCATGAAACACTTTCTCTGTTTTATTTGCCCTTCTCCATCTTTGATGTTTCTCGTCAGTATGAGGCTAATGAAAAACTAGGAATTTCCTAGTCCCCCCGCCCCACAACCTCTTGTTTCCACCCTTCCACAATCATGGAAAGATGAGCTGTTCTCACGTCCTTTGTGCCATGTAGTGTCCAAGGAGTGGGGCTTCCACAGTGACTAAGACGCGGCCCCTGAAGTCAAGAAGTTCTGCAAAGGACATTCAGAAAAGTTAGTTACATTGTGAAAAACAGCCAATTTTGATAGTAGCTGTTAATGACTTTCCCACCGGGAAGCTGTGGCTATCAAGGTGGCCTCCAAACAGTTCTACTTGACTCCAGCCTTGCCCCCACTTAATTCAGTTCTTAATCATCAACATGTATCTCTGTCTTCTTAAAGGAGAAAAAGTCTCCATTGCCTATAAAGTTAACTAAAACGTCATGGCTAATGAGCAGGAAATTATATGATGTAGCCCCTGTAAACTTTACCTCTATCAACTTCCATCTCTTGCTACCTTAAACCTTGTAAGCTCCAGAAATTTCAAGCCCCCTCTGGTTCCCCAAACATGCCACGCCCTCACACCTCCATGTTTTTGTTCTGCCTGTAATATCCCTGGGTGGTGCAAAGTTAAAGCTCTTGGTGGCTAATCAAAAGGTTGGAGGATCGAGTTGACCCAGAGGCACCTTGGAAGAAAGGCCTGGTGATCTACTTCTGAAAACTCAGCCACTGAAAACCCTGCGGAGTACATGGGCTCGCCATGAGTCAGAATCTACTTGACAGCAGTTGGTTTGGCCTACTCCTCCTCCGTCAAGTCTCTCCTCAAATGAACTTTTCCTGTAGTTGAGGCTTTGCCAGGTATCCCTAGGTCATCTTGGATGCTTCCTCCTCTGAATTCCAGAAATGCTGGACTAACCTCTGTTATTTTCCCTATGACTCTGCATTGAAAGCATACATTTCCCTGTGTGTCTCCCACTTGAAATGTGAGCTCTGTGGGGCAGCAGCCCAACATTTAAGAAAGATGGGCTCACGAAGGAGATCAATTAAAGTGAATGAATGGATGGGAAAACACTTTGTAGTATGTAAAGTGATTAAGACATTTCAAGAATTAGCTATTTTTATGGAAAAAATTGATTATATGTTATAAGCCTCAGGCTGCAAATGAATATTCTGGAATATTCAGGAATACTGGAATATTCTGGAGGAGTTAGCCTCCCTTTCCATCCATTCCTCCATTCATTCATTTTTTATTCCACAAAGTTATATTGGACACCCAGGATTTGGATCCAGGAAGAAATGACCTTCAAATGTGTTTGTTTTTCAAGCATAATATTATATCCAAGATGAGTCAAGTTGCACTTTTATTTTAAATGAGCTCTGAGGCATTCAGAATTAAGCCCACACTGTCTGAGAAATATTTGTATTGAAATTAAGGATAGTCAATACAGACTCACCTAGATTAGACCACTTGGCGACCATCTTTCTTTCTTTGCTTTTTTAAATTTTGTTCCCCAAACTAGGAACATTTCCTTTTCTATGTGCAGTATCAAATAACATCCAAATAGGCTTCTGGTTTTCATTTGTATAATTCGAAGATAGCCAAACAGATTTTCGTGGAAGGTTTTTTTTTTTTTCTCCCTTAATTGCTTCAATCTGGAAGATTCTCTGTTGGCAGATCAAAATGGCAGATGTCTTTTAATGCCCTGCCATTTTCATTTGTGTAAATAATTATGCTCCTTTTCTGCCTGAAATTCATTTCTGCAGTTTGTCCCACACAGATTATCCGAGACACTTCCTTCCCCAATACCACTAAGTCAACAATGACAGCAAAAAACAAGTCTTCTTGGTGGATCAGAACATTATTCTTTTAAGGTTCTCTCTGGTCACTGGCTTCACTAACTCCTGGACTTTCTTAACTGTCTTAAAAATCTCAAATGTTTATCTCCAACTTCACTCCTAGGTGGTGGCCGTTGTTAGGTGCTGTCAAGTAGATTTCAACTCATAGGAACCCCATGTGACAGAGCGGAACTGCCCCATGGTGTAATCTTTTCTAGGCTGTAATCTTCACGGGAGCAGATCATCAGGTCTTTCTCCCGAGGAGTCCCTGCGTGGGTTTGAGCCACCAATCTCTGGGTTAGCAGCCAAGTGCTTCACCATTGCACCACCCGGGCTCCTAATTCCTGTGTGCTCTTCTTTAAATGTCTTTATTTCTTAAAATAAGAAATACTCTTTCTCGCTTTGTACTGCATCACCAAGGAGAATATTATCCTCAAATAAAGATGATTCTAAGGGATGTAATAAAATATAGCAATGAAAACATTTATTAATGCCAGTGAACACCGCACACATACATGTCTCATATACATATGCTTGAATTTCACACCTACACAAGGCAATTTTTCCTACTGTATTATTCATTAATCTACTCCATGTTTGCAGATCTCTGACTATACTCAGAATCAGAGGCTTTTATTAAAGATCATGATCACCTTCTCCCCCGATAGGGTACAGGTCCTTGTTTTAGCTGGGAGACGTTATACCCATAAGAATCTTGGTTTGAAGCTTTTTTTTTTTCAGTAGTATTTTGATAGTAACATTTTATCAAATTTACCTCATTGCAGCAAACGGAGAGATTATTTTTTGCCTCATTAGTTTGTTTTTGAGATGTGTGTGTTTCTAAAAATGCTGTGGGCATGGAGGTGTTAAATAAGTACTCGTTCATAGGTTTTTCTGCCAGAAAATGCCTAGGTTCCTAAGAGGCACTCTTTATCTGGGACCTGCATTTGCCCAGATTTAATTAGAGGCTATTTTTTTTTTATGATGGGAAAGAAGGTCTGTCTAATTAACCAACCACATTGGAGAAATTTGGTAAAAAGGAAGCAAAGTCATCGACATGCAATAATCCTAGGGCTCCAGAGTCAGCTGTGTGCTAATAGAAACACGGTGAAACCTAGAGGAGCCTGAACCTAGCCATGTTTGTATTTTCTGTGTGGTCTTCAGCAAGTCTTCTTTGTTTCTCACTTTCCTTCCTATGAAATAAGAGTAATCGTACGTTCAGCTCAGTTTGAAAAATGGCCTGGTATAAAGTATGTGAAGGTAACAAGGAAGAGGGCTTCCATATATTAGCTGCTCCATAAATATTGCTTAGTTGACTCTGACTTAATGTAGATTATAAATAAATAATGACATAAAAACGATGAAGCATTGAGCAGCAAGAAAATCCACAATATAGATACAGGCAGTGTTGGTTGGGCCAGGTTCAAAAGTGAGGAGTAGAAGAAGATGGAGATGGGAGAATGGACTGCAAGCTGATGAATCAGTAAAATCTGACTGTGGTGGAAACGCCAGGAGGATGCTGAGATGTATTGAAAGGAATACCATTCAGGCAACTATTCTGTCAATGCGTAAAACACCATTAAATATGCCAAGATGACTGAGACACAGGCCTCGCCCTCAGGAAGGTTACCATCTGGTGGAGAACACAGACTTTCAAACAATTGCCAGGGACTGTGATAGAGTGGCAGTCCCTGAGTGGCACAAATGATCACGCACTCAACTACTGACTGAAAGATTGGTGGTTCAAACCCACCTAGAGGCACCTCGGAAGAGAAGGGCCTGATGATTGGCTTCCTCAAGTCCGCAGCCTTGGAAACCCTTTGGAGTGCAGTTTTACTCTGCACATACAGCGTCACCATGAGTTGAAATCGACTCACAGAAACCCACAACAGCAATGCTTCCAAAATCATTGAAACTTAAATTTCTACTAAGACTTTTAGGATACACTATATACATATATACATATTTCACATAGGTGCATACATATTTTTTCTTTTCTCCTGATAAAGCTATTGTCACATTTCTAGAGAAAGTGGAGTAGGCCCAGGGGAAAGTAACCAAATAATGATTATTCTGCTAGTGACTGGATGATAGTCTTCAAATGTGTAGGAGCTTGTGAAGAAGTAGCTAGGTCTACACTGTCTCTGAGGTTTGATCAGAAAGGGTAGAGTAGGTAGATTTGGGTCAGAAGTGAAGAAAATATCTCCCTGGAAGCAGGAAGCTATCACTTTCATGGTTGTGCGTCATTTCCTTAGAGTTGGCATGTGTTTATTGAACAATTAGAGACTATCTTACCTGCCAGGACTACAGACTCTGACCCTGAGGGCATTCACAGAGTGGCTGGCTTGCCTACATTCTCTAGATCTTCAACAGTCTCAAGAGAGGGGCCCAAAACAGATGTATGCATGGCTCATCCTTCCAGGCTAACGTGTCTCTGATCAAGTGAAGCGATAGGGAATCTTTAGACAAGCAAGGGCATCTTAAGGGCTGTTGGGAAGTGCTTTGTTGTTGTTAATTGCCATGGAGTTAATTCCAACTCATGGAGACCCCACGGGTGTAGAGTAGAACCTCACACTCTAGGATTTTCAAAGTTGTGACCTTTTGGAAGCAGATCACCAGGTCTTACTTCCAAGACACTTCTGGGTGTATTTGAACCACGAACCTTTCGGTTACTAGTCCAAAGCGTAATCATTTGGGCCACCCAGAGATTCTTAGGGTGACTGATTTCCTCACCCTGGGTCAATCTTCTTTCCTGCCTCTATGCTGAGAGCTGAATGCACTAACTCTTTACTGCAGTGCTTCCTGTTTTCAACGTATATAGGTGATGGCTTATGCTACCATGTTGCTTTTTGCCCCAACTTTCTTTTTTTGGGGGGGGCGCGGGGGTGGGTTTTATGCAAGGTTGGCACACAGTGCAGCCTACAGAGGGATGTCTCCCATCAGAATGTTCCCTTTTGGTGCTGGTTTGATGTATCCTTCCATTGGGCTTCATCATCGTCGTAACCTACATTCTTGCATTCCAAAACTGGTGCCATGGAGAAGACCATCGGGAACCTTTACGTTTTGTTAGTACAGTGGGAAGGTGTGCAGGTAAAAACAGCAGGTGATTAGGAATGCATGGTATAAACATAAAAATTCAAATCCTGAATTTATTTTTCCCACTAATAGACACACTACAATTTTTGCATGACGTACACTATTATTAATGACCTCATTGGCAAGTTTTTGCCTAAGTGGGGAAAAAACGGAACTAGTTTCATGTTTGTGGCTGGTGATGAGACTATCTGGTATCAGGATGAAAAACCAGGGTGCTTGAAAAACATTCTTTTGTGTATGTTGCCCAGGACTGAGGAGAATGAATTATTTTTCTACCTCTGAACGATAAGCCTTCAGCGTAGGCAATTTTGTTCGAATTGTGATGACATTTCCAAGAATTCACTTTTCTCTCTTTGCCAATAAGCTTCTCTTCTTCATTAGTCTCCTCCTCAAAGAGGGAGCTTCCAGAAAAGAATTAATATTTACTGAGCATCTCCAACAGGCTGGCTCTGTGCTAAGTACCTTCATGAATGGAATCAAATTTAACCCTAGAAGTCATTAGTTTCATAGTTGAGACTATAGAAACTCAAGACATTTACTAAATATGTCCACAGGCAGGTAGTTAATATGTAGAAGACTCAGGATTAAAGTGCAGGTTGGATTGACACCAAAGACTAGAAAGTTAGCTCTTTGGAGAAGGATCTGAGAAATCTATTGATGGAAATTTTTAAATCCATGGAATATTTCTTATTTTCCACCAAATCTGACACTTCCCTGGAAGTGTGTCCTTGTCAAATCTGTCTTTTCCTGGGATCACCCAGAAGCCTCGGTCATGTGGATGCCCAGAGTGAGGCATCCAGCTCAAGGATGGGAGGGGAAGGCCAGTCTGGTTAAAATGGGAATCAAAGAGAGTCTTTAGTCATATTTGGGATACAAATTTGATTTCTGCTAAAGAGGGGAAAGGAGCCTTGGTGGCATAATGGTTAAGCACTGGGCTGCTAACCTAAAAGTTAGCAGTTCAGACTCACCCAGCAGCTCCGTGGGAGAAAGACCTGGCGATCTGTTCTGGTAAAGATTACAGCCTAGAAAACCCTGTGGGGGCAGTTCTACCTGTCCTATAGGGTTGCTATGCTTAGGAATGGACTCCATGGCACACAACAACAACAAAGCGGGGGAGGCTGTTATTGTTAGTTTGTTTCTTTTTCCGTTTGTTGAATTTTGTTTTTCATGAAGTTCCTGCCCATAGTGCCTCTATTTATTAGTGAAAGATCGATAATCAGGATGGAACTCAAGAAAGACCATCACAGGCCTAGATACCGAATCTCTGAAATGCCCTTTCCAGAAGAAACCTCCCACTCCCACGGGTGCTGAGGCGACTTGGGTCTGGAAGAGAAACACCTTCTTTCATTTATTTACTCAAGCAACAAAGACCACTTGAGTGCCCAGCCAGGCTGGTTACACACATTCCTCATTCTCAAGGAGTTCACTAGTTCACCAGCCCTGGAGGATCTTAATGCAGGTGCTTAGTTTTCTGTAGAAGGACACCATGAGCTCTCTGGAGGGACAGTACAGAGGACAATTATTTGCTTTCATTATGTTATGTGGCTCCAAAAACAACGCTGAGAAGCAGGCTTGACAGCAATTTATCTATGCCTTTATTTTACAGATGAACAAGTGAATCTCCTAACAGGCCAAATGACTCATTCCAAAGCATACAATTTGTATCTCCCCAAGAATAGACCCTCAGTTCATCATTTCCTACCTTTTAAACTGGTCTTAAAATCCATATGTAAAACATGTTTTGCTAGAAGTGATTAAAAAATAAAAGTCTTGAGATTTCTGCTGGATTGCAAATGGCTCAGTCAGCTGGGTACTCTGATATGCTTTTATGTAACGGTTTCAGTGTGTCTGAGAGGACTCAGCTGTTTGGAATCTGAAACATCTTAAATTCACATACTGGTGGTGTGCTGTGATCTGTGTTTTCCATTACTCTTTGGTTTTCAGTTACCTTCACATGTAAGTCAGCCAGCTTGCTCTGGAGGTACCATCTTAAATGTGGATAGCACATTGAAGAATAGATTTTAAATGATGGCATCCACAACTTAAAGTAAACAAAACACTCAGTAATTTACCTCCTTTCCCACCATACCACTGTGGGTAATAGAGTAGGACCCAATAGATAAACAAACTCTGAGTAAGTAAATGACCTATTGGGGATGCCATCCATATTAAAGAGAGGTGTATTTGACCAAGCAATTTGATGAATTTGCTTTTCTTCTTACATGTTTAATGTTCATTTGTCTTCACGATGGCATTGGTGACATTTTGGATCTTTAAGATGGTGGTACACGTTACTTTTTATTTGTGAAAAAAATTTTTGAACTCAACAATTTATAAGAAGAAAAAAATAACTTATTTTGAAATAATGTATTATAGGTCTGTAAATTTTTATTTTTATTTTATTTTTTTGCTTATTTTTTGCTAATTGCTAAGTATGGAGCAATGGGATAACCTAGAAAGGGGAGAATAGTTAAGGAACTGAATTTTCAGGCAACACTTCATTTGATTGGTTTGTTTATTTTTTAAACTATTTTTCATAGTATATGTAATTATCTCCATTAAGAGCAATAAATGTCAAGCATGCAAAAATCAGAAAATACAGAAACAAGGGCTAGCTGTTCTGCCTTGTTTTGATCAAGGTGTTGCAGAGAATCAATGGCTATGGGGCCAGCCCACCAAATGCCACGTTACCATCTGAAGTTCCTAAAATGTCTGCTCACCCCTACACAAAACTCAATCTGCCTTTTCTATATCTATTTTGGGTCTCACAGAGAAAATACTACCTTTGCTTTAATCTAAAAAATATCAACTTTTATTTGGAAATTCTAAGATTTTTTTTCCTACCACAGGCACTAATTCATGGTACTGTCTACCTGTTGAAAGCCTACTAGCTATTGGGTCATCATGTTGGCCAGTACATTGAAAAAAAAAACATTGAAGCTGCTGTAAATTGCTGATTTTTATCCCACAACTGGACACAGACCATACCAGGGGATCACTGTGTGTATGTTTGTGTGTACATGCACACACGCACACACACACACACACAATGGAACCTACTCAAAATGTCTACTGCTTTATCATACCCAGTGTTTTCCCCAGAAACAAAGAGCCAGGAAAAATATCTTGGCGGGTGGAGTTATGCAGAGAACATGATGAGGAGGCATTGTGGGGAGATAGGTTACAAAAGATTGAGAACACTGCTGTGCATGAAAACTAACATCTGGAATTTTGGTTAAACCTTTCCCAGAATATAGTTATGCCATTGTTCAATAAATATTTATTGAGTGCCTGCTGTGTGTCAGGAACTGGAGAGAAGGAAATGAATCAGATAAAACTCCCTGTTCTCAAGAAGCTCACAGCCTGGTAGAGGTCAGGGTGGTTATGTCAACAAATAATGACAGACTAGTGGAATAAAGGTTTGTATAGGAAAGTACAGTGTCACAGTCACAAAGAAGATGAAGGGAGAGATCCAGGAAGGCCACACAGAAGAAATGACTTTTGAGTTCAATTGTGAGGCTTGAGAAGCTCACCTGTCATGACAAGAGGAAGAGCTATTTTGGGCAAGAGAGCAGGGGATATAAGGCACATGGAAGAGTATGGAGTGCTTGGGGAGCAGAAGTGAGCTCTTCATGTCAGGCTGGATTGGTACCTGTGGGAAGGGCAGGATGTGACCCTTGAGGGCAAGGCAAAGTCTGTTGCTGTTAGCTACACTCAGGTTGGCCTCTGACTCATGGCAACCCCATGCACAATGGGATCCCATGCACAACAGGACCCCATGCAAGTAGAACAAAATGCTGCCTGGTCTAGCACTATCCCTGTGATCAGTTAAAAACTGGACTGCTGTGATCCTAGGGTTTTCATTTGCTGGTTTTCAGAAGTAGGTTGCCAGGCCTTTCTTCCTAGTCCATCTTAGGCTGGCAAAGCTCTGCTGAAACTCACTCAGCATCATAGCAACACACAAGCCTCCACTGACCGACAGGTGGTGGCCGAGCTTGGGGTGCGTTGGCTGGAAATTGGACTCAGCTCTCCTGCGTGGAAGGTGAGAATACTACCCCTGAACCACCACTGCACCCAAGGCAAGGTCTAGATGAGGGAGATGTCTGGTGGGCTACTTTGTAGGGGTGAGGCTGTGTCATGTAGGCAGCAGAAACACTTGGAATCATTTTAAGCAGAAGGGCTGATGTGGTTAACTGGTGGCTAATGGTTTTGAGTTTCAAAGAAAACATAAATCGATTTTTAAGCTTATAAAATAGTCCTTCTTTAAATAAGATATTTTCCTTTGCGACTCATGAGTGGATCCATAGTTTGGGCAAGGTTTGAGTGTTGACTTTGAATCCCTTAAAAAACGAACAAAACAAAAAACTGACCAAAGACTTATAGTGCTGTAGGGGAAGTGCTGACGTGAAAAAGCATCTTATTTTTTTTATGGTTGTAAATATATAGACATACACATTTGCCATCCAGTATTTTTCACTGTACAGCTTAGTGATCTCAGTTACGTTAATCATATTGTGCAACCCTCATCAGTAATTTTTGCCAAATTTTCCATCATCATAAACAGAAGCTCACTGTTTCCTAAACAAAGAAGGAGTCAATGTTTTAGGAAGAAACTTTTTTTTTTTTTAATTCCTCACATCCACTTATATATTTAATTATAGTCTATAGCAGCATAGATTATATGGTTGAAGTCCATACTTTCTTGTAGGATTTGATTAAGGGGCAACGCCCTGGCAGAAAATGGCATAGTTAGCTTGCCAATAAAGGCGCCAAGCCAAATAGAAAGGGACCAATTTCTGAGTTTTGTTCTAAAATGGAGAGAGATTAGTCTGTGATCTTACCCTGCCAAGTGAGTGCGGCTTCTCTGGATCCTTAGATTAAAGAACAAGTGGGAAAGATTTGGGTTGATAACCGTTGCGAAGAGAAGCGCGCCCTCAGCTCTGCCCAACGGAATGCAGAAACGCTAAGGCTGTGATTCCCAAAGGTCTCGACACAAGAACGCCCACTGTCTTGTCTCCCAACAGATAACACGGCGGGGGTGTACGCCCGGCGCGGAGGGTTCAGTCGGCAGAAGCAGGATTTGTACCTCCTGCCCATCGTGATCAGCGATGGTGGCATCCCACCCATGAGCAGCACCAACACGCTCACCATCAAGGTCTGCGGCTGCGACGTGCACGGGGGGTTGCTCTCCTGCAACGCCGAGGCCTACATCCTCAACGCCGGGCTGAGCACCGGGGCGCTGATCGCCATCCTCGCCTGCATCGTCATCCTCCTGGGTAAGGCATCTCTCTGCTCACTGCAGAAGGGGCTTAAACTAGACCCCCTCCTTGGACCACAGACATTTCTCTAGTACAGGCTGGTTACCAGGGACCATGCCGTTTAGTATGGCTACAGTTTGAGACAAAGAGGTAGTGCTTGCTTTCATGCATCTTCTGGTTAGTGGGGCAGGGAGAAGAAGTCCTGGTGGCCCAGTGGTTAAGCGCTCAGCTGCTAATCCAAAGGTGGGTGGTTCTAACCCACCAGCTGGTCCTCCACGGAAACCTGTGGAGGTCTACTTCTGTGAAGATTACAGCCTTAGAAACCCTTTGGGGCAGTTCTACTCTGTCCTGTAAGGTCACTGTGAGTTGGCATTGACTTGACAGCAATGGGTTTATGGGTCTGGAAGGCGATTTAACAAGCAGTTATGACAGAGCGGGGTCAGGGGGTTATAATGAGCAAATTATTGAATATCACTGGACTGAATAGCTGAGGCCATCTGCTGGACGTTGGGCAAACATCAGAGGCAGTTTTGCAGCAGAAGAATTTAGGTAATGGAGAGCTGGTGTCTGAGCAAGGGTTTGCTCCGAAAGAGGAAGGAGAAGGGTTACGGGCAGAAATAAGCATGAGGCAATAGAGAGCATGTGAAGGATTTGAGCATCTAGAAGTTCAGCCTGAGCAAAAGAGAGCCCTGACCCCTCCCCTCCTCATCCTGTGTGATATCTGTGTGGATGCCTGAGCTCATGGGGACCCCAGAAGCTTTTCCTGCACTTTCCAGCTGGGCTAGATGCCCATCTTCTGTGCTTTCATCCCATCTGTGCTTCTACCTGTAATAGCAGCAAAGCTCTGATGCTAATGAACCTACCATTGCTGGACCTCAGGAACATTGATCATTTGTCCTAGTGTCACAGAGCTAGTCAGTGACAAAGCCAGGATTCAAACCCAAGTATCTCTGACAGCAAACCCATGCTGTTCCCACAATGTTTAGTTCTTTATTGAATGAATTAATGTAATCTGATTCCATAGGGAAAAGTCAATAAGTTCGGTTCAACACATTTTTATTGAGTGCTGTCTGGACATTAGACCCTAAGGCTATGAGGGATAAAGAGAATTCTACATGATCTCTGTGCTCAGTAAGCTCACAGTCTATCAAGGAAAAGCTGTAGGACAGATGGACTGGAGAGGAGCACGGTGAATGCTGTGATGGGGACATGGACTACATGTGGTGGGGCACAGAGTGGAAAGAGCCTGACATTGCCTAGGAAGGTAAGAGACATCTTCCTAGAGGAGGTAACATAGGTGTTGGATGCTGAAAGAGTTTTCTAGCTAGAGAAGGGAGCTGGGATGGATGAATATTCCAAGTAGAGGGAATAGAATAAGAAAGAGCCCAGAGAAATTAATAATATAGTGTTGCTGTTGCTAATTGCCATCAAGCCAGCTCTGTCTCTTGGTGACTCATGTACAACAGAACAAAACCTTGCCTGGTCCTGTGCCATCTTTTTGATCATTGGTGTGTTTGAGTCCATTATTATTACTGTTGTGTCAGTCAGTCTTATTGAGGGTTTCCCTCATTTTTGCTGAACCTCTACTTTACCAAACACAATGTCATTTTTTAGGGATTGGACTTTCCTGATGATATGTTCAAAGCAAGTGAGTCAAAGTCTCACCATCCTTGCTTCTAAGGAGCATTCTGGTTGTATTTCTCCTAAGACTGATTTGTTCACTCTTCTGGCAGTCCATGGCATGTTTACTGTTCTTTCCAACACCACGGTTTGAATGCATTGCTTCTTCTTCTGTCTTCTTTGTTCATTGTCCATCCTTCACACACGTATGAGGTGGTTGGAAAGACCATGGCTTGCATCAGGCGCACCTTAGTCATCCAAGTGACATCTTTGCTTTTTAAAACTTTGAAGAGGTCTTAGATTATGTGATAAGTGTTGTGATGATAGTAAGACAAGGGCCAATGGGTGCCTGGAGCAAATGCTTATAGTACTGTCAGGGGTCAGGATGGGACACCAGGGAAAGCTTCCATGACAAAAGACGAGAAGGTGTCAGCCAAGCAAAGAATTAGGAAAGAAATGGACCAGACAGAGGTGATGCCAGGGACAGGGTCCAAAGGAGGACCCTGCTTGGTGAGCACCAGGAACCACATGCAACCTAGGGAAAGCCAGCCCTCATCCCTGCATCCCGGAGTGATGGTTCCCACTGGGGAACCCACTGGGGCTCTCACTCTACTTGCTAAATCCAGCTACAACCATTTTCTTCCATCTAGCTGAGTGTGTGGGAGAGGCTTCTAATGGATAACATTGTAGAAGTCCCTGATGGGGAGGGGAAGGAATCAATAAAGAATTAAGCAGAGCCTGAACTTTCCTTATAAATGACTCTTCTCACTCCTGCCAGATTGCCCAAGCTTAATGGAATCCCCTCTCCCAGGGAGGAGATGGCATTGCTTCATCTGGGGTTTCAGCTGATGCTATTTTCCTATGTTCAAATAAATGGGGGATTTGTCTCCTAGGAGTCTTTACAAACTTCCCCTCATCTATGCTGTGGTCCAAAGAGAGTCCAGTCATGTACTGGGTAAGACTTCTTATTAAGGTGGAATAGGGTCATCGAATCCTTAGAGAAGGACAACATGTTTGGTAAAGTAGAGGGTGAGTGAAGAAGAGGAAGACCCTCAATGAGATGGACTGACATAGTGGCAGCAACAATGGACTCAAACATACCTACTATTGTGAGAATGGCACAGAACTGGGCAACATTTTGGTCTATTATACAGAGGGTTGCTATGAGTCGGAGAACGACTCAACGGCATCTAACAACAGCAACAAGGGCCATTGCTGGCCCTTCAGGCCTGTGGGAGAAGGCTAGGCATCACCTCCTATAGAAAGTGAGGCTCGGGTCTCTCAATGTCCTCATTCGTAAAATGTGAAGAGGCAGCTGCCTTCCTTTGCAAAAAGGAAATTCTATAAGTCACTTTTAAAAGTCTGAAGACCAACATATCAAAACCTTCCTAATTCTTAGGGAGGTTGGACCTTGAAATGATTTCCAAATCGTGTCTGGATTCATTTGTAAAAAATTCAGAATGTCTCTAAGCTGCCTCTTCGTGGGACGGGATGTTTTGACAGCAGCGTTTTGTAGGAAGAGGCAGATGGAGGACAGTTGTACACATCTTTGGACATTCTAAGTAAATATCTCATTTTATACACTGGTTCCAATTCTGAGGCATGTGTACACCAGGATTCACGTTAAGCAGTTCTTTGGTAAAAGAACCCAGGGATACTGGGCTTAACCCACGCTTACTTTCTTTTTCTTTCCCTCTAGTCATCGTTGTGTTGTTTGTGACCCTGAGAAGGCAGAAGAAAGAACCACTTATCGTCTTTGAGGAAGAAGATGTCCGTGAGAACATCATTACCTACGATGATGAAGGGGGTGGCGAGGAAGACACAGAGGCTTTTGACATTGCCACCCTCCAGAATCCCGATGGTATCAATGGATTTATTCCTCGCAAAGACATAAAACCTGAGTATCAGTACATGCCCAGACCTGGGCTCCGGCCAGCCCCCAACAGTGTGGACGTGGATGACTTCATCAACACGAGAATACAGGAGGCGGATAATGATCCAACGGCCCCTCCTTATGACTCCATCCAAATCTATGGTTACGAAGGAAGGGGATCGGTGGCTGGGTCCTTGAGCTCTTTAGAGTCTGCCACCACAGACTCAGACTTGGACTATGACTATCTACAGAACTGGGGACCTCGTTTTAAGAAACTAGCAGACTTGTATGGTTCCAAAGACACTTTTGATGATGATTCTTAACAATAATGATACAAATTTGGCCTTAAGAACTGTGTCTGGCATTCTGAAGAATCTAGAAGATATGTAAACAGGTATTTTTTTAAATCAAGGAAAGGCTCATTTAAAACAAGCAATGTTTTACAGAGGATACGTTTAATAAAACTGCAAGGACATCAAAGTGGTAAATACTGTGAAGTACCTTTTCTTACGAAAAAGGCAAATATTGAAGTTGTTTATCAACTTCGCTAGGAGAAAAAAAACCACTTGGCATACAAAATATTTAAGTGAAGGAGAAATCTGATGGTGAACTTACAATGAAGGGAAATCATTTCTGTGTTATGAATATCAAAGTCTTTCTTCTTCTTCCTCTTTTTTTTTTTTCTTAATTTGTCAAAGAAGCTTCCACAAAATTAGAAAGGACAACAGTTCTGAGCTGTAATTTCGCCTTAAACTATGGACACTATATGTAGTGCATTTTTAAACTTGAAATATATACTATTCAGCCAGCTTAAACCCATACAATGTATGTACAATACAATGTATAATTATGTCTCTTGAGCATCAATCTTGTTACTGCTGATTCTTGTAAATCTTTTTGCTTCTACTTTCATCTTAAACTAATACGTGCCAGATATAACTGTCTTGTTTCAGTGAGAGGCGCCCTATTTCTATGTCATTTTTAATGTATCTATTTGTACAATTTTAAAGTTCTTATTTTAGTATACATACAAATATCAGTATTCTGACATGTAAGAAACGTTACGGCATCACACTTATATTTTATGAACATTGTACTGTTGCTTTAATATGAGCTTCAATATAAGAAGCGACCTTTGAAATAAAAGAAAAAGATTCTTTTTTAATCCTGGTTTGATTCTTAATGTTGAAGAACAATTCTTTAGTCTTTCTAATGCCCCATTTGTATTTCTAATTTAAGATAATTGTGATCTTTGAATAACCCTATTTATGATCTGTTTGTAGCCTGTCCGTTGCTTTTATTGTTTATTTAAAATCAAGTATGTTTTACAAATGCTTTTTCAGACAAGATTCTGTAACATTGTGTAAAGCTTTTTTGTACATTTTAGGTGTTAGGCTCCCGGCTCCTTTCCACACACATCTTCTAAAAAAGAAGGATGTTAAGATCTAGGTCAGTCTCTACTTTTGCAATATATGTTCTATAATATGCATTTATCTTGTATATCAGTGATGCTGTGGTTATTAGAGACGAATCCATGGCAGAATGAGACTATCAGGACTCTCGTGCTCACGGTATAAATGTCATACCCTGCACTGAGCATTTGGGGGTGGGAGGAGTGCAGATTCGAGAATATGAACTTGCCCCATGTAGCTGCCAGCCCTCCCAGGCGATTCCATTTTTCCTTGTATTGATCTTGCCAGACTGTCATAATGGCTCAGACCCTTGAAACTGCTTGTTTAGCTTTCCTCCTGTAATTTTAACTCCTCTTGAATTAATGTGACTTGAAGTTTTAATAAGACAAAAAAAGCTTCATTTCATCACCTTTGTTTTAAAATAAACTTTGGGCCATTAACTCAGAATAAGGGCAGGGACCATGTTGGGGGCTGAGGGTCAATACCACTTGATCTGTGAGTTCGCCTTTTGTAAAGCCTTATGCAATCCCACCTAGCTTCCTGGGGATTGGGGCTTCCTGATGGATATTTCACCTGCTCCTTTGGGCCAAAGGTCAAAACGTAGCAATACTCGGGGAAAGACCACACAAAGCCCTGCTGCAAGCTCTTTCCCTCACTCAGTCACAGGGCACACATTTTCTCTTGGATTGCGGACAATTTTTAGATTATGTTTTTTTCTGACTTAGGAAAGTTTGTTTCAGGCATTTCTTGATTTCCTGCTACATACTATTTTTATGACTCAGTCAAAATGCATACAAAGAGAAATGTTTCTGTGAAGTAAGTGCTCAGTACCATTTTACTTTGCATTTCAATCAAATTGGGTTGAACACTTCAATGGAATAGATTCTGTGGACAATGTCACTTTAGAATATTTCATTGCAGTGAAAGATTGTACATTCTCGATGCTTCCATAATTGCAGGTTTTGTTCATTTATATATATATTTTTTGTAATCCAAAGAATATTTTGCTAGATTTGCACAGACCTCCACTGAATTTGAAATGAAGAAATAACTCAAAAGGAATGTGAATAGCCCTTAAACAACTATACAGCTGTAAGTAACCCTGTCACCATGGATGATCCATCCCTTTTTTCTAGAAATGTATTTGGATTCGATTTGACAAGTACATTTTCACATTTTTATGTTTAAGTTAAAAAAAAAAAAAGAAAGGGTGTCTACTTTTCAATAGTTAAAAATATTTGTTTTTCTTTTGTTTTTCTTTTTTTATCTTTCCTTTTATACTTTAAGACTCTGTTGTTTGTAGAACCCTCTTAGAAGCTTGGAAATAAAATGTCTTTCCCTACTAGCAGAGTCCTTTTTCATTTGGAACACATTGCCTTAAAAGTAATCTTAGTTTAAGAGGTCCTTCCTTATTTCAATATAATCACTGCCTTGTGAGGGAAGGCTGTTCTGTTTTTCTTGTCCTTGGGTAATGGGTATTGTTTGCATGCATGCGTTCATTCATTCTTTCATCAAAATCTCATTTCATAGACCCTGTGGTAGTCATCTGTGGATCCAGCCAGAATCAATCTTGTCATCTTCCTTGACATCTTTCAGGCCTCCCAAACTGCATACCGAAAAGTACCCACTGCTTTGAATCACCTATTTAACTATACGTCCACCAGGGAAACTTTGTAGGACAATGATGGGGTGGCGGTGGTCTCTGAGCAGCCAAAACCAAAAAAAAACCTCTTGCCTTCCAGTCGATTTCGACTCATAGCAAACTTTTCAACTCATAGCGACCCTATAGGACAGATTAGAACTGCCCCATAGAGTTTCCGAGGAGCACCTGGTGGATTCAAACTGCCAGCTTTTTGGTTAGCAGCTATAGCTGTTAACCACTATGCCACCAGGATTTCCTTCTGAGCAGTACAGTGGCCAAATTTGTCTGGCAGGCATTGTGGAGGGGGACAGATGAGGAGCAGATAAACCTAGAGGTATGCTAGGAGGGTTTTTTGTGAAAGTCAAAATGAGTTAAGACAAGGGCCTGAAATAATTCAGTGAGTTGGGGATGGAGAAGAGGAAAAGGCCTCTCTGCTTCCGCACTGCCAGCAGCCTGGTTTGGGTCCTCATCTCTGACCTAGGAGACTAGAACAGCCACGAGGCCGTTCTGCCCCTCCCAATATTTCTGCTCCCGCCCCCAGCAAAGAAGCCCAACTCAGATCACATGACTCCCCAGCATAAAGCTCTTCACTGGCTTTCCAAAATCTTAAAATCCAACCCTTGTGCTTTTTTACATTGTATGGCCAGGTCTCTGCAAACCTCTCCGACTTCACCTTGCCCCATTCTCGTTTCAGGGCTAGGCTCCAAACACACTGGCCCTCTTCCCAACTAAAGGAGCTTACCATTTGTTTCTTTACTTCCTAGCTACCACAACTCTTTAAGATGACTTTACTTGCTATTTTGTGTATGCACATGTGTGTGACTGTGTGCCCACTCCCCTATCTGAATGTCAGCTCTAAAATGGCAGGCATCTTGTTTTCTTCTTCTTGGTTCCTTGACCAATTTCTAACATTGTGCCTGAAACATAACAGGTGTTCAATAAGTATGTGCTGAATGAATAACTGTAACACCAGTGAGGCAGATCTGCTAGGATTTGATGACTGATTGGATAAAGTCAGCATGATTTTCAGGTTCTTCACCTGGAAAATTAAGGAGCCTGCTGGCACTGTGGTTAAGTGCTCGGCTGATAACTAAAAGGTCGGCGGTTCGAATCCAGCAGCCACTCCGTGGGAGAAGATGTGGCAGTGTGCTCTCATAAAGACTGACAGCCTTGGAAACCCCATAGGGCAGTTCTACCCTCTCCTCAAGGGTTGCTATGAGTCAGAATCAACTCAACAGCAAAGGATTCATTCGGCCTGGAAAATTGAGTTGTGATTTTAGTATCTGGGATTGTGAACTCAAAAGGAGACGTGGATTTAGGGAAAGAAATTGAATTAAGTTTGGGTTGGATGTGTAAATTAGAGGGACTTGTGTGACAGCTAAAGTCCCTGAGTTGTACAGTTAACAAGCTCAAAAGGTTGGCATTTCAAGCTCACCCAGAGGCATCTCAGAAGAAAGACTTGGCAACCATCTACTTTTGAATAATCAGCCATTGAAACCCCTGTGAAGCATGTGGGGTCACCATAAGCTGGGGTCGACCTGCTGGCAGCTGGTTGTGTGAGAGCTAGATGGAACTGCCAAGCAGGTAATCAGATTTGTGGCTTTGCAGCTATCTCACTACAGAAGTGCGGGCTGGGCATGTAGAGTAAGGATCATCAAATGGTAGTCGAAGCCTCCTGAGGACTGTGTTTCTAATTGGGCTTCCGCTGCTCTCTTCCGACTTTAAAAGAGTATTTCAATGGTGAAGTCCCTCTGGTGTTGAAAAGTAATGCTGATTTTAGTTTCACTAATTAGCGTAATTAATAAGCAAAAACCTTATACTTGTATGTCAAATGCTTTGAAAAGTAGGAAGAGAATATTAATTAATTCACTAATTATTTTCTTCAAGTAGTGGGCATTTTTTTGAGCACATCCTGTGTGAGAAATTAAGTACTAGACGTGTGATGACGTCCCATTCCTATGGGAAGACAATGTGCTGCGTAGTCCATGATATACGAAGGAAACTGGACTAGAGAAGCTAAGCATCTCTCCCAAGCACACGCAGGAAATGATTGTCAAAGATGGAAGGAAAGGAAGGGAAAAGGCCCTATTTCTACCACTTTGCTCAGAGAATATATTCTTTAAACTTAGAAAGAAGCCAGTGATAATGCCTCTTTCTCACAATCAGTGACTTAGCTGAGGCGTTGGCGATTGAAGACTTGAAAGAGGATGGAAGCTCCCCAGCCTCCATGGTTTTAGTTGATCTTTTTTCTTTTTTTGTGCAGCTATTGTCTATGTATCTTGACAACATGATCTAGTCATATCTCCGTACGCCCAGTCCCACCTTCTAAGTCCAAAGTGGCACACAAGACAGAATTGTAAATTGTTGGGGTTTGTCTCTTTCTACAACATGAATTTAGAAAACCAAATATAAAAGCATTTTATAGCTGTTTGTATTATGTTTCTTCGTGAACTTTGATATTTCATCCTCTTCATGGGATTAAAAATGTATCAAAAAACAGCAAAAATTGTCAACGTCTAGCGCCTCTGTCGGAAACCCTGGTGGTGTAGTGGTCAAGAACTACGGCTGCTAACCAAAAGGTCGACAATATGAGTCCACCAGGCACTCCTAGGAAACTCTATGGGGCACTGCTGCTCTGTTCTATAGGGTCATTATGAGTGTTTTTTGGTCAGAGCTTATGTCAGTTCTCAATGACCTGGAAGTAAGAGTTGAATTTCCATCTCAACAACTAACTTATGTAATTGTTTGTCATGATCCAGAAGTACTATCTTCTTAAAAAGACCACCTTCATTCCAGGTGACTTAAATTGATTTTATCGCTCTTTGCCACTTTGAGAAACTGATACCAGCACTTGGTCCTCTCTCACAGATGTACAAAGAAAACCCTGGTCTAAGACTCAGTTTGAACAGAGCTCAGACCTTCAGCTCAACAGTACAATCTGCACCCCTTATTGCAGTGGCATTCAATAAAATTCTGTGTTTGACACCTGACTTACTAGCTGTGTGACTTTGGGCAGGTATCTTGACCTCTCTAACCTTCATTTTCCACAGATGTGCAATGGAAGTAACAATTCCTACATTGCCCGTGGTGGCAAGGGGTAAATGAGCTCATGTATCAAGAGCTACTAACAGTTCTTAACACAGAAATTTACATTGTGAATGTCTGTATTATTTTCCCAATCCCAGATTCTAGAACAATGTAAGGAAAGAATTGGATACCTTATGTCTCCTTTTTAACTCTTTCTTTGGAAATCAACTCACTTTTTTGTTGTCTCTCTCATGAGCAACAATAGAGTGTATGTGGCTTAGCACGCCATAGTTTAGTACCCACAGGGAACCGGTAGAGAGTTTCCCTATCACCAAATTAAAAAACAGAAGTAACAATATAAGACCAATTTTCTGGTCAATGACTTCACCTATGTTTAATTACAGTCAATAAATAATATTGACAAAGCAACAGGTAAAGTAGCTTTAAAGTGTTTTCTTACAACACAATAAGCAAATTGACATGATTATGAATTGTATTTAATTGGATGGAAACTATATATCAAAAGATATTTGCAATTTGGATGAGCTTATTAAGAACTGCATAAACTTTGACATTTCCAATGTAAGGAATTACATATTTGATAGATTGTCACTCATTTGTTTAGACAACGGCACTGCTTTTTTTAACAGATATAACTCTTCTCTGAAAATATTTAGATTTGAAGACATACAATTTCATTAGGATGCTTTTTTTTTTTTTCCCAATATCGACTCTGATGAGTTTAATTTAGCCACATTTTTTACTACATTTAGCACTCAGGATATTGGAAATTATTTTTTGATATGGTAACTTTCTCCCTCATTTTTTCCAAACGCTAACTAGGATGTGAAAGAAAGATTAGTACTTGGAAATATAATTAATATCAAATTATCTTCTCTTATGAGTTAGTTGATTGTGGGCTTTGAATACACAATTAACACCCATGGAAGCAACAACAGTCAAGAAATCAAACGACATATATTGCATTGGGCAAATCTGCTACAAAAGACTTCTTCAAAGTGTTAAAAGGCAAAGATGTCTCTTTGAGGACTAAGGTGCGCCTAACCCAAGCCTCAGTATTTTCAATTGCCTCATATATACGTGGAAGCTGGACAATGAATAAGGAAGACTAAGGAATTGAGGCCTTTGAATTATGACATCGGCAAAGAATATTGAATATACCATGGACTGCCAGAAGAACGAACAAATCTGTCTTGAGGGAAGTACAGCTAGAATGCTCCTTAGAAGCAAGGATGGCAAGACTTCATCTCACGTACTTTGGACATGTTGTCAGGAGGGATCAGTCCCTGGAGAAGGACCTCATGCTTGGTAAAGTAAAGGGTCAGTGAAAAAGAGGAAGAACCTCAATGAGATAGATTGGCATGTGGCTACAATAGTGGGCTCAAGCACAGCAACAATTGTGAGGATGGTGCAGGACTGGGTAGTGTTTTGTTCTGTTGTACACAGGGTCTCTATGAGTCAGAACCAACTCGAAGGCATCTAGCAAGATGAAACAGTAAAGAAATGGTGAGTTTGATGACACCAATCTAGCAAACTAGCCCTGGGTCTCCAGATTACAAATGAACTCCCGTGGGACATCCACCTTTTCTTTTTTTAACTTTGGATTCCCAGCACAGGTAGGTGCCGCGTCAATGTCAGGGCCAGAAATATAGGGACGGATGGATGAAGGAAAATTAACTCTTCATGTTATGTTCTAGAAATGGATATTTGAGAATTCATCTATGTACCTTTTTCCCCTTGTGTTTTGACTGTAGCATTACAGTGCTTTGTTTTCCACAAAAATCACTAGCCTCCTAAAAGGGATTTAGATTTGACATGACTAGAGATTCCTAGTGGAGACCGTGGGTGTTGCAAACGGTTAACCACTCAACTACTAACTGAAATATTGGTGGTTAGAACCCACTCAGAGGTGCCTCAGAAGACAGGCCTGGCAATCTGACTGTGAAATCCTATGGACCACACTTCTACTCTGCAACACCTGGGCTTGCCATGATGCCAACTAACAACAAAGAGATTTCTAGATGCCCCTAGGTGGCGCGAATGGTTTGTGTTCAACTGCTAATCTAAAGGTTGGCAGTTCTAACTCACCCAGTGTTACTGTGAAAGAGAAGTCCTGGCGATCTGCTTTTGTTAAGAGTACAGCTAAGAAAACCTATGAAGCAGTTCTACTGTGTAACACATGGATCTTCATGAGTCGGAATCCAATTCAGCAGCAACAAACAGCAACGGCAGAGATTCCTACCTGGCTTTCACCTTGTACATATGTTGCAGGGGAAGGCTTCCCAGCTCGGGACTAAGCTCTGCCTAGGTTCTTACCTTCTTCTGACCAAGAATGACCAGGAGAAGCTCAGAGGTTCCACACCAACACAGGTTTATTAGAGACAGAAAGTCAAAGGCTCACAAGGGAGAGAGGGAGAGAGGGAGAGGGGTTTCCACCTATGCTAGCCTCCAACCTCTCACTCAACAAAGGATTCCCCAGAGCTTATAAAAGTTTTTAGGGGGCCGGGGGAGGGCATTATCTTTATTCTTTAGATGGGTAGAGATTTCCAGAAGGAGGGGTGGGATTATTCAAATCAAATACGCACGCAGTTAGAATTCAAGATGGATTTCCTTGCAAGGCTGCTGGAACCAAGATGGATTCTGACACAAAGGCTGCCGGGATGTCGAATAGGACTCATTCTGGGATGTTGTGCATGCGTGATGCCTCTGGATCTTGGTTCGAGCCCTGGCGAGGGGTCCATGCTCATGTTTGTCTCATGTGGAAGGTCATTCGTAGGCCATGTTGATCTTTACTGCACACACTGCACCCGGTGAGGCCTTGAAAAACAGCTCAGGAGGATTATCAGTAATTTATAGCTGGTCAAGCACACAGGACCTTGAAATGTAGCCCCTTATCTTGTCAAAGCACCTAGTTTGCTAATCACAAGTAGTTTTCAGGTGCCTGCAACATAAGTTACCTGGTGGTCAGCACTTAGGTTTAAATTCCAAAAATACTGAGTCAGAGGCTATTTAATTATAGCTGGTCAAGCACACGGGGCCTTGAAATGTAGCCCTTATTTAATTCAGCCAGCCTGATCTCTTCCCCATCTCACATACTGTGGTCAGATTGGACCCCAATTCACCGAGCAGATCGCTGAAGTAGCGTCAGTCGACTTGGGTGACTAGCTAACCCTAAGAAAGCCGCTTAATTTCTGTGAGTCTCACCTTCTTTATAGAGTGGTGATACGTAATATCTTTCTGGCCTATCTCCAGCAATTCTGGAGAATGTCAATCTAACCCCCCCCAAAAAAAAAACAAAAACCCAGTGCTGTTGAGTCGAATGTCGATCTAGACTAGACTAGGGAAATAAATGTGTAACCTGCTGCTCAAGTAGTTTTATTGTCACTGTTTGTGTTGTTATTTGGGCTTTTTCCTACTGTACATCGGATTTTTTGAGTATCTGCAAATGATTCAGAAAAAAACCTCAAACTTAAAAGCGAAGATGAATGGACCCTTTGGCTTCTCTCTTGAGACCTCGATCCAGTAGCCATAGGGCAGGCTTTGAACTGCCTCTAAAAGATGGACACTGCATCTTTGTTGTTTAAGGATTGTGACCCCAGGGTCTCCCAGCCCAGCCTCCCAACTTCATGGCAATTACTAGAAGGCTGAAGCTATGAGAGACCTTGGTCATCACATCAGTGTTTTCGATTTGGGAATATACATCTCTGGTGATTAGAGAAGATGATTTTAAGTGCCAGTTAGACAAAGATGTGTCACTGAATAACAATAAACCTCAAAGGAGAATAGAATTCCTTTCTACATTCCTAAGCACTTAATTTGTACACAGTTGTCCCACTGTTTACAATCCACCTTCTCCTGATACCCTCAACTCTTTCTCTGACCACCCAGTCTAAAACAGCCTCCCAATCACCATCCGCCATATTGCCCTTCTATCATTCTATGTAGAGCACATATCATTTTCTGAATGTTTTCTCTTTTCTATGCTTTCTTGTTTATTTTCACTCAGTCTATTTCCTCTCTAGATTGTAATCTCCATGGGAGTAAAGGCTTTGTCCTTTTCACTATGTACCCCTGAGCCTAGAACAGACCTCAATAATCATTGGCCTGGTCAGGTGTTGGTGAAATTCCTCATTGATCATTCTGATGAGGTAGCTCCCAGTTTGGGATTATAGATCTAAAAAAAAAGATCTAACCACTGTAAAATCCCTTTTTGAAAGTGAGATAAGCCTTCATGTTTAAAGCTTTCCTCAGCAAATATGTCCAGCTAGAATTTAGTAAAGTGGTTTTCTTTCAATGTATATATTTGTACAGTTCTCTCCCAATGCCAACAGAGAGTTTTCTATCCGTGTCAATGATACCACATTTCCTTTTAATGTACATTTGTTTAGTTAGAAACTGAGCTTTTTAAAGATAAATGTATATTAAGTAAATAGTACTTGTCTTAAATATGTTGAGGGGCAGGGAGAAGAGTGACATTGAATTCAACGGCACCCTGAGAGTGTCCAACCAGGCAAGTTACGGATAAGGGAACTGAGGCTCTAGAAGGAAAGTTAACTTGTTTCAAGAGGCAGAGAACCAAGAAGAGGATCTGCAAAGGAAATACAGGTATCCTGCTGGTGACCCGAATCTCAGGTCTAGGTAAACTTGAACTCCAGACAGGCTTACAAGCCATTGAGTCAACCCCACCCCCCACACCCACACACACACATATTGGCATGCCGTTCCCCACATAGCTACCATTGATTTACTTAAATGTCCCCTACTCAGAGATACCTCCACTGACCACTTTATATAAAATAACAGCCCTCCTCCCTGACCCCCTTTGTAGCTGCTTATCCCATTTTTTTCCTTTCATTGTACTTACCACTACCTGACCTTATAATTAATGTGATTTTTATTGTCTGTCTCCCCCTAATGAAAATACCATAAAGACAGTGACTTTGTGTTGTTCGTCTCTGTATAGCCAGAACCCAGAGCAGTGTCTGGCATATTTGGGGTCTCAAGAGATATTTTCTGAAAGAACAGAATGAGAAAAAATAAGCATTATCAACACTACACTTTTCATTTCTGGTTTCAATTGAGTGGGGTTGTTCCATTCAACTTTTTTCTTTCAAGTGCAATTGTTAACAGCAATGGTGATGTCAAACCAAATGAGGACCAGAGGAGATATAGTGTGAGTAAGTGCATTCTCTCTCTGAAATACAGACATTTTAGATACTCAAGGGCTGAGAATTATCAGCAATTATTGACTCTTATTGGGAGTTTCCCTCTAGCTTTTGCAAGCATCCCAAAAGCTAAAACAAACATAAAAACCAAATCCATTGTCATCTAGTGGATTCCAGCTCCTAGTAACTCTACAGGACAGAGTAGAACTGCCCCATAAGGTTTCCAAGGCTGTAAATCTTTATGGAGGCAGACTGTCACATCTTTGTCCTATGGAGTGGCTGGTGGGTTTAAACCACCGACCTTTCGATCAGCAGCCAAGTGCTTAACCATTGCACCACCAGGGCTCCCTTCCAAAAAGCTAGAGCACCAAAAAGCTTGGCCTCTCTGTGCCAAAGAAGTGACTATCTAAGGAGGAAAACAGCCTTAGGTGAGTTGTACAAAGAGCTGTTGCAGCCATTTTTCCTTGAGCTCTAATGTTTACATGAAAGAAAGCTTCAAAATCCCATTCTAGTGGCCCACAGAATGTGGGGAGCTTTGCCATGAACTTGTTAGTGTTAGTTACCGTGGAGTCGATTCCGACTCATGGCGACCTCATGTGTTACGGAGCAGAACAGCACCATAGCGTTTTTTGGCTGCAATTTGAATGGAAGCAGATCGCACGAACTTTATTATTATTATTATTATTATTTTTGCAGTGCTTCTGGGTAGGTTTGAACTCCCAACCTTTAGGTTAGCAGTCAAGTGCAAACCATTTGTGTCACCTAGGGACCTTAGCCATGAAGTTAAAAAACCATAAACCAAACCCATTGCTTTCTAGTTGATTCCGATTCCGATTCCGACTCACAGCGACTCTGAAGGACAGAGTGGAACTGCCCCATACAGTTTCCAAGGAGCGCCTGGTAGATTCGAACTGAGGTTAGCAGCCACAGCTTTTAACCACTACACCACTAGTGTTTTGAGTGAAACAGGCCCATAAGGTTTCCAAAGATCAACTTCACACTGCCGACTTTTGGTTAGGAGCCTGAGCTCTTAACTATTGTGCCACAGTTTCTAGTTAATGTCATAGATTTTTTACCAATTTTTGGAAGGGGGAATAAAATAGTGCTAAACATTCTGCTAAATATTAAACATCACCTCCTGCCTACAGTGGTGTGCAACATACGTATAATCCACACTCTGAAAACTCAGATGGACGATTTATTGACTGCCCACTCTATTCTTGAAATTGGGTCCACTTACTATTTGTAGTGATTTCCTTTTTAATTGCTCAGTGTTACAGATAACACTCCAAGTAAAGAATATATTCTGGAAACCACTGACCATGTGGGAACTATTTCTTTTGTGATTTTCTGGCAACATGATTAAAGCCCTGGGGATCCAAACATCTCATAGCCGTGCAATTTTTCACTTGTTTTTTATTAGAAATGAACAAGGGCAGGGCATTTCTTATGGGTGTCACCAATAACCATGGTGACCACATGTCCCAGTTTTCCCGGAGACAGCCCCAGCTTCTGGTGATGATTCTAGAGTACTTTTTAATAGCGCCCCTTCATTCTCCAAAGTGACCCATGGTGGATAATAATTTATATGGTCATCCTACCAATAATTTTATCCCACACTGTGTTGACAGCATAATTGGTTTTCAGTGGCCTGTAGAGACTTTTCCCACAACTGCAGAAAGGTGATTAGCTAATTCTAAGAAGGAAAGAAAAGGGAGGGGACATAAAACTTAATCTCATTAATCTTAGAGAAGTACTCCAACGTATCCCCTTCTCCTATCTTTGAGGCTTGTGTTTCCAGACTTATTTTTAAAAAATAATTTTAACTCCCTTCCCTAGGATATAGAAATATTGAAAAAAAAAAAAAGATTACTGGGTTCATATTGTTTCCATAGTTTTATATTCTGCATATATCTTTCACTATGAGTCAGAATTGACTCGACGGCACTGGGTTTGGTTTTTTTTTTTTTACTCTTTCACTTAACATAGGAACATTTTTTTAAATATCAAAGTTTTTTTTTTTCTTCACTTGAATTACTGCACAATATTATACGGTATGGACCAATCATCACTTATTTGATCACTGAATTAGCAAATAGTTATTAAACACCTTATTACAAGCTGGACATCCTACAGAGCCCAGTGAAAACAACAGTAGCAAAACGATCTGTATCCTTGACTTCATGTAGGCCAAGTTCTAGTAGAGATGTTCCGAGAGTAATCAAATAGGGACACAGGTGTACAAATAAACATGCAATTACAAAGGACAGGGAAGTAAGCAGTTATAATGGAAAATAGACTGCTTTGTCATAGTGTTAAATATAAAGTGGTTAAATGAACATATCTGTACCTGAAGTGCTGTCTGTATCTCTAATTACTTCCTTAGTTTCCTCTAGATTCCAAGAAGTCAGATTCTGAAAAGTAGAATTGGGAATCAAAACTTTATTTTTTTGTGTGTGTGGACTTTGAATACATATTTTCAATTATTTTGTAGAAGTATTTCCCCCATTTCTACCTTCACCAGCAGTGTACATGCCTACATATTCCAAGGTGCTCTCATATTTCTGGAGCCTGAGTTTTTAAAAGTATCATATATTTTTCATGTCTTGGATTCCTAGTGAAATTTGATATTTCATGTTTATTAGCACTCAGCAATCATCACCTGTGAAATATAAGCTCATAATGTCCTCTGGCCCTTTTTGAGGCATCCTAGAATATTTTAGATTTATAAGAGTCTTTCTATGTAAAGATTATGAACATAAAGTTTTGCATTTGCTAAAAACATTCTTATGTTTGATTTTAACTTGTGCTTTTAATAATTTTTTTAAGTTATACCATTGAATCTTCTGCCATCTTTCCTTGTTGGTTTTATGTTAAAAAAAATCTGTTTAATTTCTGCATACAGTGTGAGGTAAGTGTTGAAGTCTTTCCATATGTATATCCAACTGGTGCAGATCCATTTATTGAAAATACTGTCCTAAGCAGTCATCCTTAAACATTTTATCCTTAACAAAGATTTTATTTAAAATGCTATCTTTTCCTATTGAATTACTTTGGCACCTTTGCTAAAAATCAGTTGACTATCTATTCTGTCCCATTTGATGTATATGCCTATCCTTATACCAAGACCCTGGTAGTGTAGTAGTTAAGTGCTACCGCTGCTAACCAAAAGGTCAGCAGTTCGAATCTACCAGGCGCTCCTTGGAAACTCTATGGGGCAGTTCTACTGTGTCCTATAGGGTCGCTTCGAGTCAGAATTGACTTGATGGCAATGGGTTTGGTTTGGTTTGATACCAATACAATACTGTCTTGGTTACTGCAGCTTTATATTAAGTCCTGAAGTCAGGTAGTATAAGTGTACCATTGCTTGGCTTTCAAACATCAACCATTTATATTTCTTGCACCAGACATGTGACCCATGGGTTAAACCATTTCTGACCAGTTGACCCCACATGTTGTAGAGTATAACTGCTCTATAGGCTTTTCAAGGCTGTGACCTTTCAGAAGGTCACCAGTCCTTTCTTCTGAGGCACCTCTGGGTGTATTCGACCTGCCAACTTTTCGAGCCTTAACTGATTGCGCCACTCAGGAACTCCTAGATGGACATCACTCCTCCCTATCCTAGTTGAGAGTGGGGGTGGGTATTAGTAGTTCCCCCTCTCACTGCCATTATCTTTCATTGTGTTTAATCTTTTATAAAAGGGTTTGAAAAGCTATTTGACTTCAGGCTACGTTTGCTTTCTCCAGGGCAGATATTCTTGAGGCTAGATGCACAAAACATCCTGACAGCCTTTTTAAAATGGAGCAGAGTGGGACAGAAAATATAAGGGGAATCAACTCTAATTAATGTTTAGCAAAACTATTCTGCCATATGATTTGTGTGCATGAATGTGTGTTTGTGTGTGCATGTGAGTTGGGGGTAGGAGGGACAGAGAAGAGTGTGACAAATAAGTAAAATGTATAGTTTGTCTCATAGCGGTAAGAAGGAAAGTAAATACAGCAGAGAAATTGGGAAGGAATGTTCAGTAGGAAGAAGGTGCTCAAATTTTAAATAGTCTGGGCAGGGAGACCCCAAGTGATACAAACCATTAATGTGCTCTGCTGCTAACTGAAAGGTGCCTCAGAGGAAAAGCCTGGTGGCTTACTTCCAGAAAATCAGCCACTGAAAATCCTACGGAGCACAGCTCTACTTTGACATACACAGGGTTGCTATGAGTCACATTTGACTTGATGGCAGCTAGTAACTGGCCCAGGAAGGGCCTCAGCGAGAAGGTGATATTTGCATAAAACCCTAAAGGAAAAAAAAAAAAAATTTTTTTTTTTTTTAAAGGAAGTAGGGAGTTAATCATGCAGGCATCTGGTCCAAGAATATTTCAAGCAGAAGCGACAATGACAGCAAAGGCAACTGAACAGGGAGGCAAAAGAGAAACAAGGGAAAATACTTGCATGAAACGTGGCAGGTAAAGGGATACGATCTTTAAAAGTTGAATGGCTCATGTAAATCAATAAAATACGAATATACACATGAGTAAGGATCATGAACAAATGACAAGAGTAAACGCACCTCGCTAAGCAGCAGCCAGAAAAATCACGTATATATCGCCACCCTCTAATAATCAACGAAACACAGGTTTAACTAAGGCAGCATTTAAACTGCTGTATTTCAATTAAACAGGGATAAAAACAAACAAAAACATTTAAAACTATAATAGCAAAACTGGCAGGAGTACAGAGAAACAAATACTTTCATGCTTTCGTAGCAGAGTGTAAATTGGTAGACTCCTTGGGGAAATGAATTTGGCAGCGTGTATCAGGAGCCAAATTGTCACAAGAGCAGTCATTCTGCCTCTGAGAATTTATCACAAAGATGTAATCCAAATATGGGAAAATATGTGAACGTGTATATCTACAACGGTGGGCAGTGGTATTACCAGTGAAGTAAGAGTCCAGCAACCCGTTAAGAGTGAAGTGATTATGGCACATTCTCTCCAAGGATTACTGTCTAGCTATTAAAAATCATGACTCAAAAATGATTGAGTGACATGATGACATGGAAAATACGATGTGTTGTTAAATGGGAGAGGAAGGAGTCAGTGTAGAGCTTTATATGTGTACCATGATTACAGTTTAAGTTTATAAACTGCTTTCATGAGTGCACGTGTGTGTGTGTGTATGTGTGTGTCTGTGTGAGATTTATTCCTCATCTATGAGGAAGAAATGATGGCCTCCAAGAGGACCAGGTTTTCACAATGAGTCAAGTCCACAATGCCAGACAAAAACAGAGCATCTCTGCCTTGCTAAAAAAAAAAAAAAAAACCAAACCCACTGCCTTCAAGTCAATTCCGACTCACAGCGACCCTATAGGACAGAGTAGAACTGCCCCATAGAGTTTCCAAGGAGCACCTGGTGGACTTAAACTGCCGATCTTTTGGTAGGCAGCCTTAGCACTTAACCACTACGCCACCAGGGTTTCCTCTGCCTTGATGGTTCCAGCAAAATTCAAGAGAATACTTGGGCTGGCTTGGAGTACATGGCAGTCCCCAAGCCATTTCCTGTGGGCCTGACACAAGGAAGAGATCGGGCTGGCTGAATTAAATAAAGGCTACATTTCAAGACCCTGTGTGCTTGACCAGGTGTAATAGTCTCTGAATCTAAACCTAAGTGCAGACCACCATACAACTTTTGCTGCTGGCACCCAAAAACTATTTGTGATTAGCAAACTAGGTGCTTCGACAAGATAATTGGCCACATTTCAAAGCCCTGTGTGCTTGACCAGCTATAAATTACTGATAATCCTCCTGAGTTGTTTTTCAAGGCCTCATCAGGTGCAGAACATGCACAGTAAACATCAATGTGGCCTATGAATGACCTTTCACAAACATGAGCAGGGACCCCTCCCCGGGGCTCAAACCAAGGTCCAGAGGCATCACGCATGCACAACATCCCAGAACAAGTCCTGTTCGACATCCCAGCAGCCTTCATGACAGACTCCATCTTGGTTCCAGCCACCTCTGTGAGAAAGTCCATCTTGAATTCTAACTGCTGACGCATTTGATTTTCATAATCCCGCCCCTTCTCCTGGAAAGCTCCACCTATCTAATGAATAAAGATAATGCCTCCTCCCCCCCTAAAAACTTTTATAAGCTCTGGAGAAATCTTTGTTCAGTGAGAGACCGGAGGCTAGCGAAAGTGGAAACCCCTCTCCTTCTCGAGCCTTTTACTGTGTCCCTAATAACCCTTTGTTTATGTGGAACCGCTGAGTCTCTCCTGGTCATTCATAGTCATAAGAAGGTAAGAACCTAAGAAGGGCTCAGTCTCGAGCTGGGAAGCCCTGCCCCGTAACGAGGGTGACATATTTTCGTTAGACAAACCTAAGTCACACAGCATGTGCGAGGAAGAGGTAGCCATATTGTACTAAACAGAAAGCGTTTCTTAGAGAAAAGAGGGATACAGAGGAGACAAGACAGGCACCTTGAGCAATAGAAGCTCTGCCTGCAGTTTACTGCAGACAACTGTCACAGAGCTTTCAGTATGCATTAACATCTTCTCTTTATAGTCTTCCAAGAACAATCCTTTATTTGTCCAGAGGAATATAGAAGGAGATATTAGCTCTCTGTGCCCTGGCCACACCACAACTGAAGAATGAATTCTAGGTATGAATAGCTGTCAAAGAAGTATCGATGAATTAACATTTCACCTAAATGGTAAGGGGCCTCATTTCACAAGTGTAAAGGCCAGAGGCCTGACTAGAAAATAAACCTGCCTAACAACAATCTCAAAGATTATCCTCTGTGTTGGGGTTAGGCTTCCTCCAGGTGGTCCCACAGGACTACTGGGTGGGAGTGGTAATAAGATAAATTCATCCTCAGTGTAAGGTAGAACATATAAGACATAGGATTTATGTCTTTGTAAGATAATAAGCTCCCCATAACTGGAGGTAATCAAAGAGATGCTGTATAATCACCGATTAGGGATGTTGCTTATATGTATTGTGGGGAATTAGACTAGAATCCAAGGGTCCTTCCATTTTCTTTCCAAATCTACATATTCTCACCAAACCCAGCAATGTTAGGGTTGAGGGGGTTTATTAAAGGCCTAAATACCTATATTTCTTAATGTCACAATTAATATTTCATTGTAGCCCTGTTTTAGGAGAACCCGGTTTTGTTTTTCCTTCCGCTAAAAAAAGAACCAAATGGGACTTTAACATCAAAATTCTTAATAGTTTGCCTTTTTGCTTCTCTTGCAGAACATATTTGATTATTCAACCCTGCATTTTCAGGAGGTGTTGCTCATTTTTACAAATCGCCATAAAAGGGGGAAATTTGACAGCTACCATTCAACTCGTCTTTCCATAAGGTCTGCCCCTGTAGCTGCTCCGTGACTTCATCTTGTGATTTACGAGAGGAGGTAACTCAGGAATGTTGGCCACCTAAGTGGTAGTTTCTCATACATTCATTATCTTACAAATTCCTTCGAAACTTATGCCTTCAAGTCTTCACATTTGTAAGTGCTAAAATTATATTCCTGTTTTAAATTGAAAACTCTAGGCAAACAAGAAACTGAAAGAAAAGGAAACCACAAAAAAAAAAAAAAATCAGTTCACAGTGTATATGAAGTTGTTAAAAGTCATTTTGGTAAGAAGGGACCTCCCAGCTTAACAATTATTGTTTTGTAGGTTAGAAGGGCCAAGTATTTGTGATTTCTTATTGTTCAATGTAGTAAGAGGAAGAAGCAGGAGGAGGAGGAGGAGGAGAAGGAGGCAAAGATGAAGAAGAAAAGTAACAATGAAATTAAATGTTACTAATAGAAATTAAATTAAATGATAAATTTTTTCAGTGAATGAATAGAAACAATGACAGCAAAATCAAGACCTCAGTTCTAACAAAAATATCCACACACACACATACAAATGAACTTCAATCCATACTTAATACCTTAGGCAAAAATTAACTCAATGTTAATAACTGACCTAAATGTAAGACCTAAAACTATGAAATGTCTAGAACATACAGGAGGAAATACTGTGACCTCGGGTTAAGTAAATATTTTTTAGCATGATCCTTAAAAGAAAAAAAAAATGATAAACTAGACTTCATCAAAAATTAAAAATTTCTGCTCCTCAAAAGAAATTGTTACAAGAATGAAAAGACAAGCCACAGGCTCACAGAAAAGATTTGCAATCACTTACCTGATAAAGAACTTGCATCATCGCGAAACCCTAAGGCACAGTTAAAACTCATCAATTAGAAAACAAACAACCTGATTAAAAATAGACAAAAGATCTAAAGGAATACTTCATTAAAAAAGATACACGGATGGCAAATAAACACATGGAAAGATACTTAACAGTATTAGTCATGAAAACTTCTTGCCATCGAGTAAGTTGTGACTCACAGAGACCCTACAGAACAGAGTAGAACTGCCCCATGCAGTTTCCAAGGTTGTAATCTTTACTGAAGCAGACTGCCACATTTTTCTCCCAAGAAACAGCTGGTGGATTTGGACCACTGACCTTTCAGTTAGCAGCTGAGCACATTAACCATTGTGCCACAGGGCTCCTCCTTAGTTATTAGGGAAATGCAGATTAAAACCTCAAAGCGATGTCACTACAAACCCATTAGAATAGGTCATATAAAAGAGTAAATAACAAAGAATACCAAAAGTGTTGGTGAGAACCTGGAGCAACTCAAACCCTCATACAGTGCTGGTTGGATACAAAGCAATACAACCAGTTTGGAAAAACTTTTGACAGTTTCTCATAAAGTTAATATACTCACTCCTAAGCATTTACCCAAGAGAAATAAAAACCTGTGTTCACACAAGAAACTGCGGGCAAAGGTGCATTGGACTTTATTCATAATCACTAAAAATAATCACTGATACCACATCACAGCTTTAAGCAGGCTTCACCCAATAAAAAGAATAAATTATTGATGCACTCCACATGGATGAATTTTAAATATAATTGTTCTCATTGAAAGACGCCAGCCTCAAAAGTCTACATGCAGCAGGATTTCATTTATGTGACCTTGCAAAGACAAAGCTATAGGCACAGTGAGCAGACCAGTGGTTGCCAAGGCTTGGGGTAGAGGGAGGAATTGACCACAATGCGGTATAGGGAACTTTGTTTTTGTCTTGACAATGGGGGTCCTTATGCAACTGTCTATTTGTGTCAAGACTCACAGAACCATGCACTCAAAAGTGTAAAATTTACTGTATATAAACTGCAGATCAATAGAATAAATTAAAAAAAAAAAAAGGTTTTAGTTTACAAAGCCTTTTAGACATTAGTAAACACAAGTGTCTTCATCCCATGCTATCCTCCCAGCAGCCTTCCTGGTCTCGATCCTAAACCCCAGAAGGTGGGGACTTAGTCGCTTGGCACACCTATGTGTACTTAACATAGGGTGCGCCTACTGCCAAGACCAGGCAGCTTCTCAAGCTGCCAGAATGCAGTCCTCAACTCCCATTAATCCCATTAAGAACAAGCCAATGACTTTAATTTGGATTCCTGATTGAACCATAAACTACACTCCATCTGCTTCCTACTCTAAGCAACAGATAGGCCAACATATCCTGGAGAGGAATTTGCTTAAACGCTTGAATCGCTTAAATGGGCAAATGAAGGTGTTGGTGCCAAAGTGCTGGCCATTAGGTAGCTCTCCTTCAGTCCGAGTGTGGGAGGGCTCATTTTCTTTATGTACGCATTCATCACTCTTAGGCCCACCTGGCATTTGGGGGGGCAGAAAGGTTACTGCATCTGTTGATACAGATGATATGAATGAATTTTCATCACCTGTTTGTGCTGTTTTACTGAGTTTGGCAGGCTTGACCCCAGCAGTCCTTGCGCAAGGAGAGCTCCTGGCGTAGACAGAAAGGGACCTTCTTCTATCAGTGCCTGTAGTCTCGTGCTTTTGTTTCAGTTTATCTTAAATTTAAGGAAATAAATTCTTCCAGTAGGGCTGGGGACTTTGCCTTGTGACTAGAGCAGAAACGCGTTTAGAGCCTTGCACCGTAGTTGTTTGCTGCCATCGATTCAATTCCGACTCTTGGCGACTTCTTCTGTGTAGAGTAGAACTGTGCTCTGTAGGGTTTTCAAGGCTGTGACCTTTCCAAAGCAGATCGCCAGGCCTTACTTCCGAGGAGCCTCTTGGTGAGTTTGAATTGCCCTCGTTTTGGTTAGTATCCCAGGACTTAGCCATCTGAGCCACCCAGGGACTCCTTAAGAGCCAGCCTGGTCAGTACCGAAGAGCTAGCTCCAGGAGAGAGGCTAAAACTGAACTCAGAAGCCCAGAAACCTGTGTGATGAACCACAGATGATAGAAGTGATTGACCTCAGCTCAATAGATTCTGCCTTTACCGTCTCAGTTTCATCACCAATTCCACCCTCCAAGGAACAGCCTACATGGCAAAACTGGTTCTTTGGGATTTTTGTGGTGGAAAATAAGGAGGAAAGTGGAAGGCAGAAAAGAAAATGAAGGTCTTAGGATGGGACTAGAGAAGAAATATTCAGGGTTGTGTTGAAGAGAGAGATGTAGTTATAGTGGTAGAGAAGAGAAAAGTGGTATTTTAAGCTGCATTGTTGTGGTCTACATGCAAGATATGTTAGAAAGGACTTGCGATAGTTTGCAATTAATTTGGATTGCTCAGTTATTGTTGCTTTTAATTCTTTTTCTTGTTTGTTCCTAAATTTTACCAGCCCTCTGAGCCTGGGATGCAACTTTGAAGAAGTTTTTTTTTTTTTTTTCCCGTGGATCTCTTTCTATTTATTTGTTGTTGTTGTTAGGTGCCGTCAACTTGGTTCCAACTAATAGCAACCCTATGTACTACAGAATGAAACACTGCCAGGTCCTGTGTCATGCTCACAATCATTGTTATGCCTGAGCCAGCCCATTGTTGTAGCCACTGTGTCAATCCTACTCATTCACGAAGCACGATGTCCTTCTCTAGGGACTGATCCCTCCTGATAATATGTCCAAAGTATGTAAGATGTAGTCTTACCATCCTTGCTTCTAAGAAGTATTCTGGTTGTACTTTGTCCAAGACATATTTGTTCATTCTTTTGGCAGTCCATGGTATATTCAATATTCTTCGCCAACACCACAATTCAATGGCATCAATTTTTCTTCGGTCTTCTTTATTCATTGTCCAGCTTTCCCATGCTTATGATGTGATTGAAAATACCATGACTTAGGTCAGGCGTGCCTTAGTCTTCAAGGTGACATCTTTGCTTTTCAACATTTTAAAAAGGTCTTTTCCAGAAAATTTGCCCAACACAATGCGTCTTTTGATTTCTTGACTGCTACTTCCATGGATGTTGATTGTGGATCCAAGTAAAATGAAATCCTTGACAACTTCAACCTTTTCTCAGTTTATCACAATGTTGCTTATTGGTCCAATTGTGAGGATTATTGTTTTCTTTAAGTTAAGGTATAATCCATACTTAAGGCTGTGGTCTTTGATCTTCATCAGTAAGTGCTTCAAGACCTCTTCACTTTCAGCAACCAAAATTGTGTCACCTGCATAATGTAGGTTGTTAATGAGTCTTCCTCCAATCCCGATGCCCTGTTCTTCTTCATACAGTCAAGCGACTTGGATTATTTGCTCAGAATAGAGATTCAATAGGTATGGTGAAAGGATACAACCCTAATGCACACATTTCCTGACCCCTTGCTTTTTTCGAACAACCGCCTCTTGATCTATGTACAGGTTCCTCATGAGCATAATTAAGTGTTCTGGAATTCCCATTCTTCACAATGTTATCCATAATTTGTTATGATCCACACAGATGAATGCCCTTGCATAGTCAGTAAAACACAGGTAAACATCTTTCCGCTATTCTCTGCTTTCAGCCAGGATCCATCTGACATCAGCAATGATATTCCTGGTTCCATATTCTCTTCTGAACCCAGCCTGAAATTCTGGCAGTTCCCTGCCGATATACTGTTGCAGCCACTTTTGAATGATCTTCAGCAAAATTTTACTTGCATGTGATATTAATGATATTGTTTGATAATTTCCACATTAGGTTGGATCACCTTTCTTGGGAATAGGCCTAAATATGGATCTCTTTCAGTCGGTTGGCCATTTGGAAGAAATTGCTTCCAGTGATGCGCCCCTTTTCAATTGATACTCTATCAATTCCTGGAGCCTTGTTTTTCACCAACACCTTCAGTGCTGCTTGGACTTCTTCCTTCAGTATCATCAGTTCTCAATCATATGCTACCTCTTGAAATGGTTGAACGTCGACCAGTTATTTTTGATAGGAGTCTGTGTATTTCCTCCATCTTCTTTTGATGCTTCCTGAGTCATTAGATGTTTTCCGCATGAAATTCTTCACTCTTGCAACTCGATTCTTGACTTTTTCCTTCAGTTCTTTTAGCTCGAGTAATATGTGTTCTTCCCTTTTAGTTTTCTATTTCCAGCTCTTTGCACATGTCGTTATAATATTTTACTTTGTCTTCTTGTGTCACCCTTTGAAATCTTCTGTTCAGTTCTTTTACTTCATCATTTCTTCCTTTTGACATTCAAAAGCAAGTTTCAGAGTCTCTTCTGAAATCCATTTTGGCCTTTTCTTTCTTTCCTGTCTTTTTAATGACCTCTTGCTTTCTTCATGTGTGATCTCCTTATGTGATTCAACAGCTCATCTGGTCTTTGGTCATCAGTGTTCAACACATCAAATCTGTTCTTGAGATGGTCTCTAAAATCAGGTGGGATATACCCAAGGTTGTTCTGTGGCTCTCGTTGACTTGTTCTAATTTTCTTCAATTTCAACTTGAACTTCCATATGAGCAATTGATGGTCTGTTCCACAGTTGGCCCCTGGCCGCCTTCTGCCTGATAATATTAAGCTTTCCCATCATCTCTTTCCACAGATGTAGTCGATTTTATTCCTGTGTATTCCATCTGGCAAGGTCCATGTGTATAGTAGCCGCTTATGTTGGTGAAAAAAGGTATTTGCAATGAAATCATTGGTCTTGCAAAATTCTACCATTTTGATCTCTGGCATTGCTTCTATCACCAAGGCCATTCTTTCCAACTTCCAATCCTTCTTCTTTGTTTCCAACTTTTGCATTCCAATCACCAGTAATTATCAATGCATCCTGATTGCATGTTCAATCAATTTCAGGCTGTAGAAGCTGGTAAAAATCTTCAGTTTCTTCATCTGTGTCCTTAGAGGTTGGTGTGTAAATTTGAATAATAGTTGTAGTAAAACTGGTCTTCCTTGTAGATATATGGATATTATCCAATCACTGACAGTGTAGTACTTCAGGATAGATCTTGAAATGTTCTTTTTGACAGTGAATGCAATCCCATTCCTCTTCAAGCTGTCATTCCAGGCATAGTAGACCATAAACTTGCCTGATTCAAAATGGCCAATACCAGCCCATTTCAGCTCTCTAATGCCTAGGATATCGATCTTTATGCATTCTATTTCATTTTTGACAGTTTCCAATTTTCCTAGATTCATACTTAGTACATTCCAGGTTCCAGTTATTAACGGATGTTTGCAGCTATGTCTTCTCATTTTGAGTAGTGCCACATCAGCAAATGAAGGCCCCAAAAGCTTTACTCCATCCACATCATTAAGGTCGACTCTACTTTGAGGAGGCAACTCTAACCCAGTCATCTCTTGAGTGCCTTCAAACCTTGGTGGCTTATCTTCTGGCACTATATCAGACAATGTCCTGGTGCTATTCATAAGGTTTTTACTGGCCAATTTTTTTTCAGAAGTAGACCGCCAGGTCCTCCTTCCCAGTCTTAGTTTGGAAGCTCAGCTGAAACCTGTCTGTCATGGGTGACCCTGCTGGTATCTGAATACCGGTGACATAGCTTCCAGCATCACAGCAACACACAAACACCCTCAATACAACAAAACTGACGGACACGTGGGGGTTCCATTTATTTAGGTCTTCTTTTTTTTTTTTGTTTTCTGCAATATTTTATAGTTTTCAGTGTACAGATCTTGCATTTCTTTTAAGAAATGTATTTTTAGTTATTTTATTCTTTTTGATGCCATTGTAAATAGTTTTTTTCTCTTGATTTAATTTTAGAAGTGTTCATGGCTAGTGTGCAGAAATACAATTGACTTTTTACATTGATCTTGTGCCTTTTGACTTCACTGAATTGGTTTATTAGTTCTAATAGTTTTTAGTGGGTTACCTAAGATTTTTATATACAAGATCATGTCATCTGCAAATAGAGATACTTTTACTTCTTCCTCTCAAATCTGAATGCCTTTTATTTCTTTTTCTTGTCTGTGTCCTGGTTCCCCAGGGGTTGTCTCTGAGTCAGAGTAGCTTATCGTTGTCAGTGTTTGGTCAGAGGTTGAGTTGAAGGTCCTTGGTCCTATGAGGCTTCCACCCTGTGTTGATGGATCAATGTGTGGATTAGAGACTGCATTCAAATCTAGCACACATCCTGCTTTGATTATTCCTGAGTGAGTGCAGCCTAGCATTTACTGTGATCCCCAGCGTTGACCATGATCCTGGAAGGACTCTTCTTAGTTATCTTTCTCCTTGATTCTTGCTATTAAAATTCTGGCTGCTTTGCCATTTTGCTTGTGTCATGGAGCTACCAGCCTTCTCTTAATTGCTCTGCACCAAGACCTCCAGCATTCTCTACAATACCCATAGGAGTAGAGTTATCCACACTCTGTGCAAATAAAGTCAGAAATGCAAAGCTCTTGGCCCTGAGGCCTACCTTTCCCCTTGGTGGTACTCTTACACCGTGGCAACAGAACTGGTGGCAGGAGCCTACTTTTCCTGGATGAACACTCCTGCTCAATAAATGGGCACTACCCAGAGTGGAAGGCTCTGATTTTTACAGCTCACCCCTTCGAGTATGAAATCTCCACCCTCTGAGCATGCTGGGGCAGAGGTAATAGGGCCTAGCATTCTTGGCTCTTGGTGCCAGGAGTGAGGCTGGATGGAGGATGAGAGCCTAAACCTCTTAGCAGCTCTTGAGTAGAAAGAGCCTTTGCAACCTGGGGCTCAGGGGTTGGGGGTGTGGAGATGAAAAATTCAGGCAGCCTACCTGTCCTGAAGTGAAACGGTATTCCCAGACTGTGAGCTGGGGGAAAAGGGAACCTCCATCTTCTCGGCCGTATCTGCCCACGCTAGAGTGTCCGGGGTAGAGTTTCAGTAACGTGGAGCTGAATCGAGGCTGGAGGTGAGGTGGAGGGCGCAGTGGGGCCAGGGAGCAAGTTGTGGCTCATATGCCACGGACTCTCATTTTTCTTACTGTAATTTATCAGATTTTTTGAATGAATGTTTCTTCACTTAAATATGTCCTTACAACAATTTCCAGGTACTTTAAATGATTGGTTTTTTTTGTTTATTTGTTTGTTTTATAATTTTCACGAGTTAATTTGTACTTTGCTGGGGAAAGGGTCCACTGAGCTCCTTATTCCACCATTTCAGACAGCCTTGGAATTATTTTCTTCCTAGAGCAAAGGCATAGTATACTGAATCTGGGGATGAGTGAAGGCTGTTTTCCATATGTGACCTCCATTAGCTTACCTTATCGCTTTGATTTTATCTACATAAACGTCTACTCCTTAAGCTTAAATTTTGGAAATTCTGCTCCAAATCCACCCCTCCCCCACTGCATTCAGTTTTCATTTATCTTTCTAAGATTTCTATACAAATAAACACAGTTGAGAGTGTTTACAGAGTTCTTTCCAGTCCTTGGCTTTATTTTTCTGTAGCAGATTTGTACGTGCCTAGTTTTTTAGCATAGGTTTGGGACTTAATAAACGCTACTTTCCTTACTTCTTGCCTCTGCATCCCTTATCATGCTATCCTTTTAGTATAGATGCTACTCAAGCCTGTCTTCTCTTCCTTGCTAGACTATTCCATCTCTGGGGGGTAAGGACACCAGTTTTTCCTTCTCTGAATTTCCCGTGGAGTTGACATTATATTTTTCATGTGGCAGACACTCAATACCTGTCTGTTTAGTGGCATCTCTGGAGGATGGGGTGTGGACCACACAAGGTGACACCGCCAGAGGGGGGTGACACCAAAGTGACTGTCTATAAAAATATCCCTGTACTTAGTTGTAGCAACAAAAACATTTTTCATAAGCCCAGCTTTCATGTATCAATATACCTACAAGGGTAAAACTCTATGCTAATTTACCTTTTGAACCTTCTAATGTGCTCCGGTCAGAGCTGTCATGATTACCCACTTGTAATAATATAATTGCTTCGAATCATGTGGTTTCCTCTGCATACACTAGGTGCTATTATTTTTGTTGCTTCCGGTGTTTTTATAGTTACTGATTTTGGACAGTTTTCTGGTGTTTTAGCTATAGTATTGTGGTAATTAGTATTTGTGAACCTATTATCAATAACTTTTGAGAATTAAGCAGTGATTAAAGGAAAAGCGATGTATGGGACTTACGATTTATGAGTACCACGAGTGCAAAAAATATTACTGAGAATTGTGTATGGTCCAGTACGGGAGGAGGTCCACGGGGTAGAGAGGGGGGATGACACCATGAGTTACCACACTGGGTGGTACCAACCCTACTGACGCCACTGTGTCTGTTAATTGATTAATTGTATAACGTGCAATTGCCCATACTGGAGTTCTTCCAGTGGAAGAAAAGGTAGAGAGAAAGTAGCAAGAAAGAGACCAGCACCAGTTTATGTATGTTTTAACAGCAAAGCTGTGGAGGAGACTTCTGGGCAATCTCCCATAATTTCCTGGACTAAACCTCATGCTGGATTAGATGGTCAGAAGTACATGAGAGGTTGGGCAGTGGAAGACCTGGATAAAAATAAATATGTCATCATAACAGGTGAGAAAGAGGCTGTCTTAGTTTCCTAATGCTGCTGTAACTGATATACTACAATGGATGGTTTTAAGAAACACAATTTATTTTCTCACAGTTCAGGAGGCTAGAAGCCTGAATTCAGGGCACTGGCTCTAGGAGAAGGCTCTATCTCTCTGTTGGCTTTGGGGTAAGTTCCTTTTATCCTTCAGATTCTGTAGCCACAGTGTTCCTTGGTTCCTTAGCGATCTTCATGTGGCAATCTAACTTCCTCTCTGCTTGCTTGTCTCTGTCTATGCTGTTCCTTATAACTCAGAAGTGATTAAGTCGAGGACACACCCTACAATGACATGGCCTCCTTAACATAACAAAGAAAACTCTATTTCCAAATGAGATTACATTCACAGCTGTAGCGGTTAAGATTCTGACACATTTTTTTTGTGGGGGTGGGGGGACACAATTCAATCCATAAAAAATGGTATCTAGGGTTGGAAGAATATGCCGGCATTGCTAAACATGGATTGCAGGAGTTTATGGAAATCTTTCAGCAAAACTTTGCTGGGATAGCAGAAGGCTTTCGGTGCGAAGTGGGGAGAGCCCTTCCAAAAGGAGCTGATAATGGCACTTGAGGAGTCCTGGTGGCACAATGAATGGTTGGTGTAAACTGAATGGTTGGTGGTTCAAACCCTGCTAGCAGCTCTGCCTGAGAAAGACCCAGAAATCCACTCCCGTAAAGATTACAGCCTAGAAAACCTTATGGGGCAATTCTACTCTATCACATGAATCACTATGAGTGGGGATCAAATCAAAGGCACCTAATAACAACATTTTCACTTGTGAGAAACCAAGCCATGAGATAGGAGTGACAGTTGGATCAAGAATAAAGTTTGTATTGGAAAAAAACAACACTTTTTCATTGTGTTTTAGCATCATTTGGGGTAGGGAGCACCAGACAAGTTACAGAAATATGTATGTTTATCATATATGAAAGTAGCCAGACTGTGCTCTGTGGGTGGGCAGGGTGGAAATGACCTTGATAAGGGAGAGAGAGAGTCTGTCTTTGTGTCTGATGTTGCATGTGTGGCCTGAGAACCCTCAAACACACAGGAAATTTATAAGGGCCAGTGTCCAATAATGGAGACAACCAGGCTGTGTCACTATGCAGAGAACACTGCCCTGGTAGGGGGGCTGGAGGGGAGTGGGAGCCTCTTTGATTAAAAAGTACCTTAGCAATTTTTATCTCAAATATTGTACGTTAAAACAATAATGTCTCTCCATTCAAGAGCACCTAAAATATTTGGTAAAGTAGAAACAAAATGTGGGTGGGTGAAAACAGCCCACACAGAATTCCGCTGTCATCATCTCCAGTCCCTGGGAGGTGCAGTCAGTTAAGCACTCTACTGCCTGCTGAAAGTTTGGCGGTTTGAACCCACCCAGAGGCCCCTCAGAGAACAGGCCTGCTGATCTGCTTCTGAAAGGTCACGGCCTTGAAAACCCTATGGAGCAGTTCTACTCTGCACACGTGGGGTCTCCATGAGTAAGAATCAACTTGACGGCAACTAACAATGACAACCTTTCGATTTACTTCTTTTTGCTTCTAGCCTATTTTCTATGCAAGTTTTACGTGGTCATGAGCATATTCTATGCACAGTTCTGCAACTTGTATCTTTGTCTTAACAATACATCATACATATTTCTTATATTACCAATTTACCATAAGCACCATTTTAATAGCTGTATAACAGTCCATCATAAGGATGTGTTATCATTTAATAATTTTTTTTATTACCTATTTAGTTTTTTTAAAAATCATTTCAGCAAAATTGGAAACTATGGTGTGATAAACATATTTCTGCAAATATATTTATACGATTTATTTTCCCCTATGTCTTAGATTATTTCCTTTGGATGGATTTCTGGGAGTAGAATTGCTGTCTTGTAATAACCCTATATGAACATTTTTAAGACTCTTGATCCATTAATGCCAAATTGCTTTTCAAGACTTCTGCATCAATTTACATTTCCGTGCAGTGTATGGGAGTTCTTAGAAAGATAAATATTAAGACACTGAAAAAGAGTATTCCAGAGTCTCTAGTAAGAGTTAATGAAATGAGCTGTAGGGTATAACCCAAGAGATGAAAAGAAATCAAATCATATCCAAAGATGTATAAATAGGTAATATTCTTGGCATATATCTCAATAATGAGTGAGTCCTTGTCTTCAGATTATCACTTATTCAAGACCTAACTCACATGGTACTACCTCCTTTACGCCTTTCCACATTACCCGTTGCCTTCAAGTTGATTCTGATTCATGGTGACTGCATGTATTACAGAGTAGAACTGAACTCCATAGGGTTTTCTTAGCTGGAATCCTTATGGGCACGGATAGCCAGAACTTTCCTGCATGGTGCTGCTGGGTGAGTTCAAAATGCCACAGTATGGGTTAGTAGCCAAGCTTAAACTGTTTGCTACACCCAGGAACCTATATTCCCACATTACTCCAGTGAGATGGATTACTCTTTTTTCTCACTGGTATTCGTTCAAAACTCTTCCTCTGATCCCTCTTATTAAAGTTAGTTTTGCCCATAATGCTTACTCAAGTTCAGCTTTATCACAGATGCTTGCTGAATTTACTTTGCATGTCCCAAAGCCACCAAAACAAAACCTGTTACTGTTGAGTCACTTCTGACTCACAGAAACTCTGTAGGACAGAATAGAACTGCCCCATAGAGTTTCCAAGGAGTGGCTGGTGATATCTCACTGCTTAGATAGCTAGAAATCTGAATTTAGAGCACCAGCTCTAGGGGAGGGCTTTCTCTCTCTGTTGGCTCTGGAAGAAGGTCCTTGTCTCCTTTCAACACCTGTGGGCCCAGTGTTCCTTGGAGATCTTCAGGTGTCTTGGCATCAATCTTCGTCTGGGTCTAGGAGGTTCTCAACACAGGGACTCCAGGTCCAAAGGATGCACGCTCTGCTCCCGGCTCTTCTTTCTTGGTGGTAGTCAGATCCCTCCTCCCTCTGCTCCCTCTGCTTTTATGACTTATAGGATGTTGAAGGGTAGTGACTCAAGATACCTAATAATTCTACCTCATTGACATAAGAAACATAACTTAATCCTCATTAACATGACCTAATGCTGCCTCATTAACATGATGGACAGCTCTCTCCAAATGAATCATAGTGTAACCAAGTTGACATGTATTTTGGGGGGACACAATTTAATCCATCACAAGGCGATTAAATCATTTTGTTTAACGTTGATTTGATAAGTCCATTGCTAATGAGATGTTTTCAAAATTAAAGCAAACTATCTTGGAAGAGAAAGGCAAAGGCAAACTTGGAGAAGAAAGACCTTCCAAAACATCAGAAAAGCTGACATTTTTAAGTATGCGTGGTAAGAGTGGGAGGTGATCCATTCAGAGGATACAATGCACCTTGTGGAGATAAGAAGGAGAAACATGGAGAATAAAGCTTCAATAAGATAGGGCTCATAAAAAACTAGTAACATTTATATTACAGCTTGGAGTCCCTGGGTGGTGCAAGGAGTTAAGCACTCAGCTGCGAAACAAACGTTTGGCAATTTGAGCCTACCCAGGGCTGCCTTGGAAGAAAAGCCTGGCAATCTACTTCCAAAAGATTAGCTATTGAAAACCCTACGGAGCACATTTCTACTCTAACACATGGCTTGAAGGCAACTGATTGTATTACAGCTTATGTTGTTGTCTTAGTTATCTAGTGCCACTATAACAGGAATGCCACAAGTGGATGCATTTAATAAATAAATCTATTTTCTCCCAGTTTAGGAGGCTAGAAGTCTGAATTCAGGATGTTGGCTCTAGGGGAAGGCTTTCTCTCTCTGTGGGCTCTGGGGGAAGGTCTTTGTCCCCTCAGCTTCTGTTCCTCAGCAGTTTTCATGGGGCTTGGCATCTCTCCTCCCCCATCTCTGCTTTCTTCTCTGTTTGCTTAATCTTGCTCTTTTGTATCTTAAAAGATTGATTTAAGACACACCCTATATAATAGTGCCTCATAAACATAACAAAGAAAACCCATTCTCAAATGGGATTATAACCACTATATGGGTTAGAATTTACAGCATAATTTTAGGGAACACAATTCAATCCACAACAGTTGTTAAGACAAGAAATATAAATGTTTTAATAAAAATTATTAGAATATAATTAAATGCCACAAAAGCATACAAAAGGTATGAAATTAATTTGAGAAGTTGCTGTCATTACTAATATAATTTAGGTAAACATACTACCAGGTGAACTGTTCCATCTATCAGGAGGTAGTCTCTATTTCTGCATCTACAAATGCCATCAATCTCTGTCAGGTTCCAAATCAAAGACCCCCTCCCTTCATTCCACGGTGCTTTACATTCTGTATTACCAGCACTTCATCACACTAGTTTCTTTTAGACAGCGGCAGTGTCTTCTCTGGAGACTCCTATTTTAGTGTTTCCATGTTTAGTGGGTGTTTGGTAAAAACAAGCCAAATGAACCAGGAGAAAATCTTGTCAGTTCAAAGAGTTCTTCCTGAATTTTAGCTTCAGTATGTATTTGTTGTGAAAGCCTCATTTGTAAATTTATACTAAAGCAGAATTACCTTGGTCTCCTTCAACTTCAATATTTGATAGCCCTGTGAATCAGCCTGAAAATAAATAGCCCCACTGGTGAGTTTTGATTGACACAGTCCATCTATTCTGGGCTAAGTTCTGTGCTCAGCATGGGGATGGCTGAATCAATAGAACACTAAAGCCTCAAACCCATTTTGGAGATGTTTGAATGCCCGAATGGAAATGTTGACCTTTTCTTGTTGGAAACTCACTCCCCCATTTAATGAAGTTGCAGCTGCAAAGAAAAATGCCTGGTCAGCTGGAGTCAGAAAATAATTTCATACTGATTGGATGTTGATAGTTCCTGACATCAAATCTCTACCCCAATCCTAGTACTCCAGACCCTCATTAGAGGGCATAACCTTGAATGGCCTTCTCCCTGGCTCCTTTCTCAAGCAGAGCCAAGAGAAATGAGATTTCAAGCTGACTGGCTGAGGGACAAGTCACCCATTCATTCTCCAAGGGACTCGAAGGTGGATCAAACAAGACATTGAAAAGTTGTAGTGACAGTGACCTGAGAGGTTGCAAAGGAGATAAAAGAACAACGGTTAAAGGTGCTGTTTCCCTCCACTTTACAGGAAACTAGAAGGTGACAGGTTCCTAAAACAAGCAGATCTTAGAAATGGGTGCTGAAGACACAGCTTCCCCTGGGCTGAGGGCAAAGTTCATTGATATTTCAGTGACATTCTTGACTGTTGGGAAAAAAATCAGGCCCCCGTGACACCTCTAGTCATGAAGGATGTGGTCCCTTGAAGAAGAGACACCACCCCACGTTGGGTCCCTGTATGTGAGGGTGTAGAGCTGGAATCAATTTCTCTGTTTCGAGGAATGCCAAGTTTGTCACTTAATGGCAACTCACAGTGATTAGCCCCCGTGAGTTGTGCCCACTGAGGAAGTCAAGCAGAGAAACAACACCCTTTCTCCATGATTTCAGAAGACTCAAGCAGAACCTACAGGCAGAAATTGGAGGAAAACATGACCTAATTTGATATAAAGAGTTTTTCCTTTTGTTTGTTTTTAAATAGTCAGTCCAGACTGTGGAAGGAGAGGCAGTGAGCTCCTCAGAGCATCTGAGTGCCCTCAGAGATGTCCAGTCAGATGTTCGAGGCACTTCTCTGGAACAATATCGAGCTATTAAAGATGCCAGGGAGCAAGGAACAGGCAAGGCAGTAGCTGGGGTTGAAGGTTCACTTCATCCTTAAGAGTCTGCAACTTAACTTCATCATCTATAAATAGGGATTTAAAAACATCTCTCCCCACATACACCCAGGTGCAAAGCTTATAGCAGCTTTATTCGTAATTGCCAAAAATTGGGAGCAACCAAGATGTCCTTCAGTAGGTGAATAGATAAACTGTGGTACGTCCATACAATGAAATATTACTCAGTGATTAAAAAAGTGAGCTTTTAAGTCATGAAAAGACATGTAAGAACCTTGACTGCATATTGCCAAGTGAAAGAAACCAGTTTTAAAAAGCTACATACTGTGTAATTCAAACTAGATAACATTCAGGAAAATGCAAAACTACAGACAGCAATATCAGTGGTTGGGGGGGTAAGGGAGTGGGCTGAACAGGTGAAGAAGGGGATATTTTAGGGGCAGTGACCCTGCTCTATGTGACACTGTAATGGTGCCTATATGACATCATGAATTTGTCAAAACCAACAGGACTGTGCAACACATAAAGTGAACCCTAATGTGAACTATGGACTTGAGTTAGTAACAATGCATCAATATCTGTCCACCAGTTGTAACAAATGTACAACAGGGATTCAAGATGTTAATAGCAAGAGAAATAGTGTGGAGGGTGAAGGGGGAGATACAGGAACTCTCTGCACTTTCCGCACAGTTTTCTGTAAGCCCAGAACTGTTTTATAAAATAAGGTCTATTAAAATAATAATAATAATAACAGCAACCAAAAAACCCCTTCCTCAGAATTTTCATGAGAATCGAACATGGTGCCACATAGTGCCTAACACAGTGCCAGACCTATGTTGTTGTTGTTAGGTGCCGTCGAGTTGGTTCCGACTCATAGCGACCCTATGTACAACAGAACGAAACAGTGACCGGTCCTGTGCCGTCCTTAAAATCGTTGTTATGCTTGAGCTCATCGTTGCAGCCACTGTGTCAATCCACCTTGTTCAGGGTCTTCCTGTTTTCCGCTGACCCTGTACTCTGCCAAGCATGATGTCCTTCTCCAGGGACTGATCACTCCTGACAACATGTCCAAAGTATGTAAGACACAGTCTGGCCATCCTTGCCTCTAAGGAGCATTCTGGCCGCACTTCTTCCAAGACAGATTTGTTCGTTCTTTTGGCAGTCCATGGTATATTCAATATGCCTCGCCAACACCACAGGTCCTATAGCAGGACCTCATTAAAGTTACTTCTCTTCCTATTAACAATTCAGCTCTAATAGAAGCATGATTGTTTCAGGTGCTCTGCTTAAAATTTAAGTGTATATTGTGCTCCAAGGTGTCCACCAGAAGTGTCTTAGAAAACCTAAGTTTTAATAAGTATGCATGCTTACGGTGGTGATATGCTGACATTTGAAAGCAATAATATTTGAACTGAGCAAAGAAAGAGGCTGGCACCCCAATGTGACTGCCCTGCAGAATCACCTCAGCACTTTCCTTGTTCACAAGGCAAGACTATGCACCCAGGCTCAGCATGGCACTTCTTGCTTTGTTTGCAGGTGAAATCTAAATCCAATGCCCGGCATTGATTTGTTAGTGCTCTGTTTGCTTAATGTTGCTTCAGAAAGTACAAATAAAACTCTCTGATTTTCTCCATAACTCTCAGACCTAGAGAGCTGGTAGGCAAGAAAGTCAGTCCTAAGAGGATGTATCAAAATTAAGCCCTGAGCAAAGACACGAGGTAACAACCCTTTGCTTTGATCCCTAAGGGGTGGCTGTATTAAGAAATCTCAGTGAGTGGTCAAAAAGCCATATGTTTAACATGTCTTTTAGCCACAAACTACTTCATGGATTTTATGTTATCCTAAACAAAATATCAAAAGAAAATGGCTTACAAAAAAACTAAAATTATTATAAGACATATTTGGGCATACAAAAACCCAAACCCACTACTGTTGGTTTTGATTCATGGTGACCCTATATGACAGAGTAGAACTGCCCCATAGAGTTTCCAAGGAGCAGCCAGTGAATTCAAACTGCCAACCTTTGGTTAGCAGCTATAGCTCTTAACCACTGCACCACCAGGACTCCAGATTGGGGCACATACATGTCAAGTGATATTTTACAGAATTACAGGACACTACTCTTTGGGAAACTTTGGTGGTTCGGTGCAAGAATTCTCACCTCCCATGTAGGGTACCAGGGTTTCGTTACTGGCCAATGCCTCATGGGCGGCCACCACACACCTTTCAGTTGAGTCTTGAATGTTGCTATGATGCTGAACAGGTTTCAGCAGAGCTTCAAGACTAAGACAGACTAGGAAAAAAGGGCTGGCAATCTACTTCCGAAAATCGGCCGGTGAAAACCCTGTGTATCACCACAGTCCAATCACGAGGACAGAGCAGGACTGCGCAGCATTTAGTTCTGTTGTGCTTGGGTTCATCACCATGAGTCAGGGGTGACTAAACAATAGCTTACAACAGCAGCTCTTTTGAATATAAAAAAACCCTATACAGTACCAATAGCACAGTGTGGTGCTTGTACAAAATTAGACAGCTGTATCAACGACATCCCCCTCATGTCTGTCAGTTTGTCATACAGTGGGGGTTTGCGTGTTGCTGTGATGCTGGAAGCTATGCCACCGGTATTCAGATACCAGCAGGGTCACCCATGGAGGACAGGTTTCAGCTGAGCTCCCAGACTAAGACAGGCTAGGAAGAAGGACCTGGCAGTCTACTTCTGAAAAGCATTAGCCAGTGAAAACCTTATTAATAGCAGCAGAACATTGTCTGATATAGTGCTGGAAGGTGAGCCCCCCAGGTTGGAAGGCACTCAAAAGATGACTGGGGAAGAGCTGCCTCCTCAAAGTAGAGTTGACCTTAATGACGTGGATGGAGTAAAGCTCTCAGGACCTTCATTTGCTGATGTAGCACGACTCAAAATGAGAAGAAACAGCTGCAAACATCCATTAATAATCGGAACCTGGAATGTACGAGGTATGAATCTAGGAAAATTGGAAATCATCAAAAATGAAAAGGAATGCATAAACATCGATATCCTAGGCATTAGTGAGCTGAAATGGACGGGTATTGGGCATTCTGAATCAGACAATCATATAGTCTACTATGCTGGGAATGGCGACTTGAAGCGGAATGGTATTGCATTCACCGTCAAAAAGAACATTTCAAGATCTATCCTGAAGTACAATGCTGTCAGTGATAGGATAATATCCATATGCCTACAAGGAAGACCAGTTAATATGACTATTATTTCAATTTATGCACCAACCACTAGGGCCAAAGATGAAGAAATAGAAGATTTTTATCAGCTACTGCAGTCTGAAATCGATCGAACATGCAATCAAGATGCATTGATAATTACTGGTGATTGGAATGTGAAAGTTGGAAAAACAGAAGAAGGATCAGTAGTTGGAAAATATGGCCTTGGTGATAGAAACAATGCCAGAGATCGAATGATAGAATTTTGCAAGACCAACAACTTCATTGCAAATAGTCGCCGTTTATGTCACCAACATAAACGGCGACTTATACATATGGACCTCACCAGACTAAACACACAGAAATTAAATTGACTACATCTGTGGAAATAGACGATGGAAAAGCTCAATAACATCAGTCAGAACTAGGCCAGGGGCCGACTGTGGGACAGACCATCAATTGCTCATATTCAAGTTCAAGCTGAAACTGAAGAAAATCAGCAAGTCCACGAGAGCCAAAATATGAACTTGAGTATATACCACCTAAATTTAGAGGCCATCTGAAGAATAGATTTGATGGATTGAACACTAGTGACCGAAGACAAGATGAGTTGTGGAATGACATCAACGGCATCATACACGAAGAAAGCAAGAGGTTATTGAAAAGACAAGAAAGAAAGAAAAGACCAAAAAAGATGTCAGAGGAGACTCTGAAACTTGCTCTCGAACATCGAGCAGCTAAAGCAAAAGGAAGAATTGATGAAGTAAAAGAACTGAAGAGAAGATTTCAGAGGGCGGCTCAAGAAGACAAAGTAAAGTATTATAATGACACGTGCAAAGAGCTGGAGATGGAAAACCAAAAGGAAAGAATACGCTTGGCATTTCTCAAGCTGAAAGAACTGAAGAAAAAATTCAAGCCTCGAGGTGCAATAGTGAAAGGTTCTATGGGGAAAATATTAAATGATGTAGGAAGCATCAAAAGAAGATGGAAGGAATACACAGAGTCATTATACCAAAAAGAATTAGTTGATGTTCAACCATTTCAAGAGGTGGCGTATGAATAGGAACCGATGGTACTGAAGGAAGAAGTCCAAGCTGCTCTGAAAGCATTGGCGAAAAACAAGTCTCCAGGAATTGATGGAATATCAGTTGAGATGTTTCAACAAACAGATGCAGCGCTGGAGGTGCTCAGTTGTCTATGCCAAGAAATATGGAAGACAGCTTCCTGGCCAACTGACTGGAAGAGATCCATATTTATGCCTATTCCCAAGAAAGGTGATCCAACCAAATGTGGAAATTATAGAACAATATTATTAATATCACATGCAAGCAAAATTTTGCTGAAGATCATTCAAAAACAACCGCAGCAGTATATTGACAGGGAATTGTCAGAATTTCAGACCGGTTTCAGAAGAGGACATGGAACCAGGGGTATCATTGCTGATGTCAGATGGATCCTGGCTGAAAGCAGAGAATACAAGAAGGATGTTTACCTGTGTTTTATTGACTGTGCAAAGGCATTCGACTGTGTGGATCATAACAAACTATGGATAACATTGGGAAGAATGGGAATTCCAGGGCTCTTAATTGTGCTCATGAGGAACCTTTACATAGTTGTTCGGACAGAACAGGGGATACTGATTGGTTTAAAGTCAGGAAAGGTGTGCGTCAGGGTTGTATTCTTTCACCATACCTATTCAATCTGTATGCTGAGCAAATAACCCGAGAAGCTGGACTATATGAAAAAGAACGGGGCATCAGGATTGGAGGAAGACTCATTAACAACCTGCATTATGCAGATGACACAACCTTGCTTGCTGAAAGTGAAGAGGACTTGAAGCACTTACTAATGAAGATCAGAGACCACAGTCTTCAGTATGGATTGCACCTCAACATAAAGAAAACAAAAATCCTCACAACTGGACCAATGAGCAACATCATGATAAATGGAGAAAAGATTGAAGTTGTCAAGGATTTCATTTTTCTTGGATCCACAATCAACAGCCACGGAAGCAGCAGTCAAGATATCAAAAGACACACTGCATTGGAGAAATCTGCTGCAAAGGACCTCTTTAAAGTGCTGAAGAGCAAAGACGTCACCTTGAAGACTAAGGTGTGCCTGACCCAAGCCTTGGTATTTTCAATTGCATCATATGCATGTGAAAGCTGGGCAATGAATAAGGAAGACTGAAGAAGAATTGACGCCTTTGAATTGTGGTGTTGGCGAAGAATGTTGAATATACCATGGACTGCCAAAAGAAGGAACAAATCTGTCTTAGAAGAAGTACAACTAGAATGCTCCTTAGAAGCAAGGATGGGGAGACTGTGTCTTTCATACTTTGGACATGTTGTCAGGAGGGATCAGTCCCTGGAGAAGGACATCATGCTTGGCAGAGTACAGGGTCAGCGGAAAAGAGGAAGACCCTCAACGAGGTGGATTGACACAGTGGCTGCAACAATGAGCTCAAGCATAACAAGGATTGTAAGGATGGCTCAGGATCGGGCAGTGTTTCGTTCTGTTGTGCATAGGGTCTCTATGAGTTGGAACTGACTTGATGGTACCTAACAACAACACAATCAACGACATAGGACGGAAAACGTTCTATACACTTGCCCCTATGATTACACCTATCATTGTGTAATGAGAAGGAAAGGAACTATTTTACAAATGGCATTTGCAGAATTAGCTTATATTTAGGGAAATCAAAATTTCAATAAATCTTTGGCTACTATACACCAGTATATCTCTGACCAATAAGGAGGTTAAATATAAAATAATCTAAGCATGGAAAAATTTTTAAAAATAACACATTATAAGCTCTTCAGAGAAGTGAATATTTATAAATTTTGAAGTGATAAAAAATCTTAAAGATGCAGCTGTTTTATTTCCCATAAAATGAAAAAAACTTGTCTACAGTAAAATAAAAAAAATGTAAAAAGGCAGATTCAGAAAAAATTTGCTTAAAATCATCAACAAAAGTGATGATCTTTAAAGTATCTGTAGAGTTTATTCATATTTATAGGAAAAATCTTCCTAGATTATAATAGATAAATTAGCAAAGAAAAATTCTCAAGTAAGGAAGAATAAATAGTATTTGGAAGTAGGGAAACAGATGGAACATTTTCATCTATTGTAATAACCAAAGAAAGGCAAATAGAGTAATTTCATGTATTAAATTTGTAGTGAACTGGTAAATTGATATGTTATTGGAAATAATGCAATTTCGTGGAAAATTTCTAGAAAGTAATAGGCAAAACATCAAGAGCCATAAAAATAGTCAAGCCCTGTGAAGCAATAGCCAAATAATTAATACTAAGGATGTCATGTGATGGAATAAAAAGTTTAAAATCTCATGATATTCTTTGAAGCATTATCTGATAGATAGGGTTTTCTTGGCTATAATCTTTATGGAAACAGATTGCCAGACCTTACTTCCATGGTGCCTCTGGGTGAGTTTGAACTGCCAAGCTTTATATTCGTAGTTGAACGCAAACTGTTAGCAGTACCCGTGGAGCTTCTCTGCCAAATAAGTAACCTCAAACATACAAAAGTTCTGAGAAGCTTAAAGGTAGGAGGGACCTTTAAGAAATCCCAGGGTCAGTACTTTTCTTTTTATAGATGGCTAAGAGATGAGGAGACTAAAGTCATAGGAAGCACTAGCAAGATAGACAAATAGAAAGACAGATTTACACCTACGCCTCACTTATCAACTCTCTTCTTATCTGCCATTTTGCAACAACAATAGTGAAAAACCCACTCTCTGACTATTTTGCACATCAACAACATACGCCTGGCATTAATGAATGCCGAGGTGTGAGGCGAGAGTAACTCTGGCTGTGATGGTTAAGGTTATGTGTCAACTTGGCTGAGCCAAGAGTCTCAGTGGTTTGGCAGTTATGTAATGATGTAATTTTTGCAGTTATGTAATGATGTAGTCATCCTCTATTTTGTGATCTGATGTGGTCATCCTTCATTTTCACGTAACATTGATTTTCACATAACAGCCTGGTGTTTGGAAACTGATCATGTCTATAAGTGAGGAGTGAGTGTACTCTCTCTATATTTACAGCAACACATTTACCTATAAGCACAAACACATGTATGCTTACATACACTTTGTGTGTGTGTGTGTTTAAAACACTGATTCACATGAATTTTGAAGAACACTCATCATTGAATGCTACTCACATTGCTAACTTCTGAGAATCACTGATTTTAGAGACTAGCTATGAGGAGACTAGGACAGAGGCCCGTGAAGCCAACCAGAGGCCCACGTGTACTTCAGGCTGAAAGTGACAAAGGCTTAGGCTAAGGCAGCCTGGAGAAAGGGATCTGATTGGAGAGGTATTCAGGAGGTGGGATCAATGAGCTGAACTTTTTTGTTCCTCCTCTTCCAGGAGTTGAGTGTGCCCTTGAGTTTGTTCAGTTATAAGTCTGTGCCTGACTGAAGTGCTCTCTGTGAGAGACCTGAGGGGTCTTCCTTGGTGAGGATACACATCATGGAGAATAAAGTTACCAGCTACTCAAAGCTTAGAGCTTCAGTTTGTCGAAAAGCCCTGCAATTTGAGGTGGTCCTGCATTGAGCAGATTGCACACCCCATTCCCACCAAGTGAGCAGACCCAAAGACTAGTGACACAAAACTGTGCTTCTTCTGATAAATGAAACTGGACATTTCAGAACAAATTGCTGGGCACCTTGTGGCCCAGCTATCTGTGAATTATTTCTATTGTCTTCGGTTTCCCCTTTAACATCATCTGTCTTGTCTCTTGTTGGTCTTTGAGTACTACAAAATAATCTTTTGCTCTTGTCCTGGCCTTTGCAGACCAACACACTGCCCCAGAGAACACGGTGCACCTTGCATCCCGGTGGACTTCTTCATTGCTTCTGACCTGGGACTCTCTCCTCTGAAGCTGGGCTCTCTGGCAGCCTTGGCCAGGCTCTTATCTCTCCCATCCATAGAAGGGTGTCAGAATGTCCCAGGGAATCATTAATCAAGGGCCTCATCCTGACATCAGCTCTTTAGAAGCTCTCTGAGTTCCTTGAGTGCATTTGAAGGTTTGACCCGACCATGCTGGGTGGTTTTTATCCACAGACCCTTCCCAGAGCAGTGCGCTGATTGATAGCAAAATGGAGAATTAAACATTTATGCATGGAAGACCAGAAAGGTACAGGAAGAAAGGAGCTTCAGTGCCTGTGCTTTTGCAGAAGCAGCAGTATCTTTATTTGGACAGTGGTTCTTCTGAATGCCAGTTTCTCTCATCACTACATGCTTGAAAGGAAAACCACCCCCATGTAACGTCTGTCTTGGGGTTGACACATCTTTTTAGATAATTGAGCTACTTCCTTATTCAAACAATAGTGAAAGACCTGTATCACTTTCTCTTCCTTTAAGGTTTTGGGAAGTAATATCTTCCCAACTGTGAATCACCGATCCCTTCTCCTTCTCTAACTCCCTAATGGGCCTCTTTTTCCCAGAAATAGTTGAGAACCAGCTACCTCACATCAGAGAAGACTCTGGGTACTGGGGGAGGAAGTACGATGCCCATCTTGTTTTACTGAATGTGTGTCATGATGGAGAGTGGGCACACTGATTATAGGGAAGGTTGGAACTGGGAGAGGCAGAATGTATCTCAACAGAAGCAAAAACTTTCTAACGATGATTCTGACAGACAAATCCAATGTACTGTCTTGCGGGGTGACGGAATGTTTTAAGAAAACGATAGATAACTATCTTAGTAACAATCGGGGTAGGGGACATTCCTGGGTGGTACCTTGGAAGTAAGGCTTGGTGATCTACTTTTGAAAAATCAGCTATTGAAAACCCCTTTGGAGCACAGTTCTACTCTCAATCTAAATCTAAATCTAAATCATGTTAGATTTAAATCTAAACCCTGTTGGCCATGCAGTAGGCATTACACGCTGTTCTTGGGTCTTAAACATGATTCCTTGTGCTTTCACAATCGCTCTGAGAACTCGGTGCTATTTTTATTAAGCTTTTTCTATTTTCAGGAAGAGTCGTATTTTAGAGCAAATAATTTTCTCAAAATTCCTAGCTGTTTCGTGACATATGCTTTCCTTTTATATGTCCTAAAATATTTCCATTGAGCTTCTTTGTGTTGATGTACTGAAGTTTCATTCTCTCCAGCCAAAACCACAGTAATTTTGCAGTTTGGGATCTTATCTCTTTTATCTTTGCATGTTCAAATAAACCTTATCATTCTTATCAGATATGTGGACACTAAAACGCACACATATTTCGGAGCTAATTGCAGTGCGTTAAAACTGTCACTTTGTGGGTCTGTCTTTCCACTCTTCGAGAGGCTAAACTATGCGTTTATCATCATTGTATCCCTAGCTCTTAGCAATGTTGTTCCATACAGGATATATTCCAAGTGTGAAGGAATGACGGAATTTATAAATGAATTTCAACTTCTCTCCTTGCATCTTCTGTGCAGTGATAATCTTCAGTGGCAGATGTAGATTACAAAATCTAACATTCCACACCAGGGTTAAGCGATTTTTGAGCTTTTTTAGACTCTTCTTTTAAGGAAGCAATCTCAGATTAATGGAATACTTTTCTGCCAGTTTATGTACATCATAAAAGAAATCAGAATCACTTATAAAAATTTCATCCCAGCTCCTAAGCAGCCATCTTGAAGCAATCAAACATGAAGGCATTTCTTGATGATAATGAGTATGGATGAAGTTGAAAAACTGGGTTTCTGTAACTCAGGCTCTCTCCAGGATAAAGTAGTATCTCCCTTCTCGGAAACTCCATCAACAGCATTATCATGGGGGTACCCCCACTCACACACACCCGTAACGAAGGGGCCTATTCCATTCTGCTGTCAGATGGGATAGTGGTTAGCCATTTCAGTCTTAGTGAAAACAGCACTTTAGTGTGTGATCTCATATACAAATGGCTATTTGTGCTGGGCTTTCCTCTCCCCAAACCCATCAAATCCAACCCCTTAGAGACTTCTCATTGGATTTTAATGTATTACCAAAGTATAAGTTATCACGTGACACAGGAGTTTTCCTTTGTAAGTTGCCCTCTCTCTTAATATACAGTCATTCCTTTCTACATAACAAGCTACTCGGATAAATATCATTGCATCTTGAAAAGTCCTGACACAAAGGCTACATTTGGAAGATTTTTTTTTTTCTTCTTTTGGAAAAATTAGCATATGAATTCAAAGAGAGGGATGTGGCTAACAGGGATGACCAGGGGCTGGTTTAAATGTTTGGTTCTTGTTCTTCTTTTTCCTGAGTTTTTAATCAAGGACTGCATTGGATATTTCCATCTCAGAATCACAAAAAATAGTCAACTTATGTAGGGATAATTCAGAGAGGTGGTAAACTTTACAATTATCAGTCCTGGAAATCTTGGCTCTATCTTCACCTCTAACAGTAACTAGTATATAGTAAGTGTTCAATAAATGGTAAGTGATGTTATCGTTGTTGTCAGGTCCATTCAAGGCTTGACAACATGGTCATGGATCTCAGCCATCCCATATTCCGAAACCTGACTTATGTTCTACACCCTCGTTGTTCGATTACCTCTGTTTAGGTCCCACTATCTGCTGTTGTACTGTTTTATTGCATTATCCCAATAACTCTGAGAAGTAAGTGCTATTTTTGCAAAGCTTGGTCTATTTTCAAGAAGCATCACATTTTAGACCAAAGAATGTTCTTAAAGTCTCTGGCTGTTTGATGACTTATGCTTTCCTTTCCTGAGGGTCCGTCTCTTTGGACCATTTTCCATATTGCAATGCAAAGGGTAACTTTCGGTACTTGGCTTCAGCCTACCTTTCCTGTTTCAACTATGACTTCCACTTCCTCCTAGTTTGTACACCAACCATGCAGAACAATTAATGGCTGGGATGATCTGAGACTATTTAACTTCTCTGGGCCTCCTTACTTCTGAGATTGTGATAATCATGGTACTCATTTGAGGGTTGTTGGAAGACTAGGTGAATCCATCCATGAAAAATATTATTAGCATTTCAAGCCTAACTAGAGTGAGGAGACACTGACTGGACAAAGAGGAGAGCACAGGTTGGAGGACACTAAAACTGATATGATGAAACAAAGACTGGAGCAATGAAAACACCTACCATATTCTCACACAGAAATAACATGCTTTCTAAGTTTGTTTAACAACCGCGCCCTCCCCGTGTGTGGTATTTTTGTAAGCACACTATGCTTTTTTTTTTTTTTACGGCAACATGTGAAAAAAAAAAAATTGGCATAGCTGTGCTTAGGAAAGTACCTTGAGGGGGGAAGGGGCAAGGATGTGGTTGGTAAACAAAAGTAGAAGGCACGCTTTAGCTTTATTTGCATAAAGATAAGGTAAATGTGTGTTGGCAGTTTACCATACCCAGGATAATAAGCTAAGTATTACCAACTTTAATCTCTGGAGAACCCTGAGATAAAGACATACCCATTTCCAGAATAAAGTGACTAAGTTTCACGGAGATAAACAAACAAACAAACAAACAAACAAAACCTACCTTTTCATTGGTAGAGCCAGAATTTGATCAAGGTTTATGTAAAGCAACCCTGGTAGTTGTAGAGGTTAAGTGCTATGGCTGCTAACTAAAAAGTCAGCAGTTTGAATCCACCAGGCGCTCCTTGGAAACTATGGGGCAATTTTACTCCGTCCTATCGGGTCTCTATGACTAGGAATTGACTTGACGGCAAGAGATTGGGTTTTTTTTATTATTATTTTTTGGTTTTAAGTGAAGCAAAAGTACCTTGCTGTTTTAGAAACAGAAAAGAAAGAGAAAAAAATCATAGTCTGTATAGTGCTTATATCTTACAAATGGTTTCAAATGTTTTGTCTAATTTGCTTCCAACTCATAGGGCAAAATCACAAAGAACTATATTTAAAGTCTGGTATAAACAGGGCTAATAATGTGGTACAGTGGTTAAGCACTCAGCTACTAACCGAAAGGTGGACAGTTCGAACCCACCAGCCATTTCGAGGAAGAAAGATGTGGTAGTCAGTTCTGGAAAGATTATAGCCTTGGAAACCAAATGGGGCAGTTCTACTCTGTCCTATAGGGTCGCTATGAGTCGGAATTGACTTGATGGCAACAGGTTTGGGTCTCTTTTTTTAAAGATGCTTCAAAGAGATAAAGAGCTTACAACCAGGTAAAATGATTCATTTGTGCAATGAGGTACCATGCAGATATTTAAAAATGGTGACACAGACCTGCTCAGACATTGGAAACTGCCCTGCACTTTGTTGAGTGACACAAGCAGGCGAGAGAGCAGCATGCGTGGCATGAGCCCATGTTTACAAATGAGCAAAAAATAAATGCACTATTTTGAAAAAACAAACTTCTTTACCCACATTGGAAAAAAAAAGTACAGAAGTACAAAAGCAAAACCAAAAATACCCTACTATAGAGTTTAGGAGCCACCTGGATGGGTGGTTGTGACAGGGTCTTTCATGAGCTTGCAGACAAGCTATCAGCTGGAGCTGCGGGCATCTCAGGGGTCCACTGTGGCCGGAGGATCTCTTCCAAATTCATATGGTTGTTGGCAGGTTTAGTTTCCGGCCAAGTGGGCTCTCCTGGCAGCTGGCTTCTCCCAGAGTAAATGATCTAAGAGACGTGATGAGCTCAAGATGAAAGGTTTTTTTTTTCAATCCAGTCTCACAATGACATACCATCACCTCTATCACATTCCATTGGTCACATAGATCAATCTTGGCATAATATAGGAGGGCATTACACAGGATGTGGATACAAGCCACTTAGGGTCATCTTAGGACTTATCCACTTTATCATAAACTATCTCACAAGCTAAATGTGCAACGTAAGCACAAATCCTGTTGCTGCCAGGTTCTCCGCTAAATCTCAGGACCTTGTGTGGTGTCAAGAACATGAACCAAAACTGAAACCAAACTCGTTGCTGTAGAGTCGATTCCAACTCATAGCAATCCGATAGGATAGAGAGAGTAGACCTAGGGTTTCCAAGGAGTGGCTGGTGGATTCAAACTGTTCACCTTTTTGGTTAGCAGCCAAGCTCCTAACCACTGTGCCACCAAGGCTCAGGAACATAATATATATGCTAAATGCCCCCCCAAAAACAAGCTCACTGCTGCAGAGTCAATTTGGACTCATAGTGACCCTATAGGACAGAGTAAATTTGTCCTATAGGTTTCTAAGACTGTAACCTTTTTTTAATCTTTATGGAAGCAGATTGCCAAGTCTTTTTACCCATGGGGCAGCTGGAGAACTGCCGACCTTTCTGTTAGCAGCCGAGCAATTAACCATTGCACCACCAGGGCTCCTTAGATGCTAAACAGGGTTTTTTTTTTTTTTTTTTTTTTAATGAATGGATAAATGAATGCACTTATTCAGAAACAGGACAGGTTGACTTTAAAAAGTTGATGTTAGGGAGGCAAAACTAGCTGGGGACAGGAAAATAGTATAGGGAGAGGTGGGAATGGTAAGAAAAATAATTTAAGATGTGGGCTCAAAGGTGAAATTTGAATATGTTCACTTGGGCTCTGGGGTGTGGAAATGGGGGTGGCCTATGCCAAGTAAACAGGGAAAGGAGTGAGGAGAGAGAGAAGACAGACAATGCAGGGCCTTAGGAGCGGGGCTTCGAACCAGTTCATTCTGGTGCCATCCAGGGCTGAGAATTTGCATTTCTGCCCCCAGATATACTGAATCAGAATCAGATTAGATTTTGATTCAGTATATCTGGGGTAGAAATGCAGAGTCTCAGTAGTGGGTTGAACTGGAACAAACCAGTTGAAGACCTGCTTAAGAGTTATAGGAATTTGGAGACTTTTATTAAAGATAGAGATAATGGAGAATTCTCCACTGCCTTTTTTTCAGAGAAGTATTTCCAAATTTCCCCCACATTTTCATGAGTTTAGGCTATACATACATATATATATTATCTTTCATAACTTAATGTAGTTTTAGTTTTATGATCATCATTATTCCTAATAAACTGTAAGCTCCATGAGGGTAGTGGTCATATCCTTCTCTGTATCAATTTATACCTAGCGCCTAGCACAGGGACTGGCACAAAGTAAAATCTCTCAAAAAAAATTAAAAAAAAGTTTTTTTGTTTGCTTCTTTTATTAATGGCCGTGTGTATGTGCAGCATAATTCACAGTGGAGGCCTCATCACTTAGACATATTTGCCCTTGGTTTTCCCAGCTGTACAAAGGCAGATAAGAGTCTTTCATTTTCCAGTTTGCAATCCATGGGAAACATTTGCTTATCAGATCACATTTTATTTTTGATTACAGTAAGTCCCTGGGTTACCAACATCCGACTTACAGACAACTTGTACTTGCCCTATAGCATTATGTAAATTTGCCCACACTTTGAAATGACTGAATCAGCTCTTATTCGCCACAAGCTCTTCATCACAATCACTTTCACTTGCTGAATGTGCAGCTTTCAGATCATCTCGCACTAAAGTAAGGCTAAATAAGAACCTAATCCTTCTAACTGGACCAATAAGCAACGTCCTGATAAATAGAGAAAAGATTGACGTTGTCAAGGATTTCGTTTTTACTTGGATTCACAATCAACACCTATGGGAGCAGCAGTCAGGAAACCAAAGGACATATTGCATTGGGCAAATCCGCTGCCAAAGACCACTTTAAAGTGTTAAAAAGCAAATATGTCACTTTGAGGACTAAGGTACACCTGACACAAGCCATAGAATTTTCAGTCACCTTATATGCATGCAAAGGCTGGGCAATGAATAAAGAAGACTGAAGGAGAATTGATGCCTTTGAATGATCGTGTTGGCGAAGAGTATTGAATATACTTGGACTGCCGGAAGAATGAACAAGACTGTCTTGGAGGAAGTACAGCCAGAGTGCTCCTTAGAAAGCTAGGATGGCAAGACTTCATCCCACATACTTTGGACGTGTTATCAGGAGGAACCAGTCCCTGGAGAAGACATCATGCTTGGTAAATTAGGAGGTCAGTGAAAAAGATGAAGACACTCAATGAGATGGATTAACACAGCAGCTGCATCAATAGGCTTTCACCTAGTAATGATTGTGAGAATGGTGCGGGACCAGTGTTTCGTTCTGCTGTACATAGGGTTGCTATGAGTTGAAACCAACTCGATGGCACAAAACAACAACAAATAACCAGATATACCTGTTCCATCTTACCCATAAATTAGACTTAAAGACACAGTTAGGAGTGGATCTTGTTCATAACCCGGGGATTGCCTGTACTTCTTAAAATGAGTCAATAACAGAAATTGCCCAATGTCCCCACTGCAGAGAAGACACTCCACTGCTACTCTGCTAAAGCACATGGCAGAGCCAAATGTCCCATCACACTGGGGCAAGGAGTGTCATGCTCTCCCTTTGATCCCAATTTGTAATGAGAGGGTCCTTGGGTCCCAGTCATCAGTTTTCATCTCTCAGAACTGTCTTGCCCAGCTGACCCTTGTCCTTGCTGTCTGTTAAGCCTCTCCTCCTTACTCATCTGTTTTGACTTATCTCTCCTCCACTTCCAAAGTGGGTGAGAACAGACTTTGTTTTAACTAATCCTTGAATGATTTTATTCTCTGATTAACAAACCAGAGAAAGAACTTTTAAAGAGATGTAAAGCAAGGGCAGGGCTTTTTACTCAGAGCAGCTAAGAGCAGTGGAGTTAAGAGGAGACTCTTCATCTGGAAATGAAACAAGGTATCGTAGCAAAATTAAGAAACAAATTGTTAGACAACACACACACACACACACACACCATCAGATATTGGGATGATTGAGAATAGGTTTGGAAACACTGTGTGGATTAGGCCAAGCCAAATAGTTTTACATGAAGGCTGTACAAAGTCTGCAGTGTGCATCAGAGGTCTTTTATTTGATGCTCTCAGGAACAGACCTGATAGTTTAAAGATTCAGTTAGAAATAAACAAGAAAAGCTAAGGCCTTTTTGGCAAGTGCTTTGTGGCAGACACAGCCTCTTCCCCAAGTCTACTTCTGATATGTCCAGCTCCCTAATATCCCTGTTTGCTGCACATGGTTAATGCGCTTGGCTGCTAACTGGTAGGTTGGCAGTTCACTTCCACCCAGAAATGCCTCTGAAGAAAGGCCTAGCAATCTAATTCCAAAAAATCAGCCATCGAAAACCCAACGGAGTACAGTTCTATTCTGACACACATGGGGTCTCCATGTATCAGAATCAGCTCAAAGGCAACCGGTAAGCTTCCCGATGCAGAGACTTAAATATTGGTGTTCAGCTTTCATGTCACTCCATCCTTCTTCAGGTTGCAGGGTGTGGGGAGAGGGGGAGATGGAATGTCTTCAGGTGGAAAATTCTGGACTAGAATCCTTCTAAGATACTTTTTACTCCCTTTTATCTTGTCAAGTCACTATCTTTAAAATCCACATAATTTTTGCTCTTAAGTTCAAAGCTTTACAGCAACGGTGCCCACTCCAGTATTCTGGGTTGGCCTCAATTTCATTTGTGCTCCACTTTGCTAAGCTTGCACATGTCAGTTTGGGGACATTCAGTGGGAATGCAAACAGGCGCCAGGACTTGTATTGATCAAAAGAATGCCTTAAACAATCCTCAATAGATTTACAAATTAGAGAGCCCCCATGTTAGAATTTCATTCTGTGAGCATTTCCTTCTCTTTAATTGCCCACTTGCTCCTTCATTACATTGGCGTTCTCCACAGCTGTTTTTCCGCGGTGTTTGTATCTTTTAGAGTAAGCCATTAACTTGCTGTTTCAATCTTCTGAAAAATGCTTATGATTGACAAAACTTTATGAAACAGTGGCAAATTGGAAGAAAATTTGTTCCATGAACAAGGAACAGCTAAGTGGTATTCACAAAGAAATTTGTTATTGTGGGCTAACAGTGTAATTGCTAGTTAAATATCTTATAAACAGGTGGAGCCTACTACCCCATGCCTTTCTCTCACTCTTTTCTTCTTTTTTTTTTTTTTTTTTTGGTTTGTTCTCTCAAGACTTAAAGTTGTACAGTTTCACATTAGGCTTTGCAAGGGTTTCTTTGATGTGGTGAAAACCAGATGAAATTGTTCACCACAGATTAGTAAATATACTCAAGTAAGCCCATGCGTACCCTGCTTATTGGGTAATCTAGCCGTGGGCCTGGCAATGTACTTCCAAAAGGTCACGGCCTTGAAAATGCCGTGGAGCAATTCTACTCTGTACACGTAGGGTGTCCATGAGTCAGAATTGACTCAAAGTCAACTAACAACAACAATGTAATAAAACACATTAACATAGACTGGGGGGACAGATTTCTAGATGAGCTGGATTTCTCCCCATATTCATTGATTCATAATTGAGCTATAATTTGCATATAATGAAGACACAGGTTTTTCAAGTAGAGTTGAGTGACTTTGCATAAATATCTGCACCTCTGTAAGCACCACCCTAAACTAGAGAGAAATGAGACATTTCGAAGTAGGCTTTCGAGAATTATTTTTATAGGTTTTCTGATTCCTCTCCCTGCCCCCCAAAAGGATATTGAAAAATCCCTCTTGAAGCATGCTGTCTTAATTCTTTGTAAAGAGACCACAATCCTAAATTCAAAATATGCCTTGTCGAGAAGGCCTGATTTCTGAAACACCAGATGGATAAATGAATGAAGGAAATTCAATGGGGTATGATGACAAGGCTGAAAATCAGCCACTTTTTCTTTTTTTTCCTGGCCTGAAGTTTAAGTCCTCTGAAAGGTGCCGTTTTTAGTCTTTCTATAAGTACACTCCGAGCCCCAGATCTCAATTTGGTATTCTGAAATAGAACATTGCCATCAGATGGAGCTGACAAATCACCCATGTGCTTATTTATTCACTTATTGATACATTTATTGTGTCTACGGCAGCATGACTGCTAAACGGCTGTGTAACAGCTAATTAAAATAGCTTTTAGACATTATATTTTCCAATTAAGATTCCATTCACCGAGCTAGTCAATGATGGGTTTTTTATAAAATTTCAAAGGTGACTTAAAAATGCAATAGCACGAAATTAAGAAACTGTTCATAATTTGCTTCCAAGGGCCACCTTGATTTTAAAGTATCAACCAGCAAACTGGGTACCGTCTCCAAATGTGCCAAAATTGTGCCAACTCCACCCCTGTATCTGATTAATACACAAAAATAAATTAGGAGGGCAACTTCAAATTATGCTTCGTAAATTGCCCCCACACTATTACTACATCAAAGACAAAAAATCATATTCATTATGTCACTTTGCCTGTGATTTACACTGCCCTTGAGATCAACGCAAAACAGAAAGAGCCCAAACCCATCAGGTTTTGGAAAAGAGGCATGTGTCATGATGAAGGCTTGTCCTTTCAGCTTAGCTGATACACCCGTGTATGCACCCAGATGTCAGACACACATTAGCCTGGTGCATTCTTCTCCTGACAGAAGCTCAGCGCAGGGGAAATTTTCATTAGGCAAGAGCTGTGGGTGTCATTAAAAAGGAACCAGATTAGTATTGACTGTGGGAAGCAAAGGTCAGAGAGGGGCCTGCCTTTCCCATTACAGCCCCTTTTCATACGTATCTAATCATTTCAGGTCCCGATGAGCCCTTTGTGTGTGGGATTCCCGCTTTAAGTGTTGTCAGACATCAAGCCAAGCTTCATCTCAAGAAATGTGCTTTGATGGCTCTTCCAATTTTGCTGCCATAAATTTATTATTTAAAGAAAATGCTGTGATATACAGTATTTTGGTATCTCAAACAGGCAAGAGGACCAGACTTACTGGACTGGTAGAGACTGGAGGAACCCCTGACCCTATCGTCCTAAGACACTCTTTTAACCTGCGACTGAAGCCATTCCTGGCAGTCACCATTCAGCCAAATAATAGATTCACCTATAAAATAAACAATAACGCCTGTGAGGAATGTGCTTCTCAGAACTGGGGCAACGCCCAACATTTGCCCCAAAGCAAAGATGACAAGGCAAGGAGGGGCAGGGAAACTGGAGGGACAGAAATGGGGAAGGCAGGGTGGAAACTGGGAGAGTGCTGACACATTGTGGGGATGGCAACCAATGCCATGGAACAGTCTGTGTATGAATTGGTGAATGGGAAACGAGTTTGCTGTGTAAACTTTCACCTAAAACACAAGAAATAAAAAAAAAAATTTTTTTTTTTTTTAAATGGAGAAGGGCTAGAACAGAGGGCAAAGAGGGAAGGGAGAAGAGCAACAACTTTTACCAGCTGTTTTTGGAGCTGGACTTCTCGGTGTGGTCAGAGGGAGCCAAAGTGGTGGAGGACCCCGAAATAACCAAGTGGAGCTGAGAAGAAGGGCTTCTTTCTGTGCTGCCCCTCTCACCTCTCTAGATGGAATATTTAAGAAAATTACCAGGATCGATAGCTGCAGGGAAAGATCTACAGCAGAGACCTCCAGAGGAAGGGGCGGCCATACAACACCTGATAGAGTTTTTGGGAACCAAGGAATTCAAAATTAATTCTGCTCTTTCCACTAGATGGTGGAAGGTTATATTCCCAGGGCTACCGCCAAAGTTAATGGACTGGATCATAAATGAGTTAGATAGATGAGTAATAACAACGAAAACTGAGCTCTTTCTCCAGTATGTGGCATTAACCTCATCTTTTCTGTAAAACCACTCCCCTATCTGAAAGTGTAAGTAAAACGCTCGGACATTTGAAGAACGATGCGCAGGAACATCAAGAATCTTTCACTCTATAAATACCTCTGGGACTCATCTTATTACTCCCACTTCATAGATGAGAGAACTGAGGAGGGGATGGTGAGTCGCCTGAATATCACCCAGAAGGAAAGTGGTAGGTCCACTTGGGGATCAAAGTGATCTTTCTGGAGCTCAAAGGTGATACAGCAGTTAAGCCCTAGACTGCTGACCGAAAGGTTGATGCTTCAAACCTACCAGCTGCTTCGAGTGGGAAAGATGTGGCAGCCTGTTCCCATACAGATTGCAGCCTTGGAAACCCTATGGGGTTTTTCTACTCTGTCCTATAGGGTCGCCATGAGTCGAATCAACTCGACGGCAAAGGTTTTGTTTTTCTGATTTTCTGGAGCTCACTTCGTGTGATATTTACTCATTTTTTTTTTTTTTAAGCCTAGTGCCGTGTGGCTTAGTGGCAGGCTGCGAGCCTCCAAATCAGCCAGACCCTGGTTCTCATCCCAGTCTCCCCTGACTATGTATATGACATTGCTAAGCCCCGTAGCCCCTCTGGGCTTCAATTTTCCCATCTGGAAAGCGAGAATAACTTGGTTTGCCTTGGAGGCTTTTGTGACTATTAGATTTGATAGTGTTTGTGAAAGTCCGTTTTGCCAATCGTGGCAGACGCTCTATGCTTTTAACAAATGCTCCTTTCACTTTTCCCCCCTTCAGACAGGCCTGTTGATAAATAAAGTAAACCTTACCCTGCTTCTCAGCTTGGATGCCTAGGCCACAGCTGCTGACAGCTTGCATGGCTTTCTGTTCGATAAAGATGCACATGGAAGATTTATCACCCAGATGTGACAAATGGAACCCTTCTCTTTTCATTAGCTGGTGGCAGGCCATATAATGAAATTACAGCCTGTCATCTCTCTTGATGACCCTTGAGCTATCGATCCTGGTAATTTTCTTAAATGAATATTCCATCCATAGGACAGGTACCTGACAATTTCAGCGACCGATGCCATCCCTTTTCGTGGCCATTACCGGAACTTACAAATGGTAGCCCTCAAACAGATGCTCGAGTCAGAGGGAAGCAATTCATTCTGGCCGGTGCAAACAGACCTCAGCAGTTTTGCTGGGAAATGCAACAATCTCAGAGAATTACTTTCTTTAATGAGCAGTTCTTAGTGGCAAGGATGCTACACTCCTGGGGAATTGAGTCAGTCCTTCATAGGTCATTAAACATTCTTTTATTTCTTTAAACACCAACAGTGTGTCCAACTTAGCACTATGCACAGTGCCCATAATGGGTACTAAAGGATACAGACACACACACACACACACACACACACACACACACACTATGTACATCATATGTATGTTGTTGTTGTTAGTTGCTGTGGAGTGGGTTCCGTGTCATGGCAACCCCATGTGTACAGAGCAGAATTGGTCTACACAGTTTTTAAGGCTGTGAACTTTCGGAAGCAGATTGCCAGGCCTGACTTCTGAAGCACCTCTGGGTGGGTTTGAACTGCCAAACTTTCAGCTAGTAGTTGAGTGCTTAACTGTTAGTACCATCCAGTGACTGCCATTGTATGTATATACACACCTATATGTGTTTATTGGAAACCCTGGTGACATGGTGTTTAAGAGCTATGGCTGCTAGCCAAAAGGTCAGCAGTTCGAATCCACCAGGAGCTCTCGGAAACTGTGTGGGGCAGTTCTACTCTGTCCTATAGGGTAGGTATGAGTCGGAATTGACTTGATGGCAAGGGGTTTGTTTTTTTTTGTTTTTTTGTTTTATGTATATATATGTATATGATGGGGCCACTGATTTGCAGAGATGACATGAACATAAATAAGTACTAAATGATCAAGTATAACATATGTCAAAAGAGAGATGTGGGTAATATGCTATGAGAATTCAGAGGAGAAAAACCAAACGCACTGCCATCCATTCCAACTTATAGCAACTCTATAGGACAGAGTAGAACTGCCCCATAGCGTTTCCAAAGCTGTAAATCCTTACAGAAGCAGACTGCCGCATCTTTCTTCTGTGGGGTAGCTGGTGCGTTTGAACTGCTGATCTTTCGGTTAGTAGCCAACTGCTTAACCACTGTGCCACCGGGGTTCCACCAGAGGAGAAAGGAAAACATCAATTCCATTTTGGATGTCTCAGAGATGACTTCGTACATTGGAAAGTTTAGGAAGGATTTGGGCACAGGCTTATGTGGAAATGGAGGATATTGAAGGTAGAGGAAAAAGTATAAGAAAAAAATGTGACGGTGAAATAGTAGGCAGACTGTACAAACTTTAAATAAAGGGCAGGGGCTATGTCTCCCTTATCCTTATTTTCCTCATCCCTTGCATGGTGTCAGCACGCAGTAGACAATTATTAAGAGTTTGTTGAATGAGAGTAGCTATGGATAGATTGAACAAGGCTTGGGGACAATTTTCTACAATGACGTAAGTGTTACAGATCTAAACTCAGGCAGGTTAGAACAAGGATAAATACACACACACACATATATGTATAGATGCATAATATATATTATATAAAACATCTGTCTATATTAAATATATTTATATTTACATTATAATATCTAACCATACAAATATAAATTACATATAATTTTATAATTTATATATAAAACGGGGCCCTGGTGGCCCAGTGGTTAAGTGTTTGGCTGCTAACCCAAAGGTGGGCAGTTCGAATCCACCAGCTGCTCCTTGGAAACCCAATGGGGTGGTTCTACTCTGCCCTATCGGGTCTCTGTGAGTTGGAGTCAACTTGACAGCAATGGGTTTTTTTTTTTTTTTAGTATATAAAATAGGAGCCCTGGTGGCACACCAGTTAACCACTCTGCTGCTAACTAAAAGCTTAGTGGTTTAAACCCACCTAGCAGCTCCATGGGAGAAAGACCTGGATATCTATTTCTGTAAAAATTACAGCCAAGAAAACCCTGTGGGGTGGTTCTCCTGTCACAGGGGGTCATTATGAGTTGGAATAGATTTGACAGCACTCAACAGTGACAACAACATCTATACAATTATCTATACCTGTTAAAAAACTGTTGCCTTTGAGTTGATTCCTACTCTTACGACTTTATAGGCTGGAGTAGAACTACCCTATAGGGTTTCCAAGGCTGTAATCTTTACGGGGGACAATTGCCATATCTTTCTCCAGCTCTATATCCATATCTAAATCTATGCCATGCACAAATTTATCCCCCTTTGCTAAAACATGTGCTTGTCAAAGCTCATAAACGTTGTGCTAATGACTGACCTTGAAAATACATGGTAGGTGAGTAACAAAGGTTGCTTCATTCCGTTTGAAGTACAGTCCAAAATTCATTCTTATGTCGTAGAAGGAAAACTGCCAAGAAGGTCTACCTGCTTCTGGAGGAAGAAGCCTCCTTCTGAGCTGTAAATCTAGCTTGTAGAACCTGATGACTTGGAAGAGGTTTCATCTCTTTCAGGCAGCACCAAGCTTGGGCACTCAGCATTTGACCAACGTTCCCTGAGACTGTAATGGGTGCAGCCCGTCTGCGGAGCTGGTGATGTTATTGTTGACGAAAAGGTGGGAATTTGAAAGGAGGCATGATAAAAGGGATTGAAAGTAAAAAGGAATGGAGAAGAAATCTTTCAGTGGCAAGCAGAAGAAATTTGACTCAAACTAACCTAAGGTGGAAAAAAGTATTTCCTTTCTTCTATGATGATAAAGTCTGAGGATGACGCCAAGCCTCCAGTAACTTAAAGGGTATTGTCACCTCCTCCTTTTTAACTTTGCTGCTCTCCTCCTTTTCCCTCTCTTTCTGTCTCCTCCATGCCTTAGCTCTGGTTCTGTCTGTAGGTTGCCCTTGGTCTTTCTTTCCATATTCAGGCACTCTCTATGCAGCTGGGAAGGTGGGTCGCAGGCTTGTCCAGCTCCAGGCCTACATTGGCATAACTTTCTGAGCCTGGAGGAAAGAGAGAACTTACTGAATACCCAATCTAGGGGATGCGTCTGATTGTTACAGGTTGAGGAATCAACTCATCGTGGTACAATCACAGTGGCCAGATGGATGGGGTACACTGACTCACTGGTGCTGGGTCATGTGTTCACAACTGGGTGGGCAGGATACTGTGACTGGCAGCCAGAGCAGAGCCAAATTTTGTGAGGAGGGGCAGGTTCCTAAAGGAATGTCTGGAGTTGGGGGCTGTAGGTGGGGGTTGTTACAAAGCCCAAGGTGAGAAGGAACCTGCCATTTTAGTGATGGGGGAAGAGTCTTCTAGGCAGTCCTGCATACTTCACAGTGAAGTCAAAGACCACCTCTCCAGAGTCTGGATTAATGTAGTATGGTTACCCATTGCTGTTGAGTCCATTCTGACTTATAGCAACCCTATGGGGCAGGGTAGAACTGCCCCAAAGGGTTTCCAAGACTGTAAATCTTTAGGGGAGCAGGTTACACATCTTTCTCCCACACAACGGCTGGTGGGTTTGAATCACTGACCTTTAGGTTAGCAGCTGAACGCTTAACCACTTCGCCACTAGCGGTCCTTGTGGTATGGTTAGCAGGAAGCAAGCAGATGAAGGAGGTAAAGATCTGGGTATACGCAAAATACTCCAGCATGTGTTAGAATGGCTTCATTCTAAGTGAAACCTTTTGAAATGTTGTAGCCTGTCCTTGATGTAAAAACTTATTGTTTTTTTAAAAGTCAAACCTGATGAATAAAGCTTTTGCTACAGACTCTTTTCTTTTTTTACAGACTTGTGTTTGTTACATAAATAATAATAATAATATTTTCAGGTTAAAAGTATGCCATAAGGCAGATGGGCTCAGCCATTAGGCCTGCTCATTCTCAAACAATATGGGGGCCCAAAGAAGTAGGTAAAGGGCTTAGCCTGGTAGAATCCGTGTCAAGGGAATTGATTCGGCTCTTAGGAATGACACTCAAAATATATTACTGAGCATCAACTATATGCCAAACATTGTGCTGTTTATTTTACTTTCTCAATCAATCCTTCAGCAAGTCTCACACACACACACACACACACACGCACACAACAAGACAGTTGCTGTTGAGTCAATTCCGATTCATGGAGACTCCATGTGTTACAGAGGTGAGTGGCACTCAGTAGGGTTTTTAAGGCTGTGACCTTTCAGAAGCTATTCTCCAAGACTTTCTTCCAAACCCACTGCTGTTGAGTCGATTCCAACTCATAGCAGCCCTACAGGACAAAGGAGAACTGTTGGTGTATTCGAACAGCCAGCCTTTTGGTTAGCAGCTGAGCTCTTAACCACTGTGCCACCAGGGCTCCATGGTGCCTCTGGCTGGGTTCAAACCACCAACCTTTCAGTTAGTACTAGAACATTTAACCTTTTGTGCCATCCAGGGACTCCGAACTCATACCAGGGAGAAGCTGTTATCATTCCTTCGTTCAGAAGAGTTTGTTGTACAAGGTCAAATGGTGTCAAGGTTAAAACCTGTTTTTGCTATGGTGCCACAAATAAACAAAAGCCAACAGCAGTAACACGTTATGTCAAGACACTTTTTTCCAATACAGGTAATACTCTCATAATGGGAAGACAAAATTATTTAGGAACACAGTGGTGTGCACAACAAACCCTGCAGGTCTTGAAGGTTAGGTAATGTTAGCCAGAATGAGCAGAGGAAAAGGAAAGCCCCCCCCCATCCCCACAGAGAATAATATTGAGAAGGTTTTGGAGTTCTTAAGGATCGAATATTTCCATCACGAGCACCTGATATGACCACTAAAATAGTACCTGGGAGATGTACATCAAGGGAGTAAATGGGTGATAAATGAATGAATGTTCATTCATTTGTTCAGCATTTTTTACTTATAAACCTTCATTATTAATTCACATGATATATTATGCCTAGTTGAGTCTTTGAGGAATTCAAGAAATCAATATATTCCTCATTTCATTTCCACAAAGTTTTCCACAACATGAAGGTGGCGGGGGGGGGGGGTGCTTTTTTCCAGCCCCCACCACCATTCCTTACCCCCAGCTGGGCCTTCCTAAAGGGATTGGAAATCTTTGCCTCTGCACCAAAATCCTGGTGTCTGACAAAGAAAACCTACCATGAAACACAATTTGGATTTTTTAAAAATATAGGACAATCAAAACGAAGGTTGTGGTAGCCGCTTAATTTTAGAGGGCATTATTTTTAGCCTTGTAAAGGACCAGTGGCACGAAAACAATTAGGATCTTTTGTCAAGTTAATTAAATTTTACTAAGTGAAGTAATCTCAGTGGGCTTCGTACACCAGAGGTAAAACTAATTAAAACGCAAATTCTTCCTAGTCTAATAAGGAGCCCTAAGTTGGGTAGCTAAGGAACGTTGTGCATACTGAGAGATATTCAAAACTAATTTATAAGGAGATGAGGGCAAACCCTTAAATGGCTGCTTGCTGTTGAAGGCTCACTTTAGAGTGCCAATAAGTATGTTAAGTTGGAAGTGGCTACTTAAGGGGAGGAAGGTAGGCTGGCAAACCTTGCTGGGCTTGGAGACAAATGGACCCAGCTTACACAAGTTAGGATGGGAAAGCCAGTGGAAATGAGGTATCCAGGTTTTCTCTGAAAAGTGCGCTTTTCTCCCCAGGTGCCTTCTCTTCATTTACATTCTCTGAGAGCAGGCTGAGCTAACAGCAACTGTTTTTTGCGTACTAGTCTTTTCTTGGAAAGTTACATGGAGCAAGAATGTCTTTAGTTCACAAGAATTCAAATTGGTAGTTAATTGACACCATGGGCACCTTCAGCTCCATTTTTAAGATGAGGCCGTTGAAAGGCTAAAAAATTCACTCAACTTTAGAAATCAGCAGATATTGAGATGACATTCCAGTCTGAGCCTTTTCCTTAGGACCCACTGACATCAATTTCTACCTCCTGTCAAATGCATGGAAATATTTGCAGGTGAGAAATTTGAAATGATTGTTGAATCACAACGACAACCTTCGTATAAACTTGGGCACGCTTCAGTTGACGTGCTATTAATCTCCCGTTGAATGAAAGTGGCATCTACCTGCTGATATTTTCCTCGTTTCTCTGTCTCATTTCAAGCCCTGTGGTCTGGCTCTAAATCCTGATAGGTCACTGGCTTTAGCACATGCTGCCCATACCCCTCTAATCACCAAGCCTAATGGCTTTTCTTTGCTGCTCTTCCCTTCAGCCAGATTGGATCATTCCATTCGTCACATTGCATGGCCCCGCCCTCCTGACTCAGTCTGCTTTATTTCCTTTCTGTGATGCTGCCACAAATACAGCAGGACCTCCTGGCAACAAGCAATATGCAAGCCCCTGTCTGAGAGAGGGCTTCTTGCCTTGTCTTGCTTACTAGGTACAACAGGATTCTTCAGGAAAATGACATGTGGACACTTTCCTATTTGGGTATCTAAATAAAACTGAGTATTTTATTTTTCTATATTATCTCAATATTTGCAATATGTAAGTAATGTCTGCTCTTTGCAAAACATTTAGGAAGAACAGAAGTATAAAAATAGAAGTTGCATCTAATCAAACCATAACTAAATTAATTCTTTCTTGTAGGAGTAAAACCCTCCGTTCCTGAAAAGGAGCCCCAGTGGTGAAGTGGTTAAGGTACTCAACTGCTAACCCAAAGGTCGGTGGTTCAAAACCAACAGCTGCTCTGTGGGAGAAAGATGTGGCAGTCTGCTTCTGTAGAGATTTACAGCCTTGGACACCCTGTGAGATCGCTATGAGTTGGAATCGTCCTAACAGTAGTAGGTTTAAGTTTTTGGTTTTATTCCCTTCAACTTCTTAATGCAATTCAATTTCCGTGATCATTTTTGTCATGTAACACTCTAGCCTAAGAATTTCCCCATGTTATTGAAATTATTTTTATAGGCAATTGAGGGGTTGAACGTGGATGTTTAAATTTGGCACATCTGGTTTTATATCCCAGCTTCACCTATTAGCTTCACCTATTAGCTACGTGATGTGAGGCAAGACTTTACATGTTTTTTAGTTGAGATTCTTGTCTATAAGATAGGGATGATAATAACTGTATCATAATTTTGAAAAGAAGATGGCATTGCTAATGTTTAAAACTTGTCTAGCTGTGGTGGTTTTTGTTGCTATTATTATTACTGTGAATTAATAAATACAGTGTTTAATGGTTCCGTAATTCACTTAAATTAATCTCTGTTGTTAAATATTTAGTTTTTTTGTTAGTTCACTCACAGCAATAATTCTAGAATGAGTATCGCCTTATCTTTATTAATAAGATTTTCTATATACATGCTGGTACACACAAGTTACTCTCTAAAAAAGTTGAACTATTTCTTGAGTTTCCTCTTAGCCACCTGCTACCTTGGGGCCTTCAGCAGGAAGCGGGTGTATAACTCTAGCACCATAAAAAAAAACAAACAAAAAATTTGCCATCAAGTCTAATCTGACTAATGGCGATCCCATGTATGTCAGAATAGAACAGTGGTCCATAGGGTTTTCAGTGACTGGTTTTTCAGAAGCAGGTTAGTAGTCCTTTCTTTTGCTTAGCAGCCCACTCCATTAACCATCTGTACCAGCCAAAGATTACACGGTAATTGGTAAGGCACCAAAGGCTACATCACAAACCTTCCACTCAGATAGTTGGACTTTCAAGACTCAAAACCTTTACCTAAACCAGGGCTTCACTTGCCAGCCTATATCTTTTTAGGAAACTCCACTTTCACCTGAAGTCTCTTTCTAAAAAAGCTTCTGCAAGCAACTGTCATAAACAGCTCTTATTTATTCAGTATCACTTCTCCCTGCTCACTGTAAGTGCTGAATCTTTGAGAGCAGTATGCATTGTGTAAAGTCATGCCCTGAATTATGTGCAGATAGAGAGTTTTCAGTTCATTTGAGGTGTGTTTAAGAGCATTGGCTCTGGAAGGATGAGAGGGCTCAACTGAAAGGAGGCAGTCAACAAGACAAAATACTTCGCCACTGCCAAGCGTGATTTTATATGTCACCTTGGCTAGCTATGGCATCCAGTTGTTTGGTCAAATGCCAGTCTAGATGTTGCTGTCCAGGTATTTTGAAGATGTGACTAGCATTTACAATAAGTTGACTTTAAGTGAGAGAGACTACCCTTAAAAATGTGGATGGGTCTCACCCAATCAGGTGAAACTCTTAAGAGCAAAAAGTGAGAATTTCCGGAGAAGAAGGAAATCTGCCTCAATACTATGACACTGAAATTCTGCTCAGTTTACAACCTGCCAGCCTGCCCTGTGTGTATTTGACTTGCCAGCTCTCTCTTTTTCTCTCACTCCCTCTACATCTCCATCTCCATCTCCAAATTCCTTCTGCTTTTCTGGAGAACCCTGACTTAGCAAGGAGGTCAAATGCTCTACATCTTGTACTCATCTGTTAGGCTATTCACTGGATATTACTAAGCTACAATGTCCCAAGCACTATCCTAGTCTCCGGAAATACCGAATAATAAAAATATATATATATATATATATATATATATATTTTGAAGAACCCACTATCTTATTTTTCGGGATCCACAGAAATAAGCTTATCAATTATAATGCTCTAAGATGGAGCCCTGGTGGTGCAATGGTTAAGAGCTTGGCTGTTAACCAAAAGTTGGGCAGTTTGAGTCCAACAGCTGCTCCTTAGAAACCCTATGGCATGGTTCTACTCTGCCCTACAGGGTCACTGTAAGTTGGAATTGACTTGATGTCAATTTTTTTTTTTTTTTAAGGTGATAAGAGCTATGGTGGGAGGAAGTGGAACACAAAGGAAAGAGGTAAGAGGATGATGAAATAAGAATGTTTCTCTCTTGAGTTGGGTCTTTAATATTGAGTATAACTTTACCAAGCGGACTAGGAAAGCTCAGACTTGAAAACAGTTTGGCTGACAGGTATCATGCTGGGGAATGGATAGCCCATAGTTCGGATGGCTGGATTGAGGCGATTTGGAAGAGAATGGATGGGAGATGAAGCTGAGCAAATGGGAAAATCAGATCATAGGGCAGGACTAAAATGACATTCTAAGGAACCTGGGTTTTATTGTCTATGTGTTTGTCATGAATTGAATTGTGTCCCCCAAAAATATGTGTATCAGTTTGGCTAGGCCATGATTCCCAGTGTTGTGTGATTGTCTACCATTTTGTCATCTGATGTGATTTCCCTATGTGTTGTAAATCCTATCACTATAATGTTAACGAGACAGATTAGCAGCAGTTATATTGATGAGATATATAAGATTAGGTAGTGTCTTAAACCAATCTCTTTTGAGATATAAAAGAGAGAAGCAAGAAGAGAGACATGCGGGACCTCATACTACCAAGAGAGAAGCACCGGGAGCAGAGCACATCCTGTGGACCCGGGGCTTCTACACAGAGAAGCTCCTTGTCCAGAGGAAGATTGATGACAAGGACCTTCCTCCAGAAGCAACAGAGAAAGCCTTCCCCTGGAGCTGACACAAGGAATTCAGACTTCTAGCCTACTAGACTGTGAGCGGATAAACTTCTCTTTGTTAAAGCCATCCGTTTATGGTATTTCTGTTATAGCAGCACTAGATAACCAAGGCAGTGTTGGAGACGCTGGATGGCTTTACCAGAGTTTGCTTTGGCTTTAATTTTCTGAGATATGTGTCTGAACCATGGAGTCCATGGAAAAGCCAAGAGACTCCGTTTACTCATTTAAAACTAAGACGGGTGCTGCTATCTGCCTTATCTCACCACGTGGTGGGAGACTCATGTGATTTACTGTAAAATAAGTGAAAGCCAAGAGGGTTAAGCAAAGGGAGATTCCTATGGGGATCACCTTTATAGGCTTTTAATAATTGCAGGGCAATAAACTGATTACTTTGTTTTATCTTCTTCCTTCATAGAACTCCAAACTAAATGATTAAACTTGAAAAAAGAACTTAGGGCCATGAACAACAAAACCACCAGCCCCTGGTGCACTGGGATGAGGAAACTTTGCTTGTTGGATACAGCTTTCCCTCCCCAAAGAGAAATCCCTTCAGTCTGTGCTCACGATGTCCTCTTGAGTTAGATTTGTGTGAAAACCAGAGTGGGAAAAGTCCTGTCCAGAACCAGTGCTCTAATTATGGGTTCTAATTCTGGCCTGTGACCTTGGCAGATCACTTGTCCTCCCTTAGGCTCAATTTCCCTCTCTGGCTTTGGATGGTTTGGATTTAGTCCTACTGGTTCGATATTTGACCCAGTAGCTACACGTTGACTTTGTAATCCTGAGGGGCTACTGAATGTAGTTGTTTTGAATCCTATTGATCCAATGCCTCCTCTTTATAACAAATATTTTGTAATATTCCCTTTATTATCCTGAAACAAAATACATAGATAATATAAACTACTTATGTACATAACTTTTTTAAAAAATAGATGGACTGACATAATTATAGTACCAAAGAGAAATTAAAGAAAGTAGCTTTAATAAAATGATAAATGTTTCCATAAGTTAATTGCTCTTACATGGCATTATATGAAGATATAATGAAGTCAAAAGATCCCTCCACCCATAATCAGAATCATCATGAATGGGGCAGCTACAAAGGCAAACTGAAACAGATACATTGTATTGGCACCATAAATACCAACAGGAGTATTTACTCTTGGTAACATTTTAAAAATCTAATATCTTCCCTCATTTGCACAGAAGTTGTATTCCCCCAAAATTTAGTGCATTTTTAAGCAATGAAGCAAATACCATGTGTTCGTATGTAAAATGCACTCGAACCTGGGCACATATGATTATAAAGATATTCTAGTATACTTGAATACCTAGTGGACTTTGAAAAACCATGTGGAATGCAGGATATTGTTTAGTACTCTCCTTGCCTTACATCTCTTATTTCTACCAATTGAAATACAAGTATTGGTCCCCCACATCATTAAGACACCACCAAAACACCCTCTCAGGGATTTTTTAATATGTAGCCTAATGGGTCATCAGTTGAAGACTACCAATTCAGTGTCTTGCTTTAGCCATTATGTGGGCCATTTCTCCCGAGGCTGAGTGTCATAAATGAAGCATTCTAAAGATTCTCAACTCATGAGAAACTGGACTGCAGGAGGACAACTAGTTGGCCTCTATGATTACTTATTGCAACAACCAGGGGAGGATTAACCAGTAAACCAGGTACTCACGGGTTTGCTTGTGCTTGCTTATTTAACTAATCCGTAGTGAACAATTTCACCTGTTTTTCAATTATTTGGTACAGATTAGGAAATAAGTGCAAGTAGGCCCGTGAATAGCTCCCTTATTGAGCACTCCACCCCTGATTGCAACTATAGCTATTAATATTCCTGCTATCACTGCTATGACCCCCTCACCACCATAGTTAGAAATATTTATTGAACTTTTACTGTGTTATTGTTATGCTGCAAGTTAATCCTTATGACACTGTGAGATTACCCAGATGAGCAAACCGAGCCTCAGAGAGGCTCAATGACTTCTGCATGGGTGGCTCAGCCACTAGGTGGCCAAGTGGATTCAGACCCAAATAGAGCCTGCTTCCAAAGCCCGTGTTCCCTACTACTGAAACTTCTGGGTCACCATCAGGGGTCACATGTTTGTATATTCCAATTGTGAGGAACTTGTTAAGGGAACCCAGCCTACTCTGCAGCCAACCATGACAGATAGTGGTGAGACAGCAGCCATTGATGAAACATTTATGATACCGTGTAATGGATAAGAGCATAGATTTCAGGGTCATATTGCCTGAGATCAAATCTCAGCTCTTCCACTTAAACACCAAGCACCTTAACCTCCCTAGGACTCAGTTTTCTCATCTGTAAAGTGTTAGTCCCTATTGGATAGGGTTGTTTTGTGGATAAGGTGAGTTAATTGACACAATGGCCTTAGAACAGTTATTACATGGTGAATGGCAGTAGGAGTTCGTTAGTGTTGGTGGGAACGTCATATGTACGATTGCATTAGCCCTCTTAGCAATCTAGAACATTTTTAGGGTCTCTGACATTAAAGTCAAAGCTCAGAGGGATTTTGAAATTTTCACAATGTTACACAGTTAGGAAATGAAAGATCTGTATGGCTCCTCAGCCCTTGTTCGATTTCTTCTCTCACGTATTTCCAAGTTCTTTCTACATATTGGGGGGAAGAAATTGGCACGGTCTTATTCTTACCTCCTTCCCCCTAAACAACTTTTATTCTTTTTGCCAAATAATATGTCTGTCTTTTTCATGGCCAGCTGGGAGCCAGTATTCACCCCTGAGATTGTGTAATATATGGAGATTTTCTGTTTTGCGGGAGAATATGGCAAAACACTCATGGGTTGGTGTATTCATTCAAACTGGAAATAGGTTCCTATAGTATACCAGTTGACATGCCCCCAAGAAAATGTGTAGATACAAAATGAAAAATGTACTCTATCACCTGGATTTTCCTTTTGCTATTTGATGCCAAAGACCTTAAAAAAAAAAAAAAAGAACTCTCTTTCACTTCCATTCAGATGCTGCAGCAGCATGGGGGCAGAGCCATGATGTTTTAAGAAGTTAAGCCTTTACCTTAATTTGAAGGGCATTTCCCTTGCCTGGGTCTACACCAGCACACAGGCCCTCACTGTACTTTGGATGCATCCAGAAATCGTCTCCATTCCCCCACCAAGGAGCATCAGAATGTATCTACCACCAGATTAAGGCCAGCATCAATTTGAATCTCTGCTTTATTGCACTCTAAGTTCTGTGAATATTAATGGAAATTTCTTTGTTGGATGGTTGGCTGCTTAAATTCATCTGCCGTTCTTCAGTTGGAGCCATTCGGGCAATTAATGTTAAGCATGTACCCCCTCAAATAGGGGTGAGGTGTAAGTCATAGGCATGCAGGCAGCGTGCGTGTCTAAAGGTCAGACGTGTGACATTCGGTACAGGAAAGATTGCAAAGCACTTTCTAGATGGATCGTTTTGAATATATTTTTGGTGCGAAGTGACACAGGGACAGATATTTTTGCATGCGTGTGATTTCGTACTCTTATTTGGTAACACTGAAGTGCCAGGTTTAACTATCTCCTGCCTGTGGGGTTTCACCTATACACCTAAACACCCTAGAGTGTAGGAGAGTGCAGTCCAGGTGCCTTTGATGGGTTCCATCATTGTGTCCACAATGGACAGAGGTGAGCTCCCAGGAAATCCATGGTAGACAGGGCCTAGTTATAAAGATCTGGGTGAGGACCTTCCCTCTCCCAAGCAGTCACTGTGTATCCATAGACCAACTTCTTAATCGTTCTGGGCCTCTGCTTCCTCATGTCTAATATGGAGATAATAAGGATCCCGGTTAAGCGTGCTGCTACTAGCTGAAAGGTTGGTGGTTCAAACCACACAGAGGCGCCTCGTAGGACAGGCCTGGTGATCTGTTTCAAAAGGTCACAGCCTTGAAAACCCTATGGAGCTGTTCTGGTCTGCACACATGGGATTGACAGTGACTAACAACAAACAACAACCTCGTAGGGCTGTTTGAGGTTTAAATGACTTGATAGAAGTAAAGTTCTTAGAATAATGCCTGAAGCAGTATAAATGCTATGAGTTATCAGTTATCATTTTCAGAGGGAAGTGGACAAACTAAACCACTTCAGAGAGAACAAGGATTAAAAAAAAAAAATGATTTCAAAACAGTGCCACAGATAAAAGATTGAAAATAAGCTGCTTGCTATGTCCAAGTATCCAAATTAGCTTGGTGGTGTAGTGGTTTAGTGCTACGGCTGCTAACCAAAAGGTCAGTGGTTCAAATCCACCAGGCACTCCTTGGAAACTCTATGGGGGCAGTTCTACTCTGTCCTATAGGATCGCTATGAGTCAGAATTGACTCGATGGCAATAGTTTTTTCTTTTTTTTTTATGGTGCTAAAGGTACTTTTTGAGATAGGAGAGAGCTTCACAAAGAAGAGGGTCACTGGGTCAGGCCTGGGTTTGAATCCAAGCTTGATTGTTCCCTGATTGATGGTCCATGGGGGAATTGCTGATTTTCTCTGAACCTATTTTCTCATATCCACCACCTGTCTGTCAGTTTGTCGTACTGTGGTAGTCTGTGCATTGCTAAGACGCTGGAAGCTATGCCACTGGTATTTCAATTACCATCAGGGTCACCCACGGTGGACAGGTTTCAGCAGAGCTTCCAGAGTAAGACAGATTAGGTAGAAAGACCTGGTGATCTAGTTCCAAAAATTAGCCAATAAAAATTCAGTGGATGGCAATAGAATATTGTCTGATACAGTGTTGGAAGATGAGCCTCCTAGGTTGGACGGCACTCAAAATACACAGTGGCCAAAACGATGGACTCAAACATGCCAATGATCTTGAAGATGGTGTAGGAACAGGTAGCGTTTTGTTTCATTATACGTGGGGTTGCCATGAGTCGCGGCCTCTTTGATGACAACCAGCAACAGTAACAAGTTTTCTCATACAAGATGAGAATAATGATACTTCCACACAATATAAGATTTCAGTAGGAATTAAAGAAATGAAATACATGTGCTCAATAAATGGTAATATTAAAAAAGGACCCAGATCAACCTATTCGACTACTGCTCTCACCATTCCATGGGGGGCAGAATATGCTTTTGCCATATTTAACTAAGCCCTAGAATGTTCCTGCCCTCTTGTCCAGCTGTACCTTCACACACAAGGTCAACTCTGTGTAACACCCTACCTCTTGCTTCAAGCCCGGCACACAGCACCTTATCCTTAAAGACTGTAGTTTGCTTTTGAGAGCAGAACAGAAGCAAAGCCAGAAAGAATGCCCTGCTCTTTTGCCAGGTCCGGGCGGATTGTAGTTTCCAGGATGGAGTGCGAAGCCGAGCTGCCTGAGGAGAGGAAAGCAGGCTGCTGGGAGGAGAAGCACCATCACTACCAGGGCAGGTTGAGACTTGACTAAATAAAACAGCTGAAAGCCCAATCTGTTCCCTCAGCTATCAGCTGGTGAATAATGCATGTGTCCTCTTGTGACACACACTCTGTGACACCCAGCAGTGAGGAATGGAGACTGGAACAGCCTTTCTAGAAAAACATCAGGTGATATGCACCAGAAAACTTAAAATACTCATGACATTTGATGCATAATTTCATTTATAAGTATTAATACATAAAGAGAGACGTGGATTGTGAAACGGAAGGCAAGATACATATTATATTATTATGTATTACAGGCCAAAATTCAATCCCAACAATGTAAGATTCATTAGTTATGTTACATCTACAAAATAGCCTACTTTTTAGCTTTTAAAAATTAGTTTTAAAATATGGTTAATGATAGAAAAATAATCATGATGTAAAGTTAATAAGGGAATCCCTGGGTGGCTCAAACAGGTAAGCACACAGCTACTAACTGAAAGGTTGGCAGTTCAAATCCTTTGAGAGGTACCTCAGAAGAAAGACCTGGTGATCTGCTTCCAAAAAAATCAGCCATTGAAAACCCTTCTATTTGAACTATTGAAAACAGTTCTACTTTGACACACATGGTGTTGCCATGGTTCAGCATTGACTCAATGGCAATAGTTTTTTTTTAAGTAAGAAACAAAAAAGAAAACTTTACATGCAATGTGATCTAGATTTTGTGACAATGTGTAAAATAACAAAAACAGCTAGCTCATAAATTAACTACTACTCTAAGTTGTGTAATTTTGGGTGTTTTTTTTTTTTTTTTAAAAAAAAACTATTTAAATTTTTCCCTAAAATTAACTCAAATGAGCTTAAAAGAATATTTTTCCCTAATATTAACTCAGATGGACTTAATAGTGTATCAATGCATTAGTGTTATTTTGGAAATCCTTTGCTTTGGCTCAGGTGACTCCCTGTGAATTCTGGGGACCAGGATTACTCCAGAAACTCTACTGTTGCTACTTAGTCTGGGTCTCGGTCATCCTTGTCCTACCACTGGCGGTTTGCTTTCTGATGGGCCCCCTGGTGGCCGTGATCATCCACCCTACTCTAGAATGGACGGAAGCCAGGCATTACATCCGAACGTGGTTCTGACTGCACCAACCACACCAAAGCCTGTTTTTGTGAAAATTGCTGGCTAAAGGCCACCAATTACTAAGTGCCTGTGCTGTGTCAGGTAGTGCCCTGGGTGCTCTAAATGTCTTGGTTCATAAGATCCTGCGGCTCATAAATAAGGCTGGGATGAGAGTTAAGAAAGCAAGGTGCCTAGGGTGCAGAATTTAAGGAGGGTCTTAAGGTTGTGCCTGCTTCCTTAAATTCTGTGCCCTGGGTGCCTAACCAGCCTCATCCTAGTCTGGTCCTACTCAGAGAGGTAGATAAGTTGCCTAAAGTCATGAACCTGGCAAGAAGTTGAATTAGGATCAATTCTAAATCCAACTGATTCTGAACCCCATGTCTTTGTAATCATATCATTCCATAGATTAAAACAACAATAAAACCCAGTATAATGTACAGGGGGAACTTAAGTGTGTGTGTTTCTGTGTGCATATACACCAAGATGAAGTAGATTCTTCATATTGAAAAACATAAAGACTTTCTATTTTTGATCAAAAGGCAAGCATGATGATCAAATATGAGCTGTCTCCCCGTTTTGAAGATGGGGACTGTCAGGCTCTGATCCAAAATGACAGACATGGAAAGCAGCCACAGATTATCAAATATGACACCCAAATGACTCCCTGCACTTCATGGATTCTGCCATTCTGTCATTGGCATTCAGGGATAATGTAATTAGACACCATGTCTTCCCCTGGGGAACTGAGTGTTAGGTTTGAAAAACAGTCCCAGGCCACTGGGCAGCCAGGTAGCAGCTGATTGATGGGCTGAACCTCAGCATGGCAGGAGCAAAGGAACACAAAAGCTTCTAGTCAATTTCATTTTATGGTTAAAATGTAACCATACTAGATGAAACTCCCAGTATCTGAGAAAAGAGCGTTGTCTCCTCCCGGCTTGGGATGGCATTCTAATTCCTAGAAAAAGGGAGCCCAGCCTGCCAGGTCTACTCACAGCCCCTGGTGGGTGTTTTACAGTAATAAGATAATTTTGCTACACACAAGGACTGTATCACTGTTTCGCATGAGCCCCCAAGTAGAGAAGTCTTTTGTCAGGTTGTTGTTGTCAGGTGCCATCAAGTCGACTACAACTCATAGCGACTCTATGCACAACAGAATGAAACACTGCCCAGTCCTGCACCACCCCCATAATTGTTGTTATGCTTGAGCTCATTGTTGTAGCCACTGTGTCAATCCATCTCACTAAGGGCCTTCCTCTTTTCCGCTGAACCTGTACTTTACCCTTCTCAGGGACTAATCCCTTCTGACAATATGTCCAAAGTATGTAAGACGCAGTCTCGCCATCCTTGCTTCTAAGGAGCATTCTGGTTGTACTTCTTCCAAGACAGATTTGTTCGTTCTTTTGGCAGTCCATGGTATATTCAATATTCCTCACCAACACCACAATTCAAAGGTGTCAATTCTTCTTCAGTCCTCCTTATTCATTGTCCAGCTTTCACATGCATATGATGCAATTGAAAATACTATGGCTGGGTCAGGCGCACCTTAATATTCAAGGTGATGTCTTTGCTTTTCAAAACTTTAAAGAGGTCCTTTGCAGCAGATTTGCCCAATGCAATGTGTCTTTTGATTTCTTGACTGCTGCTTCCATGGGTGTTGATTGTGGATCCAAGTAAAATGAAATCCTTAACAACTTCAATCTTTTCTCCGTTTATGATGATGTTGTTTACTGGTCCAGTTGTGAGGATTTTTGTTTCCTTTATGTTGAGGTGTAATCCATACTGAAGGCTGTGGGTAATTACTGGTGACTGGAATGCGAAAATTGAAAATGAAGAAGGATCGGTAGTTGGAAAATATGGCCTTGGTGATATAAATGATGCCGGAGGTGACCTAATAGAATTTTGCAAGACCAAAGACTTCTTCACTGCAAATCATTTTTTCACCAACATAAATGGGAACTATACACATGCACCTCTCCAGGTGGAACACACAGGAATCAAATCAGCTACATCTGTAGAAAGAGACAATGGAAAAGCTCAATATCATCAGTCAGAACAAGGCCAGGGGCCAACTGTGGAATAGACCATCGATTGCTCATATGCAAGTTCAAGTTGAAACAGAAGAAAATCAGAGCAAGGTCATGAGAGCCAAAATACGACCTTACGTATAAAACCGAACCAAACCTGTTGCTATCAAGTCGATTTTGACTTACAGTGACCTTATAGGATAGAATAGAACTGTTCCATAGAGTTTCCAAGGAGTGCCTGGCAGATTCGAACTGCCGACGCTTTGGTTAGCAGCCATAGCACTTAACCATTATGTCACCAGGGTTTCCACCTTGTGTATATCCCACATGAATTTAGAGACCATCTCAAAAATAGCTTTGACACTTAGAACACTAATGACTGAAGACCAGACGATCTGTGGAATGACATCAGGGACATCATATGAAGAAAGCAAGAGGTCACTGAAAAGACAGGACAGGAAGAAAAGACCAAGGTGGATGTTAGAAGAGACTCTGAAACTTGCTCTCAAAAGTCGAGCAGCTAAAGCAAAAGAAAGAAATGATGAAGTAAGAAGTATTAGAAGAAATAAAGCTGGAATGCTCCTTAGAAGAAAGGATGGCAAAACTTCGGCTTGCTTACTTTGGACATGTCATCAGTAAAGACCAATCCCTAGAAAAGGATATCATGTTTGGTAAAGTAGAGGGCCATTGAAAATGAGGGAAACCCTCAGTGAGATGGATTGATGTACCAGGCACAACAATGGGCTCAAACATATCAAAGATCATGAAGATGGTTCGCTCTGTTCTGTTATATGCAAGGTCTCCATGAGTCCAAGCCGAGGGCAACTAATAACAATTATAGCAGCCAAGTAGAAAAATACTCAAAGTATCTGTGCAAAAACAGAGGAAATCACCCCTTCCCCTACAAAAAAAAAAAAGTGGAGTTTTTTTTTTTCAGTCATCCATGCATTTAAGAAACATTTATTAGGCACTTTTGTGCCAATCACTGGGTGAAGCATTCCTTCATCTAATCTTCCCCTCACACAGTGAGATCCATGTTATTTATTATTCTCCTTTTACTGATGAGGAAACTGTTTCATCCAACATTACCTTCAGTAGGTATTGAAATCACTTTTCAAAATTGCATCTGGTGTCCTATTCTCTTGGTGCCTTCCAAATACTTGTAAAAGTGAATTGAATTTAATTGAATTATGTGCACACAAGTGATTAATACATACTGGCTGTGTGAATGGCTGGTGACTGTATTTATACCTTGCGTCCATAAATTTAATATATGTTGTGCTGAGGGAGATGTCTCCATGGGAAGATGACAGTTAACGAGGTCATTTCCTGATACAGAAAAATACATAAATGAATATATGTCTTCCGCATTTAATTTTTCCACTGCTTCTGCAATGAATATTTGCTGGGCATCTGAGAGCTGCCGCTCTTTATTATCTGAAGGTACCGTATCATCTTTCTTGGCATACCGTGCAGAACGAAGAGGGGCGATTTGTCCTCCTGGAAATTTGCTCACCTCTCCCTAGAAATGAAAAATGGCAAGGCAGCCAGAGAAACTGCCCCTCCTGACTCTCACCTGCTCTGTGAATTCAGATAATGCATTTCCTGGCCCTCGATTTCCTTGCCTGTAAATAAAGGGCCTGGATGCAAGCTTTGCTCAGATTATTTCCCCTCCTGAAATTACATGCAATCTTTTTTGACCCCAATATTTAGGAGCTGATAATAAGTATTGTGGAGCCCTAGTGGCACAGGGATTAAGAGCTCTGCTAACCAAAAGGTTGGCAGTTCCAGCTGCTCCTTGGAAACCCTTTGGGGCAGTTCTACTATGTCCTATAGGGTCGCTATGAGTCAGAGTTGACTCGACAGCGACGGGTTTTATTTGTTTGTTTTTTAATAAGCACTGTGGTCTTAACTGCAGCCTTTCTGGACCATGTTGTTGTTAGCGGTTGTCAGGTCAGCCCCCGACTCATGGCAACTCTGTACACAACAGAATGAAATGCTACCTGGTCCTATGCCATCCCTATGATCGGATGTGGATCAGGCCTTTGTGATCCATATGATTTTAATTGGCTGATCCTTGAAAGTGTATCTCCAGGCCTTTCTTCCTAGTCTGTCTTAGTCTGGAAGCTCTTCTGAAACCTGTTCAGCATCGTAGTAACACATGAGCCTCCAGCAACAGACAGGCGGTAGTTGCATATAAAGTGCATTGGCCAGGAATTGGGCCTGAGTTTCCTGCAGAGAAGGCAAAAATTCTACTGCTAAACCACTAAAAAAAAAAAAAAAGTCCTTCTAAAAAGGTTTGCTTTGTGACTAACATTGCTTAATTTTAGAAATCTCTGGGTGGTGCAAATGGTTAACCACCCTACTACTAGCCAAAAGGTTGGCAGTTCAAACCCTCCCAGGGGCACCTGAGAAGACAGGCCTGGCAATTTCCTTCCAAAATGTCAGAGCCTTGAGAACTCTATGGAGCAGTTCTATTCTGCACACATGGGATCACTATGAGTTGGAATTGACTCAATGGCAACTAACAACAACACAATGCTCAATTTTGGGGTGCAAATTTTAGTTGAGAACATGGTGGAGATATTGTTAGCTACTTTTAGAAGATCTCAACTTGGTAGCATCTTCCTGTGACCGTCTGTTTCCCCTATGGTCACATCACCATCACTCTACCCAAGGTGTTAAGACCCTTCAGTCATCTCTCATTGATTTTAGATGAATAATAAATCCTAATGGCCTCAAAAAGCCATTATGGTCTGACCCCTGCCTACTTTGCCATCCTTGGCTCATATTACTCATATCACAGGGCCTTTGAACCATGCACACTGTATATACTTTGCCTGGTTAATGCCTTGTCATTCTTTGTAAAGACAAAATTCTTCTTTCTTATTTGTTCCTTAAAAATGTCTTTTATGACCTTTTGGCTAGATTCTCACCTCATTACCTTCCTATAATCAGTCTGTTTCTATTCATATATTTGTGGGTTTTGTTGCATCATATCCATCTGCCCCTTAGAAGATGCCAGTTTTTACTCAATATAGCGTCCCAATTTCCCAGTACAGAGTGGGTGTTTATACATGTGCTTAGTAAATGAATACGTTATATACAGAACTCTGGCCCAGGATTAGGTCAAGTGGTTGAACCGTTGGTGTTCTTCTTTGGCAGTTGTGTTATGAAGCGAAGGGCACTAGGCCTGGTTTCAGAAGATGGAGACATTTTAAGTCGAAGCTCTTCTACTGAGTACCAGAGTCAAACTGGACAGTCAATGTAAGGCTCTAGGCCTCATTTTATCCCATGGAGAAGAACAATTATTATCCCTCGTCCGGTTTTTGTGAGGGTTAATGACACAGTGGACTTGAAGAACCTGGAAAAAATGAAAGCACTATAGGAATCTCAGGCATTGCCACAATTTTTTATGTCCTAAGGACAATTGTGATACTGATTGGCTTATAAAAGCAATTCACATGGAGCTCCCTGTTGGAGCCGGACCATCGATGATCCTATTAATATATTAAGTGTTTACCAGGATACTGAGTGCTCCCAAACCACTATAATCACTTGGTGGTTATGTAGCCCTTTTTCCTAAGTTTCATAAGTGTTTTAATTTCTTTTGGAATTTCGTTTCTATGTTTCTAGAGTGCTGTGCTGTTCTGCCCCAGAGAGAAAAAATAATTTCTGTTATAAATGGATGATTGTTCACCACATACTTAAAAACTTAAAAAGGACATCCACTGTGATGCGAAGTTCATCTGCATTTTGAAAGAATAGTGAGATTTCATTCTATTCCAACTCATAACAGACCCACCACTTGTCTGTCAGTTTGTCAAAATATGGTGGCTTGTACGTTGCTGAGATGCTGGAAGCTATGCCACTGGTATTTCAAATACCGGTAGTTTATGAACAGCAGTAGAACACTGTCTGGTATAGCGCTGGAAGATGAGCCTCTCAGGTTGGATGGGGCTCAAACGTAGCGACGATTGTGAGGATGGCGCAGGACTGCGGAGTGTTTCGTTTGGTTGTACTTAGGGTCGCTATGAGTTGGAATAGACTCAACAGCACCCAACAACAACAACAAATTCCAAGTTTCCTTTGTTTTTTCACTGAGAGTGCTTATGCAGGAAAGAGTAGGTATTGCGTTCCTAAGTCTAGGGTTTAAATCCAAGGTCATTACTTTCTAGGCCTATAACCAAGGGCACATTACTTAATGCCAAGTTTAGTTTTCTCACCCGGAAAATCAGGATAAAACCAGGATCTACCTCATAGGGGTTTGGAGATGGAAAAGCATGACTAAATATATTAAGCTACTGGTGTAGTTTCTGGGACACAGTAGGTGCTGGATAAATGTTGCTTTCTTTCCCCTAAACATTGCCTCACTCTCTAAAAGTACTGTAGGAAATTAGAGAAGAGTTTAGACATTTTCTATCCTTATTCTCTTGGCTCCACCTAAAATCATGATTTTTGTGGATGACCTTTCCCTAAACTATTTTATGACTGGCAAGAAAAGATTTAATTAAAAATTAAAGTCAGAAAACTTTCCCCTGGGATTCAAAGTGCTCCTGCCCTCCTCAGTATAAAATGTTGGCTTTTAGACAAGAGTATTGATGAAAAGAATTTGTTCTTGCTGCTAGAACAACCCAGTCAGGGCAATTATTCAAGAGGTGAGCTGTAGCCTTTTATCCATGATTAGATATTTTGGTTTCAAATTTCCTTCTTTGAAATGTACAGTTCTGGATTAAAAAAAAAAAAAAAAAGATTCTTAGGGGGTTTAGGGACATTTCCATTTCCTTGGAAGATATTATCTGAATGCATTTGGAGAAGACCCCTGAATTCTAAAATTGCTGTGCTGACCCCCCAAAATTTTAAAAAAGCAGTAGTCATCTAAGGCTTTTGATCTTCTGGACACCCTTACATGGACACCCTGCCTGCCTGTGTCATTGTGACTCATTTTCTAATTTCCATGGCAAGTTACCTCCTCTCACTTTTTAGGACGGACATGTCCTGTCTTTGGATGAGCTACTTTTTTCAGCCAGGTTAAAATCAAGTCCTACTGTCCAGAGAGCCAGAGATCCAAATCACCGTGAGTATCCATCCATGGTTACATACCTCTCAGAAGCCCAGCTTTCTGAGTTTCTTCATTTGGGGGGCATTTCCTGTAGGCCCCTAAGAACTGGTAAAACATGGTACAACAAGTTTATGAATCCTTATTTATCTGGCTTCAATTTCCAGGCTCTTTTCAGGCCTACACCACCTCTTTTGAGCTCAGGAAACAAATGAGGGTCCAATCCTTCTTTCATAGCTTCCAACCTTGTTGTCAGGCCCAAGTGAGAACCAGCAGGACTGGAAGTGCCAGGTGATGGTCCGGGAGTTTGTCTGTTGACCCATTAACACACTCAGGCATTGGCTTCCTTTTTTAACCTACGACATTTTAGTATTAATTCTCCCCAATACAAAGGTAGATCTTCAGCCTCTGAATGATATTTTCTCGACAGGGAATTTTCTCAGGTCTTTATCCTTTAAGAGTGTCAGTACAAAGGGTACTGAGATAGTTATATCTAGAGAAAGAATTGTAGGAAATACTCTATATTTGCTGAGTCCTTCATGGCTTGGTATAGCTTTTCTTCTTAAAAGTTTGCAGAAACATTTTGTATTGCAGATTGACATAAAAGGTATGCCTTTATGGAAAAGTATGTGTTTCATTTTCAACAAGAGAAATATTGCAACACTTGAATGGCAAGTAGTTTTAATTTCACATGGCAACTCTGTGTTAAGAAGGATTCTGAGGCTAAATCCTGGCTCAGTGGGACGTGGTGCTGTACGTTATCAGGCCATTGGGAAATGGCTATGGACATGGGGGTCCACAAATAACCAGCCTGTGCTGACAAACTAGAGTTTCACTGTATCATAGAATCTTAAAAATAAGAAGGTTTTGTAGAGTATTTTGAAGAGTATTCCTTCTTTTCTCATACCAGAAACCTAAAGTCCAAAATTGTTGAATCACTATCTTCAAGTAAGACCAAAAGTTTAAAGTAGAAACAAAATTCACACTCAACTTTCCTCACTTTCTATTCCCTCTAGCTCCATACCTCCTAGGATTAGCAAGCTCATTTTCTAGTCATATCTGAAGTCTGAATTTGCAATGACAGATTATTCCTCAACTAGCAATTTCATGAAACAAGATTTTTTTTTATGTGAAATTAGCTGTTTTCACCCAAAATAATAACATTAATGGTAGTATTTTCCTCATTGAATCGTTGCAAAGATAGTACATGAAAAGTATTCTAACAGTTAGCCCACAAAAGTTGTAGTTATAAATATCATTACTGCTGCTCAAAATTAAGTTCTGGCTTTTTGACCATGAGTGTAATATTGAGATAACTTCCATATCCCCAAATCTTCTGAACTGATAGTTCTGTTTAGGGAAGTAATCAAATATTTCTTGGGCAATAGGCAGAATCTTCTCCCCCTTCCACTGTTTTTGAACCCTATGGACAGGTTCTCTGGAAGAAGGGCATCATTCCATCTATGCCAGCATCACGAATGACAGCCTGGATTCCTGTGCACACTGTGGTTTCAGTGGGTTTCTGTTTACTTCTACATGAATATCACTTTCTCATGGATTGCACCACCTTTAAGGATTCCTGGTAGGAGATAGAAAATGAGATGATGCAGGAGATATTTTACTTCTACTTTGTTGTATTTGTCATTGATAAGAAGCTGCTTTTTTTTCAGTCCTCCAGTATCACATCTAGTTGTTCAAAAAGTTCAATAGCATTTACCTCCTTGATGAATTCTAAATCTGCCCTCTTCTGTCTCTGTGCTCTAGTCTGGCCTCTTGAAAATGCCTCCTTACTGATCTTCCTACATCCATTCTTTATGCCCACTGGCTCATCATCAGAGTAAAATTTCTAAGACACACATTTGATCACATCAGTGCTTGTTGCTGTTGTTGTTAGGTGCTATCAAGTCAATTTTAACTCATAGTGACCCCATGTGACAGACCACAACTACCCCATAGGGTTTTCTAGGCTGTAATCTTTGTGGAAGCAGATAGCTAGGTCTTTCTCCCACGGAGCCTCTGGGTGGGTTCCAACTGCCAACCTTTCAGGTAGCACCTGAGTGCTTAACCACATCAATGTTGTCCATTATTTTTGCAGAGATCTCTCCATCTACATCTTGCGTGATCAGGTATAAAGAACTCTGTTACCAGTTGCCAGCTCCGGTTGAGTCAACTCTGACTTATGGTGACCCCATGTATGGCAGAGTAGTACTGTACTCCATATGGTTTTTGATGGATGATTTTTCAAAAGCAGATCCCTAGGCTTCTTTTCAGAGGCACCTCTGATTGAGTTTGAACCTTCAAATTTTTGGTTAGCGGTTGAGAGCATTAACTGTTTGCACTAACATAGAGAACTATTTGTTGTTATTATTTGGTACTGTTAAGTTGATTTTGATTCATAGTGACATCACGTGACAGAGTAGAACTGTCCCATAGGGTTTTCTAGGCTGTAATCTTTATGGGAGCAGAGCGCCAGATCTTTTTCCTGCTGAGATGCTGGGTGGGTTTGAACCGCCAACCTTTCAGTTAGCAGCCAAGCATGTTAACCATTTGTAACACCCAAGAACACTAGCCAACTACTCAGGATTCTCCAAATACTCTAAGCACTCCAAAGACACTATATGTAGGAGCTGAAAGACCAGATCTGGTTTCAAATCTCCCACATGCTAGTAAGTCAGAAAGTTTAATTACAGTAATGGATACAACAAGTGTGTCATTTGGGGGATTTCAGTAATATAAGTGAAACAGAATACACACCACACATCTATGTTTAGTCAAAATAAAGAATTGACAACAGTATATACAGTTTGTTAAGATGTAAACGATCTTCTTTTCCCTTGTTTTTCTGACTAGATTTTTTTCCCTTTGTTTTTCTGACCAATTTCTGATTTGATTTATAATTCTAGTGCTTGCTGTTTTTCAGAATATCAGTTACGTTGCTGTTAGAAAATAATAAGAACAAAAAGAAGAGACGCTGACTACTTCTCTGCTCAGGCTGGCACAAAAGCACAACGACGTGTTCGATATTTTTAGATGAGGGATTGAATGCGTTATCTAGCAAACTGTGGCAGAATTTGTTGTTCCCACCAAGTGACTAAGTAGAATGGAATGTCAATTAATTTGAATGGACATTTGTTAGTGTCCTACCAAAAAGAAAAACAAAAAGAAACATGGTTTCTATTCACCTTATGAATGCGAGCCTTTGCAAAAGGAACACACACACATACCAATCACACCCAAAAGTTTTACAATCTGCTTTATATTCAATTTCGTAAAAACACTTTTGCTTTCCCCAAATTAGGAGCTGGCACCATTTTTATTCCTGCGTTGCTCACCTCACCTGCCCTCTTTGTTCACCATGGCACAGTGAAAATGCTTGATGAATTGACTTGCCTATTGCTTATTCATAAACCATAATAACTAGGAACAATGGTTGTGAAATGGTGGTGGGTGCCACTGGTTGAATGCTGCAAACTCTGTGTGTACAGCGTATGTGTGGCTAAATGAGAAGTTCGGAAGTGCAAATCCTGAGCTATGATGGTTCTGGCTAGAAAAATATCCTTTGAACTCATCTTAATGGCATACTGTTCCAATATTTTAAACCTTCTCATGCAGCCACAGCGAGACGTAACTCGTCATTTTTTTTTCTCCAGAAGGTAGAAGTACATTTTTGTGACAGAAATAATTATAGGAAGTAAACTAATATCGTCATTATTAAACATTTATTAAGGTCCCACTGTGTGGAAGCCACTGATGCATTTTAAAAATAACTGTCTCACTTAACACTTGCACTATAACCCAACTAATTTGCATTTATTTTTTAATGCATATAGGAAATTATAATTGTTAAGTTTCTGCAATTCCCTTGGTAGCCAGGGCAGAAAGAAATGAAAAGACCAGGGTGATAATCTATTAATCTGAGGAGTGATGCTTTGTAGGGGATCAGGCTGACAATCAAACAGCAATACGAAGTGTACACCAGGCTGCTCCTCTTTTCTGTTGATGGGATGAAACCTGGGGTTTCTCAGAGCCTGGGATATCTGGAGACTTAAAGTGGGGAGCTGATATTAATCGGTTAGTGTAGGAGAGGTGGATAGTTGATGCTCCAAAGCCATTGATGATTGTCAAGTGTAGAAATTCTTTTTGATCATAGGGTGCACCTTTTAGCAACAACCACTGCATAGAGGATGTCTACTATTGGTGTCTGTCCTGTTCCGTTGAGAACCGTACCTGCCCACCCCATTTGCTTCTCGGGAGACGATCTTGCGTGCTCCTTCTTGCATGAACATGGTCTTGCGTCATATGCCTTTCCACAGAGATGGGTGCAAATGGTGAATATGTGACTCCAGCATGCTCATCCATGAAATTAGGGACCTCAAGCCCTGGTGGTGCAATGGTTAAGAGCTTGGCTGCTAACAAAAGGTTGGCAGTTCGAACCTACCTATCTGCTCCATGGGAGAAAGGTTTGGCGATCTGCTTCCTGCTTCTGTAAACATTACAACCAAGAAAGCCCTTTGGAGCAGTTTTAGTCCGTCACATGAGGTCATTGTGAGTTAGAATGGATTAAACAGCACCCCAAAACGTATAGGGATATAAGGGTTTCACTTTCTTTTTCATCTTAAACTTTGAGGATGTAGATTTGTTGCTGGTAACAACTGTCTTTCCAGACACAAGAAGAAAACATACCTGAGGCATGAAAGAATCAAGCTGAGAGATAAATAGAAGTAGACGTAGAGTGAATTAATGAAGTAAGAAAGTTGGGAAGGGAAGAATGAGAGGGAAGGAAGGAGGGAAGGGAGGGAGAGGGAAGAATAAAAGAATGAGAAAATGCTGCTGCTGGTGCTGCTGCCTGAATTCACATACAACTGCAGACTTCCAATTATGGGAGCCAATTATTATCTTTCTTCCTTAAGTTTGATTTGGATTTTCATTGCTCACAACCAAGAGCTCGACCAATAGAGTCCTCAATGATTTTAAGTTGGAAAAAAAAAAAAGAAGTATTACTGTAGGGTCGCTATGAGTTGGAATTGACTTGATGGCAGTGAGATTACTAATTAATACTATTATAATTAATAAAATAATACCGAACTGTCAGGTATGAGATGTCAGGTTGACACAGTGGCTGCAACGATGAACTCATGTATACCTACTATTGTGAGTATGGCACAGGCCCGGGCAACACTTCATTCTATTGTACATGGGGTTGCTATGAATGGGGACCAACTCAATGGCACCTAACAAAAACGACAACTGTTAGGTTCTAAGCAACTAGGTTCATCTCATTTTAGTTTTTCATTACTTCATGCATTAGTTTATTACTCTCATCTCCATTTCAAAAATGAAGAAACAGAATGACGAAGTGGTTTTACCTAGAGGACTTTAGATATTAAGGGACAGATCATCAGAACTTGAGCTCATATGGGTAAGTACAGCCTAAGTGCTGAGCTCTGCTCCTGGAACTCTCTGACTTAGAGCAGCAACTTCCCAGGCAGGAGGGTCATTAGCAGATCATGTGCTGAACCCTGATTTTCACTAATGCTCGTGCACGTCTCCTTCACTAATCCTGGTGACTAAACTTCTGTGTATGCTGTTTTATGCACTTTCTTTGTCTCATTTTCCCACCTCAGTGTCCTTTTTTTCTCTATTTTTCTCCATAAAATCCCACATCCTCTATTGCCTCCCTCTCTATATTATTTCAGATGGATCCTTTCTTCCTAGGCTCCTTTATGAGAACTGTTCTAGGCTACAGATGAGGCAGGGGAGGGAGAACTTTGAGAATGATATTTTATGAGCTAGCTAGTAATCAAGGAGCATTTCCAAGAGAGTTGATGGGTCTTAATTCCACCCTGAGTTTTATGTTTGTATTATTTGCTCAAAATATCCTCTCTAGTAGGCTCATCCCATGAAGACACTTCACTAGTGTTCCTTCCTGTGGAAAGAGTGCACTTTTCTACCCAACTGATGTCAGGTTTGGCAGTATGACTTGCTTTAACCAATCAAATATGAGCAGCAATGAGACATGCCATTTATGAGCAGAAGGTCTCAGAACCATCTAGAGGATCTCATATTGTTTTATCCTTTACTACCAGAAAACCATACCCCAGATATTGTGTTGGCCTGGATCCTGGAATGAAGAAGGCATATGGAACAGAGCTGCAACCAACCAAAAGACAACCTGTGTCATGAGCAAGAGATAAACCTACGGTTGTAAGCCATTGAGATCTGAGAGTCCTTTGTTACACCAGCAAAACTCTGCTCATTAATACACATAGCAAGAGCCCTTTTCATGCTCTTTAGATCTTTCTCATGAATTATGTCATTGGAGTCCCATATTAATATTTTAAGCAGGACAGATTTGTTATTATTCCAATTTTAGGGTTAGGGAAGTTTAGATTCAGATGACATGCCAAATATATATATATATGTCCTTGCCTAGGAAGTAGGAAAAAATTATGAGTGAAGCTCTACTGATTCCTCTTTTAGCTATCTATCCTTAATCATATTCTGCCACATAAATGAGCTAAGCCTGGGCAGTTCCTTGGACTCTTTGGAAGCTACATTACACTGTTCAGGATACTAAGTTCACTTACTGTGAGGAACATGAATTATTAAACATTATCCTAGTGACCTGGAACATTCATACAAAGGACCTTCCTTACACCAGGCTGTAGTTTAGTCATTAAAGATGCCTGGTCCCAAAGATGCGCCAGGCAGAGCCTTGACGTGGTGTGTCTTCTGTTGAGAAAGTGAGTGAAGTCTCTTTCAGCTGTCAGACCAGCCACAAATGGGCCCAGCTGTGTCAGATGCTGGTGAGGGTGATGGCAGGTGAGCAAACCCCTGCCTCTAGAGTAACAGCAAATTCAGAGAAATGATGAGTCCTTAACTGAGTCAGGCAGGGATGAGCACAAATTGGGAACAGGATAATTTGAGAATACCTGTAAACCCCTTGCCGTTGAGTCGATTTTGACTTATAGTGACCCCATAGGACAAAATAGAACTGCTCCATGGGGTATTGAAGGGTGTAATCTTTATGGAGCAGACTGCCACATCTTTCTCCTGGTGAGTTTGAACTGCCAACATTTTGGTTAGCAGCTGAGTGCTTAACTACTGCGCCACTAGGGCAGGGTCCTCATATTGGGAGAGCTGAGCAGGGGGTGGGATAGGAAGATGCACTATCAAGGAAATTGGGAGGTGTCTATACCAAATCTAGAGGAAAGGGGCCAAAGAGGGAAATCTCCAATCCCATGGATATTATTATGGCTGTTCAAACTGCAATTTGCCAATGAGAAAATTGGACTGCATATTTACATTTGAGATGTTTCAGTTAAGCTATGATTCTGCTCTTTGCTTTTTATGAAATTTTTTTTTTTGCACACTTTGTTAATATTACCTCAGAGCAACCACTTCTGTTTCTTTCCCTCAAATGAGACCCTGTGAATAGTTGCCAGAAATATCAAGTTAATGCCCAAACCAGCTCTATGTTCTGATTTATCTTCCATGTTGACTTCGAGTAACAGAGCCATACATTAAGGAACAAAGCTCGCTGCTGGGGTATTTATAACCTTGTCTTTTAAAACATTTGGCAGACATTCAGACCCTCCATATGTTCACAGTATTAAACTTTACCATAAAAGGAACTAAGGAGTTACACTGGAAGAAAGCTGATATTGTATGGTCTGAAAGTCTGGTGGTTTAAAAAAAAAAAAAAATGAAGCCCAACTTGAAATAACAGACATTCTGTGATCCTGCTGAAACTTTAAATCCCACACAACAAAGTCCTGCTCTCACTAACATTGCAGATGTCATATTTCAGAAGCATTTTTGGTAACTCAGAGCAGACACGTTGAGCTTCTGAGCCTGGTTTAATAAGGAAGCATTCCTGAGTGTTAAGGACTAGTAGCCATGGTGGGCCAGTTCCACTGAGCAGTCTCACTTCCTCCCAGCATCCCTAAAGCCTACAGGAGTAGAGGGATCTTCTAGAGGTTATACGAACAAATCTATGGGGATATGAGAAGAAAACAATGGAACTTATATCCTTATCTCTAAACGGAACTTGACAAAATCTGTGGGTGCAAACAGTAGCCAAGCGCTTAGTGCGAACAGAAAAGGGCTTGACTACTAGACAAAAGGTTGACATTTCAAAACCATCCAAAGGCGCCTTGGAAGAAAGTCTTGGTGACCTGCTTCTGAAAGGTCACAGCCATTGAAAACCCTATGGAGTAGTTCTACTGTGCACACATGGGGTCGTCATGAGTCTGAATCAACTCCATGGCAGCTAGCAACAAATAAAACATATCCATTTACATGAATATTGGTAAAGAAATTATTTTTTTCTGGTATTTAGAAATTGATTGAAGGTGGTACCCTTAGTGTGTCCATCAGAGAGAGGGTTCTAGATCTTGAACAATCTCCAGTCTTTGATGTATCCTGGCAAAAGGATGAGAGTTCCATAATTTAACAAGATTGACAATGATTCTGCTGCCATTATGTTGTGAAGTACTGCAGTTTAGAGCTACCCAGTTAAGTGGAATGATGGGTTATTTATTGTGCTTTTGACCAAAAGAGCTTATTTAAAAAGAAGTGGCTTTTTAAAAGTCTCTGAAAAGAGGATATGGAGTGAAGATAATACTAATAAGGCAAAACAAGAAAAAAAAAAAAAGGTGATCTTAAGAGAAGACACTGCTACTCTGAGTAAGTATGAGCCTTCGTCAGGAACTATTCAAGTTAACATTAATAATCTAATCAGTTCTATAAAGAATTCGGCTAAAACATTTTGAACTAAATGTAATGTATTCTGAATTGGATCCTGGAAAGGAAAAAGGACATTAGTGGAAAAATGGGTGAAGCCCAAATAAAGTCTAAAGTTTATGGTGTTCTATCAATGGTAATTTCTTAGTTTTGACAAATGGTTATATAAGTAGTTAACATTAGGGAAAACCAGGCGAAGTATAAACAGAAACTCTCTGTATTGTCTTTGTAATTTTTCCGAAAATTTAAAATGATCTCAGCATAAGAAGTTTATTGAAATAATTCAAGGCAAACTGGATATGAAGAAACAGTTACAAAATATACTAAACTTTCTGGAAATGAGGGGAAAAAGCCAACTAAGTATTAAAAATTGGCATTCTAAGGTTCAAACACAGAAGAAAACATCCTTTGATGGTTATGATGATGGGGAGGGAGGGAGAAGGTTATTCACTAATTAGACTGTAGACAAGAATTATTTTAGGTGAAGGGAAGGACAACACACAATACAGGAGAAGTCAGCACAGCTTGACTAAACCAAAAGCTAAGAAGTTTTCTGAATACAACCAAATCAAGTAGCAAGAGCGGGGGTCTGGGGACCATGGTTTCAGGGGACATCTAGGTCAATTGGCATAATAAAGTGTATTAAGAAAAGGTTCTACATCCCACTTTGGTGAGTGGTGTCTGGGGTCTTAAAAGCTAGCAAGGGGCCATCTAAGATACATCAATTGGTCTCAACCCACCTGGAGCAAGGGAGAATGAAGAACACCAAAGACATGAGAAAATATGAGCCCAATAGACAGAAAGGGCCACATAAACCAGAGACACCATCAGCCTGAGACCAGAAGAACTAGAGTGGTGCCCAGCTACCACAAATGACTGCTCTGATAGGGAACACAACACAGAAACTCTGATGGAGCAGCAGAAAAGTTGGATCCAGACCTCAAATTCTAGTAAAAAGACCAGACTTAATGGTCTGACTGAGACTGGAGGGACCCTAGAGGCCATGACCCCTGGACTTTCTGTTAGCCCAAAACTAAAACCATTCCTGAAGCCAACTCTTCAGACAAAGATTAGACTGGACTATATGACATAAAATGATTCTGGTGAGGAGTATGGTTCTTAGCTCAAGTAGACACAGGAGATTATGTGGGCAGCTCCTGTCTGGAGGTGACCTGAGAAGGCAGAGGGGGATAGGAGCTGGTTGAATGGACGTGGGAAATACAGGGTGGAGAGAAGGAGTACGCTGTCACATTATAGGGAGAGGAACTAGGGTCACATAACAATGTGTGTATAAGTTTTTGTATGAAAGACTGACTTGAATTGTAAGCTTTCACCTAAAGCACACACACATACACAAAACTGACATGCTAACCACAGAAAACTCTTTTTTGCAATACGGATTCATATCCACTACATCTATCATAAACCTTATTCTAAGAATATGATTTTTAATTTGTGAAGAAATAGAAGTAACTGCCTTTTCCAAGAAGCTTCTGCTCTGGAGAGAGCATTATGAAAATGTTGCTATTGTTATGCTGTTTTCTTGTTAAATATGATTTACTTTATGGATATATCTATCTGATCTTCACACACAGTTAAAAATGAATGCTGTTCATAAGTAAAAGAAAATAGAAATTCACAATTTAACAAAAAATTATTTAGCTATTACTGATTTATGTCCTTGGGGCTGCTCTGTTTTTCAAAAAAGGATTCACTTCTCCAAGGCTGGAATTATTATTATTAGCCAACAATAGGGGAGAAAAGGCTAATTGACTCAGTAAGAAATTCATCTGACTGCATTGCCAGCTTCTCCTTCATTAACCAAGCAACCCTTTCCCCAAACCTTGTTTAAAAACTATGATAATACCACCGTATTGACAAACTGCAACTCTTCCAAATATTTGGGAAAACGTATTATGTATGACTAAGACACGTTCAGACCACTGAATCTATTTCTAGAAATTTATTGTGGGGAAAAACCAGAGATCCATACTTTGGGAAATAAGGATGTTTATCATAGCAATGGAAGAAACTTAACTACCCTCCAAAGAAATGATGGCACATTCATTTGATTGAATATACTTCAATCCTTATAAGCCTGTTTGAAAATAATCATGTAAACATGTGAAAATATGTTCAGGAAGTTCTTTTTACTAAAACACTAAGGAGCACTGATGGTGCAATGGTTAAGCGCTCAGCTGCTGACTGGAAGGTTGGCAGGCCTAATTCACCCTGTGGATCTGCAGAAGAGACCTGGTGATCCGCTTTCATAAAGGTTGTTGTTGTTGTTAGATGCCATTGAGTCAGTTCCGACTCATGGTGACCCTGTGCACAACAGAACAAAACATTGTCTGGTCCTGCACTCTTAAGCCTACTGTTGCAGCCACTGTGTCAATCTATCTTGTTAAGGGCCTTCCTCTTTTTCACTGACTGTCTAGTTTGCCAAGCCTGAAGTCCTTCTCCAGGGACTGATCCCTCCTGATAACGAGTCCAAAGTATGTGAGACATAATCTCGCCATCCCTGCTTCTAAGGAGCATTCCAGTTGTACTTCTTCCAAGGCAGATTTTTTGTTCTTCTGGCAGTCCATGGTATAGTCAATATTCTTCACCAACACCACAATTCAAAGGCATCAATTCTTCTTCAGTCCTCCTTGTTCATTATCCAGCTTCTGCATGCATATGAGGTGATTGAAAACACCATGCCTTGGGTCAGGAGCACCTTAGTCCTCAAGGTTACATCTTGGATTTTCAGCACTGTAAAGAGGTCCTTTGCAGCAGATTTTCCCAAAGCAGTGCTTCATTTGATTTCTTGACTGCTGCTTGCATGGGTGTTGATTGTGGATCCAAGTAAAATGAAATCCTTGACAACCTTAAATTTCTCTCCATTTATCATGACGTTGCTTGTTGGACCAGTTGTGAGAATTTTTGTTTTCTTTATGTTGAGGTGTAATCCATACTGAAGGCTGTGGTCTTTGATCTTCATCGGTAATTGCTTCAAGTCCTCTTCATTTTTAGCAAGCAAGGTTGTAACATCTGCATAACGCAGGTTGTTAAAGAGTCTTCCTCCAGGAAACCCTATGGGGCAGTTCTCTTCTGTCATATAGGGTTGCTGTCAGTCAGAATTGACTTGATGGCGCACAACAACACCAATGTGTATATACAAGATGATTTCAGTAGAAGGAAACAGAAACTACAAAATGTGAACTTCTTTGAAGCCTTATTTTCCTCGTTTGTAAATGGAGATAATAATACTGCTCACACCCTAGGGCAGTTGTGAGAATTGCATTAGGTCATACCTGTGAAGTACTTAGAGACCAGGCTGGCCCAGCATCTTGCCCACCACAAGTGTATGACTGAGGGTGGTGATGACTGTTTTGTGACAATCTCACAGGAGCCTGACTGGTGGATGGGCTCTGGCTATTTTATTTCAGCATAAGGATGGTAGCTGGCCAGTGCTTTCAGGAAAGGCTTCTGCTTAAGGTGACTGTGGGGTCCCAAAGATGTAGGTGACTCTCACCATGATCTACTTCAAAAACAAGGCCTGTCACTGAAACTCCTATCACCGAAATATCTACCATGTTGGGGTAACTGAGTCAAGTTCACTCAGCCTACTTCCTGGCACATTGAGAGTTGTTGCTAGTTATTGTTGAGTCAGTTCCAACTTATGGTGACCCCATATGTGCAGAGTAAAACTGCTCTATAGGGTTTTCAAGGCTATGACTTTTCAGAAGCAGATCACCAGGCTTTACTTCCAGGGAACCTCTGAGCATGCTTGAACCAACAATCTTTCTGCTAGTAGTCCAGTGCTTAACTATTTGCTCCACCCAGGGACTCCTCAGAGAAAGTTAAGGCCGTGAAATTAGTTCTCTCCAAGTCTTTACATTCCTCCATTCCTTCTTTAACCTCTCCTTTTTCCCCCCTTCCCCTTTTCTTTCTGCTTCTCACCCCAGTTACAACTGCCTGAGCCCTGGTGAGTTAGTGGTTAAGAGTTCAGCTGTTAACAAAAAGGCTGGCAGTTCGAATTCAGCAGCTGCTCCTTGGAAACCCTATGGGAAAGTTCTACTCTGTCCTGTAGGGTCACTATGTGTCAGAATCGACTTGATGGCAATGGGTTTGTTTCAGTTTAGATCAGCTCTGTCATGTCTGTCTTGACCTATCACAGTAACACTCAGGTTTATTCCCTGTTTCTATTCTATTTCTGCCCCACTCACTATCAAACTCCCCTCTTACTATTGAATGCTTCCTCTAAAAGGCAAATCGGACCAGGTCAGTTCTTATTTTAAAAATCTTTTCTGACTTCTTATTTATCACAGGGTAAAATTGATTGACACAGCACAAACTCCTTTCCATCGTTGAACTTCAACCTGCTTCTCGGATGCCCGACAAACCAACCTCACCAGTCCACATTTTGCTCTTCTAGTAAAAAAAAAAAATTTTTTTTTTTTAGTACTGAAATACCACCTCTTCCTCGAACACACTGTTTGTTATGCTTTCACTGAAGAACATGATGGTACTTTCTCCAGAAAGAGCTGAACTTGCTTCCCTATCTAGTAAACTCTTGTGTTATCTTCTGTTGCTGGAGATTCATTAATATTATTTCTCCTTCCTTTTTACAACTACAAAACTTCTTACAAAGTCCATGGGTGGTGCAATGCTAACCTAAAGTTTGGAAGTTTGAGTCCACTCAGAGGCACCTTGGAAGAGAGGCCTGACAATCCACTTCAGGAAAATCAGCCATTAAAAATCCTATGGACCACAGTTCTACTCTGACATGCGTGGGGTTGCCATGAGTTTGACTCAACAGCAACTCCTTTGCATTTCCTATTAGCCTGTTGCTCTTCTCACACACGCTTGTAATTGACAGCTTCGTGAGTGCCTCCAGCACTGGGCTGTGAGCCTTTCTGCTATTAATATGCATAAGAAGGTCCGTGAGCAAGTCTGGTCGCTTCTTAATTTTGGTTGCCCTGAGTCGATGCCATCTAGAACTGAGTAAAAAATAAACACTTGCCTTAAATCCTTTGAGGTTATTCTAGGGGATCCCCCTGTTGAAACACCTGGAAACTGCTGCACAGTTTATAGCTTGGGTCTTGAAGACACGATGTGTTATTCCTGGCCCAATATTAGAGAGTTTCCTCTATCAAGTCATTTTGACGGCTGAGTCAGTATTGATCTCTACATTTTCAAGTATCAAAACCAACTTGTCAGCAATAAAAAGAAAGTGGCCAGAGACCTCCCAGGAATCCCCTGATAGAAAAAAAAAAAAAAAAAATCTGGCTCTTTGCTGTCCAAATGCTCAGTATGTAAAAGCTCACTTTGAATCCGTCTCTTAGATAATGAGGTGGCAATGCGATACAGGGCTGTAATAGAAATGGATTGAGTGCAAAAGAATTTTGGGGATATGAACTGAGATATGTATACAAAACCAGGCAGCAATCATTAATAAAACTCATTCTTCAGCCTAACTCTCAATCTGTCTTTCCTGCACTGTTGGATACTGAAATTTTTTTAGAAGGGAATAACACATCAAACATCACATCTGTGTGGTTAATGAAGGTGTCAGACTGGAGTTAGGTTTTAAAGTGGAAATCCTTTCACATACTGCAGTAAGGAGATAAGATATATATATATATATATTTACGGATTGCAAGAATTTATATTCTTTGAGTGGCTTTCACAGAATGCCCCCACGTTTTAATAGTACCCAGCTATTCTTATTTTGCTGTAAATGAAGAAGGAGACAGTGTGTCATACTTTGCTATAATTACAGAGAGACTGGCTATTTTGAAAATAAAATGAAATAATGGGACCCTAGATACGTTTTCTTTGTAGAAATGAAAGGAAATTTGGAGCTAACCTCCTCTTACTCCTTCGTTTTACAGATGAGAAAACAAAGGGGGGAATTTACTTGTTCTAGCTAGATATTTAAGTAATGACAAAGACTAGACTGAAACCAGGACTTAGAGTCACGTTAGGAAAGTTGTATTACATGTACTAGACATGTGACACAGAGGTCAGACAAGTGGCTGTCCAGTCAGTCCTGACTCATGGTGACCCCATGCGTTACAGAGCAGAGCAGCACCATAGATTTTCTTGGTGTAGCCTTTAGGGAAGCAGATCGTCCGTCCCTTCTTCCTCGGTATTTCAACTTTTAGGCCTGGGCTACTCTGGAAACTCATGCCCATGGGTTAGAGGACTGAGAGCCTTTTGATATCCCTGTTTTTTCCCTGAGTGCCATAAGAAGCTTAAAGAAAAGATGATGCAGGGAAGTTAAAGGTGGTGTAGATCAGAATGATGGTAAGGAATTAGGACTGTAATTGAAACCATAAGTCCGTGAGGCTGTTTTGCCTGACAAAAGTCAATGTTGATTGCTAAAATAAACATATTGATAAAAACAAGTAGGTAGCAAAATGGATTCTAACACTGTAACTAGCAACTCCTATACCAGATGGGCAAACGTGGACAAGTATGGACCTCTCTTTAGATTTTGGGTTTTTGTTTGCCTATTTGGTTTTTTTATATTTGTTTTTACTTGGGAAGCAGGGGAGGTATCTATTGCACACCATACAGAAAACAGATAATTCTAGTTGAATAGTCCGTCTTAATGTAAAAGATTAAAAAAAAAAAAAAAAAACTCTTAAGAGAAAACACAGTATTCTCTTGGGATAGGCAAATAATTCTTAAGAAAGACAGAAAAAACGATCAATGTTAAGCTGGAGTATGTTAAAATCAAGAACTTCTGTTCAACAAAAAAATCCTTTAGGGACTGAAATGGCAAACCACAGAGTTAGAAAATAATTAAAAGCGTCCAAATACATTCAAAAGATCCCTGGTGGTGCAATGATTAAGCGTGTTCTGCTGCTAACCAAAAGGTTGGCACTTTGAACTCATTCAGTCTCTCTGTAGGAGGACAACCTGGTGATCTGCTTCCATAATGATTACAGCCAATAAAACCCTATGGGGCAGTTCCACTCTGTCACACTGGGTCACTATGAGTTGGAATTGACTCAGTGGTACCCAACCACAACAAAATATGTTCTAAAAATTTCTGTGCATCTACATCCAACTCCACCCACCTCTCAACTGTCTTGTCTCAGAAGATGGAAGTATTTTCCTTCCATGATTCATCTGTCCACTATGTTACATCCTAATTTCTCTTAGCCCTTGAGTGCTCTTACTTCATTAATAAATTATCTCTGTCCGCTACCTTCAATCTGCCTTTTTTTATGGATCTTTCTTATAAGTATGAATATATGATACATATTTTTAATTATAAAAATGTCTTCCCTATTCTTCATTCTATTCTCTTGTCCACATTTGTGCACCCTTCCTTGCTAAAGTACATGAAAAAATTGTCCAGTCACAGTGTAATCGCTTTCTCACTATTCAGGTCTCAAGTCATTGGCGTCTGGTTAATGCCTCTATTATATCTCTGAAGCTGCTCATTAAAACTCATCAAAGGTCTTCTAGTTGGTGAATCCAGTAACTAATTTTCAATTGCTATCTCAACTTGAGCTTTCTGGATCATTTAATCTTATCGATCTCTCCTTTTTATTGAAGTTTGGACTCAGCAACATCACTTTTCCCTGACTCCCTAGTTACTTTCAGGAAGGGATTGATTTTCCAGAGCATAACTTCCAATAGAGAAAAGGTGTTAGCCACTCTACTCCTTAGAAGGAGGTGCAGTGACAGCCAGCATGCAACACTCCCCCTCACTCTGTGACTCAGTCCTTCTCAGGGAAGGCATGACTTATCTACTCATTTTGGGTGTAATGTATCTGAGACCTTGGCTTTTGGCTCACCAGAGGCTAACTCCTCAACCCTGAAAGATAATGCATGGCTCTTTTGTTCTCTGTCATCAGATGTGATTGACTGAACTTGTACTCCTAGTCATTAAGTGAAAAACAGACCTGTTCTCTGTCCTCCTCTCATGCCTCCCACCCCAGTTTCCCACTTTTCAATTGGATAGGTGTGGTAGATCAATTCTGTTAAAACATACAGAAAATGGTCATTTTTCTTAATTCTGGGGTTGTTCTCAGAGACAGAGAACTAGTATGTATGCTTTATCTTTTTATTTTTTGCTTGATTCTGTAGACATGTTTTTCAAATATATGTGTCAACATCCAGGCAAAAAAAGCAGAGCCATGTTTATTTCAAATTTAATATAGATAATTGGCTACAGAAGTGATAGACAGGCTAAGAAGCCAAATAATGCATTATGAAAAAAAGCAAAAATCAAAACAGAGTTCAGTAATATTGGGAACTCCTACCACCTCTAGGGATGGAGGGACCAAAAGGAGAGGTGGCATTATTAGAACTAGGAGCTGGGACCATCTGGTGAGCACCAGAACCAGAGAGAGGGCTGTTTCATGGTGTAGAGGAAGGTAATACCTAGTAAGAAACTGGAACCATTGAAGAGACTCAGCCATTGTCTTAGTTTCCTAGTGCTGCCATAACAAAAACACTGCTAGTGGGTGATTAAAGAACAGATATTTATTTTTTCACAGTTCTGGAGGCTAAGAGTCTGAATTCAGGGTGTTGGCAAAGATAGCCTCTCTCCTCCTCTCTGTTGACTTTAAAGTAAGATCCTTGACTCAGCTTCTGTAACATGAGCATTTCTTGTAGTCTTGGAGTTCCTTGGCTACTGGTAGATGTATCTTCACGTGGCATCTGTCTTCCCCATGTATTGTCTGTTTTTCTTTTTTAAGATACCACTCAGAAGGGATTAAATTTAGGATCTGGGTCACACATTGCCTGGCTGGGAATGAAAGCCCCATCATTGGTAGTACATGGAGCCCAGATAGCCCCCAGCACAAGGTGGTGGTCCAATTGCAAAAACATTCACTGGTGGTGAATTGGGATGTTATACTGGTGGAAAGAAATGCGGTAGCTCCTGTAACAGATTTTTTTTATTAAGATAGGCGATATAGTAACTACAAGAACAATAGAAAAGGATGGCTATGGTAGGTAGGGTTCTTTCACTCTCTAAACAAAGATAACAAATGTTTGAGAGTGAGTAATAGGAAATTGAAAGATGGTATGGAAGCTGTAGGACCTCTTTGGCAGTATACAGAGAGGTCCTCAACTCCTGTCTTAGGACAGCAAAGAAAGCTAACAACAGGACTAAAACTATGGTTGTCTGTAAGTTTTTCATACTGTGGTGTTGCCTGTTACTGCGATGCTAGAAGATATGATACTGGTATTTCAAAAACCAGCAGGGTCACCCGTGGTGGACAGATTTCAGCAGAGCTTCCAGACTAATCTGTTCCAAAACAGATTAGGAAGAAGGGCCAGGCAACTACTTCTGAAAAAAAAGAACAGCCAGTGAAAACCTTATGGATAGCAGCAGAACAGTGTCTAAGGTGGTGCTGGAAGATGAGCCTCTCAGGCTGGAAAAAAAGGCACATAAAATAAAACTGAGGAAGAGCTGCCTCCTCAAAGTAGAGTTGACCTTAATGATGTGGATGGGGTAAAGCTTTTGGGACCTTCATTTGCTGATGTGTCACAACTGAAAATGAGGAGAAGCAGCTGTAAACATTCATTAGTAATTGGAAAGTGGAACGCAAGAAGTATGAATCAAGGAAAGTTGGGAGTTGTCAAAAACAAAATGGAATGCATGCAGATCGATATCCTAGGCATTAGGGAGCTGAAAAGGACTGGTACTGGCAATTTTTAATCGAACAATCACATGGTCTATGCTGGGAATGGCAAAATGAAGAAAAACAGCATTGCGTTCATTGTCAAAATGAACATTCCAAGATCTATCCTGAAGTACAACGCAAGAACAGGATAATATCCACATGCCTGCAAGGAAGACCAGTTAATGTAACTATTATTCAAATTTATACACCAACCACTAATGCCAAAGATGAAGAAATTGAAGACTTTTTACTAACTTCTCCAGTCTGAAACTGATCAAACGTGATCAAGTGCGTTGACAGTTTCTGGCGATTGGAATGAAAAGATTGGAAATGAAGAAGGATCGGTAGTTGCACAATACGGCCTTGGTGATAGAAATGATGCTGGTGATTGCATGACAGAATTTTGCAAGACCAGTGCCTTATTTATCGGAAATACTTTTTTTAATAACATAAACAGCAACTATATATGTGGCCCTCCCCAGATGGAATACACAGGAACCAAATCAACTATATCTGTGGAAAGAGAAATGGAGAAGCTCAATATCATCAGTCAGAACAAGGCCAGGGCCTGCTGAGACAGGCCATTGATTGCTCACATGCAAGTTCAAGGTGAATATGAAGAAAACTAAAACAAGTCCACGAGAGCCAAAGAAAAACTTTGAGTATTCCCCACCTGAATTTAGAGACCATCTCAAAAATAGATTTAAACTATTAAACACTAATGAATGAAGACCAGATGAGTTGTGAAATGACATTAAGGACATCATACATGAAGAAAGCCAAAGGTCATTAAAAAGCCAGGAAAGATAGAAAGACAAAAATTAATGTCAGAAAAGATTTTGAAACTTGCCCTTGAACTTAGAGTAGCTAAAGCAAACAGAAGAAATGATGAAGTAAAAGAGCTAAAAAGAAGATTTCGAAGGGTGACTCCAGAAAACAAAGTATTATAATGAAATGTGCAAGGACCTGGAGTTAGAAAACCAAAAGGGAAGAACACGCTCAGCATTTCTCAAGCTGAAAGAACTGAAGAAAAAGTTCAAGACTCGAGTCGCAATATTGAAGGATCCTATGGGCAAAATGCTGGGTGATGAAGGAAGGATCAAAAGAAAATTGAAGGAATTCACAGAGTCACTGTACGAAAAAGAATTGGTCAATGTTCCATCATTTCGGGAGGTAGCACATGATCATGAACCAACGGTACTGAAGGCGGAATTCCAATCTGCACTGAAGGCATTGGTGAAAAACAAGACTTCAGGAATTGAGGAATACCAGCTGAGATGTTTCAACAAACAGATGCCTCCCCAAAAGTGCTCACTTGTCTATGCCAAGAAATTTGAAAGATAACTACCTGGCCAACCAACTGGAAGAGATCCATATTTGTGCACCTTCCTAAGAGAGGTGATCCAACTGTGAAAAATATCAAACCATATCATTAATATCACACACAACAAAATTTTGCTGAAGATTATTCGAAAAGTAGTTGCAGCAGTACATCAACAGGGAACTGCCAGAAATTCAAACTGGATTCAGAAGAGGACATGGAAGAAGGGATATCATTACTGATGTCAGATGGACCTTGGGTGAAAGCAGAGAATAACAGATAGATGTTTCCCTGTGTTTTATTGACTATGCAAAGTCATTTGACTGTGTGGATCATGACAGATTATGGATAACATTGCAAAGAATGGGAATTCTAAAACATTTAATTGTACTCATGGGGACTCTGTGCATAGATCAAGAGGCTGTTGTTCAAACAGAACAAGGGGATACTACATGGTTTAAAATCAGAAAAGATGTGTGTCAAGGTTGTATCCTTTCACCATACTTATTCAGTCTGTATGCTGAGCAAATAATTCAAGAACCTGGACTATATGAAGAAGAATACAGCATCAGGATTGGAGGAAAATTAATTAACAACCTGCAATAAACAGATGACACAACTTTTCTTGCTGAAGGTGAAGAGGACTTGGAGCACTTATTGATGAAGATCAAAGACTACAGCCTTCAGTATGGATTACACCTCAACATAAAGAAAACAAAAATCCTCACAACTCGACCAATAAGCAACATCATGATAAATGGGAAAAAAAAACGAAGTTGTCAAGGAATTCCTTTTACTTGGATCAAGAATCAATGCCCATGGAAGTATTAGTCAAGAAATCAAAAGATGCACAGCATCAGGTAAATCTACTGCAAAAGACCTCTTTCAGGTGTTAAAAAGTAGTCACTTTAACAACTAAGGTGCACCTGACCCAAGCCACAGTATATTTAATCACCTCATATGCATGCAAAAGCTGGAGAATGAATAAGGAAGATGAAAGAAGAATTGGTGCCTTTGAAATATGGTGTTGGCAAAGAATATTGAATATACCACGGACTGCCAGAAGAACAAATAGATCTGTCTTGGAAGAAGTACAGCCTGAATGCTCCTTAGAAGCAAAGATGGCGAGATTTCTTCTCACTTACTTTGGACATGTCACCAGGTGAGACTAACTCCTGGAGAAGGACATCATGCCTGGTAGATTAGTGACTCAGTGAAAAAGAGCAAGACCCTTAACAAGATGGGTTGACACACTGGCTGCAACAATGGGCTCAAGCATAGCAACAATTGTGAGGCTGGTTCGGGATCTGGCAGTGTTGTACACAGAGTTGCTATGAGTTGGAATGGACTCAACAGCACCTAACAACAACAACTTAAAACCAAGACAGGTCTGCTAGATCAAGACCAGGGATTTGTTTGGAAAAAATGGTGTGGGAACACCTAGGGTGATGAACCTGAAAATCTTGAATTCCCACATTTCCATGAATCCTTTGAGTATGCAGGAGTGACCCACCGTTCTATAATTAAAAGCTAGCCTATCCCTCTTGCTTGAAGACAATTCAGAAGCCTCATCCCTGAAAGATAATGCTCCTTCACTCCCCCTATAAACACTAGGCCTTTCCCTAGGGTTAAGTTGCATCACAGCCCAGCTTTGGGTGTGCTGAGCCTGATAAGAGAAGCATGAACTATTCCCTAGAGGAACTGCAAGCATTCATTGGCAAGAGTCAGGGAAGTATGTGTAGAACTTGATTCTGAATTTACTTGATTTTTTATGAGAGTGTACAATTTTAGTTGCGAAATGAGTTGTGGGGTTAGCTTGGTGCGAGTATCATGGTTTTACTTCTCTCTCTGACCAATCCTTTTCCACCCTTCCACAGCCTTCCACAGGTATCGATTCTAAGAATACTCTCTAACAAACATTACTGCATACTAAACTCCATCTCCAAGTCTGCCTTGTGGAAAACACAACCTTATACACACATAATGAAATCTTTGTTGATGGCTCCAAATAACTGACTGAAGTAGAAAATGTACACTGAGGGTTATATATTTTTGATTAAACTGGAAAAGACCTTTCAGAGACCTGTCTGAAAATAGAATTGACAGCCTCGAAAGCAGAGTCCCATCACATGAGCAATTCAAGAAAACATGATGGCCACGTGGAGGGAATATGGCACAAGGGGTTTATGTTTAGAGAATTAAATTAGAAAAAAAAGGAACGAACTTCTTTAATAGTATGACTGTATTTATAAAAGGGCCATTTGAGTTGAAGGAGCCCTGGTGGCACAGTGGTAAGGGTTTGGGTGCTAACCAAAAAGGCCGGCATCCAACAGCCACTCCTTGGAAACCATACTGGGCAGTTCTGCTCTGTCCTATAAGGTAGCTATGAGTCAGAACCAACTCAACGATAGCAGGTTTAGTTTTCTGATTTTCACATTGAAGATCCAGAGACCTGGAACTTTACTTACTCAATCTTTCTATTCTTTCTCATTTTGGGGAACCTCTGGAGTTCCATGGAAAGCAATTTGAAAATTGCTGGAGTATATGCTCTCACTGCTGATTTCCAATCTAGCGGTCCCTTGATTTTAAGATTTATTGGGTAATGCTTCATCAGAAAGATTTGAAACAAAAAGATATTACCAAGGTGTATATACGCTATATCCTAAGCATCCAAGGTTACTGGAGTTGTCTTAATTAGTAATTCATCTATTCAGCATATGAACTATGATATAATCGCATGTTTAAATATGCAATCATTTTTTCATCTTGATTGTAATAACTTGTCTATAATAAAAAGAGGTTCCCTTCATTGCTATGTTGAATAAATGTTAATCATGGGCCCGTGCCAAGTCTGCATTTAAAAAAAAAAAACAAAAAACAAACAGCAAATAAATTGCTTTTCCAAGACTGAATCTTGCTGCCTTTCTTCCAAGAGCATTTTTGTAATTACTTGTTTGATTACCCGTGTGATAATATCAAGATGGATTCTTAACCTTTAATACCAGACCTTTGTGTGCAAATACATAGGAAAAGCTAGCCAATGATTTAATATGCCGTGCAAAGGGGCCCAGTTCTATAACAGACTGAATGGAGCCTCTGATGGAAAAATGAGATAACAAAGGGAGAAATCTTGGCTGGAAAATTACTTTGCTTTGAATCCTAATGGCAAGATATCTTGAAAAAGCTGAGATTTCACACAGAGGTTGTTTCAAATGTGCAGAGATTTGAAAGTAATACAAAAGTCACTGCAAACATGTAGCTACGAGGGAATAGAATATATAGATACATGCTGGGTGCAAGAAAAGTCATTAAAATCTCAAATTTTGGAAATTTCTCAGGGACATTATCTTCTTAGAGAAATGAGTTGTGGGTTTTGGAGGAGACAGGGAAAGTTTAGGTAATTGAGTCTATCTACCTCTTTTTACAGATGAGGAAACAGTTTCATGGAGAAGTGACTTATTCATGGTCATGCATCAGAAGTAACAGAACCAAGTACTGCCATATTTTTAAAACTAGTTTAATCCCTGTGTTATATTGCTATTTTGGAAAAACAAGGAGATTTAAATATATTGTTTTGAAAATAAAGATATTTCCCCCTTGCTTTTTGTTTCAGGTTCCTTCTCCAGTTCCCCTTTCTCTGGAGACTTTCAGGTTTTCCACAAATGTATTCATTCATTCCTCATATAATCACTGAGTGTTCATTAGATTTCAGGAAGCGTGCTAGGGATGTGAAAAGGATAAGCTAATATATCCCGAGATGAGAACCTTGCTGCTGAGGATGAAAAGCCAACTAAAATAATTTCATACTCTGGTTTGAAGATGGAAAAAGGTGTTCTGAGAACACAGAAGAGGAGTAGACTTTGCTTGGCCTGTATCTTAAGAGAAACAGTATAGGACAATGTATTGAAGACTGAGGTTGAACTGAGAGTCTCTTTCCATGCAACAGACGTGCTGGGGCTAGTAAGGGAGAAAGCACCATACTTCAAAAGAGCTCCAAGACCTAGTTGTCAAGTACTGATAGGGACAAGAGGAATGCCCTCAGGACTGGATTCTAAGAGTGTTCAACCAAAAGGGCAAGAGAATAAGAGTGGATCAAAGAGGATTTATTGATTACGGCATTCTTTTAGGATTCAAAATACTGGCAAGAATTCTAGGTGATGGTACAAACTCCCTGCTAGAGTGGTTTCTATAAGCCTGGAAAAAGCGGGGAAGGTTGAAATGCTTGAATTGCTGCTGGGTGAAAAACCCAGGTTTTGCTCAGTGTGACTTGTTAGAGCCAATAAACAAGAGGCCAAGGTGGGAGCTCAGAAAGACGCCTTTATTTCATTGTACAAGGAAAGGAGCAGTCAGAGCTGCTGCACCCAAGACTGCTCACAGGCAGCTTGGGGAGATGGGCTTTTACAGAGAGCAGAGGAGGAAATGCAAATTCATCATGAATATTCAGGATTGAGCTTCATGCAGGCGCTCAGACCTTGGGGATGACTATGCATTTTCTTTAGACAAGGGTTTGATCCCCTGGGATGGAGGAAGGGATGAATTTTTCTTCATTATGAAGTTAAGCCTCCACCCAGAGGCAGTCAAGGCCATCTATGGCCTGTTTGTTCTGTGGTTATCTTGTCAAGGACAGTTTCAGAAGAAAGGGCAGCTTATTTTGCTCAGTGTACGAGTTTAGGAGGAGAAGTCAGAGCAGGTGTCTCTTAGAAGGGTTGGGCTCTGAGGCTGCCTGCCTCAGAGTTTCTGTAGCAGATGGTAGGGGAAGGTGTTAAAAGTCTCAGGGAAGAGGGCAGGATGGAATGAATACATTTAGGTGAGGGCAGAATCCTCACTGGAGGATTTTGTTCCACAGGAACAAACCATCCACCAAAGCCATCAAGAATACACTAGTCGTTGTGCACCAACACCATTAAGAAGTTCAGGGATGGCTCTCCTCTCAGGCCAAGGCTGATACTAGGAAAGGTTGTCGCAGACCAGGGTTTATTGACGCAATGGGGATGATAAAGCCCTGAGCAATAGAGGCCAGGTGGTGATGCTTAACCACCAGAAGCCAGGAGATTCCAATTATCACAACCATTAACAAGGTCAGAGTGGCTGCTAAGGGGGCCCGCAGAGGACTATGGAGATGATAAGTAGAACATAGAATCCCTGGGAGCAAAATAGACAGGTGGCCAACATGGATACGTATATATGCTCTTGCTCTTTTTTGAGTATATGTTATTATACAGCAGTCCCTCCTTACCCACGGTTTTGCTTTCCTTGGTTTCAGTTACCTGAGGTCAACCGGTCAACCGTGGTCTGAAAATATTAAATGGAAAATTCCAGGTATAAATAATTCATAAGTTTTAAATTGCATGCCATTCTGAGTAGTGTGATGAAATTTTGTGCTGTCTAGCTCCATCACATCCTGGATGTGAATTCTCCCTTTGCCTAGCATATCCATGCTGTATAAGCTCCCCACCCATTACTCATTTAATAGCCCTCTCGGTTATCAGATAGTTTGTCTCGGTATCGCAGTGCTTGTGTTCAAGTAAACCTTCTTTTACTGAATAATGGCCCCAAAGCACAAGAGTAGTGATGCTGGCAGTTCCAATATACCAAAGAGAAGCTGTAAATTGCTTTTTTTAAGTGAAAAGGTGAAAGTTCTTGACTTAATAAGGAAAGAAAAAAAATGTATGCTGAGGTTGCTAAGATCTATGGTAATAGCAAATCTTCTATCCCTGAAATTATGAAGAAGGAAAAGGAAATTTGTGAGGGTTTTGCTATCACACCCCAAACTGCAAAAGTTATGGCCACAGTGAATAATAAATACTTAGTTAAATGGAAAAAACATTAAATTTGTGGTTGGAGGCATAAACTTTATCATAGGTATACATGTATAAGAAAAAACATAATACATAAAGGGTTAGGTACTATCCGTGGTTTCAGGTATCCATTGGGAGTCTTGGAACATATCCCAGAAGATAAGGGGGGAGTATTGTATATAAACTCAAAAGAGAGCAAGAACAATATTAGGAGGCTGAGGGGCTGAAGGTTGCTCCAACAAAATATCATAAATCTCTTGTGCAAATTTTGGGGCATATTTTCAGACCTGGAACCAACTGATTGAGGAAATGGCCTGGCCTCCAGGATCAAGGACTCTGTAACAAGATGGCAAATATACACTGTAACAATTCACCCAAAGTACCCTAGGATTACCTAGATGTTCCAAGGACTGTTGGGCAAAGGATTTAAATTGACATTGATACTCACAGACTTGAAGAATCATTATATCTTCCCTTTTCTAAAGAGCAGGGTCACTTGGGAAACCCTGGTGGTGTAGTGGTTGAGTACTATGGCTGCTAACCAAAAGGTCGGTAGTTTGAACCCACCAGGTGATTCTTGGAAACTGTATGGGGCAGTTCCACTCTGTCCTTTAGGGTCACTGTGAGTTGGAATTGACTCAATGGTAATAGAGTTTGGTTTTTGTGGTTAGGGTCACTTAAGGATTAAGTAATAATTGGAGTCTTGTCAAAAATCTGGCTTAGAGTGGACAGTGATTTGCTGATTTTTGGACCTACTCAGTCATTTTTTCAGTCTTCAAATGTATGACAGGGCTGATATTTTTGTTAGGTGCAGCAACAAACATAGCTTTGGCCTGTGCAATAAAGCTATCATAGTGGGGCAGGCTAAGTGGAAGGCCATGAAATGTCCCCTGATCCAGCCACGATAACATACCAAAACAGTATTGCTTTTATTTTGAGGAAAGGGAGGAATAGACATTGATCATGGACATTTTGTCATTCTTAAATATCTAAAGAATGCAGAGAAGGTTGTTTCTGTCATATCTTTGTTTAATTGAATAGTCTGGTTCCTGCAGAAACTGGGTGGATCCTGGAGAATGACTGTAAACTGCTCAACCGAGTAGTAATGACAACTGCAATGGCTGTGCTAGATATCTTCTAGAGCAGATCAATAAGGCCTGATGGTATGTGACTATTAATTTAGTAAATGCATTATTTTCTATACCAACTGAGGAAGAGGGTGAGGAACAGTTCTCATTCACATGGAACACACAACCATAAGATTTGGTTAAATGAAGCAGTACTCAGAGGGGGAAAAAATGAATAAATGCAATTCATTTGTAAGGAGACCCACATGCCTCTTTAGAATTAAGGCCAATTTCCTGTATATTTTTATTTAATGAACCATTGAAAATGTTGGCATATGGACAACTGCCCCTAAATTAAAGATCTCATAGGTGCTTTTTGAATTGATTTGAACTTTATAGATACCATAAAAGCAGTATGAATTTCTTTTTTTTTTTTAATCATATGGATAGAGCCATATATCTTTAGAGCTTTTTCTAAACTGTCCTTTCATCCATTTTAAGGATCTCTTGAATATCATCACTGTTAGTTGTTTTATCTAACTTTCACTAAACACTTATATGGGGGTTTACCACTGCACAGGGCAACCTATTTCCCTGGACAAGTATAATTTTTCTCACGTTGAACCAAAATCTCCATCTCTTACAATGTCTAATGCTTGCCCTTACTTCTTCCCTCTTACATAGAATCTCGTGTCTAATATTTGAACAGTCCACCCCTTACCTTCAGAAATCTATTTTTAAGGTCAAATGCCTCTCATTTCTTCATTATTGTTTTTGTTAAATGGCTTTCACTTTTCAATACCTTTGTCAAATTAGTCAGTCCTTGTTTTTTTAAATGCCTAAGATTTCCTTTTTTTTGATCACAAGTTCTCTTCTTTGATTTTTTTTTATTTTTCTTTATTGAGATATATTTTAATAGAATTAAATGTATCTATTTAAAATTTTTTTTTTTATTTAAAATGTATAGTACAATGAGTTTTGAAAAGTATACACGCTCATGTAACGATAACCACAATCAAAATATTAAGCATTCTCATCACTCCAAAAATTCCCTTTGCGGTCAACCCTGACCTTTAGCTCAGTTAATGACCAAATCAGCTTTCCTCTGTTCTTGCCTGTTCTTGACCTTCATATAAAAGGAATCATTCATTAATGTATCTTCTTTTGCTCAACATAATGGCTTTCAGATTCATCTATGTCTTTACAGTTGTCAATAGTTTTTCCCTTTTTATTTCCAAATAGTATTCCATTGCATTGTTATATGATTTGTTAAATCAGTTTCCTATTGATGGATACATGCGGATATTTGGATGGTTTCCAGTTTGGGGTCTTTATAAATAAAGCTGCTATGAGCATTTGTGTACAAATTTTGGGGTGAATACTGTTTTTATTTCTTGTAGTTAAAAACTTAGGAAAGAAATTTGGGGGTAATCCTTCTTTGAGTTCTGAAATACAAGGAACAGAAGACAATTGAATTTTACCTTTCCTAACTCCAACAGTAATATTTCTTTCTCTCTATAAGAGAGGTCTAAAAAGGTTTCTTCCGTAGATAAAGTCTTTGGGTGGTACAAATGATTTGCACTTGACTGCTAACCTAAAGGTCGGCAGTTCGAATGCAGCCTGTAGCACCATGGAAGAAAGGCCTGGTGTTCCACTTTCATAAAGATTTCAGCCAAAAAAACCCTATGAATCAGTTCTACTCTGTGTTACATAGTGTCACCATGAGTTGAAATAACTTGACAGCAATGAGGTTTTTTGTAGACATATTCTAGGACTGCCTATATGCATTGCATTCAAATAAAAGCACCAGATTTTAAAATCATACAGATTGAGGTTTGAAGCTTGACTCTGCCACTCAATAGTTATGTAATACTAGGCAAGTTACTTAATTTCTCTAAGCTTCAGTTTTCTCATCTGTAAAATGGAGGGAACAGAATTACCTGCCTCTTGGTTGGTTGTGAGCATTTAATGAGATTTAAAAAGTAAGTAAAAAGTGTTTTTCCCTATGTTTGACACATAGAAAATGCTAAACAGATAAATACACACAGCACAGCAAGTCTCAGAACGGCTTGTAAAATGGGTTGTCTATTGAGCAGTGTTGCAAAACATAAAGCTGGTCTCAGCACAAGAAAATGCCATGAAGACGTAAAAAATGTTTGTCAAGGCACAGTGACGTTTATGCAACGAATCATGAGTGTTTACATGTAAAATAAGTTTACCTCATCACTTGAAAATACTCATATTTGAGTCCTAATAAAATATCTCACATTACAGAGCACTTTCTCAATTACTGTGGCTTGAACAAAGCTCTGCACATTAGCCTGGAAGGACCTCAATCGATACTAGTTTGGATTGTTTAAAGAGGTCACTGGCAGAATCAGTTAAAAATCAGAAGACAGCAAGGGAATTTAACACAGATGTAGTAATTATTCCTGCAGCCCTGAGCTCACAATGGCAAGTTTAGATATTGTATAAACAAGCCTTTTAAAGATAAGTTTAAAAAAATAAATAGCATAAGTGATTACATGGTAGAGGTCAGAAATATGAGCTTACAGGATGAATGGAAAAGGGTGGAAAACAGAAGAGACTATCACAAGAATGGTTAGTTGGAGTCAGTGGTATCATCATATAGGGATTCAAACCTCTGTCGCTCAGATAACTTGGATGAAAGTGAAAACAATGAGCTCTAGAAAACTGTATTGAGGAGCCCCTAGGTGGTGCAAACGTCTAAGTGCTCTATTAGTAGCAGAAAAGTTGACGGTTCAAACTCACCCAGACACACCTTGGAAGACATGCCTGGCAATCTACTTCCAAAAGGTCACACCCTTGAAAACCCTATGGAGGAGTTAGCTCTACTCTGTATACATAAGGTTGTCATGAGTCGGAAAGGACTGGATGGTAACTAACAACATAACAACAAGAAAACTGTGTTAAGATAGATGAGAAGGCATTGGTGTTTCATTTGAATGGCAAAAGAAGGTGTATATAACTAAATCATAAATTAAATAACTTAAGCTAAAGCTTACCTTTTTTTTTTCTTTCCACACTTGAAAACCAGAAGATCGACTTATATTGGAACTTATACAGTATTTACTAACCCTACTCTAGTAAGAGTCAGTGTATTAAAATCTCGGCGGATGCCAGTCCTTAAATTAGAGACCACTGAGTCTTTCTTCAAAGAGCTGGGAGCGGTCTGTCTGCAGGCGTGACTTTGACACTGGGAACCCGTTGTCGATTGAAGTGAGCGATGCCAGAGAGCACGTTTTCTAGTTTAACCAAAGAACCCATTTTGTTAGCAGCGGGAAGGAGTGGGAAATTACCCATGAACAATGCTGTGTTTTTACAGCCTGGGGCAGAAGTAGTGGATAAAGTGGGCATTAAATTGCCAGTAGCACCACTATTTCAGGGGTTCAGAAATTACTTCAGTACTTTGACAATGCACTGAAAATGTAAACCGCTGCAAATATCAAAGTCATCTCCTAGGCCGCAGGGTGTGTGTGTGTGCGGCACTATATATATACACACACACACACACATATACATACATATATATGTATATGTATATACGTATATATGTATACATATGAACATATATGGAAACCGTGGTGGCATAGTGGTTAAGTGCTACGGCTGCTAACCAAAGGTCGGCAGTTCGAATCCGCCAGGCGCTCCTTGGAAACTCTGTGGGGCAGTCCACTCCATCCTATAGGGTCGCTATGAGTCGGAATTGACTCGAGGGCACTGGGTTTTTTTTTTTTTTTTTTGATATATATATATATAAACCCATTGCCATCAAGCCAATTCCGACTCGAAGCGACCCTATATATATGTACGCACACACATATACATATATATATTAATATGTATCACAGTCTTCAAGGTTGCAAAAAGGTAAAAAGTACAAAATTGGTATAATTCAAGGTACTTTGCTTCACAATTTGCAGTCACAATTTGACTTTTTTTTTCTTTTTTTGTCCACCTGCAGGTTTTTTAAAGAACAAAATATCCGAGAAGGTATATATTTTTTTCTTTTTTAAATTTTTATTGTGATTTAAGTGAAAGTTTACAAATCAAGTCAGCCTCTCATACAAAATCTTATATACACCTTGCTATATACTCCTAGTTTCTCTCCTTCTCTCTACCCTGTATTTCTGTGTCCATTCAGCCAGCTTCTGTCCCCACTCTGCCTTCTCATCTCCCCTCCAGACAGAAGCTGCCCACATAGTCTCATGTGTCTACTTGAGCCAAGAAGCTCACTCCTCACCAGTATCATTTTCTGTCTTATAGTCCAGTCCAATTCCTGTCTGAAGAGTTGGCTTTGGGAATGGTTCCAGCCTTGGGCTAACAGAAGGTCTGGGGACCATGACCTCTGGGGTCCTTCTAGTCTCAGTCAGACCATTAAGTCTGGTCTTTTTGCAAGAATTTGAGATCTGCATCCCATTGTTCTCCTGCTCCCTCAGGGGTTCTCTGTCACTGCAGTCATTGGTTGTGCCCAGCCACCATCTAGCTCTTCTGGTCTCAGGCTAATGTAGTCTCTGGTTTATGTGGCCCGTTCTGTCTCTTGGGCTCCTTATTACCTTGTTTCTTTGTTGCTCTTCATTCTCCTTTGCTCCAGGTAGTTTGAGACCAATTGATGTATCTTAGATGGCCACTTGCTAGTGTTTAAGACCGCAGATGCCGCTCTCCAAAGTGGGATGCAGAATGTTTTCTTAATAGATTTTATTATGCCAATTGACCTAGATGTCCTCTGAAACCATGGTCCCCAAACCCCCGCCCCTTCAAAGTGTTTGGTTTATTCAGGACACTTATTTGCTTTTGGTTTAGTCCAGTTGTGCTGACCTCGCCTGTGTTGTGTGTTATCTTTCCCTTCACCTAAATCAGTTGTCTCCTATCTAATTAATGAATACTCCTCTCCCTCCCTCCCTCCCCACTCTCATAACCATCAAAGAATATTTTCTTCTCTGTTTAAACTATTTCTTGAGTTCTTATAATAGTGGTCTTATACAATGTTCGTCCTTTTGCAACTGCCTAATTTCACTCAGCATAATGCCTTCCAGATGCCTCCATGTTATGAAATGTTTCACAGGTTCATCATTGCTCCTTATCAATGCGTAGTATTCCATTGTGTGAATACACCATAATTTATTTATCCATTCATCCACTGATTGGCACCTTGGTTACTTCCATCTTTTTGTTATTATAAACAGTGCTGCAATGAACATGGGTATGCGTATATTTGTTTGTATAAAGGCTCTTATTTCTCTATGATATATTTCAAGGAGTGGGATTGCTGGATTGTATGGTAGTTCTACTTCTAGCTTTTTAAGGAAATGCTAAATCGATTTCCAAAGTGGTTGTACCATTTTACATTCCCACCAGCAGTGGATAAGTGTTCCAGCTCTTCACAACCACTCCAACGTTTATTATTTTGTGTTTTTTGGATTAGTACCAGCCTTGTTGGAGTGAGATGGAATCTCATTGTACTTTTGATTTGCATTTCTCTAATGGCTAATGATCGTGAGCATTTCCTCATGTATCTGTTAGCTACCTGAATGTCTTCTTTAGTGAAGTGCCTGTTCAAAAGGTATAATGTTTTGATGTCATCATTAAAATTATAACCAAACATGAAGATAGATGCACAGAACAATCATGATAGAATCTAAGTTGGAGAATCCGAGTTATATTCATTTGGAAAATGTGCCAGGTCCTGTGTTAGGTGAGCGAGATACGCTATCTCATCCTTACCATGATTTTTTGATACTATTCCTATGATCCTTAGATGTTGCTCTCCTTGAATTACCGATAAAAAAACTCAATCTCAGAAACAGAGTTTGCTCACATTCACATAGTCGTGAAGCTGGGATTAAAAGTCACATCTGTGTGTATACAAACAGTTGGATTACTTCAAATAAAAATTAATTCCACGAGACAGAGTGAGGGAGAGACCAAGTTTGTGTCATCCCACAATATCCCAGAGGCTGGAACAGTGCTGCACACATAGTAGGTGCTCAATAACTGTTTATTCATTGAATGATTAGATGACACGGCCTCCAAAAATGTGTCTTTCCCCTCCTTCCTCACCTCATTAAGGACATTTCTATTTCAAAACTTAAAAAAAATACACACACACACACAAACATTCCAAAACATTATTGACTTAAAATTATTGGTTAGGCTGTTCCTTTAACAATCATAATTAATGAAGTGTACCCTATTTTTACCCTATCTGTAGAGAAAATGTGACAGTGTAAGCAGCCCAATTTCAAATAAAATATGTCTCCTGAGCAATAGAATAACAATTTAATAAAATACAGTGTTTGTTTCAAATAAGTGCAAGCCAATAATGCCTACAATTTCTGTTGGTTAAACATAAAATCATCTAACATAAGAGCAGGAAAGGCTCTTAGAGAACAGCTGTCTGCAGCCTTCTGTTGGACCTCAGTAATAGCCTTGCTGGTCTCCCAAATCCACCCTGGCCTCCTCTAGTTCTCTCTTCAGTTTTCAACCAAAGTGATATTTAAAAAAAAATGCAAATCAGTTAATTTTAGTTCCTTGCTTGGGACTTTCAGGGGCACCCCATTGCTCTTAAAAAAATAATCCTTTTTTTTTTTAGTCTACAGGCTCTGAACAAAGAGGCAGGTACAAGCCGGACCATGATCTGTCTACCTACTCCAGCTACACTGGTCAGCTTCCATTTCTTACAGTGCCTGCTTCATTCCACCCTTGGGTCTTGGTACATGACACTCCTCTCCCCATCTGGGATGTCTCATATTGTTGTTAGTTGCCATCCGGTTGTCTCTGACTCATGGTGACCCCATGTATAACAGAATGAAATATTGCCCAGTCCTGCACCATTTTCAAGTACATCGTTGGTATCCTTGAGTCCATTGTTGAAGGTATCGTGTAATGCCTCCTTCTAACCTAGGGGGAGCTCATCTTCCAGCACTGTATCAGACAATATTCTGCTGTGATACATAAGGACACATCTATTTATCAGAAGTAGGTCCCCGGGCCTTTCTTAGTCTTAGTGTGGAAGCTCTTCTGAAATCTATCCACCAAGTGTGAACCTGCTTTTAGCATCACAGTAACTTGCAAGCCACCACAACACTACAAAATGACAGAAGGTGGTAGGAATATCTCATACTCCCATCTCATTTAATTCCTATTTGTTCTTCAGATATCAACCACAGAATTACTCTCAGATGAGACTTCTTTGGCCCTCTAAAAAAGATCAGATTCCTTTCATTTGTAGGCTCATAGACTCCTGTCCCTTGACCTCAGATAACTTATCTCTGTTTGTTTTTATAAATTCACCACATGATATAGTATTACTATACATCATTCCCACTAGGGTGCCAATTTCATGAGAGCTGACTAATGTATCCCAGCACAGTGCTCAACAAATACTAGGTGCTCAATAAATACTTGCTGAGTCAATCACTTAGCCCCAGCTATCAATCTTGTTTCCATGACACTGTGCCTTGATCCCATGGCACTCTTTGTGGAACACTCTACAGTAAACCCATGGGCACTTTGAACAAAATGGCACTTGTATGCCAAGTTGAATCTGAACATTGGCACCTAAACAGAGAGCCAGCACTGACAGAAAATGTCCTGGGGCTGAGATGGATCAGATGGGGTATATCCCAGAGCTGCAAAATACTGCATAGCAAGAAGGTGATTTTCAATTTAAGATAAGGGAGAAAGTCAGAAGTGAAGATAGGAAAGCAGTGTCAAAAGTCAGGTTCTAGAGCCAATAATAAAATCATCGTCATCACCATCATCACCCAATTCAAATGGTGATAATGAGAGAAGATTAGAAATAGATCAAGAATTGGGAGGTCAGAATAAGCTGGGACATGGGATTCATTACTGATAATGTGAATGATATGTGGGTTCTAAAAGTCCATTATTTTTGTAGTGGTGCTTGTATGACTGCTGGGTTATTAACATAGCAGCTCTGAGATCACTGAACTTCTCAAGATCTGGTTTCAAATCCTGCCTCTGCCCGTTACTTGTGACCTTGGACATGTTCCTTAACATATGTGAGCCTCAGTTTTATCATTTGGAAATCAGGGATAGTAGTATTTTTGCATTGTAGTGTCTGGGTAGGGTCATTAGGTCAATTAAGTAAGGGAATGATGTCAAGTGTTTGACATGGTGCTAGCCCATAGCAAGGGCTCAATAAGTGGCAGCTGTTATTACTGGTGAAAACAGAATGGGGAAGATGCCATCTCAAAATAGACCTTAGAAGAGGAAGATGTAATAGATGCCAAAGAGGCTGAAAATAATTAAGGGTACCAGCTTAGAAAATTGAGTACATTCTCTTCATTTTTCCTCCTTGGCCTTTGGGGAGACTACCATCTTCTATTTGTGTTGAACACTGTGTTCTATGGAAACACAAAGTGAAAATAATTGACTCATCCCAGCATTTCTCAAAATGTGGTTTAGGGACCTCTAGTCCCTTAAGGAAGAACGTCCATGATCAAAATATGGTTTAAAATATGTTTTAAAGGCTCTGAAAAATCTTACAATAAATCTCCTGTTCATTTTCTCCAAATCACTTGGACATAAGACACCTTACATGTAATCATAATTAGCATGCCAATGAAAGCACTTTGTGTATTTCTTATCCATTCCATTCCTTTTCATTTTACAGGTGAGGAACTGAGTCAAAGAGAGGCACCGTTATGTATTTTCCCTAAATGTCATGCTTGAATTAGAAAGAAAAATATAGCTGTTAATATCCAAACACATGGGAGAATGAGAAAATGCATATTGTGCAAAATACTTACTGATAAATGAGTGAGGACTTATTATGCTTGTTTAATAAAAATCCATCTTCTGTTTATTTTTTATTTTTAAGGTTTAAAATAAAATATATGGCATTGAAATGAGGAGAAAGGACATATTCCTAACCCAAACTTTCTTTAGAATCGCAAAATATAATTTTGTCAAGGTTTAGATGTGCTGAAATACTCATAATAGGTTAATATAAAAAAGTTCTTTTTCCAGCTTCTTTTGAACTCCCCCCTTCCAAGTTAACCCAACACCCAAGGGACTCAACGCACAATTTCCTGCTATGTTTTGAAATGGAAAATGGAGGATTTAACAGATCATTTATCATGTCAGACTGCCTGGGTTCAAATCTCAGAACTGCCTTTCACCAGTTGTAATACCTGGAATAGACAACTTATCATCAGTTAGCCTCAGGTCCCCCATCTATAAATCAGAGGTAAAAACAGCACTTTTCTCATACGGCTGATGTGAGAATTAAATGAGATAATCTGTGTCAGAAGCATGATGAAGTGTCTGGTGTAAACGAAGCACTCAATACATTCGCAGGATAACGAGGTTGAATGCAATGATGGCCCTCTTGTGACATTAAGGTGTTAAGAGGATGGTCTGTCACTGTCTCCCATCTGGGATGCCTAAGCCCAGGCCTGGGGCCCAGAACATCCTCTTATAAGGAGGCTGGGAATTGACTCTTTCTCTCTCTCCTAGTCCCTTCTCCTTATCAGAGAAGCCTTTCTCCTGTTGGGGCACACAGTAACTTTGTTTCTTGCACGAGCGTGAGCACCATGCGGTACCTGGCCAACCCCACTTCTATGTCTGTTCCTGGTGTGGAGGGAATGGGGTCTCCTTCAATTGCTGCACAAGAGGGGTGCACATGGAACATCTGCCCTGCAGCTGGTGCAAGGGGTAAGCTGCTGGCTAGGGAGACTGGTGCCCCCAGTGGAATCTGATCTCACTCTATTTCTTCTCTTGTAAGTAAAGCATTATCCCAGGTACTAACACAGCACGTGGTTTGTGTCTTTTGTTGTTGACCTCAAACCCTGGTATGACAAAGGGCCTGCCCTACATGTGCAGCCCTGCACTGGGTACCTGGTATTCCTAAGTTGAGTCTTGAGTCCATTGGTTCCTTCCATTTTGCACCCTCTTCTGGTTCCATTCCTACACTTGGCTTCAATTCTCCAAGCTTCTCTGGCCTCCAATATCCCTTATGGTGTCAGTTTCAATTTTCCACTTGCCAGCTTTGCATGCCATTCTCCAGGAAGCAAATATTCTGGGTCACTGACCTGTAAATGAGGGTGGTTAACAGAAGCTGCTGCTCAGACTGGGACACATCTGGCCTCATGTAAAATAAGATCGGATGCTGTGGAGCCTGAGTGATAGGGATAAATTGCTCTTGTCATCAGATATGGGTACTATAGTGGCCAAGATCACAGACACTGGAGAAAGACCTGACTCCGTTTGAAATCCAGCTCTGACAGTTACCAGGCCTATCATCTTTTGCAAGATGCAAAAACGCTCCAAGCCTTGGTTTCCCCTTGTATAAAATGGGCATAAGAATCACACTATCCACATGAGGACATTGTAAAGCTTGAGTTAATGCCTGCAAGGTGGTTAGCAGAGTGCCTGGCTCATCCAAAGCATTTTTTTATTGTTCATGTGTATTTGATGCCCTGCCATAGCACCTCGGGTTTGTAACCAGTCCCACAGAGGAGTTTTGGTGCCAATAGCAGACATCAATTCAGCTGTGGACTCAGCTGTGGCCATCTGGCAGGCATCCCTGGGAGAGCTGGATAGTGAGGTGGCTTCTGTGTGGGGATCAGCAGCATCTGCTTCTGGGAGAGAAGCTCTCCATGCCCCCTGGCATGTTCTCCACTCATAAATTCTCCCCAGAAACGGGACACAGCTGAGCTCCGCCATTTGTGGCAGCAGACACACTCCCTTCCCCTTGGCTTTGACTGTTTGGAGCTGGGGCCACAGCATCATTTGTCATGATGTGTAGCTGCTGGCTTCCAGTGGCTTTCCCAGCAGAGACACTGCAGGCCTCACTGCCATAGTACCTAGAGGAAAAGGGAGCCTATTGCTAGAAGACAGCCACAGAGAAAGAAATGCTTATTTAAACAGGCTTAGGTAATTTAATTTGCCTCTTTAAAAAACATTCAACAACTCCAATGACAGGCAGAATGGCTCCCCCAAAATGGCCATGCCCTAATCCCTGGAACCTGTGGATATGGTATGTTAAATGACATAAGGGACTTGAAGACGTAATTAAGTTTATGGATCTCAAGAGTGAGATTAACCTGGATTATCCAATCTAATCACCCAAATCCTTGAAAGCAGAGAACTTTCTCTGGCTGGAGTTACAGGTGAGTGGCAAAAGAAGATGTCAGAGAGGTTCAGTGCAAAAGAGGGACGACTCAACATTCCTGGAAGGGGTTCCCTGGAAACCATGAAGAAGAAAGTGGGCAGCCTCTAGGAGCAAAGACCAGCCCCCAGCTGACAGTAGGGTAGAATCAGGGGCCTCATCTCTCCAACTACAAAGACTTGAATTTGGCCAATGACCTGATTGAGATTGGAAGCAGATTCCTTCCCAGAGCCTCCAGTTTAGACCCCAGGCAAGCTAACACTTTCACTTGGTCTCGAGTGACACTAGGTGGGGATCTCATTGAGCCCACTAAAACTTCTGACCTATAGAACTCTGAGATGCTAAATTTGTCTTGTTTCAGCCACTCACAAATACAACTCCCCAAATGAATCCCCAATTCCTTCAGAGCATGTTGAAGGCTTTTCTCCATTGTCCTCTTGAACAATGTCAAACTTCTCCCCAACATCACCACCCTTGACTGCCATTGTCTAGCTGAGGCTTTTTCAGTGGGGCATTAATGGAATTTTGGGCAGGACAGCCCTTTATTGGATAGGATATTGTCCCATGCATGTGTGGACTTTTGGCATCCCTGACTCTTGGGACCTAACTGCCAGGAGCACTGACCGATCATTGTCACAATAACAATGTGACAACAATAAATATGCCCCCCGCCCCTCCATTTCCAAAAGTCTCCTGGGGGTGTGGGGATTAGATTCGAGAATTACTGCAAACAATCAATATGTTTTGAACAAAAACTAAGTACCAGGAAGTCTTCTAATATTGGGTAATTGGGATGAACAAGACAGAGTCCCTGCCTCCAAGGGGGTTACATTGTAATGTGGTAGACGAAAAACAATGAATATGTAAATAAACAGATAAACAATTTTTAAGTAGTTTTAAATGCTGCAGGAGATAAAACAGAATAATATAGTGGAGAGCGATAGATAGTCGGGGTGAGGGGTCCAGTCCCTGGGTGGAGCGAAATGTTAAGCTCTCAGCTGAAGGATTGGTGGTTTGAGTTCACCCAGAGGCACCTTGGAAGAAAGACCTGGTGATCTGCTTCTGAAGAATTACCCATCGAAAACCCTATGGAGCATAGTTCTACTCTGACACACATGGAGTCGCCACGAATCAGAAATGACTCAATGGCAACTGGTTTTGGATGATGGAGGGCACGGCTGCTTTATCCTGAGTGATCAGAGAAGGCCTCTCTATAAGGTTTCACCGACTCGATTCCTCACGTTGAGAAGGGGTGGTCATGATAAGAGTAAGAGAAAGAAAATCCCAAACAGGAGGAGGAACAAGCTTGAAGCCCTTGAGACAGAAGAGCTTGACATTTTCAAAACCCAGGGGGTCAGTGAGTCTGAAGTAGAGTGAATAAGGACGAGAGAGGAGTATGAGGAGGCCCTAGAAGCAGGTAGGTGCCAGATGATACACAGTTTTGCAGACTATGGTTGGAAAATTGTATTTTCTTCTGATTGCAATGTGAACTCATAAGAAGTTTTTGTTTGTTTTACTCTTTTATGAACATTTTGAAGTTGAGAAAATAGTGAATGAATTACCCTACGGTGATGAATCATACAACAAATTATTGAGCTATTCAAGGCCAATCTTATTTATTCCTACTCCCACTTACTTCCTCCACTCCAGAATACCCTGAAGCAAATCCCAGACATCATAACATATAATCACTAAATATTCCTATTCTAAATACAACCACTTTTTTTCTAAGCATAGCAATAATATCATTATTATGCCTAAAATAAGTAATAATCGCTTAATACATCGTATTTGGTAAAGTAGATGTTTACCAAAACCTCAATGAGATGAGATTGATTCAGTGAGATGGATTGACACAACAGCCACAGCAATGAATTAAAACACACCAGCCATCATGAAGAAGACAAAGGATGGGCCACATTTCATTCTATCATACTTACGGTTTCCATGAGTTGAAGCCAACTGAATGGCAACTAATAACAGCAAAAAATATTAAAAGAGTTTAAGCTGGGGAGTAGAGTCACTTGGTTTATCTGCAAAGAGGCTCATCTTGGCATCTTGTGGAGGGCAGAATGTGAGGCGGGGTGGCCTAGGTGGAGGTAGGGAGATCAGCAGGGGACTGTGCAGACTTGGAGGTGAGAAATGATTGTGGATCGGCCAGGATGTTAATGGAAGGCTGGTAATGGCTTAGATGTGAGCTGGAAAGGAAAAAGAGAAATCTAGGGTGATTTCTATGGTTTTGGACAGAGTCACTGGGTAGATGACTGTGACATTGACAGAACAGAAAAACCAGTATCAGGAGGGGTATATCAATAATATAATAAGCTCTAGCAGCCAAGACTTTTCTATATACATCATCCGCATTCTTGCTTTCGATAGTCACTTTCAGCATATTGCATACCATCTCGTACTGAAATTATTTTTGGTGATCCAGGTCCAGCTCAAATATTTTCTCTTCTTCAAGGAATTCTGGATACTATCTATCTTTTTTATCTATCTACATACTTACCTGTCTACCTACTTACCTACTTATCTCTCTCTCTTTTTCTCTATCTAGCCATCCATCCATCCATTTGCCCATCTATCGTCTACCTATCTATCTACCTGTGCTGTTTCTGTCTATATTGAACTAATGTATTTGGCTAAAAATCTTAATGGTGAAAGGCTTCATATTGAGAACAAATATATGCATTACCTTTCTGATCTTGCCCAGGTTACTCCCACTGTCTGGTCACCAGTTCTCTCAGCTACAAGGTGAGGCCACTCCTAGCTACCTTGCAGGGTTGTTGGAAGATACGAGATCTGATTAAAACAAGGCTTTTTCATATCTATTAAGCACTCGTCAGAGCTGAGTTGTCATCATTGCTGTTATTACATTGTTGTTGTTAGTTCTCATTCTCACCCGATCAGAGAGAGGGATGGAATTCAGCCTGGATAGCACCACTCACATTGGGCTCCGAAGTCAACACGTTAAGCTCAGCAATCTGAGGCGAGGACGGTACTTAGGGAAACAAACCATCAAGCTCCAGGCACCTCGAATGGCTCTTCAAAGATGCTGTGTGGGTGGCTTGAACTTAATCCACTTCAGGACTGAAGTAGTAAAGAGCAAACATTACTTGAAGCTGCAGACTTTCACATTAGCCTAATTTGTGTAACAACCTGCCTCTCCTGTCCCTCAACACACACACACACACACACACACACACACACACACACACACTTGCAACTTGGAAGCTGCTTTGACCTATCAGTTCCATCGCTGAAGCTATGTTTGGCTGTTATTTAAGAGTTCAAGAGAAATCTCAGGATTTTATTATGCGGAAATCTTATCGCAGCCACCCATAAATCCCAATTAGGCAGCTTGTAACAGAGCCAAGGGAGGAAGCACGATTTTCTGTTTGTTCCCAGCATCTCATTAATGACATGCCTTCGCTATGGGTTAGAGATAGATTGTTAGCAGATGGGTGGAGAGTGGGGTCACTCCTGACTCTTTTCTCTGCTGCAAAGTTATGTAAAAGTGGGAGTCTCAGGAGAACTGAATCCAGACGGAAGTCTTCCGAGTTGTCCTTTCAGCTCACTCACCTCTCTGAGCATTGGTTTTGGACTCAGACAGACCCCCATTTGAATACAGCTTCTAACACTGACTAATCCAGAACCTCAGGGAGACCTCTGAACCTCTCTGAGCTTTCAGGATCTTCTTTTATACAGGAAGTGTGGAAGGAACAATGCTTTCCCTGTGGGATTGCTGTAAGGATTAAGAAAGCACACGTACAGTGTCTAGCAGAGGGTTCAGGACACAATTCTGTAATTAAAAGTAAATTTTCTTTTTTACAAGCAGAGCGGCCTGGTTCCAGTAGGATATTGTTTGACAATGAAAATCTGTGGCCTGAACCATGAAATCACTCATATGCACACATGCACACACACACACAACACTTAGCCTCTCTCTTGAAACCAAGTTTGCTGTTTTGTGATTTTAAATCAGTCTACAGCACTAACTTTTCAGAGACCCAGACTTAAAAATCTATCAGATGAGTACCAGTCAGTTGAGAAGTTAAAAATCAGACAGAGGCAATGAAAACAAAAGTAAGACATTTCCTAAGTTAAACATAAACTTGAAAATATCATTCTCCTGAAACACTTTAAAATCCTTTCAGAAGCAGATCGCCAAGACTTTCTTCTGAGGTGGCTCTTGGTTGGTTAGTCGTCGAACACTTAACGGACTGTGCCACGCAGGGACTCTTTTAAACTCCTACTGGATGCTGCATAGGAAAGCCTGGTGGCGTAGAGGCGAAGCGCTACAGTTGCCAAGCAAAAGGTAGACAGTTTGAGTCCACCAGGTGCTTCTTGGAAACTCCATGGGGCAGTTCTATCTGTCCTATAGGGTTGCTGTGAGTTGGAATCGACTTGTTGGCAATGGGTTTGTTTTTGATTAGGTGCCAAATACTGTATTCATATCCTTTTATAACATCCTCACCAAAATCCCATGGTCAGTTTGCAGAGGAAGAAGTTAAAACTCCAAGGGCATAAGCAACATTCCCAAGATCACACAGCTTAAACAGGAAAGGGCAGGCTTGTGACCCAGCTACATGGGATTCAGGAGCCAAAGCATTTTCCTATCACACAGTGTTGCTTCTCTTTTAATGACGTGTAAAAAAAAAAAAAAAAAAAAAAATTTATTTTGTATTAGGAGTCCCTGTGTGATGCAAATAGTTAACGTACTCGGCTGCTAACTGAAAGGGTGGTGATTCGACTTCCCCCAGAAGTGCCTCAGAAGAAAGGCCTCATGGTCTACTTCTGAAAAATCAGCCATTAAACGCCCTGTGCCATGCAGGGCGTCAACACAAGTTGGTTTTTATTTTGTATTAATCGCTGCTGTCTCCTCGGTTTTATGATGGTTCTGCTCCGAGTTCTATGAGTTGGACACTGCCGCGCCCCTCAGGAGCCCACAGTAGAATGGGGAGATGCATGACTAAATACATTAATATAAACACGGGATGCAGTAAGTGCTGTGATATGGGAAGGGGAGGAAGCAGAGGGAGCAGATAGGTGAGGAGGCCTCGCTGCCCAGGGGTCAAGGGTCTGCGGGGTTTTAAAAAGAGGATATACTTTTACTGAATTCAGAGGGATGAGTTGCCAACCATGAGCAGGATGGGAGGAGATGGATTTTTCCTCATTTCCCCACTGTCTTAGTTGTCTAGTGCTGCCATAACAGAAATAGCACGAGTGGATGGCTTTAGCAAACAGAAGTTTATTCTCTCATAGCTGGGAGGCTAGGATTCCAGATTCATGCTGCCAGCTCCCAGGGAAGACTCCCTTTCTTTGTCGGCTCTGGAGAAAGGTTCTTGTCATCAATCTTCCCTCGGTCTAGGAACTTCTCTGCGCAGGGACCCCCGGTCCAAAGGATGAACTTTGCTCCTGGCACTACTTTCTTGATGGTATGAGGTCTTCCTGTCTCTCTGCTTGCTTCTCTCTTTTATATCTCAAAAGAGATTGACTCAAGATACTAGCTAATCTTGTAGATTGAGTCCTGCCTCATTAACATAACTGCCTCATTGTCATCATAGAGGTAGGATTTACAACATGTAGAAAAATCACATCAGGTGACAGAATGGTGGACAATCACACAATATTGGGAATTATGGCCTAGCCAAGATGATGCACATTTTTGGGGGGACACAATTCAATGGATAACACCCACAGAGCCTTGGTGGTGCAATGGTTAAGTGCTCAGCTGCTAACTAAAATGTTGGCAGTTCAAACCCATTCGGCTGCCAGAAATTCAAGCTGGATTCAGAAGAGGATGTGGAACCAGAGATATCATTGTTGATGCCAGATGGATCCTGGCTGAAAGCAGAGAATACCAGAAGGGTGTTTACCTGTGTTTTATTGACTATGCAAATGCATTCGACTGTGTGGATCATAATGAATTATGGATAGCATTGCGAAGAATGGGAATTCCAGAACACTTAATTATGCTCATGAGGAAACTGTACATAGGTCAAGAGGCAGTTGTTCGGACAGAACAAGGGGATACTGATTGGTTTAAAATCAGGAAAGGTGTGTGTCAGGGTTGTATTCTTTCACCATACCTATTCAATCTGTATGCAGAGCAAATAATTGGAGAAGCTGGACTCTATGAAGAAAACTGGGCATCAGGATTAGAGGAAGACTTATGAACAGCCTGTGTTATGCAGATGATACAACCTTGCTTGCTGAAAGTGAAGAGGACTTGAAGCACTTACTGATGAAGATCAAAGACCACACCCTTCAGTATGGATTACATCTCAACATAAAGAAAACAAAAAATCCTCAAAACTGGACCAATAAACAACATCATGATAAATAGAGAAAAGATTGAAGCTGTCAAGGATTTCATTTTACTTGGATCCACAATCAACACCCATGGAAACAGCAGTAAAGGAATCAAAAGACGCATTGCATTGGGCAAATCGGCTGCAAAATACCTCTTTAAAGTGTTAAAAAGCAAAGGTATCACCTTGAAGACGAACTAAGGTGTGCCTTACCCAAGCCATGTTGTTTTCAATCACCTCATACACATGCAAAAGGAAGACCGAAGAATTATGCCTTTGAATTGTGGTGTTGAAAAAGAATATGGAGTATATCATAAACTGCCAAAAGAACTAATAAATCTGTCTTGGAAGAAGTACAACCAGAATGCTCCTTAGAAACAAGGAAGGTGAGACTTCGTCTTACATAATTTGGACATGTTATCAGGAGGGATCAGTTCCCGGAGAAGGACATCATGCCCGGGAGAGGGTCAGCAAAAAAGAAGCAGACCTGCAGTGGGATGGATTCATACAGCGACTGCAACAGTGGACTCAAGCATAACAACAATGGTGAGGATAGCATAGGACCGGGCAGTGTTTTGTTCTGTTGTATGTAGGGTAGCTATGAGTAGGAACCACCTCGATGGCCCCAAACAACTACAACATATGTTAGGTATTTTATGCACAGTTGGGCTCATTGACTATCAAACATTGCTACTGTTCCTTTTCACAGTATTTTTAATCATCATTATTCAAATATTCTTCAAAAGCAAGCTTTTGTATGTCCTCACTATGAAAATATTTGTTGTTAGTTGCCATTAAGTCAGCTCCAAGTCATCATGGCCTTTGCATAACAGAATGAAATGTTACCTGGTCCTGCACTATATAAGTACATTAAAAAAAAAAAAAGTTGCCATCGAGTTGATCCCTACTGGTATAAAAACCAAAGCCAAACCCAGTGCCGTTGAGTCGATTCCGACTCATAGCAACCCTACAGGACAGAGTAGAATTGCCACATAGAGTTTCCAGGGAGCGCCTGGTGGATTCGAAGTGCTGACCCTTTGGTTAGCAGCTGTAGCATTTAACCACTATGCCACCAGGGTTTCCCCTTGTAGTTAATTAATACCTCACACTATGAATCTAACAGTATGCTCATGATCACTGAACTAGGCACTGCACTCCGAGGAGGTAAGGAGCACACCTGCATCCCACTCATTCACCTCTACCTCCGCAACACCTCACTCAGTGTCTAACACATAATGGGAAAAAGAAAATGATGATTGTGGTTGTCTACCCTGGTAGAATATTTACACTATCATCCTTTTTTTTTTTGCTTCTCTCTCCTTTGCTCTCTCTCTGTCTCACAGACACACAGAGTCCTGCAATGAAAATTTCTCAACGCAAGTCTTTCTTTGACTCTACTTTTTTCAAGTTAGTTTACTAGAAGTGGATTTTTTTGAATCAGAGGCCAAGGTAAACATACAACCTTTGGCTACATGTTGCCAAATTTGCATTGCATTGAGGCTGTAAACACATTTCCTCCCACCAGGAATGTATGACAAAGTCCTTTCCCTGTACTCCTGCCAACAGTGACTATGATTTATTTTTTAATCCTTGCTAATTAGAGAGCTAGAAAACAGTACCCTATTTCATTAATGAGTAGTAAGGCTGAACATTTAAAGCTTTAGAGTCATTTGTAGCTCCTCAGTGAATTCCGGTCTTCTTTTTTTTCCTTTTAACCTGCTGCTCAGTTCTGGATTATGAATATTAATAAGCACAAAACTGTGCCTGAGACATAGTGCTCAATAAATGTTAGCTACTGGAGAAATACAAGCTTGTGAATCAGACTGTGTGTGTGTTTGAAATAAGGACACAATGAAATAAAGCATGCAGGCACAAAAATCCTCTGAAATTTTTATTTTCAACGGTGAGAGATAAACCATAAACAGGCATGGAAGTTATATGGGGTTGTAATTAAGAGCATACACTCCACATCACGACTTCCTGAGTTCATATCCTACCTCCTCTATTTAGTAGCTATGTGACATTGGGTAAGTAACCTAACTTCAGTAGGTCTCAGTTTTTTGGTCTAAGAAGGCGGTTCATTATGTCATCCACCTCATGGTGTTGTAATGAAGATCAAAGGCCTGAATAGCTGTACATGCTTAGAAATTTTCTGACATGTTGTAAGTGAGGAAAAAATGTCCACAGTTACTGAGAGCTAGAAGAATCCTGAGCTCTCCAAGGACACATTTGTACTTTCTCTTCATTTGCCCTCATTAAGTTATTAATAGTGTGCTTGTATGTACACATGTGTGTGTGTGCATGTGTGCATGTGTGTGTGTGTGCATGTGCACATCCCCTGTTAGATAACAAGCATCCCTATGAAGGACCAGTGCCACTTCCTTAGAGCCCTCTCTTGCTGCCCAGTATGTGACTCTTCATATAGAAAACACAGCCACCACTGAATGACCGAACCCTTGAGTGTAAGCTCTTCAGGGGTAGAGTTCCTAGCTTTTCTAGATCTGAAACTTTTAATGGCTAGGATCCCTTTAAGCTTTCTGGTAACTGTTTCCTAATATTCCTGTGGGGTGAGGGTGAGGATCTACCCCTAGTTCACTCTTAAGTCTGTGTGTGGGGTCCCATGAATCAGCATGATCTTGCAGTTGGTTCAGGGATGGGCAGGCCACTGAGTCAAAGCCAGCAGTGCTCAGTGAGAAGCAAAGACTCTCATGCCTTCACAGAGGATGTGATGGAAATCCTCCTGTAGCCACGAGGAGAGACATCCCCTAGGGTAGACTCCATGCAGGGAAAACCCAGATGAAACACGGAAAGAGAGAAACTCCATCTTGCTTATATCATTTGTACCCAGTCAGATCCACACCCAAACCTATACGTATCCCCCCTACAACTTAATTTCCTTGAAAAAATTGTTTTTCTGTTTGCTTAAACCAGTATGTGTCTAGTTTTCTGTCACTTGCCACCAAATGAGTCGTCCGTATTAAGAAGGTATCAGTTAATTTTTTGAAGAGATGCTTAAGGCAATAAACAAAGCTGCCATTGATGGCCAGTGGAAGAGCTTGTCACAAGGAGCCTTTGATATTGGCGAGAGGATCTGAATATTAATGCCAGTTCTCCAGTGAGGGTGGTGAATCTTGGTTCTGACCTTCAGCAGCAGCGAAACAAACAAGACTCTATCAACTCCTCACCAGCTCCAGACAAACAGCATCAAAAAGCCCAGCTGCATAGCAATTGGTGTGGGGATCATTTACAGTATAGATCCACTCCTCAGGGACACACTTAGGACACCTGGGGGTAAAGGCCAGGATGAGGACTACAAGGTTGGAGGGTCAGGCTATTTAAATGGCATAGAGAGATGGTGAGTGAGGACCTAGGTGTACATACGACAGTGAGACAATATTTATTTTCTCCTCAGCCTTCTGTCTTTAGCCAATTGGGCTCTGTGGTTAAAATATTTTTGAGTGCTGACTGGAGCACTGTATCTCAGACTCAGTTTACTCTTTCATCTATAAAACAGAAACAATAAGTAAAAACAGGCATACTTTTACCAACTTGTCTGGCACATGGGAGGCACACAATGACTGTTAGCTAGGTACCGTGGCTGCTTTCATCGTACACTGTATTACTGGCCAGTCCCGTTCTCAGCAAAAGACCTGGCATCTCTATTCCTGACTGGTGCAACTTACTGTGTTCTTGTCATTGCCCAGGTCCATGGCCTCCTCTTGATTTCCAGGCCTGTTCGCTCCTTAGGTTCAGGCACTCTGGTGCTGACCTTCACACTCTCTCTAGGCCTTATGTTGAATTTGCCTTATGGCTTTGCTTTCTTAGGCAGTTTCTCCAGGTTGATTATTTAGTCTTACCCCAGTATTTTTTCCCCCACACTGCTTGCCTATGGCACTTTGGCTTGGAATGATCATTGGGAAACCCAAGCTCTGAATCCTTAGGCAGTCATCTCCTATCACTCACCTACTAGAGCCCAATAATCGCCACTAGGTGTTTCCTAGTCCAAGGATTCTCAACCATTTTTTACTACAATCTGAGGTAAGAAATATACCGAACAGTTTAATTCAGGAGACACACACACACACGTGCACACCCCTGAAACAGAAGTTTTAGAAAACAGTTCTTGGCCTTATCATGAACAATACATTCTGCTATTTCTCCTTCTGGTCTGTTATGAATTATTATTTTTTTATTTTAAGACGGTTGTAATCCACTAAACTGGTTTCATGCCCACAAACGGGGCTTGTGCTGCAGATTGAAAAAGCACGGCCCTGCTTCAATATATAAAATGAACCCTGGTGGCACCATGGTTAGGCACTCAACTGCCGACTAAAGGGCTGGAGGTTTGAACCCACTTGGCAGCCCTGAGGGAGAAAGACCTGGCAATCTACTCAGATGAAGATTACAGCCTAGAAAACTCTATGGGGCAGTTTTACTTTGTCACATGGGGTTGCCGTGAGTCAACACCGATTCAACGGCGCCTAACGACGACAACATCAATGTATGGTGTGAAGTGCATTCCAGGTAAATGCACGTTAACATCTAAGCAGAACTTTGGTTCTAAATCCCTGCTGTACTGGGTAAGGCTGCATCACAATTGATTTTTCAGTTCTTCTCTGGTCTTAGATGTAAATGAGGAGTAAATGGAAGAAGCCTTGTTCTAGACCCTTTTTCTCTGTACATACCTTTTATTCTTACTCTTCCAGTGAATTTTCTCCTACTTGTTTTGCTGTGCGAGAGGAACCACCCTAAAGGAAGAAATTGAAGAGAAAGGAGAGATGGCTAAGTTTCTCACATTTTAATTTGTATACAAATCTCTCAGGGAGTTTTAAATTATTCCAGAATGCACAAAAATTATATTTCAGTAGGTTTGGCATGGGATTATGGAGTCTGAATGTTGAACAAACATCCAAGGATTTCTGATGAAAGGGGTGAGGCAGGCCACACTTGGATAAACACTGACACTAACAGAAAACACAGGTTACCTTAACTTCCTTTGAAGCTGGAGATATGCAATCATGCCAGTAATGGCCGGCAGCAAATACGTGACGCTTTCCTTAAAGCTGAGGGTCGAGGAGGATGAAGACGCAGCAGATTGCCTCTATCTTTAGCATAATCTGAAAGTGGAGTTCTAGAGACCACACAGAGCAGATCCTGGCCTACATACCACTTTTAACTCCAGCCAAGCTGGCTCTCTGCCTGGTGACCTGGTTATTTTTTGCTTTGAATTTTTTGTTGATACCGTGTGTTTTCATTAATGGAAGCATGCTGAATCCTAGAATGTGTCTGAATTTTTGGTAGGTAGTACAGATATATTTTTTCTTGGGCTCTCCCACAAGCCTACCCTTAGTGTCCCTTGGTACATATGATGAACCATTAATTCTTCCACAGAATCCCCACTAGGGTTTACTGGTACATATGTGTAACAAATAAAATTTTTCAAAATGTCTATTTTTCTTACCAAAAGTGCAGACACCTCATACAATACTCTGTAAAAACAATAATTTGCGGCATACGCCCATTTCTTCATTTTGAAGCAGTCCAAAAGGCCCCTGCCTTGCAGCAGCATGCAGTATCACTGGTCCGGCAGCTTCCCAATAAGCCCCAGGGGCTCCAAAAGTTCATGGTTGCTGTATGCACCTCTGGGCACAGAGGGGTTAACCAAAACAGGTGGCTGCCTTTATTAAACGTTAAGGGGATTTCGGATGTGAAGAGGTGGCTGAGATGAGGGCAGTAAAAGCAATACAGCAGACTTCAATCACATTATTTTAAAATGTGTGTGTTCCATATGTCAGAATCTAGTGGCCATCAGTGCTCTATGCCCAAGGGAGCCGTGTTCCTGTGTTTGCACTAGGTGGAAAAGCTTGGATTTCTTTCATTGTTTCTCCCAACTACTGCAATTCTATTCAACTGAGAGTCCGTTGGACATTTGTTTGAGTCATGTTTGGCAAAATCACTCTAATAGTCAGAGCACTAACTCAGTCACAGAGAACAGGAAAGCAGGAACAGGGCTTTCTACTCTTCATTTTCTGACAGGAGCTGTTAACACAGTTTACCGTGCAATGTACTTTAGACTAGGTGGCTTCGAAGGTCCTTCCTAACTCTAGAGTGTCTAGAAGTCTATGAGTTACTGGGATCCAAATGTAATTTAGTTCAACACCTCTACAATAAAAAGACAAATAATCCCATTAAAAAATGGGCAAAGGATATGAACAGACACTTCACCAAAGAAGACATTCATGTGGCTAAGAGACACATGAGGAAATGCTGGTGATCATTAGGCATTAGAGAAATGAAAATAAAACTATAATGAGATACGATCTCATCTCAATGTTACTGGCACAAATCAAAAAAAGTAGAAAATAACAAATGTTGGAGAGGCTGCAGGGAGATCGAAACTCTTACGCACGCTGGTGGGAGTGAAAACTGGTACAACCATTTTGGAAAACAATATGGTGCTTCCTTAAAAAGCTAGAAATAGAAATGCCATTCAATCCAGCAATCCCACTCCTAGGTATATCTTAGAGAAATAAGAGCCATCGTACAAATAGACGAACAGATGTATGGACATCCATATTCATTGCAGCATTATTCACAATAGCAAAAAGATGGAAACAACCTAAGTGCCCATCAACAGATGAATGGATAAACAAACTATGGTACATATACAGAGTGGAATGCTATACAATGATAAAGAACAACGATGAATGTGCGAAAAATTTACAACACGGATGAATCTGGGGGACATTATGCTAAGGGAAAGAAATCAATCACGAAAGGACAAATACTGTATGAGACCGCTATTATAGAAACACGTGAAAATGTTTCCACAGGGAAAGAAACCATTTTTGATGGTTACAAGGGAGGGAAAGGGTAGAGAGGGAACAACACTAATTAGTAAATAAGTGGTAATTTTGATGAAGGGTAAAATAGTACACAGTACTGGTGAAGTCGGCACAACTTGACCAGAGAAAATTCACAGAAGCTTAACAGACACATAGGAAAGATTAGTCCGAAGAACTAATGGACCACAACTACCACAGCCTCCACCAGACTGAGCCCAGAACAACTAGATGGTACTTGGTTACTACCATGGACCACTCTGGCAGGGATCATAATAGAGAGTCCCAGACAGAACAGGAGACAAATATAGAACAACATTCAAATTCACACACACACACATATACACAAAACACCAGGCTTACTGTCTGACAGAGACTGGAGAAACCCCGACAGTATGGCCCCCAGACACCCTTATAACTAGTACTGAGTTCACTCCTGAGGTTCACAAAGAAAAATCAGGAAAAAAAAAAAAAAAAAGACAAATTAATTTAGTTCAAAGCCTTATAAAGGGTTGAGGAACAACAGAAAGACATCTGAAATAAAATTTGGCCAATGAGTCCCAGGATTGCAGGTTTCTCTGAGTATGCCTGGGTGGTAGCAAAAGATTGAAGAAGGGAAATTTATGGCAGGATGGCAAGAAAACGCAAGTTGAAGCCAGGGCTGACTGACATTAAAAAAAAATTCTCTAAGCCCTTAGCTACTGTGAGTCAGTTTTATTACCTGTAAAATGGGAATAAAACAGATTTATTGTAAAAAGTACATATTTCTCCATTCATCTATCCATTTACACAAAAACTAACGAAGTGACTGCTGTTGGCTAGGTACTGAAGTAAGCGTTGTTAGATAAATGAGAAAAACTATGTGAGAATGCCTAGTTTAGTGGAATATCCGATAAATTAATGGTTGTGTTCTCTGCGCAGTTTTCCTCCCTCGATAGCTCTCTGTGTAATGCTTTCTCCTTGTCCTGGATCTCCTTGTCTCTTGTAGTATCTTGGGAATGTTTTGTTAGTTGCTGGTGAGTCATTCCGTTCTATAACTTTCCTAGTCTTATGGCCTCCTTCTTTTCTTTTTTTAATAACAAGAGCCTCACTTTTCTTTGAGGAAACATTCTGTCATCGTTCCATATAGATATACATGTAAGTATATACTAATATTTACATGTGTTTGTGTATTTGTATGTATATGTGTGTGTGTATCTTTTTTTTGCTGGTATTTCTGTGACCCATATTCTAAAATGTTATCTTGCACCCCACAGCTTCCTCCAGTTTGCAGGGTCTGGGGATAGACTGACTGCAATTAAGAGGGTCTGGGGATACACTGAAGCCCTGGTGGCGCAGTGGTTAAGAGGCAGTTCAAATCTACCAGTCAGTCCTTGGAAACCCTATAGGACAGTTCTACTCGGTCCTATACGGTCTCCATCAGTTGGAATCTTCTTGACAGCAACGGGTTTGGTTTGGTTTTGGGAGGGATACACTGAATGCAAATAAATCAATGAGTGAATGGACTGATGACGTGAAATTGATAACCAGAGAGGCTAAAGGACGTGCAAAGGACATCAAATGGGTCATTCATGGCAAAACCCAAACCCAAACCTAGATGGCATGGCTTACAGTGAGCTTCTTGTTCTCCCAAGGTAGTGCTTGGCCAAAGCCCTACTAGACGACTCATCTCGGAAAGACAAGCCCATTTAGAGAGGCACGAGCCATGATGGATGTACAGCCCCAGTAAGGGCATGATAGAGAAGGATGGCAACATTGCTATGCATGATTTTTTAATAACTACAAAAAATCCGGTGTACAAGATTTCTGCATGTGAAAATTGATAGCGCTGCAGATGCCGCTCATCTCTTTAAACAAGCAAACTCATCTTCCTAGGTGCTGTTACATCGGTAATAAATTGGCTTCTCACACAGATCTGCTTGCAGGTTAGCACTAAGATTGAATAGATAATAACTTCTTGGGTAGCAACGCCTGCCATGGCAAATAATAAAGAAATTCCTGACCTGCAAAGTGCAGGGTGATGGTGTTCCAAAAATATATTTCACCTGGTCCCAAAGCGGGTTCGTTAGGTATCCAGGAAGCTGAAAACAAACATTCAGTACATACAGGGAGGTGACTCAAAAAGAACGCTCTTGAATGTAGCTGCACCAGTAGTTGTGAAACAGGTAGGTCAAAGAGGGACTTGCTGCTAAGTGTCTTTTTAAATCAAGAGACTAAGGGCTGGCAGTTTGGCTGGGGGCATGCCTAATGCCACAAGGGGAGTTAGCCTGGACTTCTGGTGAAATAAAAAAAAAAAAAAATTTTTTTTTTTTTCTGGTGACCTTATGTAGTTTGGCAGCTTTTGCAAACATCACACTGGTTGCAGGTTGCTTTGACGGGGCTTCAGTAAGTGGGACCCTCTGTTTTGGGTGATCATTTTTTCCTCCCTTGGAAAATAATTTGGTTTCAGCTGTGAGTTGATTCTACTAACTTTCTGCAAACATAAACTGAATGAGGGAGGTGGTAGACAGAAGAAATCCGACCGGAAGATGACAATACCAAATGAAAGGAAGCCTACCTTGAGACCTGTGGTCTGAATTCAAGTTCTGGGTCTGACATTACTGGCTGTGTATCCTAGGGCATGCTGCTCAACTGCTCTGGACTTTATTATCCATTTTTTAAAATTAGAATGTTATACCAGCTAGTGGCTTTGAATCTCTGTGAAATGGTAATTAGAATCTTACAAGCTGGGGAAGAAGGAGCCCTGGTGGCACAGTGGTTAAGCGCTCAGCTGCTAACAGAAAGGCTGGCATTCAAACCCACCCAGCAGCTCCTTGGAAGAAAGACTTGAAGATCTGACCCTATAAAGATTATGGCCTAGAAAACCCTATGGGGCAGTTCTACTCTGTCACTTGGGATCGTTAGGAGATGAAGTTGAGTTGAAGAGAAAGGACATGAGAAAACAATTCTGGATTGTACTCACTGTGTGGGTTACTATGAGGAAGGATACAGGCATTTAATTCCGGGAGCACAGAGATGATGCAGCGTTAGACTGAGTTTTGGTTTTATTACCAACTAGGCTACTAACTTTCTCTGTGAACGTAAAAAGTACTAACAAAATAACAGATATTACATCTAATATCAGACACATGCACAAAACTGCTAGTCAATTACTTGTTCCATCAAGTGCCCACTCTGGGACCCACTATCAGGGCCTGCCCATTGCCAGTTATTGAGATATTACTCATCAGGGCAGGAGGTACTTAAGCATCTTCTATCCCATTCGTGTGTGTCTCATGTCTAGTGAGCTTTCTCTACGGCCCTGAGATTGGTTGGTTAGTGGTGATCCTAGACAACTGGTGCAGCCCCTCCAAGATTTTGACCTCTCCACTCTACTATATTGGATCACCTACTGAGATTTCCCTGGACCCATTAACCGGTTCTATAAGGTCACTATGAGTTGGAATTGACTCGGCGGCCGTGGGCTTTTTTGGTTCATTTTCTGCCTTGTTTTGCCAGGAGCTAGACTCTTCATTCACTTCTTGTTAGCCACTTACCCAGGTCTGGACCCTAATCTTGTACAACTCAACCAGAACTCTGCTTCTCCCAAGTCATGCTGGGAGTGGTCCAGAATATCTGTAATTTCCTTACTGATGAGCCTCTTCTTCCACATTGTGCATCTGTGCAACCACTCCACAACCTTGGCATACTGGACACTGGACATTGGAAAACTCAGCAGTGATATACAGGCTCCAGCTTCGGAGAGGAGAGGGTCTATTTCCCTAGAACTGGCCTGTAGATTTCATATATCCTCTTGAACCCCGGAAACCCAGGTGGTGCAGTGGTCAAGAGTTCAGCTGCTAACCAAAAGTTCAGCAGTTCGAATCCACCAGGCACTCCTTCAAAACTCTTCGGGGCGGTTCTACTCTGTCCTGTAGAGTCGCTATGAGTTGGAGTTGACTCGATGGCAGTGGGGTTGTTTTTGTTTTGTTTTGTTCTTAAACCCCATCAACCCACATTGCTAAGGTTGTAGAAAGCTGCAGGTTTGAATCTCCTTGATGGTTCACAGGTGTATCATTTTAAAATTTGAATTAGTGTTCATATTTTAATAAATGTTTTAAGAACTCTACTGAAATATATAGACTTCTTAGTGCAGCTATTTAGGTCCCTGGACTCCTCTTCTATGCACATAAGATGGGTTTTTAAAAACGTGATGTCCGTGTGTGTGTACGGTTTTATCTGAGCAGAAACATGTTTACACTGTTACATTTAACATCTTGTTAAATTGGCACATTCCGGCCCTTTGCAAACTAAACATGTTGGTGTTTTCATCCATGTGAGGACTCTGGTTCTCTCTCTCTCTCACACACACACAAAGATATGTAGTACGCAACAAAATACAGTGAAACCCGTGAGAGCCGGAACTTGACAAGACTGCCTTGTTTTTCAGGGTCTCACAAGTTTTCCACCTTTGACAAGGTGCAGTCTTAATCACTTTTCTGTTGTTGTCTCTTCCTGGAAAATGTTTGTTCTTTCCTTCTCTGACAGGTTTCCACCTTAACACAGGTTTTGGCTTTAAATGTAATACTTCTGTTGTTTTTTTTCTTGAGACAATTATTCAAGAACTATTTTTAAAAGTGCTTTAGTGTTAAAAGACTAAGTAAGCACCTCTGGGTCACTGTGTTAAATGGTCTGAAATGTATCCTACAATTGGCATTATCTAGATGAAAAACTCAAGCGCTCAAGTTTTATGCTATATTTTTTTTGTCCATGTCCAGAGTGTTGAAAATTAAAAAAAAAGAAAATATAAAAGAATTTCAGTAGACACAGAGCTCAGAGTAGCTTAGCACCCTCCTTTTATAGCCTTGATTCAGAACACTAAGATGAGATTGAGAGTTTACCACAAAGCGACCTCGTCGCTACGTGTTGAGCAGGGTGGATGGGAGGAGGAAAAAACAAACAAGACGGCAAAGGTGATCTATGGTTCATTTGCTTGTTTTTCTTTTAAAATATTTTTGGGACTGTTTTACTTACATTAAGAAATACACAGTCACATGATCATGGCTAAAAAGAAACTATGAAAAAAAATACATGTACAGGTTATCCCTCTTAACTTTTCCTTTACAATTCTCCACTATCAATCTGATTTGCATCCTTACAATCTATTTATATGATATATATATATATATACACAAAACCAAAAAACTCATTGCCATCAAGTCGATCCTGACTCATAGCAACCCTATAGGATGGCGTAGAACTGCCACATAGGGTTTCGAAGGACCAGTTGGTGGATTCAAACTACCAACCTTTTGGTTAGCAGCCATAGCTCTTAACCACTGAGCCATGTAATATATATATATACACACACACACACATATACATATATATATATATGTAAAGAAGCCTTGGTGTTACAATGGCTAAGTATCCTGCTGCTAACTGAAAGATTCGAACCCACCAAGTGGCTCTGTGGCAGAAAGACCTGGCAAACTGCTTCCATAAAGATTATAGCCTAGAAAACTCTATGGGCAATTCTTCTTTGTTACATGAGATCACCATGAGTCAAAATCAACTCGATGGCACCTAACAACACAACAACATGTATGTTTGTGTGTTGTTGTGCACCGTCGAGCCAATTCCAGCTCATAACAACCCTATAGGACAGAGTAGAGCTGCCCCATAGGGTTTCCAAGGAGTGGCTAGTGGATTCAAACTGCCGACCTTTTGGTTAGCAGCATGAGTGTCACCAAGGCTCCCTACAGCGTGTATCCAAAAACCAAAACCAAACCCAGTGCTGTCGAGTCAATTCTGACTCAGAGCGACCCTATAGGACAGAATAGAACTGCCCCATAGAGTTTCCAATGAGCGCCTGGCAGATTCGAACTGCCGACCCTTTGGTTAGCAGTCGTAACACTTAACCACTACGCTGCCAGGGTTTCCGCAACGTGTATATGTGTGTAAATATATATATATTGCAGTGCCTACATAAAACACACACACTCTGTATATAGATATATATCTGTATATCCAGCTGTATACAGAGTGTTTTATGTGGGAGATATATATACATACACGGAAACCCTGGTGGGTAGTGGCTAAGTGCTACGGCTGCTAACCAAAGGGTCTGCAGTTCGAATCGGCCAGGCGCTCCTTGGAAACTATGGGGCAGTTCTACTCTGTCCAATCGGGTTGCTATGAACCAGAATCCACTCGACAGCACTGGGTTTGGTTTTGGTTTTTGTATATATATACACACACTCACACAGAGTTTTATGTGAGCTCTACAATTTTTGCTTTTGTTTCACTTAATATTCATTGGAGATGTTTCCAACGTTGAAACACAGTATTCCATAGAATGTAAAACATATTATGTACTGCATATATATGCACAATATTAAATATATATTATTACACATATATATTATTCGTATGGAATATGCTGCAATACAGCAAAGAAAGAAAATATGATGTATTCCATGGGAAATAAATAACAAAACTTTATGACGAGTCCACTAATAATGACCATTTAAAATTGTTTTCGATCAGTAATGAGTAGATAATTTAGATAGGCTAATTTGCTTGTAAGAAACCGAAATCCCCCATCAAATTAGCTCACATAATGCGTGGAGAGTTTATCTTCAGTATACACGTGTCCAGCAACCCAGTAAGCACGCAACAACCACGTCCCAGAAAGGGAAGGGACTCTCCTCCAGAACAGTTAGTTCTAGACTGAAATCTCCTCGTGGGACGTAGGGGTTAGATCGTTTTGGGACTCTACCTCCAGCACAGCCTCTTTTCCTCTCTCTACTCAATGGCTCCCTTGCTTTCATATAGCTCTCCTCACAAGGCCGCTGTCCCCTCCTGTGGCCTGTGTGGCCTTGCTGTTCCTAGCCTTGACAGCTGTCATGGACTGCTGCTCTCGCTGACAACAATTTGATTTTTGCGTTTGTTAGGTGGGATTCCCTAAGACAGAAGGTGATTCTCCATGTGTGCGTGCGTGAGTGCGTGCATGTGTGTGTGTGTTCATCTTCAGGCCATATCATGTGCTCCTGGTCCATGCTGTCTTTTGGTTAGGTACACACCAAAAGCCTGCTGCTGACAAGTCGATTCTGCCTCCTGGTAACCCCATGTGTCTCAGAGTAGAAGTATACTCCATAGGACTTTCAGTGGCTGTAATCTTACTGTAGATCAGTAGTTCACTAGGGCATTCTTCTAGAGCACCGCAGGGTGGCTTCGAACCTCTAACTTTTAGTTAGTAGCTGAAAGTAAACCATTTGCATCACCCAGGGACCTTGTCCACAACAAAGGAGAAGGATGACAGACCTAAGTCATATGGTCTAGGTCGGACTGTTTCTCATTTAGGGAGCAGGCAGAATGGGACATTTCACCTATTAAAGCAGAAGCTACCCATGGTCGACTACTTCATTCCCCTGGCTGGGGCAGTACCTGGGCTAATAACTCTGCTCACTCAGATCCCAGAGAATCACACCATGTTCCCCCGCCCCGTTAGGGAACAGTGAGCGTTGGTGCTAGGCTAGCAGCCTGGAGACCAGAGCTGTGGATCCAGCTGCTGCAGGCACCCTGAGCCCTCTATGAGAATGCATAAAATAGAGCTAATAACGCATGCATTACACAAATGTGAGGAATAAATGAGATAATGTCTAAGATATTCTTTGTAAACTATAAAGCCTTCTGCCAATATTTGAAGCTATTGTTATTATCTCTAAGAAAACTAAGTGAAGCAATAACCAGGAGAGCTTATTACTGTCCCCAGCACACCTTGTTTACAGCAGGTTTCGTCAAGCATGGTAATTTGTCCTCCCACCGTTGCCTCCAACTCCTCCTCTAACTTCCTTTTTTTCTTATTCTTCATTATAATAATCATAATAATAATCTTTCCATCTTTTAATAAGCACAAGGGATTGTACTAAGTTTAAAGGGTTGTACTAAGTGCTAAGTTTAAGAGGTCCCTGGGTGGCACAAACAGTTAAGCACTCGACTGCTAGCCAAAAGGTTGGCAGTTTAAACCCACCCAGAGGCATCTCAGAAGACAGGCTTGATGATCTGCTTTTGAAATGTCACAGCCTTGAAAACCCTATGCAGCAGTTCTACTCTGTACACATGGGGTCACTGTGAGTCAGAAATCACTCAGAGGCAACTAACAACAATGACAGGGTTTAAGGAGGTGAACATGAGAGGCTCAATCTCTGTCCCACAGTGAATCTAGTTTGGGAAACCGACTTTGACAATTGATTAAGTGTAACTAGTTTTATCACCTGTTAAAAATAATCAAAACTCACCAAAATTTGAACATGAGGTTCATTGTGAGCAGTTATTCTATATGTGTATAGGGAGACCGTTTTGATTCCAGAAAAAAAGCACATGGCTCAAAGATGAGGCCTATGAAAAGAAGAGGACGAGAAAACATAGAAGATCAACGGTTGGCTAATCGTAATGTGATTAATTACACCCTCCCTTCCTACCTTTATGGAAACCCTGGTGGCATAGTGGTTAAGAGCTATGGCTGCTGACCAAAGTTGGCAGTTCAAATCCACCAGGTGCTCTTTGGAACTTTACAGGGCAGTTCTACTCTGACTCGATGCAAATGTTTTTTTTTTTCTCCCTTTACGTTAGATCAGCTGATACCAGATTACTTCTGACTTGTCGTTGTCGTTAGGTGCCATGGACTCTGTTCCAACTCATAGCGACTCTATGTCAAACAGAACAAAACTCTACCCAGTCTTGTGCCATCCTCGCAATCTTTTTTTATGTTTGAGGCTATGTCTTAGCTGCTGTGTCAATCCATCTCATGGAAAGTCTTCCATTTTTTCTTTGATCTTCTACTTTACCGAGCATGATGTCTGTCTTAGTTACCTAGTGGTGCTATAACAGAAATACCACAAATGAATGGTTTTAATGAAGAGAATTTTATTCTCTCACAGTCCAGTGGGCTGGAAGTCCAAATTCAGGGTGCTGGCTCCAGCGGAAGGCTTTCTTTTTCTGTCAGCTCTGGAGGAAGGGCCTTGTCATCAGTCTTCCCTTAGTCTGGGAGCATCTCAGTGCTGGAACCTCAGGTCCAAAGGACGCGCTCTGCTCCTGGCACTGCTTTCTTGGTGGTATGAGGTCCCCAACTCTCTGCTTGTTTCCTTTCCTCTTATCTCTTGTCAGATAAAAGGTGGTACAGGCCACACCTCACGGAAACTCCCTTTACATTGGATCAGGGATGTGACCTGAACAAGGGTGTTACATCCCACCCCAATCCTCTTTAACTGTAGGCAGAGATTATGATTTATATAACACACAGGAAAATCAGAAAATGGAGGACAACCTCACAATACTGGGAATCATGGCCTAACCAAGTTGACACATATTTTGGGGGGACACAATTCAATCCATGACAATGTCCTTCTCTGAAGACTTGTCCCTCCTGATAACATTCAATATTCTTCACCAGCGTCATAACTCAAAGGCACCGATTCTTCTTTGGACTTCCCTATTCATTGTCCAGCTTTCACATACGCATGGGGCGACTGAAAATACCATTGCTTGGGTCAGGTACACCTTAGACTTCAAGGTGACATTTTTGCTTTTAAACAGTTTAAATAGGTCTTTTGCAGCAGATTTGTCCAATACAATACATCACTTGATTTCTCAACTGCTATTTCCATGGGTGTTGATTGTGCATCCAAGTAAAATGAAATCCCTGACAAGTTCAATCTTTTCTTCATTTATCATGTTGTTGCTTATCGGTTCAGTTGCGAGGATTTTTGTTTTATGTTGGGGCGTAATGCATACTGAAGGCAGTAGTCTTTGATCTTCATCAGTAAGGAAGCTTCAAGTCCTGTTTGTTTTTGCAAAGAAAGTTATGTCATCTGCATATCACAGGTTGTTTATGAGTCTTCCTCTAACCCTGCTGCCCGTTCTTATTCATATAGTCCAGCTTCTTGGATTATTTGCTCAGCATACGTACTGAATAAGTGTGGTGAATGGATAGAACCCTAACACACACCTTTCCTGGTTTAAAACCATGCAGTATCCCCTTGTTCTGTTGGAACAGCTGCTTCTTGTTCTAAATATGTTTCATATGAACACAAGTGTTCTGGAATTCCCATTCTTCCCAGTGTTATCCATAATTTGTTATGATCCACACAATTGAATGCATTTGCATAGTCAATAAAACACAGGTAAACATCTGTCTTGGATTGAATTGTGTCCCCAAAAATATGTGCATCAATTTGGCTAAGCCATGATTCTCAGTATTGTGTGATTGTAAAACATTGTGTCATCTGATGTGATTTTCCTGTGTGTTGTAAATCGTTTCTCTATGATGTCAATGAGATGGGATTAGTGGCAGTTATGTTAATGAGGCAGGGCTCAATCTACAAGATTAGATTGTGTCTCAAGCCAATCTCTTTTGAGATATAAAAGAGAGACATGGGAACCTCACACCACCAAGAAAGCAGTGCTAGGAGCAGAGCACACCCTTTGGCCTGAAGTTCCTGTACAGAAAACCTCCTAGACCAAGGGAAGATTGATAAAAAAGGACCTTCCCCCAGAACCGACAGGGAGAGAAAGCCTTCCCTTAGAGCTGGTGCTCTAAATTTTAGACTTCTAGCCTCCTAGGCTGTGAGAAAATAAACCTATCCACTTGTGATATTTCTGTTATAGCAGCACTAGATAACTAAGACATCTTTCTGGTATTCTCTGCTTTCATTCAAGATCCAACTGAAATTAGCAATGATATCCCTCGTTCCACGTGTTCTTCTGAATCTGGTGTGAACTTCTGGCAGTTCCCTGTTGCTGTACTGCTGTAACCATTTTTGAATTATCTTCAGCAAAACTTTAGTGCTGGTGATATTAATGATATTGTATGATAATTTCCTTAGTCCACTGGATCACTTTTCTTTGGAATGGGCACAAATATGGATCTCTTTCAATTGGTTGGCCAGGTAGATGTCTTCCAAATTTCTTGGCATGGAAGAGTGAGGATTTTCAGTGTTGAATGTGTTTGTTGAAACATCTCAGTTGGTATTCTGTCTATTCCTAGAAATGCTACCTCTTGGCTGCTAATAATTTGGCTCTCCACCCATGTGCGGCCATGAGACTTTCTGAGATTTACATTAGCAGGTAATGGTTTGACAACTATCCTTTTGTAGCAGGATAAGACAAATTTACATTGCTGTACAGCAGTTTCTGGCAGGCTTTTGCAGTTTGGGCTGAGCTTTTTATGGCTAATGATATTTGGTTTCATGGATAAGAAAAACCTTAAAAGCAAAGTGAAATAAATATCTGTTGTTAAGTTTTCTAGTCAACACACCATGATGACAAATGCCAAGAAGGAGAAAGTAAGAGTGACATGAAAGTTTGCTGTCTCCTCAAACACACCACAGCATAATCTTTTGGCTTAGGGTCCTTCACTGTTGGAAATTCCTCTCTTGCTTGTCCACATCAGTGTCCTCCTTCAAGGCTTAGAATCAAGCCTGCTTCATCAGGAACCTGACCTGGTCTAGATGGGGAGATTGGCGAGACTCAAGAAAAGCTTTCTGTTTGTTGGTAACAGGCTTTGCTGGCTGAAGTTGCCTAGAAAATCTCAGACTTACAGTCGCTCTATTTACTTAGCATTAGATTTGTCTTGTATAGTTCAGGATTTTTGTTTGTTCATTAATTTATTAATTAATTTAACTTTCTGCTATAAGTTTTACCATATGCATTAGTTATCGTCAGGAATATCAGGAAATGTAGACAATCCCATAAACAGATAGATCAATCAATCACCATGCCTGTCATCAGCAGTGCCATCAGGTAGGCTTGAACTGCCAACCTTTAGGTTAGTAGTAGAGCCCAAACTATTTGACCTCTCAGGGACCGAGTAATAAATAAGTAGCCTTAGGAAAATCATGTCATTTCGCCCACGGTCCTTATTTTGTCATTGCTTCAGTAACTCTGTAAGAACGAAGAGTTAGTATTTCCATTTGGTACAGGTAGAAACTGAGGCCTGGAAAGGCTAAATAACTAACCCAAGTCCACAAAGCTAACAACACTGGTTACCTGCACTCAAAACCAGGTTTCCTTTGCCCACGACACTGCTTCTTCCCCAGTAGAGTCCTGTGTATTGATTAATGAGCCCTGTATTCGGTGAGCTGAAATCCTGCAAGCATCAGCGGCTAGGTAGCACCTGAGCTTTTAGAAACCTTTCCCGTTCACTTCACTAAGTAGTGCCACTTATAACCTCCCATTAGAGGGGAGGAGGAAAAACTGTTTAAATGGTATTCCAGAAGTAATACAGGTGAATCATCCAGCTAAACCCCATTTTCCGCCCAAATTAAGAAATCTACAAAAAAAAAAAAAAGAAAGGCTATAGAAGTAAAAAATTGGGAACAACCTAAACGTCCACCAACAGGGGATGGTTACATAGCTCATGTTATATTGAGACTGTGGGATATTTTCTAATCAATTAAAGTAACAATGCAGACATGTATTAATTGGGTTTGGAAAAATGTATATGATATTAATTACATATAAGAAGCAAGTCCCAAAATACCTTATATAATATCATTTTATATTTATAATAAAATGTATATATACTAAAAAAAAGACCAAACCCATTGCCATCGAGTCAATTCTGACTCACAGAGGCCCTATAAGACAGAGTAGAACTGCCCCATATGGTTTCCAAGGAGTGCCTGGTGGACTCGAACTGTCAGCCTCTTGGTTAGCAGCCGTAGCTCCTAACCACTATGCCACCAGGGTTTCCAAAATGTATATGTATGCATATTAAAAATGTCGACAGTGGTTATACATGGTTGGGTAAAGTTATATGTGGTTTTTCTTTACATAAATGAAAAGTTACTCCATTTACCCTGAGGGCAAAGAAAAACATAGCCAAGCTAGAACCTATCATGTAATATTTCTCTGAGATACAGTATGTGCACAAAGATGACTCTAATTAAGTTCTGATAATGTGTCACTGAAGGGACTTGCATGCCTGCTTGTCAAACTCATAGATGAGTATTACATTTTTTTTTCTTTTTTAACGACTGTTTATGAATACTTTTTTGTGCGGGTTCCCAGGCTCAATATAAGGGAGCCTATTCTGATTTTTTTTTTTTTTTTTTTATTCTGATGATCATCATGCCCCCATCCAGTCTGGACTAGATGCGTCTGTTCTTACATTCATCCAGATTCTCATCACACCATGTTTTTATCCTGTTCCCAAAGTTCTGTTAATTGCTAGCTGCCATTGAGTTGGCCCCTGACTCATGGCAACCCATGCACAATGAGATCAGACTGTCGTAGTTCACAGGGTTTTCACTGGTTGATTTTCAGAAGTAGATCACCAGACCAACCTTTCTTCCTAAACTTAGTCCGGAAGAATCATGTACAATTTCCTTCTGTTTCCCTAACACCTAGCTTAAGGATTTAGTGTATAGCAGGCAAGGATGCATGCGGAGGGCATCATAGAACTTTATGGGGTGGTTAATATTCTCTGTCTTGATAGGGAGCTGCCCTGGTGATGCAGGGGTTAAGCATTCAGCTGCCAACTTAAAGGTGGGTGGTTCTAACCAACCAACTGCTCTGAGGGAGAAAGATGTGGCAGTCTGCTTCCATAGGGTTTTCTTGGCTGTAATCTTTACTGAAACAGGTCACCAGGCCTTTCTTCCATGGAGCTCCTGAATGGGTTTGAACTGCCAACCGTTAGGTTAGTAGTTGAGCCCAAACCATTTATGCCATCCGGGGACCTCAAATCAGGGTTACCAGTCTCAAAAATCCTGTCTCGCATATGAATATGGGTTCCTAAATTGATTTGTTTGACTCCATTATAAAATGTCTCATTCTGCAGCTTAAGGGAGCCCAGAAAAAAGTACGAGGAGCCCAGAAGAAAGTAAGATATAGTAGCTTAACTAAGTCCTACTTCATCTTCCAGGAAGCCCTCCTTCATCTGACCAGGTGGTCTCGCCACTCCTGGGCTTTTTGGTCTCTATCATTTTTCAGTGCCAATTTGCCAACCTCTTCAATTGTCTTTCTCAGGGTGGGGGCTATGTCCATCTTGTTCATCACTGCATCCTCAGGGCAGAGCCCCTCCATCATAGGTGTCCAATAAACATATTTTAAATAAGTTGGATTTGTATAAAACCTGGGTATTAATTTTTTTTTCATTGTGTACATTTGAATTATTTAACAATTTAAAACTACTCCAAAAAACTTTTCTTTTTTCAACTCTCTTAGAATACAGGACTGGAAGTCACACATATCTGTGACAAACAGACCTGAATGAATAACTCAGTGTTACGCTGTGGAGTGCGCGAGGTTCTGCAGCCTGGATGAAGACATGCTAACATGCAGGGCCATTCCATTTATGTGAGCAACTCCCATCAAGCCTGGGGCAACTGGAGGCCCTCTGCAAATGCTCGCCTTTGCTAGAGAAGAAATCATATCACATACCCTGAGTCGGTTCAGACTCATAGTGACCCTACGCACAACAGAACGAAACACTGCCCGATCCTGTGTCATCCTTTCTGTCGTTGTTATGCTTGAGCTCATTGTTGCAGCCACTATGTCAATCCACCTCGTTGAGGGTCTTCCTCTTTTCTGCTGAACCTGTACTGTACCAAGCATGATGCCCTTCTCCAGGGACTGATCCCTCCTGACAATATGTCCAAAGTATGTAAGACGCAGTCTCACTATCCTTGCTTCTAAGGAGCATTCTGGTTGTACTTCTTCTAAGACAGATTCGTTCCTTCTTTTGGCAGTCCATGGTATATTCGATATTCTTTGCCAACACCACAATTCAAAGGCGTCAATTCTTCTTCTGTCTTCCTTACTCATTGTCCAGCTTTCACATGCATATGATGCGATTGGAAATACCATGGCTTGGGTCAGGCGCACCTTTGTCTTCAAGGTGACATCTTTGCTCTTCAACACTTTAAAGAGGTCCTTTGCAGCAGATTTACCCAATGCAATGAGTCTTTTGATTTCTTGACTGCTGCTTCCATGGGTGTTGATTGTGGATCCAAGTAAAATGAAATCCTTGACAACTTCAATCTTTTTTCCATTTATCACGATGTTGCTCATTGGTCCAGTTGTGAGGATTTCTGTTTTCTTTATGTTGAGGTGCAATCCAAACTGAAGGCTGTGGTCTTTGATCTTCATTAGTAAGTGCTTCGAGTCCTTTTCACTTTCAGCAAGCAAGGTTGTGTCATCTGCATAACGCAGATTGTTAATGAAGCTTCCAGCTTCTCATATTATTTGCTCTTTGTTGGTAGTAGCCCATATTTCAAATAGGGAATAACACTAATTTTATGTACATACACAATGTACACCCATGAAAAAACTGATTGGAGCCCATGGGTCAGGGACTTTGAATCCTTAAGTCTTCTCCCCAGGAGAACTTCTCTCTTGGCTTCCCTTCTAAAGTGGGAGCCAGGAGAGCCATGGGGGATTGATTAGCTTAATGGAGGAGGGCAGAGAGGGTACTTGCAGAAGCCACGACTGAGGTAAATTTGGCCTTGCCTGTTATTCTTTTGTTATTGATACGTAGGTTAATCCTGTTATTCATGTGTCGTTTGGGCTGAAAGGGACAGGTTTCCCTAGTGGCTAGGTTTGATGTCACTAGGGTTGATGTCACTCCGCGCAGTAACTCATGGTGTCACACCATCTCCCAGGATAATTGCCACAATATTGTCACTAAAACACCAGAAAATTTGACAAAATCAGAGACTATAAAAACACTGGAAACAACGAAAACAACAGCGTGTGCTTGCAGTGTGTGTACATGAAATCGAGTGATTTGAAGTGTCATTGTAATTGGGTAATAATGATATCTCTGACCATAGGGCATTAGAAGGTTCAAAAAGTAAATTAGCATTGAGTTTTAGCCTTATAGGTATATTGATACACATAAGCTGGGCTTATGAAATTTTGTTGTTGTTGTTATAACTGACTACAGTGATATTTTTATAAAAAATAATCAATATCAGCTGGAACACTGTATAAAAATGTTATAGAGAGTTATTGTGGTGTCACTTCCTCTGACAGTGTGACCCGGTACAGTCTACACCCCCTGCAGCCTCCTAGTAATGCCACTGGGTTGCCCTTTTTTGTAAGTGACATGCAAAAAAAAAAAAACCAGTTGCCGTCGAGTCAATTTCGACTCATAGAGACACTATGGGATGGAGTAGAACTGCCCCACAGGGTTTCCAAGGAGCGGCTAGTGGATTTGAACTGCTGACCTTTACGTTAGCAACCGATCTCTTGACCACTGCGCTACCACGAGGGATACGTGGTTGGGCAAAAGCTTACTTCCCTGGGACACAGTCTCGTAGTCATTAAGCAGCAGTCAGAAGAGACTTGGAATCTTGAGCAGAGGAAAATAGACACAAAGGGACCACATTTGTAAAACTGGTTTCCACATCTCATGCATTGTTCATGAATTTTTTCTGAGCTAGGGCTTCTTTGTCTCTGAATCCAGAACTTCCATGGAAACTCCTCTCTTTTTTAAATTCTCCTGAGACTGATTCCACTATATTCTGCCCCATTCTCTGGTTTCTTGTAACATTTCTGTACCAGCTGGGACACTATCTAGTGCAAGATCTATCAAATTTCAATTGTACTTTCTTCCCATTTTATATGGTTTGTTATTTTCTCTATTTAACTCTTTATTCCATCTGGATCATAAGCACATTAGAACTTTACTATCCTTGTATGCAATAAATTATACATTAATATGATAGTTATGGCTTGTGAGAGGAGGTTATTTGTGATTTGCACTTAGAGAGATTTTAATCAAGTTTACCATTCTCAAAAAGTCTGTTTTGCATATAAATAAGGATCCCTAAAAATCGATCTGTTTTGCTCAATTATAAAATGCTTCATTTAGAAGCCTGAGGGTAATTTATTATACCGAATCGGGAGGAGAGGAAGATGTATTGCGTTATGCTGAATCTTATCAAACGGCTGCTGTATTTAATGACAATGTCAGTTTATCATAATTATTATAAGTTGTCTAGGTTAATAAAATCAGGAGACCTGTGCGAGGATTTCAGATGCTAAATTTATTATTTACGGGCTGTTTCAGATGCCAGCTGTCCCTCATGGATGTGCCGCATCCGCTGCGTTTGTTTCTGCTGAGGTTGCTTAAGGAGTTCATGTCTATCAGACAAAGTAGATCATAAAACCGGGGTCCTTACAACTTTCTACAGTTAATACTTATAAGATAAAAATATAGAAGAGGAAGAAAATAACATGTACCAGTTTTCAGGCATGTGATAAGTGTTTTACGAATTCTTCTGTCATTCAAGATACCATTTCTAGACACTACAGAATCAGCTGGAAACAAAGCAAAATCCCTGTTCTATTAAAATCCCATAAGGGACTCTGTGTGTGTGTGTGTGTGTGTGTCTGTGTGTCTGTGTGTGTGTGTCTGTGTGTGAGATATAAGACCTCTTACTCTGTTTACAGGAGTTTTGGTAGTACAACAGTTAAGCACTTGGCTGCTAACTGATGGGCTGGCGTTTGGACATACCCAGCTGCTCCGTGGGAGAAAGAACTGGTGATCTGCCATAAAGTTACAGCCTAGAAAACCCTGTGGGGCAGTTTTAGCTCTCACATAGGTTCATATGAGTCACAAATTGACTTGATGGCACCTAGCAACAACAACTCTTGTCTACAAAAATATCCTGTGATATATGTGTCTTGATCTAAACATAAAACTGAGACTCGGAGAAGAAGTTCAAAGTCACACTGATGCATGGATTCTGTTTCAAACTCATCTCTGTGATGCCAGAGCTGGGCCTTTGACACACTGGGCCACTGATGACTCTAATGGTGGAGGGGAAGGGCCGTAAGTGGTGAAGGAAAGGTTTTCAGACTTGGAATCTGAAAATTGTGGTTTGGTTCTTGGCTGCCCAGCTTTGTGATGCTGCCTAAGCATCACATCATTGAAGCAAGTAACTGTCCTTCTCTGCCAAACTATACAAGCCCTTGTGGCATAATAGTGAAGTTCTCAGCTGCTGACCAAAAGGTTGGCCGTTCAAACCCCACCCAGCAACTCTGTGAGAGAAAGGCCTGGCCAATCTGCTTCCGCAGAGATCACAGCCTAGAAAACCCCATGACTCAGTGGTGCCCAACAATGACATGCCTAGCTATGGATTTGATGTGATGGTGAAAATTGAAGTATTACTACCGTATCAGTGTTAAACTTGTATGTCTCCCCAAACTCACTGCTTCTGCAGAAAAAAAATCATTCAAAGCACCACCTATGAAAATGGGAAAATCAGAGCCCAGCTTTACAATATCATTGTCACAGTCACAAGCCAATGCTTGTCCGTCTTGCTTTTCCCATCGATTTACAGAAAAGGAAAAATTTCTATACTCTTCTATACTTAGAATTCCCTTTAGAGACATTGTCTTCTGAGTTGGCAAGCTCCCTTCTCCCTAGAAACAAATGTTGGTCTGTGCTGGGTGTTTGGCAGCTGACATTTTGATAAATGAAGGTATTAAGCCATGCATTACATTTCTGTAAGGATTTTACCCACCATTTTTCCCAGATGTAGACATACTTTAAAACAGAAGGGGGAAAAATAACCCCAGTAGCTTTGCTTTTAAGTAAACACTGTCTTTGCCAAAAGCACTTGGTCATTTGCCATAAAAAATATAACTGGTTTTAAACTGGAAGGAAAATTCCATGACATGTTACTCAGAACCTTGGTATTAAGAGGATTGCTCCGGGGAGATGACCAGGTCTACAATACAGGAAGATGATGTCTTGCTCAATTTGTATCTGGTTCATAGAACTTGCCCAGGGAAGCACTATGAAACTGAAAAGAAGGGAAAGCTAAATGAGGTATAGCCAAGGCAGGGACCTGGGAATTCTGTTGCTGTCCTCCACATCCCTTGCCCAAGACTTTCAATCAGAAACCATATTCTATAAACCCTACTTCCTTGACATCTCTCTTATAGTTGGTTCTTCTCCATTTCTGCTGAAACCACCTAGTGCAGGACTTACCACCTTTCCAAGGCTCTTGCGAAAACTTCCCTGCTTTCAGTTTTGTCTGCTCCGATACACCCTTGAACTCTGATGCCAGCACCATCTCAGCGATTATCGAATACGATGTCAATAGTTCTCATCGCTGGCTGAATGTTAGAAACACTAGAGGGTTCATATTACTAAAAAAAAAAAAAAAGATACTGATACCTAGGCCCATGTCTAAACATTCCCATTCTATTAGTTTGGAGTAGGGTCCAGTTGGTGTTGCCTTGGTACTCCCCAGGTGATGCTAATATCAGGGCCATTGTTGTTAGGTTCTGTAGAGCTTATTTGGACCCATAGTGAACCCATGTGACAGAAAACTGCCCCATAGGGTTTTCTAGGCTGTAATCTTTATGGGAGCAGATTGCCAGATCTTTCTCCCATGGAGCCACTGAATGGGTTCAAACCACCAACCGTTCAGTTAGCAGCCAAGTGCTGAACTGTTGCGCCACCAAAGCTCATTAATATCGAGGCTAAGAACCACTAATATAACCCCCTGCCATAGTCTTTGGATGCAGGAGCATATGCACCTGAGTGCCTGAATCAAGCTTAGTCAATCGATTATCCTTTGTGAGAACTAGAAACTTCATTGTGGAGTTGGCCACATCACCTGATGTTGTGGAAGCAGAATTTCCTTATAGAGAGAAGATCCGACAGCTGCCATCCCTGAGGCTACACTGATTTCTTCCTACCCGAGATTTGGATCTGGAGCTTTTCTTTTGATTCTGTGGGCTACCCCAGTATCCTTCAATAACTCCCCGTTTTCCCTTCAGTAAGCCAAAGATGGCTTCTTTCACTTGGAGTTCAAAGAAACTTCTGCCTCTAATTGATGATGTGACCTTGGGCAAGTCATCTTACATTTCTAGGCCTCAGTTTCCCTCAGCTGTAAAATGAGACTCGTGATCCAGACCCATATTTTTAAAGCAATAGTTGATAGCTTGATATTTAATTTTTTTTACATAATTTATTACTGTGAGATAAGTTTATCAATGTCAAATAAAATATGAATTCTCTTGTTTATATTCATCTGTATTGATGACCAATTCTTCATTTCTTCTTCCTAAAATGTTGCATGCCACATTGAGGCAATGAAAAACGTTTAATTACAGTAGCTAGGACATGACCATTCATCTGCAGCTCCCTATAGGGTGTAACTTCAGGTACTTCTTGTAACACGCAGTTGTGGGTCTAGTGGTTTTTCACAGCCATCCCCTATGAAAAGTGTTTGGAAAACATTTATATTGCTTATCTTTATGCATCTTCAAAACTCAGGCTTTGTTGTACCTTCAAGAGCACAGCTATGCGGCCCATGGGCTCCCCGACCATCACCCAGCCAGAGGGTACACAGTGCCTTTAAAAACCTATCTCCTTCTGCAGCCACCTGGAAAAAAAGTTGATCTTAAAAAAAAAAAAAAAAGTTTCAGGAAATTTGAATCAATTGAGATAACAAAAATGATTGTATCTTTACAGTTTGACAAAACCTATTTTAAGGAGAGCCCTGGAGCTGCAATGGTTAAGAGCTCAGCTGCTAACTGAAAGGTCAGTGGTTCTAACCCACCAGCAGCTCCATGGAAGAAAAAACCTGACAATCTGCTCCTGTAAAGATTACAGCCTAGGAAACCCTATGAGGCATTTCTACTCTGTCCTAAAGTGTCGCTAGGAGTCGGAATTGACTCGACACCACATAACAACAACAACGACAGCAATTTCACTGTGGGCAGGAGCCGCTGCAAACTTCTGAGAAGATCTATGTTCCCTTGCAACACAGAGATCTTAAAGTGCTCTTTCTACGGTATTGTGATTCTTGATTCTGAGCCATGAGCTGAGGAACAACCGTTTTCTATTTTAGAGCCACATATTGCTAGATATAAAAGGCCACATAATGATACTTAATGGAACCTGCAAAGTGGTAAATGCCATGCAAACTCAAAAGTAAAAACTGCTTCTCCGGAAGGCCTTTTGAAAGAGAACTGATTGACTAATCTATTTTTCAGTTATATTAAAAAAAAAAAAAAAAAGTCTATGAATAGGAATCCTATTATTCTGGAATATTTGGTCACCTGTCGAGTGTTATCTCTGAAGTCTTTTAGGACACAGAGTTAAAACCCATGAAAAGGTCAAGACAGCTCTCCATTTCCAAATTAAATTGCTTGGAAACACGCTTCAGTAGGAAGTTGGGTTTTGGGAGGCCTGCTGTGAAAGTTAGCAAATGAAATGTAAAATGTGTGAAGTTTTTAGTTTTAGAAAAAAGTACCAATTTTCAAAGATTGTGGCATTTTTACTTTACCAAATGAGGCTCTTTTGGTGGACTTAAATATATCTTTTGCATATGATAAAGCTTAAATTGAAAATCTTCAAAATACCATTTCATTTAAATATGCCCACACTGCTCAAAATTCAGAGGTCACAGTCTAGGTTATTTCTAAAAGACACCTCTGAATGAAATTTCTGGAAGATACTCCAGGCACAGGCTGCACTGCAAAAGATGGTGTATATAGGTATAATAGGAGCCCTGGTCCCGAGTGGTTAATACTTTTTTGCTAACTGAAAGATCAGTGATTCAAACCCACCAACCTCTCTGAGGAAGAAAGATGTAGCAGCCTGCTTCCGTAAAGATCTACAGCCTTGGAAACCCTACGGGCAGTTCTACTCTGCCTTATAGGGTTGTGATGAGTTGGAATCGACTCATTGGCAATGGGTATAAGTATAATGACACCTATGGAGATCATCCTAAGTCCAAGAGCACCTGATAGCTATCCTCATCATAGCCCACTAATCCCCACAATTCTTCTTTGCCAACCTATCCTCCCCCTACTACGGTCCGTTCCTCCCCTACTCTTCTACTAGAAATACCTTGGAGAAGTCTGAAGGTGGCCTACTAAGAGTCTCCACCTGATGGGCACGATGTTCCTTTATTACTAATGAGTTCTCTTTTGGATGCAGTGATATTGGTCATTTTCTCTTTCTTGACGCCATCTACCACCCTTGGCAATGGTTACTTTGCATTCTCTGCCTCCCCTTTCCCATCTGTGAATGTTATTTCTCTGTCTCATTACTACATTCTCTCTCCTCAGCTCTTCTCTTAAACATTGGCATTTCTCAGTGTTCTGTCTGTGGACCATTATTTTAAACATGCACTTGGATGCTGGGTAACTCTAGCATGTGTTAAAACCCATCTGCCTTGAGTTTCAGAATCCCACATCCAACATATTGCAGGATCCCTGCACCTGGTTGGGCAAAGACATGTCAAGCTTAGCATGTCATAAGGTACTGGTTATGACTAAAGCGGTCTCTGACATCAGAATGCCTGGCCATGAATCTATGCTCAGCACTTATTGCAGATATGATCTTTGGAAAGTTTCTTAATCTCCCAGGGCCTCAGTTTCCTCTGCTGTAAAATGTTTTGAGGATAAAATGGGACAACATATATAAAGCATTTAGTGCAAGTACTAACTCCTGAGTAAAACATAGCTCTTTTCAGTCATATTTCCTTGTAACCTGCTATATTATGGGTCTTAATCCATCCTGTCATCCTAGAGAGAAATTAGAGATTCATTACTGACTTCTCACATTTACTCATCTCCATATCAATCGATTATCCAATTCTATTAATTTTAAATAAAAAATGATTTCAAATTTGTTCTTTTCTATGTATGTGTGTCTATTAGAGATAGAGGTAGGTAGATAGCTGTAGTGGAGTCGACTCTGACACGTGGTGACATTATGTATAAGAGAACACAACCTTGTCCCATCCTGTGTTATCATTAGGATCACCAGTGTGTTTAAGCCCATTGTTAGTGCTATTGTGCCAATCCTTCTCACCAAGGGTTTTCCTCACCTTCCCTGGCCTTCTACTTCACCGTACCTGACTTCCTCTAGCAAGTAGTCTTTCCTTATGACATGTCCAAAGCAAGTGAGTTGGACAGTGTTCTGTTGGGATCCATAACATTTTCATTGGCTAATTTTCAGAAGCAGATCACCAGGTCTTTCTTCTCAGTCCGTCTTAGTCTAGAAGTTCCTGCTGAAACCTGTTTACCAGGAGACACTCTGCTGTATTTGAAGGAGTGGTGGTATAACCTTCATCGTCAAAACAACACACGAGCCATCACCGGACATTATCATTGCTCTAATTCATGTGTCTTTATCTTTATATCTATCCCTTCTTCTTTTCTTTCTTCTTTTCTCCTTTCCTTTCCTTTCCCTTCCCTCCTTCCTTCCCTGCCTCCCTCTTTATCTTTTTCTATCTCTATCTTTCTATTTAAATGTCATCTGCCCTTAGAAAAAAAGGATTTTAGGGAGTTAAGGACTGTGGAAAGAAACAAAGACAGACACACACACACAGAGAAAAAGAGAGAGGGAGAAAGCTTACCTTGGAAATTGAGGACATGTTTTTACCAGAGTTTTGATATTGGGTAAAATGTAGAAAAGATGGACTCTATTAAGCAGACTCGGACACGGTGCCGGTACTAGATAGGAGATTGGCGAGACAATGCAAATTGAATGGAACCACACTGGTGATGTGACAGTGAAAATAACCTTTCCTTCCTCTGGGGCTGTTTAATAAAAAGGCAGTATTTTTATGTACATCCTAAATGTTACTTTATTGAGGAACTTAAAAGCAAGTTAATGACAGCATACTTAGAGTTTAGGTGGGAGACTGTAATAACGGCATATTTGAAAAGAAAAATTACATAGTAAACCCAGTCACACACTGGAAGTGACTTTACAGATCAGGTTTGGAATTTTAAGCAGTCAAATTCAGGTAGTGCTCAAGGTTACATTCTCTGCTCAAGTTTAATGAACACAAGGAAACATTCAAAGTGAATGATATCTTCACTATTTTAGCCATTATGGGGCTACCTTGTGTTTTCCTGACACATACACAAATTAGGAATAAATACAATTTTTTTTCTTTTTAAGATTAAGAACGTTTAAAACCATACTTGAAAAATGGAATGCAAAATAAAACATACTAATTTCCTCATAGGATTTGTTTTTCTAAAATGAAAAGCAGAAGGCTATGCTCACATTTTTTTTTAGCTTATGAACACTTTCTCTTTCTCACATAACCAATCAAATTAGAGCTGTGAAAGATTTTTCTAGGTTCCTAATTTGGTGTCTTTACCTGAGTTTAGTAGAATAATATCTTTTTGGTACCTTTCAATCATGCAACCAAGTTGCTCTTTGGAAATATTATCAATTGAACTTTAAAGATATAAAATATCTTACAGCATTTGTCATAATTTTTTAGTTATCACAGATCAAATACATGCTCAATCCCTTTATGGCTGTAAAAAAAAAAAAAGGGCAAAGAAAAGATTATCATCACGTTGATTCTGACTCATAGTGACCCTATAAGACAAAGTAGAACTGCCCCATAAGGTTTCATAGGCTGCAATCTTTACAAGAGCACAGCACCAGGCCTTTTCCCCCATGGAGGGGCTGGTAGGTTTGAACCACCAACCTTCTGTTTAGCAGCCCAGCGCTTAACCACTACTTAATCACTGCCATCTCTAAGTATTGCAAAATGTGTCCTCCAAATTGTGAGACCCGCATATGATGCAATGGGATTAAATGCCCAACCTAATATTTGTAACCCAAAAGCAATTTCCAAATTTTTAGATATTTTCATCACATCAGATTTTAAATCAAAACACTTTCTTTCTACTTGCTGTTGTTACCTAAACTCGGGGTATTTTTTCCCAAGTGCAAAACAGCAAAATTGGTTAGTTTTCAGCCAACTTATCTATTTGCTACAAGAAGGACACATTGAAGCAAAGGTAATATAGCTTTGCATTTTTTAAAAGGCAGAACAAAGGTAGGTGAGTATTGTCAATGTTGTTCTTGTTAAAGAATGGAAAGAATTAAAGGGAAAATTTAACTAAAAATATAAAAGCAGTTGTCAAGCTTTTAAAACCAAGAGTTTATGAAAATAAGTGATAAAGAAAAATATCACAAACCCCATTCCTGGAATAAATTTTAATCAGATCAGGAGTAGATTATACTAAGGCTTCTTTCTAAGTGTGTCACAGGTAGGAAGGTGTAGTAACTTATGGATAAAAAACTGGCTCTTGAAAACACAACTCATGAACTCCATTTGAAATATTTTCCATGGCCGAATATGGGCATCACACTGTAAAATCATTATAAAGAATTAAAATGCCACAAAAACGGTCCATTCTTCAACAAACATTGAATGACAAATATGTGCCAGACTATGGAACGATAGACAAAGATGAAAAAGACTAGACCTTTATCTTCAAGAAATTTCAGACTCCATTGGGTAGAAAGAGAAGCTAACCAATGGTTACCACATCAAACGAGAGACCAATAGCAGGTGTTTCTAGAAGGTCCCAAACAGTGAGTGGAAGGAGAATGGCATCAGTCTGCCCAGATGAGTGGACATGAGAGTCAGTTATTTCTTCACAACAGGGCCCATATTTAAAAGTAAATCTTCGAGGCTAATGAATATTTGCCAGGCCACTATAAAGTCTGAAGGTCTTCAGACAGAGGAAATAGCATGCTTCAAGAGATGGAATTTGAAAGAAGACATTATACTTTAATAATCATTACTTTGATTAATGGAGTCCATGGGTGGCACAAATGATTACTCACTCAACTACTAGCCGAATGGTTGGCTGTCTGAACCCACCCAGAGGCACTTTGGAAGACAGGCTTGGTGATCTGCTTTCAAAAGGTCACAGCCTTGAAAACCCTATGCAACGCAGTTCTATTCTGACACACGTGGGATCACCATGAGTCAGAATTGACTAGACGGCAACTAACAACAACAGCCCTTTGACTGATACAGTTTGCATGTATGAATAGAAAATAATGCAAAGATAATGATGTTAATAATAACAATACTAATAATTCATTGCAGCAAGAGCCTTCTATGTGTCGAGCATCAAGCTCTGTAGTTAACTCATTTAATTCCCATACCAATCCCCCAACAATTATACCCTTTTTACAGATGAGGAACTCAGGGCTGAGAGCTTATATGGTTTTACCATGCTTACATTGCTATCATGTAATGTAGCTGGAGTGCTAGGCTGCTAACCGAAAGGTTGGAGGCATGAGTCCACCCAGAGGTACCTCAGAAGAAAAGTCTGATGACTAACTTCTGGAAAATCAGCCACTGAAAACCCTGTGGAGCACAGTTCTGTGTTGACACAGTGGAGTCGCCATGAATTGGAATTGACTCAATGGCAACTGTTTTTTTTTTTTAAGTGTAGCTTTTTTTTTTTTTTTTAGAGTTCAGCCTCAGTTTCCTCTAAATTCTGAATGCACTCTCTTATGTGTCTTTTGCCCCAGAGCCGCCAGTGGTCATGGTGTCACAGTATTAAACTTTTTGCTAAAATGTGCTTGTTTGTACCAACATAGATTGTTCTATTTGTTCTCTGTTGTCCCACTGAACAATCAGATCAGGAACACCAGCTCTCAATAAAATAAACTCTCCCTGAACAGGGGCAACAGTATCCTAAATGAAAACTATTCATCAAAAATGTCGGAAACTGCTGAGAAACAAACAGAAGGATCAGAAAATGGCTACCTATGCTACACAAACACAAACACAAAAATAAACTTAGGTTTAAACAGGATGAGGCTGAATGCCAGTAAGCGGCTAAATGACAAGTTGTAGAAGTTCTTGTATTTCACAGTTCGATACTTTACAAACTTTTTTCCTTTTCAATTAAATGATACCTCTGGAGATGCTCTGGGCAAATGGCGTGATTTCTTTGTTACAAAGCTGGCTCTGAAGGATCCGTCCCTGGTCAGACAAAAAAAGAATGCAGAAAAAGCACCACTTCTGTTTCTCAAACAGCAGGAAAATTGACCCAACTCTTCAGATTTAGACCAGAAGCATTAGTTTAACTTGGGAAGATAATTTCCCTGTAGTAATTGGTATAGTAGTGTCGAGGATAAGACGGTTTTTATGGCCACAAGAAGGCTGTAATCTAATTTTGCAGAAATTCTTATCTCATTGGCGCTGTGTTATCACTTTTAATCTTAGCGTTTTCATTCGAATTAGTTTAGAAAAATTCAATGGGCCGCTCTGCCGACAGTTCAACCCTCAGATTGGTCTTTTGCACTACATTTTCTGGTGCCAATGTTACGTTTTAAATCATGTTATCATTACTCTCAACAGTCAATTAAGGAGTTATTTTTGCAGGCTATTATAGGCTGGAATTGCTGGGTATAATTTTTTCTACACAGTGAGAACTATTCCTTTTAACAATAGACATTGTAAACTTAATTAGCATGGCATGGCTGCTTCCAAGACAAATTTCAGCAAGGGATGGTTTGCAAATATCTAGATCTTTGAAGAAGAGTTATAACTTTTCTTGCTGTCTTATACATGCCACGTAGCCAGGCAGGCTCCAGATTATGAACTGATTTCCCAAGAGCCTGCAAATTCTTAGTGTCTTTAACTTTGAGATCTTGAAATAACTCTTAAAAAATTGAAACAAATAGGGGTCCATCAGTCGGCTCTACCATGGTAGCTGTAGGTGTGTCGTCTAGCTAGGATGTTGTGTACCCTCCCAGCTTCCAAGCTATGGTTAAACCCAAACCCAAATGTGTTCATTGCCCTCGAGTAGATTCTGACTCAGAGCAACCCTACAGGACAGAGTAGGACTCCCCACATTGAGTTTCCAAGGCTGCAAATCTTTGTGGAAGCTGACTACTACCTCTTTCTCACCACGGAGAGCTGGTGGGTTTGAACTACCAACCTTCCGGTTAGCAGCTGAGAGCTTTAATCACTGTACCACCAGGTCTCCTGAAGCTTTAATTAGCTTTTGTAAACTTTTCCACTGGTAGGAGAACCAATGGAAATCAACCTTTGTCATTGTTGATTAAGACCCTGGGTGGCTCAATTGATTTGCAATCACTGCTAACCTAAAGGTTGGCAATTTGAACCCACCCAGTCCTGGCAAACTGCTTCGGTAAAGATTGTTTTGTTGTTTGGTGCCACCAAGTTGATTCCAACTTAGAGTGACCCTAGAGGACAGAGGAGAACTGCTCTGAGTTGGAATTCAACTCCAGAGCAATGGGTTTAATCTTTATGGAAGCAAATTCCCAGGTCTTTTCTCCTGCAAAGCTGCTGATGGGTTCGAACTGATGACCTATCTCTTAGCAGCCTAATCCTTAACCATTGTGCCACCAGGGATCCTTCGTAAAGATTACAGCCTAGGAAACCCCATGGAGCAGTTGTACTCTGTAGCATATAGGGTTGCCATGAGTTGGGGCTGACTGGAGGGGACATTCTTAATTCCACTCCACCTGGTTTTTAGACCAGGGCGTGCTGGGCTAAACATGTTGGCAATTTGGAAAAGGAGGTGAGGAAGACTAGTACTTTTTTCTGAGAATTCCACTGAATTTTGGCTACCTGCCTTTTCCCAGGGGACTTGCTTGCACTTTGTTTTTCCTCCTGCCCTTGATAGTCCAGGTGATGTGTTACACACCAACAAATAGTTCTTGCAGTCAATATGGGAACAAACGGCCTTAACGTTTCTGTGAAATGGTCCTTGGAAATCCTTTGTGACCAGCCTGCCGACTGAGCAGTTAAAGGAAATTGAAGGCCCATAAGTCAACCCCCTCCTAATTGAGGTTGCATTCTTCATCATGTACACAGTCGGCGAAACTTAGCCAAAAGAGCATGACATCTCAAACTCCGAAAAACCACCATGAGGTGAATGAGCTCAGTTATTTGTAGAAAGAACCTTAGAAAGTCAGACCATCTCTGGTGGGAACAGGCAGCAAGAGTGTGAAGTTAACCTAACGATGTTGTTAACATCTCAATTAAGAGTGTGACATGATAAAAAGGGTGGTCAGTGCAGAAAACAGAGAAATATGGACTTAATGCATGCAGATGTGGGGTGTTCTTCCTTCTCCAAGTGAGAGAAGACTTGAATAGAGGGCTTTTGTCTCTCTGAAAACAGAGGCATGCATTCCCCAAGTTTTTATTGTTAAGGAAAAATAAACTCCAAAATCATTGTGCTGAAGCATTGTGTACTTCTTTATGCCTATTTGCACAGACGCAATTTTATAATTAGTTGTCTACTTTTTAGTGCACATCTGTCTCTTCCTCTAGTCCATAAGCATCATGAGGATAAGGATGCTAGTTATTTTTGCTAAAACTTGTATCCTTACTCCCTAGCTCAGTATTTTGAATGAATGAATGAATATACCCATTATTTGTTATTTGAAAAATTTCCATTATCAGAAAATTTACTGACCTGAATTCTTTGTGTTTAAGGTCCCTTGGTAGTTATAGATTTCATTTTTAGATAGTAAACTGAAGTATTTTTATTTCCAGTGTTTTGGTGCTTGGTTAATGAAAGACTTCTCCTGAGTCTGATCATGATTAGATGCACTACTCAGATGGGGCTTTGTGAACTGCAGAGTGAGAAACTGATTTTACCAATAGTCCTATCTAGGGCCCTGCCTTAGTGGGCAAGCAGCCCCCAGGTGGTTTTAATATTGTTCCTGTCTCTAAGCCAACGTCAGGAATATGAGGTACCTTTCAGAATGGCAGTTAATATGATTCAAATCACATACGGACATCTATAAATATCTCCCTTGGATTTCCCATGGTGAATACAAAATTAAGTAAATACTTTCAATAACTTCCTCTTGAAGGGAATCCATACTGAATTCTGTGCAATTTCCTTATAAGAAAATACTTTCCCTATATTTAAAGAATATAATTTACTGGAGATACACACACACATTTATATAAAGCTCTTGCTAGTAAAATAAAGATTTGCAAAGTAGAATGTAAAACGTCTCAAGAAACACAGATGAGAAAATGTATTCAGATTCACTTAGATATAAAAACCACAGTCTAAAGGATGTGAATATATATCTTTTCCTTTCTTATCAAATTCAATTTGAACTTACCTTTGCACAGTACCTACTATGTGCCTGGTTTCAAGCAAAACAATTTGCATGTGTTATTTTATTTAAAACCCAGATACTTCACAGAGGTGGGAACAGAAGTCAGAAAAGTTGGTTGGCTTGGAAAGGTCAGAAAAAGAGTAGAGAATACAGCCTAGTGAGGAGTCAACATGGTGTTACAGACAGAAGCACTGTGCCATCCCTCCACAGTAAAGACCTGAAAAACCAAATAAAACAGAGACAAATGTCAGCTCTGCAAACCCAAGTATGAAATGAAGAGATAAAGAGCTCAACCAAGCACCAAATGGAATGAGAAACTGAAGGGACAGAGAGAGGAGAGATACGGAGTGGAGGTCCCTTATCAATTAACACAGCATGGACTTACCACTTTCGACTCCTGTCAGAGATTGTAGGACAGAGAGCACAGAAAAGGCATTTCACAGGGCTCCCAGAAGGAGACAGAGCACCTGCTGGACCTGCCCTGCTGCACCATAGCTGAGTAACTGGGCCTGCCCATTGGACAAGGAGGTGAAAAGTATTGTGCCTACAGATGAGCAAACAACGAAGAATGCACAGTCCGTCTGCTCAGAAATAACTGAATAAAACAAAAAAAAGCAGGATGAAACAAACAAATCTACAATCAATAAATAAAGGAAAAAATTACTGAATGTCCCAAAGACAGCAGGCAATATCAAAACATAAAAAAAAGGACAGATGGTTATTGTAGGTGTCCAAAATAAAACAACAGATGACTTTCCAGTAGAAGAAAAGTCCCTGGAACTACCAGATAGGGCATTCAAATCTCTAAAATTTAGAGATATCCAAGAGTTGAAGCAAAAAGAAGACAAAAATGAGGAAAAAAATATACAAATTCATGGAAAAGGCCTACAAAATCATGGAAAATGCAGACAAAACAATGGAAGAATTCAGGAAAATAATACAGAAACAAAGTGTCAAAATAAATCCACAACTAGAATCATACAAAACCAACGATTACAAATCCAAAAGATAAACAACAAGATCTCAGAAATGGACAGTGTCACAGAAGTTCTGATGAGCATGTTTGAAACAATGGAAGACAGGATTAGGGAAATTGAAGAGCAATACTTGAATACCAATTTCTTTGAGGAAAAATCAGAAAAAAAACAAAGAAAAATGAAGAAATTCTGAGAATTATGTGGCATACAATCAAAAGGAAAAATCTGTGAGTGATCAGAGCTCCAAAACAGGAGGAGAAAATGGAAAACACAGAGAGGATCATTGAAGAATTGCTGACAGAAAACTTCCTTAATATCATGAAAAGCTGACCATCCAAGAGGCTCAAAGAACCGCATTTGGATAAACCCCAAAAGAAAATCACCAAGGCATATTTTAGTCACACTCATTAAAACCACAAAGAAAGAGTCCTGAGAGCAGCTCTAGAAAAATGAAAAGTCGCATAAGAGGGGAAACAATAAGACTAAGCTCTGATTATTTGGCAGAAACCATGCAGGCAAGAAGGCAATGGGATGACATATTTAAAACCTTGAAAGAAAAAAAAAAAAAAAAACTACAAAATGATAGCAATAAACTCATACCTATCAACAATTACACTGGATGTAAATAGCCTAAATACACAAATAAAGAGACAGAGAGTGACAGAACTGATAAAAAAAAAAAAAGCATCCATCAACATGCTGTCTACAAGAGACACACCTTAGAAACAAAGACATACGTTTATTAAAAATCAAAGGATGGAAAAAACATATCAAGCAAACAGCTACCAAAAAAGAGCAGCAGTGGCAATATTAATCTCAGGTAAAATAGGCTCCAAAACAAAATTCACCATAAAAGACAAAGGAAGGCATTATATAATGATTAAAGTGATGATCCATCATGAAGACATAGCCATAATAAATATCTATGCACCCAATGACAGGGCTCCAAGATACATAAAACAAACTCTAACAGCACTGAAAAGAGAAATTGGTAGTTCCAGAATAATAGTAGGAGATTTCAACACACCCACACTCTTGGTAAAGGACAGAACATCTAGAAAGAAACTCAACAAATATACAGAAGATCTAAAGGCCACAACCAGCCAATTTGAACTCATAGACATATATAGAACACTCCACCCAACAGTTGCAAAGTATGCATTCTTTTCCAGTGCACATGGAACATCCTCGAGAATACATCACATCTTAGGTCACAAAGCAGCCCTTAACAAAACACAAAACTTTGAGATAATACAAAGTATTTTCTCTGATCATAGTGCCGTCAAAGTAGAAATTAACAACAGGAAGGGCAAGGAAAAAAAATCAGTTACATGGGAACTGAATAACACTCTGCCTAAAAACCACTGGGTAATAGAAGAAATTAGAGGTGGAATAAAAAAAAAAAAAATCTTAGAATCAAACGAGAATGAAAACACATCATACCAAAACCTTTGGGATACAGCAAACACAGTGCTCGGAGGTCAATTTACAGCAGTAGATACACACATCAAAAAAGAAGAAAGGGACAAAACCAAAACATTAGTTACACAACACAAAGAAATAGAAAGAAATCAGCAAAAGAAGACCAGAGCCACCAGAAGGAAGGAAACAATAAAGATCAAAGCAGACATAGATGAAATAGAGAGTAGGAAAACAATAGAAAGAATCAACAAAGCTAAAAGTTGGTTCTTTGAAAAGATCAACGAAATCAAGAAACCACTGGCCAAACTGACAAAAGCAAAACAGGAGAGGATGCAAATAACCTGGAAAAAACAAATCATAACAGAGTATTATGAAAAACTATACTCCAACAAATTTGAAAACCTAAAGGAAATGGGTGAATTTCTAGAAACACAGTATCTACCCAAACTAAAAGAAAATAATGTTGAAAATCTGAACAGACCCATAACAAGAGAAGAGATTGACAAAGTAATAATAATAATAATAATAATAATAATAAAACTCCCATCAACAACAACAACAAAAAGCCCTGTCCCAGATGGCTTCACTGGAAAATTCTACTAAACACTCAGAAAAGAACTTACACCAGTACTACTCAAACTATTTCAGAACATAGAAAAGAAAGGGATACTTCCAAATTCATTCTATGAAGCCAGCATAACCCTGATACCAAAACCAGGCAAAGACACCACAAAAAAAGAAAATTACAGACCAGTATCTCTCATGAACATAGATGCAAAAATTCTCAACAAAATTCTAGCCAATAGAATTCAGCATCATATCAAAAAAATAATAAACCATGACCAAGTAGGATTCATACCAGGTATATAAGGATGGTTCAACACTAGAAAATCAGTCAACATAATCCACCTGATAAATAAAAGGAAAGAAAAGAATCACATGATCATCTCAATCCATGAAGAAAAGGCATTCGACAAAGTTCAACATCCATTCCTGATAAAAACTCTCTATAAAATAGGTATAGAAGGGAAATTCTTGAACACAATAAAGGGCTTCTACAAAAAAAAACAACAGCTGACATCATTCTTAATGGAGGGAGGCTGAAAACATTCTCGAGAACAGGAATAAGACAAGGATGCCATTTATCACCACTCCTATTGAACATTGTGCTAGAAGTCCTAGCTAGAACAATAAGGCAAGAAAAAAAAACAAAGAGCATCCAAATTGGTAATGAAGAAAAAAAATTGTCCCTGTCTGCGGATGACATGGTACCATGTACAGAAAACCCAAAAGACCCCATAAGAAAATTGCTGGAACTAATAGAAAGATTCATGAAAGTAGCAGGATACAAGAGAAACAGAAAAACATCAGTTGGATTGCTGTACATCAATAAGGAGAATGATGAAAAGGAAATCAGGAAAAACAATACCATTTATGATAGCCCCTAAAAAAATAAAATACTTAGGAATAAATATAACCAGGGATGTAAAAGACCTATACAAAGCCAACACAAAACACTACTGCAAGAAACCAAAAGAGATCTACATAAATGGAAAAACATACCATGCTCGTAGGTAGACTCAACATTGTGAAAATGACAATTCTACCCGAAGCAATCTACAAATACAATGGAACTCCAATCCAAATATCAACAACATTCTTTAAAGAGATGGAAAAACTGATCATTAACTTTATATGGAAAGGGAAGAGGCCTCAGATAAGTAAACACTACTGAAGAAGAATAAATTAGGAAGACTTGCACTACCTGACCTCAGAACCTACTATACAGCTACAGTAGTCAAAACAGCCTGGTACTGTTACAATGACAGATACATTGACAAATGGCACAGAATTGAGAATCCAGACGTAAATCCGTCCACCTACTGTCACCTGATTTTCCACAAGTGCCCAAAGTCCATCAAATGGGTAAAAGACAGTCTTTTTAATACATGGTACTGGCAAAACTGGATGTCCAGATGCAAAAACATGAAACAAGACCCATACCTCACACCATACACAAAAACTAATTCCAAATAGATCAAAGATCTAAATATAAAGCCCAAAACTATAAAGATCTTAGGAAAAAACAGGATCAATGCTAGAGTCCCTGATACATGGCATTAACAGGGTACAAACCATAACTAACAACACACAAACTCCAGAAGATAAGCTAGATAACTGGGATCTAAAAATTAAACACTTATGCTCATCAAAAAGAAATAAAAAGTTATTATTATTATTTTTTAAAGGCTCCACCAAAAGAGTAAAAAGGGAATCTACAGATTCTCTGAGGAAAAAATTTTGGGCTATGACAAATCCAAAAAAGCTCTAATCTCTAAAATCTACAGGAAAATACAACATCCCTACAAAAAAAGACAAAAAATCCAATTAAAAATGGGGAAAGGAAATGAAGAGACACTTCACCAAAGACATTCAGGCAGCTAACAGACACATGAGGAAATGCTCGTGATCACTAGCCATTAAACTGGGGAAAAAAAGACATGCAAACCCAAACCACAATGAGATACCATCTCACCTTGGCGTTACTGGCACGAATCAAAAAAACAGAAAATAACAAATGTTGAAGAGGCTGAGGGGAGATCGGATCTCTTATGCACTCCTGGTGGAAATGTAAAATGGTACAACCATTTTGGAAAAGGATACGGTGCTTCCTCAGAAAGCTAGAAATAGAAATACCATATAATCAGAAATCTCACTCTTGGAAATACATCCTAGAGAAAAGAGTTGTCACACGAATAAGAGTTGTCACACAAATAGGCATATGCATACCCATGTTCATTGCAGCATTGCTCACAATAGCAAAAAGATGAAAACAACCTAGATGCCCATCAACAGATGAATGGATAAACAAACTACGGTACATACACACAACGGAGTATTACATGAGTGTAAAGAACAATGATGACCCTGCGAAGCATCTCATTACATGGATGAATCTGGAGGGCATTATGCTGAGTGAAATAAGTCATGCACAAAAAAAACAAATATTTCAAGAGACAGCTACTATAAAAACTCATGAAAAGGTTTACACACAAAAAGAAACAATCTTTTATGGTTATGAGGGAAGGGAAAGGAGGGGATAGAAAACCACTAAATAGGTGGTAGATAAGTGGTAACTTTGGTGAAGGGTAAGACAGTACACAATACAGGGAAAGCCAGCCCAACTTGTACAAAGAAAGGTCATGGAAGCTCCATAGGCACAGCCAGGCTTCCTGAGGGACAGAATTACTAGGCTGAGGGCTGTGGGGACCATGGTCTTGGGGAGCATCTAGCTCAATTAGCATCATATAGTTTATAAAGAAAATGTTCTATACTCTACTTTGGTGAGTAGCTTCTGGGGTCTTAAAAGCCTGTGAGCAACCATCTAAGATAATCCACTGGTCTCACTCCTTCAGGAGCAAGGAAGAATGAAGAAAACTAAAGACAGAAGGGAAAGATTAATCTGAAGGACTAATGGACCACAACTACCATGACCTCCACTAGATTGAGTCCAGTACAACTAGATTGTTCCTGGCTACCACTACTGACCTCTCCGAAAGGGATCACAATAGAGGGTCCTGGATAGAACTGGAGAAAAATGTAGAATAAAATTCTAACTCACAAAAAAAAGACCAGACTTACTGGCCTGACAGACTGAAGAAACCCTGAGAATATGGCCTCCGGACACCCTTTTAGCTCAGAAATGAAGTCACTTCTGAGGTTCACCGTTTAGCCAAAGATTATACAGGCCCATAAGACAAAATGATACTAAAGGAGAGCACCAACCCAGGGGCAAGGACTAGCAGGCAGCAGGGAACAGGAAAGCTTAATAGGGAACCCAAGGTTCAGAAGGGAGAGTATTGACAAGTCACGGGGTTGCTAATCAATGTCATAAAACAATGTATGGACTAACTGTTTAATGAGAAGCTAGTTTGTTCTGTCCAACTAAAGTACAATAAAAACAGAAAGGAAAATGAGTAGAAGAGTCAGGATTTGAAACCAGGACCATCTCACTCCTGGCCACTGCTTGACTGTGTCGTTGGTGATTCCCAATTTTGTAGGGAGCAAGAGTTCGTGACCAGCTTTGCATCCTGGCTGTCTGCTTACCAGCTCTGTGACCTCGGAAGGTTATGCAATATCTTACTTTATCTTAAAATGAGTTGATATTAGTATCTACACCGGTGATACTATTGAAGATTTTGAAGGATTAAATGATAGTTAACACAGAGAGCACTTAGAATTGTGGCTGGTATGTAACAAACACTAAGTAAGTATTGCTGTTGTTAGTTGCTGAAGAATTGACTCTCACCGGTGGCAACCCCGTGTATGCAGAGTAGACCTGCTCCGTGGGATTTTCAAGGCTGTGACCTTTTGGAAGCATTGTCTTCGGAGGCACCTCTGAGTGGGTTTGAATTGCCAACCTTTCAACTAGAGTCGAGTGCTTAACTGTTTGTGCCACCCAGATGGCCTAAGTGTTGTTGTTGGGTGCCATTGAATTGATTCTGACTCACAGCGACCCCACGTGACAGAGTAAAACTGTCCCATAGGGTTTCCGATAAGAACAAATCATCATGTCTTTCTCCTGTGCAGCCCCTAGGTGGGTTTGAACTGCTAACCTTTCAGTTAGCAGCTGAGCGCTTACCCATTTCGCTACCAGGGCTCCTTAAATAAGTGTTCATTATTATTTATTTATTTATTTATTTTTTATCTTATTATAGTCCTGATTCTATGAGTGTATCCACCTAATATACTGAGAAATGATCTCAGCAGTATTCTAAGACTTATACTTTAAATACATGACTGAATGCTATTTACTAGTAACTCATTTAATGGGTTAATAATGGTTATTAAAAAAGGGTATGCCTCATAAAATGTAGAATTTTCTGAGGACTATTTAGTTGTTTTCTAAGAGGCACCACTAACATGCAGCCCTTTGCAAGCGCTCAAGCTCCTATTGGGCAAACTAACAAATAGATTTCGAGAATTTCACAATTGGACCAGAGAGCTTTATCACTGATGTATCTATCATCAGTGTTGCCTTGAATCGATGATGGAATTTATACTGGTTTTGCGTTTCACTGCAAATTACTATTAGTTTAGTTTCCTCATTAGCAATTTAGTTTATTGTAGGCCGTTAAGTTGTCCTCAGCTTAAGAGTAACTCATATTTGTAAAACATTTTTATATTCTTATAACGGACTTTAAGCTGTGTATGAACTCCAGTTTAAATATGCTATTATGTAGATCTATTTCTAAAACAGGTACCTCTAATTATCCCAACTACGCTTATAACAGTGATGTTTTTTCCTCTGTGGTAATGGATTACAGGTGAAAATTTACTGTTTAAATAACTTGCATCATATGATGAATAAAGCTAATTGGCTATTGGAAAGTTTGGATCATTGTGTTTTGTAGTATTAAATCACATACGCACCTACTGATAACTTTGTGAAATCAGTCATAAGCAATGGGTATGTATTTCCCTCCAGTTTATTATAACCCAGACCTTACAAGTGGAGGCAGGTTGGTAAGTAGGGCAAGGTTTTGACTGCTCAGTCCTTACTGGCAAATGTTGTGTATGACTTCGGTGTGCATGTTCTGAACATCCCTAGTCCATGTTTCCTGCTCAGCACTAAATTCTCTGTGTTAACCCTCTCAATTTATTCTTGTCCATGTAGTGCTCTGCTTGGAACTTAGGAAATACAAGGAGAACGTGCGCACCAGATTTATTGTAAGCTTGCTCGTCTTCCTTTAATTTTATGGAGTATTTCAATCTTTCCTGAACCCAAATCCTACTCGGACTAGATTTTGACATTACGTTTTCATTTGAGCTTTGGGTTCTTAATCTTATTACTTCCTGTTTTCCTAAAACTGGAGTGAATAAGCTACTTACGAGAGCCTAAGCTGAATCTATTCAAAGCCATTTAACTGTATTTACTCTGTTCTTTGATCGATCCTGCTTCCCCAGCCTCCTCTTATTAAAATTTCAGGGAAATTACAAAGTGCACAAGCATTGTCCTCATCGAGGCATGGCTTTGCTGGGACATCCTACTCATTGCTACTCAACTTGGTTTGCCTTCTCTGAATGTCAGGGTTACACACACACACCACACACACACCACATGCACACACTAACACACCACACCACATCCACACATCATAGTCACGGTACATACATCACACACATCGCATGCACACACTAGCACACCACACCACAAACACACCACACCACACTACACACACACACCATAAGTACACACATAACACACCACACATAGGCACCACGCCACACACAGACACCACACCACACATATCACTCACATCACACACACCACACACATACCACACGCAGATTAACACACCATGCACACACCTCATACACACACATGCCACACTCACATACACACACCGCACACACGGAGACAGTCATCAGCTTGGTGCTTCCTTATTATTTTAGATAATACTTGCAAAAGTCCTGACAGGAAGCAAGAAATGTTTGCTCCCCTTTGACAGATGAGGTGCCTTAGCTCCAAAAGGGTTAATAAGCCACTTGTCCAAAAGCGCACATATAGTAAACCGGAAGAGGATGGATTCAAAGCCAGATCTGGCTGAGTCCAAGTTGATGTTTCTGTCCATTAAGCACCCTGCCTACTGCTTAAATAAGCTCACCCATGGCCTGAGCACCCCCAGTCATTCACAAAGCACAAGCATTCTTTTTACAAGCTGCCATCCAGTTGACTCTGACTCATGGTGACTCCATGTGTGTCAGGGTAGAACAGCCCTCCATAGGGTTTTCAAGGGCTGATTTTTTGGAAGTAGATTGCCAAGCCTTTCCTCCCAGACCCCTCTGCTGGTAAAGGAAACCTTTGGCTTGATGCAGGTGTTGTTACCTATGTGAGACACCTGGGTCCAGGGTGAAGGCCCTGGGATTCACAGGGTCCTGGAGGTGGTGTGCCCGTGAGGTGGACGTGCTGTAAAATGGTCATCACTGATGGCTGGGCTGAAGGCAGGGTCTTTGCCTGCCTGCTCTCTCTGCAGCCCAATCCACAACTACCACTGTCCTTTAGTGCAAAGGCCTTAGAGCCAATGGATCCCTCCCTGTCCCTAATTCAAAGAAACCATACAAATGTAATTTCTTTGTTTTGCTCATTCAGTAAGCCATTGCTCATTAGGCTCCTGGGAGTCTGCAACCCTGGAACAATTGTTTCTCTGCTGATCAGGCCCCATTTGTCATTTTGCAGGCTGGCAAGTTTATTTGCTTATAACGCAACCAAAATAATTAGCTGTTTATCTGGTAGGTTGACTATGATTATGTGCAACTAACAACCATCATTGAATTCATTCAGGCTTTGTCAAAAGAAAAAGACTGGGTCATTAGACATGGCTGTGATCCTTGATTTTTTCCTGAGATTGACAGTCTTACTAAGCATATGTATGTGTGAGTATAGAATTTGTCTGGCTTCCCGTGTAGGGTCTTGGCAGAATTAGACAAGCTAGGATTTGTGCTTTGATAATTGCATGGTCTTGGACAAGTTTCTCAAACTCCATGAAACTCAATTTCGAAATCTGTAAAATGGATGAGATGGCAGCTAACTCATAGGTTGTTTTGATGATAAAATGGGATAATGCACACAAAGTAATCAGCACATATTAGCTTCTCATTATATATGAAGAATGTTCTGTCACATGGAGTCACTATGAGTCAGAATTGACTCCATGGTATCCAAAAACAACAATCTCCCAATCTTCCATGCTTAAATTTCAAGCACTGGAGGATGAGTACTTAATTTTGAGATTAATTCTATTTGTAGCATGTGAGTAATATTTATCTTAAGTGGTTCCTGTGAAGACTAAATAGGATAACACCTTATAACTTAGTGTCTAACACACAGTAAGCACTTATAAATTGTTGTATAAACTGTGCTCTGTATTTGGGGAAGGAGCCCTCGTGGTGCAGTGGTTAAGCACTCCACTGCTAACCAAAGGGTTGGCAGTTCAAATCTACCAGCTGTTCCTTAGGAGAAAGATGTGGCAGTCTGTTTCTGTAAAGATGGCAGTCTTGAATACCCTATAAGGCAATTCTGCTCTGCAATGGATCACTTTTGCGTGGCTTTTCTCGCCATGGTCTTTTAACTCTCACCCAAGTTATTGGGTGGGACTGTGCAAATAAGGTAATTGTGGCCCACCAAGCGGATTGGTCACATATGCTATTTTGCTAGGTTTAAAGAGACCCAATTCCAGGGCAGAGAGAGGATCTCACCACGACCAAGGAAGAAGAACCAGGAGTGAAGTGCATCCTTTGGACTGGTATCCCTGCGGCGAGACCCTCCTAGATGCAAGAGACAGAGAGCTGTAATACCAACAATGGCAAGACAGCAAGAAGAAGTGGCAGAGACATGGTAGCAGCAGAGGCAGCAGAACCAGGAGACTGGCAGAAGACCAGAAGGAGATGGCGTGTGGGCTTCCCAGCCCATAGAGCGAGAAAGCTGGGTGCCTCTTGGCAGGGAGCTTGCAGGCAGAGTAGGGTGCCTCTGGGTACTTGGTGGAGCTAGGTTTGCTGAACCATGGAGCTAGAGCTGAGTGCTCTCAGGCTGAAGCTTACTGGTGGAGTGGGGTGTCTCAGAGTACTTATTGGCAGAGCTAAAAGAGCCTTGTTTAATACTTCCCCAAGCAGGGCAGAGGCTGAGAGATCAGAGAGAGGCATGCCCAGGACAGGCTGTCCTGGGAATAACTGTATCCTGTTTCTGAAACTGAATTGTAACCTGTTACTTCTCTAGTAAAATCCATAATCGAGAGTATTGTCTGTGAGTTCTATCTGGCCACTGCAACAAATTATCAAATTCAGCAGAGGAGTGCCATGGGAGGGATGGTTGGTGTCAGAATTGGTAAAGATGGCAGAGGCTGGATGCATATCTGACCTCTTCCTCATAGGAATCAACCTTGAGCTGTTGCTCTTGATTCTCCTTCTTCCTCTTCCGTCTTGTGAAGTTACAGGAGGTCAGACAACACTGCCATACCATTTTTACAGTTGGCGTCAGGAGCCAAATTCTTTGTAATGGCTCTAGACTCATAGAAGCATGGGATTTTCTAAGAGAAAGAATGAAGGGGCTTGGGAAGTGCAACCTGACTCTTAGATGATAACTTTAGTTGTTATTACCTGTAATGGTTGAACGGAAAGTTATATTACAGCTGAAGGGAGAAAAGCAGCATCTGGAGTGGTTCAGGGCAAGGGGCAGTCTGGCGAAATGGGGTGACTGAGAGAGGGCCGGGGTCTTTTGGTTCTACCTAGCCAGAGGCCCAAGGCCATACACATATGAAAGAGAAGATAGTCAAGGCAGAGGGCGCGGAGAAGATGAAACTGGAACGTTTTAAAAAGGATTATGTGTTTATTTGAACCTACTATGGATATTGAATGTTTCTCCTACCCAGGGTCATGAAGCAGACCTAAATGTATGACAGAAATGAATATTGGGTATTAAAGATTACAGAGTGTATATAACTCTGCCTTCAGCCAATATGCGTTTGGACATGCTGAAAGAGGAACTAGAACTTGCCTAAGGGAATCACATGTTGTTGGTTTGAATGCTGTAGCCCTGTGTTGGGGGCTGAGGTAGAAATTCTGAGCCCCACCCAGAATTTGCATTCGGAAGGACTTGCAGACATGCAGACCTACAGAACTGCTGAGAGAACAGGAAGGTTTGCATTTGAAGGAAGGGCCTACAGAAAAAAAGAAGTGACTGTTTTGCTCTGAATTTTGAGCAAGTAAGCAGTTTGCCTTTGGGTGCATTGAGACAGGAAAAGTCAGTGCCCATCAGAACCTCCTTCCAGGACTGAAAGTTAAAGGGGGCCAGTGAGTAGGCAGCTTGGTATGCTCACTGTGGTGGCCACTTGGATCCACTTAGTGAGTGGAAGTGGGGTAAGTGCAACAATGAAGAGACAGGCTGAGTTTGGACATATTCCATTGGCTCCCACTGACCTAGCCCACAGGGGCTAGGGATGAGAGAGAGGAAGGGCTGGCTGCTCAGAAGTTCAGGGAGTTGTGTGGACTCCTGAGTTTTTGGTGAAGCCTATTGACCTAGCCCACCAGAGGGAGAGAAGGGGCTACTCATCATGACCTAGTTGGATAGCTAGGAATGAGCTTAACAGAACCTGACTGAATGAAGAGAAAGATGTTTGATACCATGAGCTGGTATAGATTGCTGCGAATTTGATGGCTTTTTCTGCTGAAAATTTCAATCAGAAGAGAAGAGTCTTCAAGACCAAGGAACACGCTTGTCTCAGAGTATTGCTTGGATAGGAACAGACAATTTAAACATTGGCTATCTAAAATGCAGGGAGATAAAGACATGAAGTGGCTGGCTTACACTCTTGTGGGTATACTTACACCCAAAATGAGGGGGACAAGGGAAGATCCCCACTGAATAGATTCCTCTTTTCTGGGGGAAGAGAGGGTGGGGGAGATGCTGAAAAGACTATATAATTCAGTTGTGAGTGTTGATTGTTAACAGGGTTAATTGTGATAGTAAAAGCCATAATTGTAGAAGCTGTAAGTGTGAAAGAGTGCACTAAGTGGAAGGCACTACCGAACTGGGGTACAGGAACTGAATCTAAAGCCCCTTAAAGGTTTTGCTATGCTGATACCTTGTGAGGCTCAGAGCAAGGGAATAATCTTCTCTCAGTTAAATTTTATCAGACAGCAGAAAGAGTGAAGCCGAGATGACTTTTGGAGAAGCTGACCAGATCACATGGACACCTGCAGCAGACCTGAATGGCTGGTACCTGAGTAATCTCACTCCGTCAGGCCTCTTTGACATACAGGAAGATTAATCGTTAATGACTTTTTGAACTGGTAAAATGATTGGGAGGGGAGAGTTATCCCCCAAGTATAAAAGAACCATGGCTAGAAAAACCAGGGGGTGGCCTGTGGTGCGTTGGATCACTTTTGTGTGGCCTTTCTCGCCATGATCTTATAACTCCCACCCACATGATTGGGAGGGACTATGCAAATAAGTAACCGCAGAAGTGTTCCTATTCTCTCTCATCTCCTCAAATCTGTTTGAACTCGAAATCCAAACTCCCTTCTCTCCCTCCCTTTCAGGAGCCTGCGTTGTGATTCTTCACCTGTGGCTGGTGATTACCGTCAATCCCTTATATCCCTAATTGCCTTGTTTTCTGCTCTCCTGCAAACACAGAAACATTTTCCACTCATTTCCTAACAAGATTTTTTTAAATTAAATATAGTGTTCAACAGCATAGTCTATTTCATTTCTATTCTCCACTAATACCTATAATAATCTTTATCCTCCTTTAATAAAGACAAAGGAGAAGATCATTTATTTTTTTTATGTGCTAGGCACTCTACCTTGCCTTTGCACACATTATTGCATTATTCTTACAACAGGCGTGGGGAGCTAAATAGTAGCATGGGCTTTTATTTTATTTTTTATTCTATTTATATGCCAAGCCCTCTGACTCTAGGCCCAGTACAGTGTTGACCGTGCCCTCCTACATCTCTGAGGGCGATATGACAGAGAAAGAATTTAATCGCCTCTGAGACTTCTGATGATAACAGAATCCCACACTGCATACTAGGACAAGGACAACTGTCAGTTCAACACTGGCAGGAGACAAATTCTATCAGAGCCAACTTAAAAGTTACCAATGTCCCCCTCTTTTCCACCAAGTGTGAGAAAGACAAACTAGAACCTAGGACTCCACAGAATACCAACAGAAGCAAGGCTTGTGTCCCATGAAGAACCTGTAGGTGCTCGAAATTTCCAGATTGGCATTTCTAAGTAGGATCTTGTCAGCACACATTTCAAGTGGATCTGAGTCCGTTGGGAAATACCACGATGATTTAAAATGTGCGTACAGAATCTTTGTTGTTGACCTGGATTGAATGCTGGCTTTGACTCTTACTCTCCATGTGACCTTGGGCAAGTTAATTCTCAAATATGGGTCCAGTTTCTCATCTGAAAATTACAGAACATAATACTTCTCTCACTTGGAGTAAGAATTTGATGAAAAAACACACAAGGCAATGTGGTATGGAATTGGCTTGTAAGCATCCCACACTTGGTATTTCTTATCAATAGTGACTGAGTAAGCCCATTTCATTCTTCAAAAGCAAACTCTTTTTTGTCTTCCCCTCTCCCTGGTAACTGAACACCACTTATCATTCCCTTCCCTACTGTCTCTCTCTCTTTCTCGTTTAAAGTGAGGCAATGCGAAGGGCGGCTTAAAGCTGGAAATTGTATTATTTCTAAATGTCAGTCAGTGATATTTTCTCAGGAGGAACAACTCGTCCAAATACCCCAAAAGAACGTTATTTGAGAGGGAAAACAATTGAAGGATGGATCAGAGGTGTGAGTCGATACTTCTGATGATTAAACTTGTCTCCCCTGTCTCTCTATAACTTCAGGTGAGCCTTTCTGACAGGTGAGGCAGTCCTGGACCTGGGAGCCTGAGACAGACTCTTCTCACTGAATATCTATGATCCACTGAGTTTCACATGCTTATATTTCCTTTAGGAAGGTGTCTTTTGAGCCTTTATAAAAACATTACAGACTTACTTTATACATTTTCGCTAGAAAAAAATTTGGACCAGGACTGTATTTTCATTTGCTTCTGCATAGAGTGATTGCAGGGACTTACTGAGCACTTCTTTAGGAGCAGAGCTGTGATCAAACCTGTGCTTATCTTGAAGGGAGCATGGATCCCTGAGCCCAGGAGGAGGAGTCTAGTGGATCTAGACCACTTGCTATCAAGTCAACTCTGACTCATGGTGACCCCGCGTGTGACAGAGTAGAACTGTGCTCTGTAGAGCTTTCAATGGCTGATTTTTCAGAAGTAGATTGCCAAGCCTTTCTTTTAAGGCTACTGTGGGTGGACTTGAAACTCTAACCTTTCGGTTAGCAGCCAAGCACGTTGACTATCTGCACTATGCAGGGGCTCCCACGTGTACTCAAGTCCTTGCTATAAGACCCGCAGACAAACACACAACTTCAGAGCAGTATAAGTGGTGCTGGAGTAGAAATGTGGAAAAGGCATTGTAGGAGCAAAGAAGAAAACTAACCCAGCTTTGGATTCAGAAAAACCTTGGAATTAATCATGACCTGAGCCTTTTACTTATACTGTGAAATTTGGCTAAACTCTTAACTTCTCTGAATCTCAGCTTCTTCTGCTGTGGATTAAGAATAATAAATATGCCTCAGAGTGTTTTAATGTTGTTGTTAGGTACTATTGAGTTGGTTCCGACTCATCCTATGTACAACAGAACAAAACACTGCCTGGTCCTGCGCCATCCTCACAATCCTTGTTTTGCTTGAGCCCAACACAGCAGCCACTGTGTCAGCCCATCTCATGGATGGTCTTCCTCTTTTTTGCTGATCCTCTACTCTACCAGCATGACACCTTTTCCAGGAACTGATCCCTTCTGATGCCATGTCCAAAGTATGTGAGACGTAGTCTCAACATCCTTGCTTCTAAGGATGTATCTGGTTGTATTTCTTCCAAGATGGATTTATTCCTTCTTTTGGCAGTCCATGGTATATTCAATATTCTTTGCCAACACCATAATTCAAAGGCATCAATTCTTGTCCAACTTTCATATACAAATGAGGCCATTGAAAACACTATGGCTTGGGTCAGGTGCACCTTAGTCTTCAAGGTGACATCTTTGCTTTTTAGTGCTTTGAAGTATTGTAATAAGTCTTTGCAAATCCTGAAAGAAGCTGACACAGAATAAATTCTACATTGTTTTTTCTTATCTTTTTTTGTGTGTGTGTGTGGGGAGAGAGGGTGGCAACGTAGAGGAAGATAGAAAATGTCATAATGTTAACTAAGCATGTTTTATAAATTAACGTGTTTGTATTTTCAAATAAGTATTCTGGATTGGGCACTATTACTCTCTCCATTTGACATCTATGGAAACTGAGGCAGTGGAAAGTTTAAAAATGGCTGAGTCAGGGACAGAGTTCAGGATGTCTCACTCTGGAGGCCATGCCTGTCATCATGTGATTACACTCCTACTCTTGGGTTAAGCGATGAGTTTGGGGTCAAGGTGGAAAGTGGAAAGGGGGCAGGTCAGGCAGGTCAGGCAGTAATACCTGTGGGTGCAAAGGTAAAGCTGTGGCATCACTAGCATGCATGAGAAATGGTAAAACGTCAGAGGATAATCCAAGTGTTTGGAATTTAGCATGCAGAAGAGCTGGAAAAGTCAATAGAGCCTGGTCTTGAGGGCTTTGCTTGACAAGCTCCATTGTATAAACATTGTTGTAAGCTGGAGAAGGGAGGAGATACATTATTAAACTGGGTTTTTTGGCAGATAATTTAAAAGATCAGAGCCATTCACTTTAGACTCCCAGTGACTCAAGCAGCTGAGAACAGGAACTCATGCCTGGATGTCCTATGGGAGATCCACAGCTGTGACAGGCTGGTCTTCATGGCCTCCCTTCTTCATTCTGTCAGCAAATTCACCAGAAACTGAGAATCTGCTCTGTCTTCTTGAAAGCACTAATGTACAGTGAACAGCATGAAAACCTTAGACCTCAGTGGTGGGAAGAGGTTTATTAGGATATTGAATGTGCATCTTTCCAATTTGCTGTTTGCAAAAAAATAAATAAAGGACAGAACCATTTATTTATTCCTGTTTTCAGCTCTCTCCTCAATACACACATCCTTCAAATATACAAGTTCACATCGTCAAATGTTGAAGACTCAAGAAAATCATAAGGGAAGACAGAATAAATTGTGCTATTGGGAATGTGAGTGTTGTGTTTGAAACTAGTTTATGGATTTTTAAGAAGGATGCCTTCAATTTATGTCTGGGGAATAAACCTGATGATAAGAAAGAAAATCCAACTCGATTTAGTTTATAGACATTGTTGGGTGTCTTCTCTGTGACAGGAGCTATAATAGGGCATGTGGTCAAAGGGAGTATTCAGGCAAGTTTGGATTCCTAAGTGTCTTGGGCTGGGTACCCTAGAGAAATAAAACCAGTGAAGCATAGGCAAAGAGAGAGAGAGAGAGATTTACCTCAAGGAAATGGCTCACACGGTTGTAGAGGCTTGAAAGTCCCAAGTTCTTGGGTCAAATGTCAGGTTAGAGGCATCTTCTGACTCATGGAGCTGCAGGGGCCGACTAATCCAAGTGCAGGTGAGATGGAAGGCTGCTGGCTTACAGGCTATGGAGGCCCAAGAATCCTAAGATCAGCAGGCAGTATGGCAGGCTGCTGACTCAAGTCTCAAGTACAGAGGGCCATGTGATGATGAGGTGGATGCAGGATCTAAAGCAAGCAAAAGCCAGAAAGCTATGCCAGAACATCCATATACATTGGATGCAGGATACGCCTCCAAGGAAACTCGCCTTACAACTTTTTGGCTGATCACATCAGATCACAAAATGGAGGATAACGACGTTATTACATAATGGCTAAACTACATCATTACATAACTGCCAAACCAGTGAGAATCAAGGCCCAGCCAAGTTGACACACAACCATAACCACCATACTAAGGCACTCTGATTCAGGTGAGGTTGTATGGCACATATAACACAGTTTTTGTATAATTATGGTGATAGATGCATGTCAGGGTGCTCCTGGAGCAGATAGTGAGTCTCCATCCAAACCACAAGTTCCTGGATGACTTCCTGAAGAAATGATATTATCTGTGATTAATTCTGAAAGAGTTAAAAGAAGTACAAAGTTGTGAAGAAAACAGGAAGAAGGAACAGAATAAATAAAAAACCTTATAGAAGAGGCAAAATGGTAGAGTTAGGCAGGCCATGGTTAGCTGGCCTTGGGGTGGGGGTCGAGTGGGAGCTCCTAATCACAGGAAAACATATTCCTTGACTCTTTGGTACTTTATACATTCTTCACCTCAGAAAGAAAACAAAATTCTAATTCAGTGCTAGGCAAGAATTTCTATGTCTTCTCCTGGAGCAGGTAGTCCCATTTTTTTTTTATCCAGCCACTTTCCCTATTCTTGAAATGTGATCTCTCTTCTCTGCAGTTTATTTCCGTAAAGTGGATTGAAAAGGGTTTCTTTTCTTTCTGTTCCACCTCTCAAATTCAACATAGAGAGAGGGCCCTAGAATGTAGTGATCCTGCTGACTTTGCCAAAGAATCAACTGACATGGGTCTTATGCTGCTATTTGTGTAATTGTAAAGAAATTATTTTGAAAACTGAATCCTTGTGTTTAATTTTCTTACATTGTGGTATTTGTGAATTCTTTACCTTTTGTTCCATACAAAAAAGACTGTATAGGTGGGGCTGATGTAATGGAGTAGTCAAACACTTTCTATGGTCCCTCTTACAACAAAGACCTGAAAAAAAAAAGAATCGATTGTATATGATAATCTAGGAGCCCCGAACATTAAAGACAAAGTTGAGGAATTGGGCTGGGCGGCAGAGGGAAGGAGAAATGGTTCAGAAGCAGTTAGGAATTGCCAGGCCTGACTTATCTGGCACCCGGCAGGCTGAATTGGCTGGAGTGCACAGGCTGAGGTAAGCAGTAGTGCTTGGGTCGCATTTTCTACACCAGGATAAACTGAGCAGTGGAGAGTCTGCAGAAGTCTGTGGAACCAGGTGAAAGCAGTGCTAGATCTGCAAAAGTTAAGTGCAAGTGTCTAACCTACTGCAAGGCATCAAAAAATCCCTTTCCTCTCTGGGAAGTACCTCTCTCTCATTCACCCACTCCCTCTCCACACTGCTATGGTCCCGGGCTGGCTTCAGTGATTGCCATGACCCTTGGGCTGGAAGTGGGATCCATTGCACACCCAGGGCCATTCTCCTGGCTTTGGAGAGGGTATAAATTAACAAATAACAAACAGGGAAAAATAATCTGCCAGCTCTCCTAAGCTGAGATCTCAGGGCAGGCACAGCACCTTTGCGAGGTACAGGCATAAGGAGTCCACTGACTCTGAATGCCTTTCACCCCTGCCTAGACCTGTGTGGGCCAATTTCAACAGTGTAGGCCCTCATTAGCATAGTACAACAGGGTATATACCTGAAGCCTATTTTCAATTGCAACAGCTAAGGGTGAGTGGAGGATTCCTAATATTTGACATCACCTTGTCCATTAAGCAGGGTCCTAACCTACCCACATCAATTACCTAAAAACTGGTGGCTCCACTTACTCCACCTAGCCACCCATGACAGGGGTCTAAAAATAAGTGGTGCCTCCTAGTCCTTGCAACCAAAAACACTGGATGCCCAAAGTCTGGCTGCAAAACCCACCCCCCTATGAGCTCTAGGGAACAGGGACACACCTTCCACCAAGGAACTCAGGGGCAGCCATCAGCCCTCTACCTGGCTCAGCACATAGCCCCCTACTGTAGCCAAATATCTGTGCTGGCTCCAATCACCCCTACATAGCCCTGCCCCTCTTGGACTGTAGGTGAGAGCCTGCACCACACACTAAGTGACTGATGACCTAAACACCTAATCTGAATCCAACAAGAAAAGAAAATGAACTCCTGGGCGCACATACCTAGTAGCAGCTCTAACCATCTGGTGACAGGATGTGAGAGCTTCAAAGATGCCAATAATCAAAGTAGCTCACATGGCCAGTGTATTAGGGCACATCAAAACAAAACAAAACAAGAAGCTAGGACACAGTCAGTAAATATAAAATAAATGTAACTTTTTTATTGATAGCTCAGAGACAACCCAACCCAGTCAATATTAAATCACATAAAGCAGCAGACCATGATGGAAAGCCACCAAAACAAAAAACCAAAACACCTCCCAAAGGAACAGAAGGTCTTGGAATTACCGAAAGTAGAATTTAAAAGGTTAATATACAGAGCTCTTCAAGAGATCAGGAAGGAGATCAGGCAAAACACAGACCAAACCAAGGAACACAAAGACAAAACAACAGAGAAAATTAACAAGGTTATATAAAAGCAAAATGACAAATTTAACAGACTACAAGAATCCATAGAGAGACAGTAAATAGAAACCCAAAAGATTAACAATAAAATTTCAGAATTAAACAACTCAAGAGAAAGTCAAGGGAACAGAATTGAGGCAATGGAAGTCAGAATTTTTGAGATTCAAGATAAAATATTTGACACCAATTTATTTGAAGAAAAATCAGACAAAATAATTAAAAAAAAAAAAATGAAGAAACCCTAAGAATTATGTGGGACTCTATCAAGAGGAATTACCTACGAGTGACTGGAGTACCAGAACAGGGGGAAATAACAGAAAATACAGAGAAAATTTTTGGCAGGAAACTTCCCTGATATTTTGAAAGATGAGAAGATATCTACCCAAGACACTCATCAAAACCCACACAGGTAGATCCCAAAATAAAGTCACCAAAACATATTATAATCAAACTTGCCAAAACCAAAGATAAAGAGAGAATTTTAAGAGTGGTAGGGGTAAACAAAAAGTCATCTACAAAAGAGAGTCGATAAGACTAAACTCTGACTACTCAGCAGAAACCATGCAGATAAGAAAGCAATGGGAAGACATAAATAAAATCTTGAAGGAAAAAAAAATTGCCAGCCAAGAATTATATATCCATCAAAATTGTTTCTCAAATATGATGGTGAAATTAAGGCATTTCCAGATAAACAGAAGTTAAGAGAATTTGTAAAAATCAAGACAAAATTACAAAAAATACTGAAGAGATTCCTCTGGTTAGAAAATCAATAACAGCAAATAACAACCCAAGACTAGAACACAGTACAGAGCAACCAGATATAAACCTAGATAGGAAAGTCATAAAAATAAATCAAACTAAAACACTGAAAATAGGGAAACGTAGACATCTGTATGTAAAAAGATGACAACATTAAAACAAAAAAGAGGGACAAAGAAATGTAGTCATAGATCTTTCATGTGGAGTGGAAGTCAAGGCAATATCAAGGAATAAAAGACTGATTTACACTTAGAAAAAGAAAGGTAAATATTAAGGTAACCACAAAGTAAACTAACAATCCTACATGTGAAAATAAAAAAAAACAAGAAAAACATAAAGACTCAGCAAATACAAAATCAACAACAATGAAAAAGATGAAAAGAAAAAGCTACTCAGCACAGAATATTAAGTGGAACAAAGAAACTGTCAACAACACACACACACAAAAAAGACATCAAAATGACAGCACTAAACCTATAAAAAAAAAATTTTTTTTTTTTTACCTATCAATAATTACGCTGAATGCAAATGGACTAAATGCACCAATAAAGAGACAGAGAGTGGCAGAATGGATTAAATAACCTGATTTTTTTTTTTATCAATATGCTGCCTCCAAGAGTACACCTTACAAAGAGTACACAAACAAAACAAAACTCAAAGGATAGAAAAAATATATCAAGCAAAAAAATAAAAATAAAAAAAGAGCAGAAGTGGCAATATTAATCCCTGACAAAATAGACTTTAAAGCAAAATCCACCGCAAAGGATAAGAAAGGACACTATATAATAATTAAAGGGTCAATAAACCAGGAGAACATAACCATAATAAATATTTACTCACCCAATGACAGGGCTCCAAAAAATGTAAAACAAACTTTATCAGCACTGAAAAGAGAAACAGACAATCCACAATAATAGTAGGAGACACCACTTTTGGTGAAAGACAGAAAAATCCAGAAGGAAGCACAGTTAAGACATGGAAGATATAAATGCCACAATCAAACAACTTGATCTCATAGACATATACAGAACACTCCACCCAACAGCAGCCAAGTATACTTGCCTTTCCAATGCACATTCTCCACAATATACCACATATTAATCCACAAAGCAAGACTTAACAGAATCCAAAACATCAAAATATTATGAAGCATCTTTTCTGACCATAAAGCCGTAAAAGTAAAAATCAATATCAGAAAAAGTAAGGAAAAAAAAAAATCCAATACTTGGAAGCTAAACAACACTTTGCTCAAAAACCGCTCGGTTATAGAAAAAATCAAGGACTGAATAAAGAAATCCACAGAATCAAATGTGAATGAACATACGTCCTACAGGAACTTTTGGGATACAGCAAAAGCAGTGCTCAGAGGTCAATTTATAGCAATAAATGCACACATTCAAAAAGAAGAAAGGGCCAAAATCAAAACACTAACCTTATAACTCAAACAAATAGAAAGAGAGCAGCAAAAGAAGCCCACAGGCACTGGAAGAAAGGCAACAACAAAAAAATTAGAGCAGAAATAAATGAAATAGACAATAGAAAAAATATTGAAGAACAAAGCTGATTCTATGAAAAGATCAATGAAATTGAAAAACCACTGATCAAGCTGACAAGAGAAAAACAGGAGAGGAAGCAAATAACCCAAATAAAGATTGAGATAAGTGATATCACAACAGGCCCAACTGAGATTAAAAGAATCATAACAGAATACTATGAAAAATTTTACTCCAACAAATTTGAAAACCTAGAGGAAATGGACAAATTTCTAGAAACACAATGCCTACCTAACCTAACACAAACCGAGGTAGAAAAACTAAATAACCTGTAACAAAAGAAGAGATTGAAGAGGTAATTAAAAAGCTCCCAACAAAAAAATACCCTGGCCCTGATGGCTTCACTGGCGAATTCCACCAAACATTCAGAGAAGAGTTAACACCAGTACTAATAAATGTATTTCAGAGCATAGGAAAGGATGGAATACCCCCAAACTCATTCTATAAAGCCACCATAATCTGATATTAAAACTAGGTGAAGACACCACAGTAAAAGAAATTTACAGACCAATATCTCTCACTGACCAATATCTCTCATGAACATAGATGAAAAAAAATTTTTTTTTAAATTCTAGCCAATAGAATTCAACAACCTATCAAAAAAAAAAAAAAAAAGAGAAAAATCACCATGAACAAGTAGGATTCATACCAGGTATTTTAGTTTTTTTTTATGCAGGGGATGGTTCAACATTTTTTTTTTTTTTATGTAGGGGATGGTTCAACATTAGAAAAACAATCGATGTAATGCATCACATAAATAAAACAAAAGATAAGAACCACATAATCTTATTAATTGATGCAGAAAAGGCATTTGACAAAGTCCAACAACCATTCATCACAAAAACTCTCAGCAAAATAGGAATAGAAGGGAAATTCCTCAACACAATAAAGGGCATTTATACAAAGCCAGGAAACCCTGGTGGCACAGTGGTTAAGTGCTATGGCTGTTAACCAAAAGTTCAGCAGTTCAAATCCACCAGGCACTCCTTGGAAACTTTATGGGGCAGTTGGGCAGTTCTACTCTGTTCCATAGGGTCACTATGAGTCGGAACTGACTCAATGGCAATTTTTTTTTTTTTTTTTTTTTGGTTTTATACAAAGCAAATAGCCAACATCATCCTAAATGGAGAGAGTCTGAAAGGATTCCCGTTGAGAATGGGGCCTTTATCAGCACTCTTATTCAACATTGTGCTGAAGGTCCTAGCTAGAGCAATAAGGCAAGAAAAGAAATAAAGGTCATCCAAACTGGTAAGGAAGAAGTAAAAGTATTCCGATTTGCAGATGACATGATCTCACACAAAGAAAATCCCAACAATTCCACAAGAAAACTAGTGGAACTAACAGAAGATTTCAGCAATGTATCAGAATACAAGATACATATAAAAATCAGTTGGAGTCCTCTACACCAGAAAAGAGAACTTCAGAGAGGAAATCACCAAATCGATACCATTTACAATAGCCCACAAGAAGAAAAAATACTTAGAAATAAATTTAACCAGAGACTTAAAAGACCTAGACAAAGAAAACTACCAGAAGCTACTGCAAGAAACCAAAGAGACCTACATAAGTGGAAAAACATACCTTGCTCATGGAGAGGAAGACTCAACATTGTGAAAATGTCTATCTACCCAAAGCAATCTACAGATACAATGAAATTCTGATCCAAATTCCAATGACACTTTTTAACAAGATGGAGAAACAAATTGCCTACTTCATATGGAAAGGAAAGAGGCCCTGGATAAGTAAAGCATTACTGAAGAAGAAGAAAGTGGGAAGCCTCACACCACCTGACTTTAGAACCTATTATACCACCACAGTAGTTAAAACAGCCTGGTATTGATATAACAACATATACACAGACCAATGGAACAGAATTGACAATCCAGACATAAATTCATCTATCTTTTAGCAGCTGATATTTGAAAAAGGCCCAAAGTGTGTTAAATGGGTAAAAGGCAGTCTCTTTAACAAATGGTACTGGCATAACTAGATATCCATATGCAAAAAAAATGTAACAAGACCCATGTACAACAAATAACTCAAAATGGATCAAAGACCTAAATATAAAATGAAAAATGATAAGGATCAGGGAAGAAAAAATAGGGACAATGTTAGAAGCCCTAATACATGGCATAAGCAGAATACAAAACATGACTAACAATGCACAACATCAGAAGAGAAACTAGATAACTGGGAGCTCCTAAAAATCAAACACGTTCATCCAAAGACTTCACTGAAAGAGTAAAAAGACAACCTACAGGCTGGGAAAAAAAAATTTGGCTATGACATATTCGATCAGGGTCTAATCTCTAAAATCTTGAAGATTCTGCAAAACATCAACAACAGAAGGACAAATAACCAAATTAAAAAATTGGCAAAGGATACGAACAGGCAATTCACCAAAAAAGACATTGAGGTGGCTAACAGATACACGAGGAAATACTCACGATCATTAACCATTAGAGAAATGCAAATCAAAACTACAATGAGATACCAACTTACCCCAACAGGGCTAGCATTAACCCAAAAAACACAAAATAATAAATGTTGGAGAAGTTGTGAAGAGGCTTATATGCTGCTGGTGGGAACGTAAAATGGTACAACCACTTTGGAAATTGGTTTGGCATTCCCTTAAAAAGCTAGAAATAGAAGTACCGTAGGATCTGGAATCCCACTCCTTGGAATATACCCTAGAGAAATAAAAGCCTTCACACAAACAGATGTATGCACACCCATGTTCACTGCAGCACTGTTTACAATAACAAAAAGATGGAAGCAACCAAGGTGCCCATCAATGGATGAATGGATAAATAAATTATGGTATATTCACACAATGGAATAGCAATGCAACGATTAAGAACAATGAAGAATCCTGGAAACATCTCACAGCATGGATGAATCAGGAAGGCGTTATGCTGAGTGAAATTAGATGCAAAAGGACAAATATTGTATGAGACACACTATTATAAGAACTCAATAAAAGGTTTAAACACAGAAGAAAACATTCTTTGATGGTTACAAGGATGGAAGGATGGAGAAGGTCTTTCACTAACTAGAGAGTAGACAAGAATTATCTTCGGTGAACGGAAGGACAACACACAACACAGGAGAAGTCAGCACAACTGGATTAAACCAAAAGCTAGTAAGTTTCCTGAACACAACCAAACACTTTGAGGGACAGAGTAGCAGGGGACTATGGGGACCATGGTTTCAGGGGACATCTAAGTCAATTGGTGTGACAGAGTTAATTGAGGAAATGTTCTGCATCCCACTTTGGTGAGTGGCGTCTGGGGTCTTAAAAGCTAGGGAGCGGCCATCTAAGATGCATCAATTGGTCTTAACCCACCTGGAGCAAAGGAGAATGAAGAACACCAAAGACAAAAGGAAAATATTAGCCCAAGAGACAAAAAGGGACACACAAACCAGAGACTCCATCAGCCTGAGACCAGAAGAACTATTTGTGCCGGGCTACCACCAACGATGGCCCTGACAGAGAACACAACAGAGAGTCCCTGATGGAACAGGAGGAAAATGTGGTGCAGAACTCAAATTCAGGTAAAAATACCAGACTTAATGGTGTGATTGAGACTAGAGGAACCCCAGAAGACATGGCACCTGGACTCCGTTAACCCAGAACTAAAACCATTTCCAAAGCCAACTCTCCAAAGATTAGAGTGGACTATATGAAACATCAAATAATAACTTGTGAAGAGTGCGCTTCTTAGTTCAAGTACATAAAAAAAAACATACAGGAGACTAAATACGCAGTTCATATCCAGAGGCGAGGTGAGAAGGCAGAAAGGGACAGGAGCTGGCTGAATGGACACGGGAAATCCCGGTGAAATGGGCGACTGTGTTGTCACATTGTAGGGATTGCAACCAGGGTCACATAACAATACGTATATAAATTTTTTTGAACATTTTTTAAATAATTTTTATTGTGCTGTGAAAGTTTACAAATGAAGTCAGTCTCTCACACAAAAACCCATATACACCTTGCTACACACTCCCAATTACTCTCCCCCTAATGAGACAGCCCGCTCTCTCCCTCCACTCTCTCTTTTCGTCTCCATTTCACCAGCTTCTAACCCTCTCATCTGCTCTCCAGGCAGGAGATGCCAACATAGTCTCAAGTGTCCACCTGATCCAAGAAGCTCACTCCTCACCAGCATCCCTCTCCAACCCATTGTCCAGTCCAATCCATGTCTGAAGAGTTGGCTTCGGGAATGGTTCCTGTCCTGGGCCAACAGAAGGTCTGGGCCCCATGACCACCGGGGACATTCTAGTCTCAATCAGACCATTAAATCTGGTCTTATGAGAATTTGGGGTCTGCATCCCACTGCTCTCCTGCTTCCTCAGGGGCTCTCTGTTGTGTTCCCTGTCAGGGCAGTCATTGGTTGTAGCTGGGCACCATTTAGTTCTTCCGGTCTCAGGCTGATGTAGTCTCTGGCTCATGTGGCCCGTTCTGTCTCTTGGGCTGGTAATTACCTTGTGTCCTTGGTGTTCTTCATTCTCCTTTGATACAGGTAGGTTGAGACCAATTGATGCATCTTAGATGGCTGCTTGCTGGTGTTTAAGACCCCAGACGCCACTCTTCTAAGTGGGATGCAGAATGTTTTCTTAATAGATTTTATTATGCCAATTGACTTAGATATTCCCTGAAACCATGGTCCCCAGAACCCTGCCCCTGCTACACTGGCCTTTGAAGCATTCAGTTTATTCAGGAAACTTCTTGGCTTTTGGTTTAGTCCAATTGTGCTGACCTCCCCTGTATCTTGTGCTGCCTTTCCCTTCACCTAAAATAGCTCTTATCTACTATCTAATTAGTGAATGCCCCTCTCCCCCCCTTTCCCTTCTCATAACCACAAAAGAATGTTTTCTTCTCAGTTTAAACTATTTCTCAAGTTCTTATAATAGTGGTCTTATACAATATTTGTCCTTTTGCAACTGAGTAATTTCACTCAGCATAATGCCTTCCAGACGCCTCCATGTTATGAAATGTTTCACAGATTCCTCACTGTTCTTTATCGATGTGTAGTATTCTATTGTGTGAATATACCATAATTTATCCATTCATCCGTTGATGGGCACCTTGGTTGCTTCCATCTTTTTGCTATTGTAAACAGTGCTGCAATGAACATGGGTGTGCATATACCTGTTCATGTAAAGGCTCTTATTTCTCTAGGATATATTCCAAGGAGTGGGATTCCTGGATCATATGGTAGTTCTATTTCTAGCTTTTTAAGGAAGCGCCAAATCGATTTCCAAAGTAGTTGTACCATTTGACATTCCCACCAGCAGTGTATAAGTGTTCCAATCTCTCCACAGCCTCTCCAGTGTTTATTCTTTTGTGTTTTTTGGATTAATGCCAGCCTTGTTGGAGTGAAATGAACTCTCATTGTAGTTTTGATCTGCATTTCTCTAGTGGCTAATGATCGTGAACATTTTCTCAAGTATCTGTTAGCTACCTGAATGTCTTCTTTAGTGAAGTGTCTATTCATATCTTTTGTCCATTTTTTAATTGCATTATCTGTCTTTTTGTAGTTGTGTTTTTACAGTAGCATGTAGATTTTAGAGATCAGGCGCTGATCAGAAATGTCATAGCTAAAAACTTTTTCCCAGTCTGTAGGTAGTGTTTTTACTCTTTTGGTGAAGTCTTTGGATGAGCATAAGTGTTTGATTTTTAGGAGCTCCCAGTTATCTAGTTTCTCTTCTACATTCTTTATAATGTTTTGTATACTGTTTACGCCATGTATTAGGGTTCCTAATGTTGTCCCTATTTTTTCTTCCATGATCTTTATTGTTTAGATTTTATATTTAGGTCTTTGATCCATTTTGAGTTAGTTTTTGTGCATGGAGTGAGGTTTGGGTCTTGTTTCATTTTTTTGCAGATGGATATATAGGGTCGCTATGAGTTGGAATTGACTCGACGGCACTGGAGGGGTTATCCAGTTATGCCAGTACCATTTGTTAAAAAGAGTTTTTTCCCCATTTAACTGTTTTGGGGCCTTTGTCAAAAATCAACTGCTCATATGTGGATGGATTTATGTCTGGATTCTCAATCCTGTCCCATTGGTCCATGTGTCTGTTGTTGTACCAGTACCAGGCTGTTTTGACTACAGTGGCAGTATAATAGGTTCTAAAATCAGGTAAAGTAAGGCCTCCTACTTTGTTCTTCTTTTTCAGTAATGCCTTATTTATCCGGGACCTCTTTCCCTTCCATATGAAATTGGTGATTTGTTTCTACATCTCATTAAAGAATGTTGTTGGGATTTGGATCGAAATTGCATTAAATGTATAGATCGCTTTTGGTAGAATAGACATTTTTATAATGTTAAGTCTTCCTATCCATGAGCAAGGTATGTTCTTCCACTCATGTAAGTCTCTTTTGGTTTCTTGCAGAAGTGTACCATAGTTTTCTTTGTATAAGTCTTTTACATCTCTGGTAGGATTTATTCCTAAGTATTTTATGTTCTTGGGGGCTACTGTAAATGGCATTGATTTGGTGATTTCCTCTTCGATGTTCTCTCTGTTGGTGTAGAGGAATCCAAATGATTTTTGTATGTTTATCCTGTATCCCGATAACTCTGCTGAACTCTTCTTTTAGTTTCAGTAGTTTTCTGGAGGATTCCTTAGGGTTTTCTGTGTATAAGATCATGTCATCTGCAAATAGAAATACTTTTACTTCTTCCTCGCCGATCTGGATGCCCTTTATTTCCTTATCTAGCCTAATTGCTCTGGCTAGGACCTCCAACACAATGTTGAACAAGAGCAGTGATAAAGGGCATCCTTGTCTGGTTCCCGATCTCAATGGGAATGTTTTCAGGCTCTCTCCATTTAGGGTGATGTTGGCTGTTGGCTTTGTATAAATGCTCTTTATTATGTTGAGGAATTTTCCTTCTATTCCTATTTTGCTGAAAGTTTTTATCATGAATGAGTGTCGAACTTTGTCAAATGCCTTTTCTGCATCAATTGATAAAATCATGTGATTCTTGTCTTTTGTTTTATTTATGTGGTTGATTACATTATTTGTTTTTCTAATGTCGAACCAGCCCTGCATACCTGGTATGAATCCCACTTGGTCATGGTGAATTATATTTTTGATACGTTGTTGAATTCTATTGGCTAGAATTTTGTTGAGTATTTTTGCATCTAAGTTCATGAGGGATATAGGTCTATAATTTTCTTTTCTTGTGGTGTCTTTACCTTTTTGGTATCAGGGATATGGTGGCTTCATAGAATGAGTTTGGTAGTATTCCATCCTTTTCTATGCTCTGAAATATCTTTAGTAGTAGTGGTGTTAACTCTTCTTTGAAAGTTTGGTAGAACTCTGCAGTGAAGCCATCCAGACCAGGGCTTTTTTTTTTTGTTGGAAATTTTTCGATTACCTTTTCAATCTCTTCTTTTGTTATGGGTCTATTTAGTTGTTCTTCTGATTGTGTTAGTTTAGGTAGGTAGTGTGTTTCTAGGAATTCATCCATTTCTTCTAGTTTTTCAAATTTAAGTATACTTTTTCATAGTAATCTGATATGATTCTTTTAATTTCAGTTGGGTCTGTTGTAATATTGCCCCTTTCATTTCTTATTCTGGTTATTTGCTTCCTCTCCTGTTTTTCTTTTGTGACTTTGGCCAGAGGTTTATCAATTTTGTTGATTTCTTCAAAAACCAGCTTTTGGTCTTGTTAATTCTTTTCAATAGTTTTTCTGTTTTCTATTTCATTTAGTTTAGCTCTAATTTTTATTGTTTGTTTTCTTCTGGTGCCTGTGGGTTTCTTTTGTTGCTCTCTTTCTATTTGTTCAAGTTGTAGGGATAATTCTTTGATTTTGGCCCTTTCTCCTTTTTGGATGTGTGCATTTATTGATATAAATTGGCCTCTGAGCACCGCTTTTGCTGTGTCCCAAAGGTTCTGATAGGAAGTGTTCTCATTCTCATTGGATTCTCTGAATTTCTTTATTCCATCCTTAATGTCTTCTATAATCCAGTTTTTTCTGAGCAGGGTATTGTTCAGTTTCCAAGTGTTTGATTTCTTTTCCCTGCTTTTCCTGTTATTGATTCCCACTGTTATGGCCTTATGATCAGAGAAGATGCTTTGTAATATTTGTAATGGTTTGGATTCTGCTAAGGCTTGCTTTATGACCTACGACCTAATATGTGGTCTATTCTAGAGAATGTTCTATGTGCACTAGAAAAGAAAGTACACTTGGTTGCTGTTGGGTGGAGTGTCCTTTATATGTCTACGAGGTCAAGTTGGTTGATTGTGGCATTTAGATCTTCAGTGTCAATATTTATTGAGTTTCTTTCTGGATGTTCTGTCCTTCACTGAAAGTGGTGTGTTGAAGCCTCCTACTATTATTGTGGAGCTGTCTATCTCACTTTTCAATGCTGATAGAGTTTGTTTTATGTATCTTGCAGCCCTGCATTGGGTGCATAAATATTTAATATGGTTGTACCTTCATGGTGTATTGTCCCTTTAATCATTATATAGTGTCCTTCCTTATCCTTTATGATGGATTTCACTTTAAAGTCTATTTTGTCAGAAATTAATATTGCCACTCCTGCTCTTTTTTGATTGTTGTTTGCTTGATATATTTTTTTCCATCTTTTGAGTTTTAGTTTGTTTGTGTCTCTAAGTCTAAGGTGTGTCTCTTGTAGGCAGCATATAGACGGAACTTGTGTTTTAATCCATTCTGCCACCCTCTGTCTCTTTATTGGTGCATTTAGTCCATTTACATTCAGGGTAATTATGGGTAGGTATGAATTTAGTGCTATCATTTTGATGTCTTTTTTGTGTGTTGACAGTTTCTTTTTCCCACTTGATTTTATGTGCTGAGTAGGTTTTCTTTATATATTGTCCTTTCCTCATATTTGTTGTTGATTTTGTTCCTGCTGAGTCTCTATTTTTCCCTCGTATTTTATTTTGATGAGTAGGATAGTTTGTCTTCTTTGTGGTTACCTTATTATTTACCCCTATTTTTCTAAATTTATAACTAACTTTTATTTCTTTGTATCACCGTATCTTCCTCTCCATATGGAAGGTGTATGATTACATTTCTTAGTCCCTCTTTATTATTTTAATGTTGTCTTCTTTTATACAATAACATCACCGTTACCCTGTTTTGAGTTTTTTTTTTTTTTTTTGTATAATCTTGCTTTGTTTTTTTTTTTTATTTCCCTGTCTGGTTTGACTTCTGGCTGCTCTGCCCAGTGTTCTAGTCTTGGGTTGATACCTGATATTATTGATTTTCTAACCAAAGAATTCCCTTTAGTATTTCTTGTACTTTTGGCTTGATTTTTATGAATTCCCTCAACTTGTGTTTATCTGGAAATGTCTTAATTTCACCTTCATATTTAAGAGACAGTTTCGATGGATATATGATTCTTGGCAGGAAATTTTTTTCCTTCAATTTTTTAAATATGTCATCCCATTGCCTTCTTACTTGCATGGTTTCTGCCGAGTAATCCGAGCTTATTCTTATTGTCTCTCCTTTGTAGGTGACTTTTCCTTTAACCCTCTCTGCTCCTATAGTTCTCTCTTTATCTTTGGTTTTGCCAAGTTTGATTGTAATATGTCTTGGTGACTTTCTTTTAAGATCTACCTTATGTGGAGTTTGATGAGCATCTTGGATAGATATCTTCTCATCTTTCACAGTATCAGGGATGTTTTTTTGGCAACAAATCTTCAACAATTCTCTCTGTATTTTCTGTTATTCCTCCCTGTTCTGGTACTCCAATCACTCTTATGTTATTTTTCTTGATAGGGTCCCACATGATTCTTAAGGTTTCTTCATTTTTTTTTTAATTCTTTTATCTGATTTTTCTTCAAATATATTAGTGCCAAGTGATTTATCTTCGAGTTCAGAAATTCTAGCTTTTACTTGCTCAATTCCACTCCTCTGACTTTCTATTGAGTTATCTAATTCTGTAATTTTATTGTTAATCTTCTGAATTTCTGATTGCTGTCTGTCTATGGATTTTTCCAGCTTATTAAACTTCTCAGTATGTTCCTGAATAATCTTTCTAATTTCTTCAATTTCTTTATCTGTGTGTTCCTTGGCTTGTTCTGCGTATTGTTTCATTTCCTTCCTGATGCCTTGAAGGATTCTGTATATTAAACTTTTATATTCTGCATCTGGTAATTCCAGGAATGAACTTTCATCTAGAAGATCCCTGGATTCTTTGTTTTGAGAGCCTGTTGATGTGATCATGGTCTGTTTCTTTAAGTGACTTGACATTGACTGTTGTCTCCGTGCCATCTATAAGTTACTATATTAGTTTATGCTTGCTTACTGTGTCGTAGCTGCTTGCTTTGTTTTGTTTTGGTATACCCCTATGGGTTGCTTGAGTGAGCAGCTTGGTTATTTTCACCTTTGGAGCTCTGATGTCCTGTCCCCAGCAGGCTAGAGCTGTTATCAGGTATATCAGTTGAGTCCATTCAGCTTTCTTGTATAAATTCAGCTCAGGTTTCCAGGCAGCTGATCATCAAGTGTGTGGTACAGGCTCTATCGTACAGTCTTAGAGGGGCAGGGGTTATTGGCATATATACTGGTATCTGATTGCAGCAGGGAGTCATGCTCTGAAAAAGGCAGGAGGCTGAGAACTGACCTCCAAGTGTCTCTGAGGAAAACACGTCCCCGTTCCCTAGACTGTGCAGGTGGGTGGGTTCTGCAGATGGACCATGGGCACCAAAAGTTTTTGTTCTAAGGACTGGGAGGTACCAGTTATCTCTGGACCCCTGTCGCAGGTGGCTGGGCGACCTGAGTGGAGCTACCAGTCCTTTGGTCCCTGATGTGGGTAGGTAAGGACCTTGTTTAATAGGCTAGCAATGTCAAACATCAAACTCCCATCTCTCCACCACATAGCTGAAATGGTTGGAGTTTGCCAACAAGGGCCTATTCTCCCGAAATAGGCCCACACAGGTCCATGCAGAAGGGAAAGGTGTTCAAGGTCCACAGACGGTTTATGCCTGGACAGGAGCCACTTCTGTCCTGAGCTAACTCCGGTTAATGGAGCTAGCAAATTATCTTTTCCCCCCAATTGCAAATTTTTTCTCCTTCCCCAAGGCTGGGACGATGGCTCTAGGTGCTCAACGGGGCCTATCTGAGGCCCAGGGATTCAGCCACCGAAGCCGGCTTGGGAGTGGGGGGTTGTGGTAAATTATACGCAAGTATTTAGCTTTTGCCTAGAGCACTGTTCTTCTCAGGTTCCAGAGGTGTGAGTAGGCTGTGTGGCTGGCTGTTTCTCCCTGAGGAAACTGTGGCCGAACGCTAGTACCAGCCCGCCTCTGCTGCTTTCACTCCGGGAATGATGCCTGAGGGCTCCCCTCGATTCAGGTCTGGTAACTCCTCTCTGCTTCCAAACAGTCTCTTTCTCTCCCTGCCCCTCAGTTCATTTTCTAAGCTTGTTTTTTTTGGGTCCTTATTGTAAAGAGGGCTTGCCAGAAGCGTCTGTCTATTCTGCCATCTTGGCTCCGCCTCTGTATATAAATTTTTGTGTGAGAAATTAATTTGAGCTGTAAACTTTCACCTAAAGCACAATTAAAAAAAAAAAAAAGACTAAATAAATAGCAAGCATGGGGGGAAAAGACAAAACAAACAAACAAAACTTTAGAATTCAATAGTCTTCTGCTTTCAGGGATGCACAGGAATCCACAGTATGATGGGATTTTATTTCACAAGGTCCTGAGTTTTCAACCCCTAAGTAAAAGCATTTCTCCAACTTCATCAGCGTGTGAAAGACAATGTGAGAAGATGACTTTTTAAAATAAGGAAGAATCTGTTAAGCCAGTTGCGGTGGATTTGATTCCGACTCATAGTGACCCTATATAGGACAGAATAGAACTGCTCCACAGGGTTTTCAAGGCTGTGATCTTAGGGGAAGCAGACCGCCACATTGTTCTCCCATGGAGAGGCTGCTGCGTTTGAACTGCTGACCTTTTCCTTAGCAGTTGAGTGCTTAGCCACTGTGCCACCAGGGCTACTTTTGGAAGAAGAATAGATATGCTTAAAGCAGTCCATCTAAGGGTATCATTGGGTGAATGGAAGATGAATCTATAGACATTTAATGAGCAAGTTTTAATTCTAACATATATTCTTAAATATCCATTCCCATTGCCATTAAGTCAATTCCAACTCACAACAACTCTACAGGATAGAGCAGAACTGCTCCCCATATGGTTGCCAAAGAATGGCTGATGGATTGAAACTGGTGACTTTTTGTTTAGCACCCAATGTCCTAAGCCCTGTGCCACCAGGGCTCAAAAACGTATATTGGAACAATACAAAAAAGCATGCATCCTGCAATTTTATGAAAGTATTATTTGGAACAAGGTCAAAATCACTAAGGAATAAGCTGATTTAAATAAAAATATTAAAGCTGTTTGGTCAAAATCCAAATAGTGTTGACTCAAAATGCAATCTATTGTTTTAAAGGAATCAAGAATGGTTACGTATGAAATAAGTTATTAAGTGTGTAGTTCAAAGACAGGTTCGGAATACTTAACCAAAAAAAAAAAAGAGGATAAGGAGGAAGGAAGAAGAAAAAGAAGAAGGAGGAAGGGGAGGAGAAAGCAGAGGGAGAAGAAGAAGACCTATTAATTATTGCAATTTTGCCACCATAAGTGAGAGATGAGCCAAGAATGTGGTTGGTATCTATCTCTGTGGCATTGAGTTCTAAGCAAAACAAAGCAGAACCTGTACCCCTCCTGGTTTCCCTGGTAACAGCTGCCCTCCCCCATTATGCTAATGACATAGTGATTTAAAAACCCATTTGTAAGTGAAAGAAACTTATAGAAGCAAAGCCGTTCATGGTTATGGAGTGTTTAAAGATGAGTTTCGGAGGTAATTGTGTAGCAAGGTATGCCATATTGAGGGGGAAAATCTGTGTTGTGCATAAATAAGTTAATGGTGTCTTGGTGCTTGAGGATTTAGGAAACTGCCTACGGAGAAGATTCAGTCATTATTTGTTGTTATTGCAAATGATATTAGTTAGCAAGGACACATATTTACCCAGAGAAAAGAGCTGTCATCAAGATGCATTAATGGGAATTTGGAGATGGAGATTAGAGAGGTTTGCTGGATCTGCCTCCAGCTTCCATTCCCGCTAACCACTCCAGAATACGAATTGCCTAATGGGCCCTGGGGCAGGGAAAGTCAGCCTATGGGTATTCCATACTCTTTACTCTTTCCACCTCCAATGCACTTGGCCAGATGAAACCAAATTACAAGGTATGGTGGTTAAGGTTGTGTGTCAAATTTTCTGGGCCGTGATTCTCAGTGTTTTGGCAGTTACGTAATGATGTAGTTTGGCAGTTATATAATGATGTAGTTTGGCAGTTATGTAGTGATGTAATTTGTCAGTTGTGCACTGATATATTTATCCTCCATTTTGTCACATAATCATTTCCATGATGTGATCTGATGTGATCAGCCAATCAGTTTTCAGGGGAGTTTCCTCGGGCTCGTGGCCTGCGTTGAATATATATGGATGTTCTGGCAAAGTTTACTGGCTTTTGCTCACTCTGGATCCTGCAACTAGTTCGTCATCATCTGACTTCTGGTTCTCAGGACTTGAGCCAGCAGCTCACCTTATTGCCTGCCGATCTTGAGATTCATCAGCCTCAGCAGCCTGTAAGCCAGCAGCCTGCCGTCCGACCTGCTGATCTTGTGTTCATCAGCCCCTGTAGCTCTGTGAGGCAGGAGAAGCTTCCAGCCTAATGCCTGACCCACCGACTTGGGACTTTCCAGCTTCTATGACCGTGTGAGCCATTTCTGTGAGATAAATCCCTCTCTCTCCGTGTGTGTGTGTATATATACGCACACACACACGGGTTTGGGTTTATATATAATATATATATAAACCCAAACCCGTTGCCATCAAGTCAATTCTGACTCATAGCGACCCTACAGGACAGAGTAGAACTGCCTGATAGAGTTTCCAAGGAGCACCTGGTGGATTTGAACTGCCGAACCTTTGGTTAGCAGCCATAGCACTTAACCACTACGCCACCAGAAAGTAAATTGGGCCCTGGGGACACTATTTTTAAGGGGTATTACATGGGAAAATACAGAAAAGTGGCTACAAATTTAAAAGAAGAAAAACAGGAGAGAACAATCTTTATAAATTAAGTAAGAGATTGAAGGAGAAGGGAATGGTTGATGGTATAAAATATTTTATCCTGTCTTCTTCATAAAAGAAGAAAAACAGGAGAGAAAAATCTTTATAAATTAAGTAAGAGATTGAAGGAGAAGGGAATGGTTAATGGTATAAAATATTTTATCCTGTCTTCTTCATAAGAATGTAAGACCACAACAGGTTTGCAAACTCCAGAAGGTCAGGACCAACCTATACACCAATTATCCACCAATGCTCTTCTGGAACCTAGCACAATGTCTTACATGTGACAAAAAGAAAAAAAAAAAAATTTTTTTTTGTGACAAGCAATCAATAATGTTTATTGATTCATCTTCGGATACCTCACACCTAGCACAGTGCCTGGTACATAATAGATGTTTGTTTTTGTGGTTCTTGAAGTGAAAAAGTAGTCAATTATTCTAGGAATTGGGCATTGTCTACTGATAATCATGTATTAATTGGCTGCTTGAAAAAGCTCCATTTCAAATAGGAATGTGGCTTTTCTTCTTGTTATTTCTCTCTCTGTGGAACTGAGCAGCTCCATCAAATGAGAGGACCTGAGAAAATGCACATGGGGTGGCATTCCTGGAAAATAATTTATTTTAGAGCACCATTTTCCAGAAGTGTGGTCTTTGGAGCAAGGGTCATATGAGATACAAAAAAAAGACAAAGAAAAAGAAAATGATCAGATTGGTTTAGGAAACTTGCTGATAGGCTATGATGCAGGGTAAGTTAGACACCATCCTTCTATCCTTACCCACATTGTGCTTAGAGTCCAGTAGGGAAAACAAAAATTAGTCTATTAGACTTACAAGAAAATATTAAATTTTAATTGCAAGAATATGCAGATCTGGTCTAGTAATTCTGAATGTCTCTTGGGGTTTTAAAATGCACTGTAGCCCCCTAATGGGGTCTGAGAATAACTAGGATGCAGATATTCTTTGCATAGTACCACCAGCACGCCATAGAGACCAGCGAAATGAAAATCAACACTGACTCAATTTTCTAACACCCAGGAGCTTGAAGAAAATGGCTGCCAGTGGGCCCCTCTGCAAACCAGTCACTCAGCACTGACTCCATTTTGAAACATCCAGGGAGCTTGAGGAAAATGGCTGCCCATCAGGCCCTTTGCAAACAAGTAAATCTGAATTGCTGAAGGAGGAGCCCAGGTGATTCTAAAGTGCAGTCAGGGTTAAAAATCACTCTTCTCAACGTTAATTGGATTTGGCACCTGAATTAACCCTGTCAAATTCACACAGAAGTAACAATGTGGAAAACCCTGCCATCACAATTAGTGAGAGTAAAGGGGGAAAAGGATACACATTATTAACGCTTTCTTTTTTTTTGAGATTTTGGTCAGTATAATAAGATAAACAAACAAACAAAAAAGAAACTCACCCATTTGAATTTCACTAAAACACAAACAGCATCTCTTACATGTTTCCTGGCTATTCAAAGTGGAAATGCCTGTCTTTGACTTTACCTTCGAATTAGTTTATTTTGGAAGAGAAAGTAGTACAAATAATGTAATTCGTTTGATTTATTCTACTGGGTCTTTCATTTCATCATCTATAAGATGCAGAAGGTTGGACAAGAAAATAGTTTTTTTCTTCTCCTCAGGGCCATAAAACCAAAACCAAACCCATTGTCGTTGAGTTGATTCCAACTCATGGTAACCCCATGTATGTCAGAACAGAACTGCATCCCACTGGGTTTTCAAGACTGCGAAGATGGCCCAGGATGGGACAATATTTCTTTCTGTTTGTTATATGACATTAGGTCACCATGTGTCAGAGCAAACTCAACGGCCATTAACAACAGTTTAGATGAGTTGATTGGACAAATTTTTCTTACAGGGTAGTAAGCAGATCACCAGGCCTTTCTTCTGAGGTGCTTCTGGGTGGTTTAGAACTACCAACTTTTCGGTTAGCAGTGGAGCGCTTGATCATTTACATCACCTGCAGGACTCTCAAAACCCCATACACGCATCTATTATTGGACAGATAGCTCTTTACTCGCTGGTTTGTTGCCATCTTACAGGACCCACTGATTGGTAAACACCTGCAGAACATTCGTCTGGAAAATTTTGAAACCACGCTGATGTTCAACCCCCTCCTCCTGCCCACACCAGGGATTTTGATATAAATATTCAGGAGATGGGGTCAGACGTCAGCATTTTTAAAGCCCCCCTGGGTAGTCAGGGTGAGACCACCTCTCCTAGAGGGCTAGTACTGCCTCTAAGCCTCGACTGTCCCCAGGACTTCTCTACGGCAGGTGTGCAGGGCTGCATTTGCTCAGTTTAAACATGCGAGTGTCGAAGATGAATGCACCTGGCATGGTTGCCAACAGTCTGCATATTTTGGGCAGACACTGAATTATCTTTCAGTTAAAATTGACCACCTTGTGTGAAAAACTTCTCCAGTTGCCTCACGTAAACGGTTGTCATTGGTTCCCGTCAAGTTTGCTTTGACTCATGGCGACCTTTTCTGTAACAATACGAAACATCATCTGATCCTGGATATCTTCACGGTCACTGGTATGTTTGAGTCCATTTTTGTTTAATGAACTCACCCAAACTAGGTCTCTGTTTCTCTCAGTCATAGCATCCTCTTTGTCTCACACTAAACACTGTTTTGGAAACAGGAACAACCACAGCAGTGGAGTCAAAAGGGAGAGAAAACACCAAGTCTCTTCCTTCTAAGAGTAGAAATAAGATGGCCACTGCTTGATCTGCTGAAGAGATCCTTGGGAAATTCAAACTGAAACCAAACCAGTTGTCTTGGAGTCAGTTCTGAGTCATGGCGACCCTGTGTGCGTCAGAGTAGAACCGTACTCCAAAGAATTTTCGATAGCTGCTTTTTTTGGAAGTAGTGATCAGGGCTTTCTTCCGGGGCATCTCTGGGCGGACTTGAATCTCCAACCTTTCCGTTTGCAGCTGAGCTCTTAAACCTTTTCGCCATCCAGGGACGCCTTGGGAAATCCAGTGAGAAAGATATTGGTGTGACATTGCATTTCCCACTAATGTGTTATTTAATTCAAGAAATGGAGATTTGTACCTAGCAGAGGAGTGTAATATATTCAATTTCAGATGCTTGAAGGAACATGCCCAAGATAGGAATGTTGCTTCTAATTAAAAGGGTTTTTGTTGGTTTGTTTTGCCTTCTTCATAGATTTTTGGTATTTTCTACTGAGTACATGCTACTTTAACAACCAGCAAAGCGATGTTAGTAATACGTTTTCTTTCAGGAAAATAAAAAGATGCTGATGTGAGACACAAATGGGTTTGGCTTAAAAGCAGCTGTGAAGATTGCCTTAGGGGAGCGCCTGCTCTCACCTTCTTCCCCAAGTTCCTTTCCGAACTCTGACATCAAGAGTCTAATGCTCCTAAATATTTGTACTTTGCAATTTTATTGCTTTCACCCAATAAACTCTTCCTGTAATTTCTTGGTTCTCCAGAATTTAAAATGTGTTTCTCTCTTTTAGCCGAAATCAGGTCAATTTTATTGGCTCTTAAAAGTAGGTAGTTAGTTGGTTAGCAAGACTCTGAAAAGGCATCAAATGACTCCAGGTTTACAGAAATAGCTTTAAATAGATTCCAAGTTTATGGAAAGAACCAACCTCTACTGTGCTGACTGCGACAGAAAGTGGAAATTAAGTCTTCCCTGAGGAGGGTTGACTCTAATACAATTTTTAATGATGAAACGTCTTTAAATTAGGAGTGCAGTTATTCTGACCACAGAGGAAAATACATAAGATAAGCCCCTGAAAGGATGAAGAATGAAAGTGAATTGAATAAGGAAAGATGAGAAGCAAAAGAGCCTCTGAAAGTCTAAGGTGATAAAAGTCTGTCCTCTGGGGGGACACGTTTTCGAAAGTGTCCTCTGCAGTAACTCCCTTCCCAAGCAGCAGCGGTGTTTTGCAAATAGGTCCCAATTACAGGACTTGATTACAGATCCATCTCTGGCTCTTATGCACTGAGGAGACTCAATGCCCTTTCTTGTAACTCTGCCCTTGCCGCCGTGTTGGATAAAGGGCAGCTTCACAGAATTGCAAATAATTCCTCCTGGGCAGGAAAAGAAGAGTAACATACCTGCAAAGTGACAAATGTTACAGGAAGTGCCCAAGGGAGTGAGATTCTTTGCTCTCTCTCACTTGCATGACACAGCTCCTGACCTTTAGGAGAGGATGTGTGCGTGCGTGCATGCCTGCGCGCTTGCGTGCGCCTCTGCAGGGCCTTTGGTTTAGTTTTTATAGTTTAAATGCTTTTTTACCCCAAAACATCATCTGCATATTGTTTGTAATGCACAGTTAAGACCAGAGTTTGCTTTTGTTTCTCCAGATCATACCTGACCTTTGCAGAAACAGAAGATGAAAGCATCCCTATTTTTAAAGAGTAAGAAACAGAACCACAGAATTTAGGTTCCTTAATCATTTGCCTGAAAAGCAAACCGGAAGTCCAGTCCCCTAACTCCCACAGGAGTGCTCTCGCCTTAAACTCTGCTTCTTACGCGTTGGTACTCAGAGAAATCACATAGAGCGATTGTTTAAATGCAGATTCTGGGTAAGCAGGTCCCAGGTAAGGCCTGAGAGTCTGTATTTCTAATAAGCCTCAATGCTGCTGGTCCAAACACCACACTTCGGGAAGCTAAGTATTAAATCAGAGGAGCCAGCCAGAGCACAGTACTTAATCATGTTGAGAAGAACTAGATTTTTCACAATTTTTTTTTTTTTTTTTTGTAGAAAGTCCCCACTAGGATTAGGAGAAAATGGGGGAAAGAGGTGTGAGGAAAGGTTTGTAAAGGGCATACTTAGTACGCACCTGGCACTACGCTGGCATTCATTCATCCCTTACATCATAGCATTCCCACTGACGCAACGTACAAACCAAAAAACCAAACCCACTGCCGTGGAGTTGATTCCGACTCACAGCGACCCCAAAAGGTTTCCAAGGCTGTAAATGTCTAGGCAAGCAGGCTGTCGCATCTTTCTCCTGCAGAGCTGCTGGTGGTTTGGAACGGATGACCTTTTAGTTAGTAGTTGATCACTTTAACTGCTGTGCCACCAGGGCTCCTTAGTGTCCACCATAAAATACCCTCAGTGAACCAAACAGGGATTCCGCCCAGCTTTACTGACTTAGGAGCCCCTGAGTGGTGGCAAGGGTTAACATGTTTGGCTGCTAACTGAAAGATTGGAGGTGGGAGGCCACTCAAGGATGCGTAGGAAGAAAGGCTTGGCGACCTACTTCTGAAAAATCAGCCACTGGAAACCCTATGGAGTATAGTTCTACACTGACACACGTGGGGTCGCCATGAGTCAGATTCAGCTCGACAGCAACTGTTCCTTCTCATCTAGAATCCTGACTGTAGTCACATTAAGGCATCATTAAGGCACCATGTTTGAATTATTAAAACACACCTTTGTGTCCTTGTTTATTTTTTAATGAATTTTACTATTCCGAAGACTGGGGGAGTGTGAGGCATGTACCTGCTGCTTCGTAGATCCTGACATGGCAGCCCTCTCCCTGGAGGACGCAGAGAGAGTCTGCAATACTGATCTAAGATGCAATTTCGGATGGTTACTAAAATAACTTTTTCTTTCATCCCTCCAGTGTGGAAGATGAAAATCTTTTTAAGAGCAGGAGCCCAAGGAAATGTAAATACAGCTTATTCAGGCTTGACATTTCAAAAGAGGTCACCCCCACCAGCAGTACCAGCCCTTGCCTATTATCAGGTTTTCTGTCACTCATGTTGATTGCTGTTGATAAACAGTTCAAAGCGCTTGAGGTAGACCAGAGGGCACAGAGAAAGATGTAGCTGACTTGAAAAGGACCCAGTTTCCTGAGAATAGAAAAGCCTACGCTTCTCTCAATATCTATGCTTGCAAAGAGGAAATACTGCTTATTCAGAGTTAGAGCAATCATCTTGTAGAATTCTGCTGGAGTGTCCACTGGCAGTTCGGTTAACCAAGCTGATGGCGGTGTAATGGCCTTGTTGGTGTAGGAGTGTTGTTGTTGGGCGCTGTTGAATTGATTCTGACTCATAACACCCCTATGTGACAGAGTAGAACTGCCCCCATAGGGTTGCCTCGGTTGTAATCTTTACTGGAGCGGATTGCCAGGTCTTGCCGCCAAGTAGCTGCTGGGTAGGTTTGAACCGCCAACCCTTTGGTAAGTAGCCGAGTGCTTAACCATTGAATCATTTGACTCCAGTTGTGACCCTCACTCCACTCTCTCAGGCTGGTCCTAGACAGATTGGCTTCAAAGTTAACGCCTGTATGAAAGATGACCGAGATGATGAAGGAGGTGTTTTTGTCTTTGCTGCTTCATCTCCACTCCCACCCGTGCTGTGTTCTCATTGGAGACAATCTCATGGACAATGATCTCACGGTCATACTCTCCCCCCAACTGAGAGGTCGGTATGCATTCCTTAGGTCAGCATTCTGCTGTCTCCTTATTAACTGTAAGGCAAGAGCACCCTGGGCGAGCCCAGGGCCCTGTGTGTTGGGAGGAGTCCCGTCCCCTTAGGATTTTGGTAACCCTGTTCTCTTTCCTTCCTGCTTTGCTTCACAAACACGCAACACTTTCTTTTCGGTGCTTAGACTTTCGGTTCAAACAACTGTTTTCTATCTTACAAAATCTCCCAGTGGAAGGAAAGAAAAAAGGAGGGGAAAATACAGGGAGGAAATACTCAAATTTGTCTCATAAAAGAGTATAACAGTAAATGATTTTTAATAGCTTTATTGAGATACAATTTATATGGTATAGGATTTACCCATTTAAAATATATGAGTCAATAGTGTTTAGTATATTCACAGATATGGGCAACCACCACCACAGTCAATTTTAGAATAATTTTACACTTCGAAAAGAAAATCTTTATCCTTTATACCCTCCTGTACATCCACCCCTTCTGGCCCTACCAGTTCCGGTTGCCATGGAGTCAGTTCTGACTCATGGTAGCTATGCTCCACAGGGTTGTTAATGGTCGGTTTTTCAGAAGCAGATTGCCAGGCTTTTCTTCCTAGACACATCTGGGGGGGCTCAAACCACCAACCTTTTTGTTAATAGACAAGTGCATAAATTATTTACACCACCCAGGGACTGCTACTTACTTTGAATATGGTATTAAGAGGGACCAGTCCCTGGAGAAGGACATCATGCTCGGTAGAGCGTCAGCGAAAAAGAGGAAGACTCTCAACAAGATAGACTGACAAAGTGACTTCAACAATGGGCTCGGACAGAGCAATGATTGGGAGGAAGGCACAGGATTGGGCAGTTTTTCGTTCTGTTGTACATAGGGTGGTTATGGGTCAGAACCAACTCAGCAACCAACAACAACAAGGAACTCCTAAGTAACCACTAATCTACTTTCTATCTCTAGAGATTTCTCTATTCAGAACATTTCATAGGAATGAAATCATATATAATGTGTGGTCTTATTATTTAGTTAAAATTTTTTTTTTTTTTTGTCCTGAGAAACACACTTAGAAAATGTGGTTAATGTTTTGGACACAAAGAGACTGAGATCTAAAGCCCCGAAATACAACACAATAGCTGCGTGAACTTTGGCAACTTACTCAGAAGTTAGTTTCTCTGACTGCAGAATAGGTCTAGTAATACTCATCCCAGGAGCCCCCCAGGTGCCACAATGGCTAAGGGCTGAACTACTAGCTACTAGGTGGACTATTCAAATCCACCCAGAGGCTCCCGGGAAGATAGGCCTGGCGATCTGCTTAAAAGGGTCACAGCCTTTAAAATCCTATGGAACAGTTCTACTCTGCACAGGGATCACCATGAGACAGAATCTACTAGATGACAGTACCCAACAATACTCACCCCACTAGGGGGACATTTCAACAGGTAATTAATATGAGTCATCAATAAGAAGTTTTGCATTTTGTTTTCCATACTAAGTCTTTGAAATCCAATACCCATGTATCAATTTGAACAAGTGATATTTCAAACGCTCCATAGCCACATGTGACTATTAGCTACAGATTTAAAAATTCAGGTCTAGACAGATAAGACAAACACGTAAACAGACCAGAGCAATAGAAATGTGATCAGGGGCTAGTGGAGAAATGAGGGAGAAGAGGCCAATCCACATTCCAAAACTCTTGGAGGCGAATATGCAGAGTTTTGTCTCCTGTGACAACTCAAGCACAACCCCACTTTCCTTGTCCATTTATGTAAGAAAATATTGTGACAACGTATTCTTTTAGTGTTGCTGTTAGGTGCTGTCCGGTCGATTTCAGCTCATAATGACCCCATGTGACAGAGTAGAACTGCCCCCATAAGGTTTTTTAGGCTATAATCTTTATGGACAGTGAATAAAGAAGACTGAAGAAGAATTGATGGTTTTGAATTGTGGTGTTGGAGAAGAATACTGAATATACCATGGACTGCCAAAAGAGTGAAAAAATCTTACTTGGAAGAAGTATAACCAGGATGTTCCTTAGAAACAAGGATGGCAAGACTGTATCTCACATACTTTGGACATGTTGTCAGGAGTGATCAGTCCCTGGAGAAGGACATCATGCTTGGTAGAGGGTCCGCGGAAAAGAGGAAGACCCTCAAGGATATGGATTGACACAGTGGCTGCAACAATGGGTTTAAGCATAACGACTGCGAGGATGGTGCAGGTCCAGGCAGTGTTTGGTTCTGTTGTACATAGGGTTGCTATGAGTCGGTACTGACTTGATGGCACCTAACAACAACAACAATAATCTTTATGGAAGGAGCCCTGGCTGCACAGTTGTTAGTTAAAGTGCTTGTCTGCAGTTTAAACACATCAGCCACTCCGAGGGAGAAAGACATTGCAGCCTGCTTCCATAAGGATATCAGCCTTGGAAATCCTATGGGGTGGTTCAACTCTGTCCTATAGAGTCGCGATGAGTAGGAATTGACTGGATGGCAATGGGTTTGGTTAAGAGCAGGTTGCCAGGTCTTTCTTCTGCAGTTCTGCTTGGTGGGTTTGAACTGCCGATCTTTTGGTTAGCAGCTAAGCACTGAACTGTTGCATTACCAGGTCTCCTAATTCATTTAATAGACATAGACATTATGAGGGAAAAAAAAAATTTAAACATAATATCGCATTCTATATTTGCTCTTTTTGAGGGCTATTTTTAGATTGCCAAGTATATTTTTGAAAACTTCAAAGAGGCTTTATACCTATCGCCTGTCTGTCATCTGGAAACCCTGGTGGTGTAGTGGTTAAGTGCTACAGCTACTAACCAAAGGGTCGGCAGTTCGAATCCACCAGGTGCTCCTTGGAAACTCTATGAGGCAGTTTTACTCTGTCCCATAGGTTTGCTATGAATCGGAATCGACTCGATGGCAACAGGTCAGGTCTCTCCTCTACTCAGTTGCTGGGTTTGTGGCAGCTGCTCCGTGTGTACTCCTGATCTAACTGCGTAAAATCAGGCAACAAAAATATGGGCCTCGGGGAGCAAGACTCATACCTGACTCATAGCAACCCTGTATGTAGGACAGGGTGGAACTGCCCCATGGGGTTTCCAAGGCTGCAATTTTGTGAAAGCATGCTGCCATATTATTCCCCTGTGGGGAGCTTTCAGTTAGCAGCTGAGCGCTTAACCACTGTGCCACCTGAGTCAGAATCTACTCTATGGCGATGCCTTTGGTTTGGTGAGCAGGAAGGAGATGGGGCGGGGAGAGAGAGAGAGATCTAATTTGACTGGATCTTCCATTTTAATAAACATAATCAAGATGGCTTAAATACCATTAAGCTCCAAATTCCACAGATATTTCACTTTCAAGTGATTTGGAACTGTTGTCTGCCTGGGAAAAAGTGACTTACTCATGATCTTTCTGAAGGGACAGGCTCCAGAAACCGACTAGTCAGTAAAATGAAATGTAATTGACTAAGTGGCTCAGAGGAAGCTGAGGAATGTAACTCAGTAAGTAACAGTACTACAGAGATATGCAAAATTCCTGGGTTTCTCATGCCTGGTGTTTTAGGATAAGGCCATACCTTATTTTAAAATTGGACTCTTTAGCAGGATTACTCGACATCGGCAGCATAGAAGGCTTTGGAACTGTAATTTAAGGTGTAAATTAACGTGACCTCAACTAGGATGAAATACCTTTAAAGGAGCTGAGACATAAAATATGAGCCATTTTCTGGAAATGGAAGATGACTGGGTGTTGTCAAAATGGACCAACAAAAGTAAAAAGGGAAAATAGAGAAACAGATTGCAGGACAAAAGCCTGAGCACCTAATTTAAAACAAAAATGGTTTCCTATGGTTTATGATGAGTGATAAACAAAGTCCACTGTGTGGCCATAAAAATATATCTTTACCTAGAAAGTATGAGCCCCACTGTCAGCTTAACGTAGTGATTTAAGTTCATAGCCTTTCTCCTTGAAAGAGTTACAAGGCCAATCATTCTCAATGGCGTGCATTTGGAAATGATGATCTACGGTCAAGCGGCAACTTAATCATGAATTTACCTGTTTCAAGTTATTGTTTAGTTACGTATTTTTTAAGAACAGCTCAGGTGGTGGAGTATTAACAGCTGTAAAACTTCATTAAACTAGCATTAAATTACACTTCTGGAAAAAACCTACAGAATTGACAAGAAAGCCCAGCACTGGAGTTCTGCCTGCTCTGGCTCCAAGTCAACTTTGTTATAATAAAGTCAACTTTGTTATAATAATTTAAAAGACTCAACAAGGAGCCAAGAAGGCCTATTGAGAAATCGCATGGTGTAATAGCGAGAAATCTTTCATTCACCTGAAAGACAAATGAGCATAAAAACCATAGGAAATTCTGAGATAAAGCTTCCTAAGACATTAAAATAGCAAAGAGAAATGTTTTCTCCATTAGTGTATGAACACACAGTAAAAAAAGAGAAGAAAAAAGGGGCGGTGGCGGATAAAATGTTCATTCACAATTCTTTCATAGAAAGCCTGCTCCCCTGCGTCTGGGCAGCAGAGTCGCCAATCCCAAGGTTATCATCTTATAAACAAGGCACAGGAAAGAGCAAAACCACAGTCACTGCTTGTCCAGGAGAGCTAAACAAAGCACAGGGGCCAGACTTAAATGTGGAATGTGTTTGTGAGGTGATCACACTGGAGATGGGGAGCAAATATAAATTCTTTCTTGTCTTCAGGGATTTTTCAATGGAAAGTAGAGGGAAGGGAGACCAGGAGCCAATATTTGGGAGTATTAATATTATATGCTTAGCAACCTTGCTACTCAAACTGTGGTCCATGGGCCAGCAGGATCTTTATCGGCTGAAAGCTTGTTGGAAATGTGAAATCCCAAGCTCTCCTCCTGTGAACTAGAACCTGCATTTGTACAAGTTTACAGGTCATCTGTAAGCACGTTAAAACTTGGGAAGCAAAGCTTTGCATCACTTCTGTCGTTTGAGACTTAAAAAATTCTATCTATTGTACCCTGGCTTCTCAGACAGCAAAAAAAAAAAAAAAAAAAAGCCCTAAGAGGTAAGGCAAACTGCTCCAAATTGCCTTGCTAGCCAACATTGGAAATGCAATTCCTTTCTATAACCTTCAAATTCCTCTAAAAACAAAAAATAAAAATATGAATAAACTAAAATATACAACAAAAGATTCTTGTGGCTGTATTTCAATTGTTCTCATTTGCTTTACTCCTTTGTGCAGAGTGCCTAACAGTTTCTTAACAAAATGTTGATGGACTACAAATTTATTTGTGGAGAGCTTGCTCTATGGGAAACAGTGTATGAAAACAAGCAGTATGAGACAAAAGGCTGGAGTCTTTCTGCAGCATTTGTCTGGGAAGACAGGGCACAAGCATATACAAAGAAAACATCAAAGGCAGGCAGTTCTTTGGGTTGGGTGGCCTAGACAAGAAATGTTGCTCAAGGACAGACGAGTGTCCACTGCCTGCTCGATCCGTCAGAGAGCAACCAGAAAGCAAGGTGAGTACAGTAAGCGCTCAATAGAGGTAAGCTGCTAACCTTATTGTCATGAATTTTCCCAGAGGTGGGGTCACAATATTGATTCTGGTAGGAGTGGGAGGAGCCATCTGGCTGGTAAACAGAATGCAAATTAGGAAAGATGTTTGAAATGAGTTATAAAAGCCCTATTGTGAAAAGTCAGAAGGCCCTGATGTGTTTTGACAATATTCTGTAGGCTGCTGGTTAAGTTTGAGAGGGTGAATTTCATGTTGAAAGACAAACTTTCATAAACATTTCAAAACAATATTAATTATTGTCTAATTTCTGAGATTTTGGGCCACCCTTACAGATCCTGTGAGAAATGTTGCCGGGATACACCTTCTAAACAAAAAGCCATCATGCTAACAGACTGTAACTAGGCACTGAACCTACTCCAGATGAAATGAAATCTCCCTCCTTCGTTTCCAATGGATGTGCTCAAAACATTTTCTGGGAATATTTCCCTAAATTACCAAACTCAGATTAAGTTAGTTCCTAATTCAGCCTCAGCATTCTCTGTTCTTCCTTTGTCATAGAAGTTGACAGGTTAGACAGAAAGATTGCCAGATGGATGGATAGACAGTAAGACAGACAGATAGACAGATAACTAATAATGCCAGACGCCATATCCATAGTACTGCCAGAACCTCAGCACTTAGTGTATAGATCAGTACCTGATCCATAGTAGATGGCAAAAATATTTGTATATTTGGGTCATTGAATACATAATTAATAATGTCATTGGATGGGTTTATTGAAGAATTCATGAACTCTAAGCTTAGTGCCATAGGGGGAAATGGAGATAAGAAAGCTTCAAATAGGAAAATGATACTAAAAAATGTGAGTTTGAAATCTGAAGAGCTATTTCTTTCCCGTATATAACCTCAGACAATTTAATCCTCATATTAAACCCATGAGGTAGATATTATTTCTCCTATTTTATAGATAAAGAAGCCAAGGCTAAGGGGATTTAAATCGCTAGAGCAAGTTCTCAAAGTTTGTAAGTGGTAGAGGTGAGAAGTGAACCCAGTCATCCAAACTCCAAGTTCAGTACTCTGTAAAATATATCCCAGTATCCCAATGAGTGATAGACAGATGCCCTGAAAATTCAAAAAGCAAGGTGGAACTCATGCTTTGAAAAAAGATTTTCCTCAAAATATCAGTAGAAATCACCAAAAGCACTTTTCTGCTTACAGAGTCATGGAAAAAGTAGCCATTTTCCAAAGGAATCTCCCAGTCTGAAAATGGGGGAGGGGGGTTAAAGGAAAAGACACTATGATAACTTTTGAAAAAAGAAGTTCCTAATCTCTTTTTTAGACAAGAAATTACTTTTTGATTTTTCTAAAGCATCATGATTGCCAATTGCAAATGCAAGTTCTCCTTGTAGGCTATCAGAATAATAGCAATCTAACCAATCACCTCTCTTCTCGCCCACCTGCCCCGCCCCCCACACACACACCTTCTTATTGAGAATTCTAGCAAATATCAGAGAAGCTTGAGGTGATGGCAGTAAAATGGCTTGGCAAAGACTCTTTCAAAGAATCAAAATATGCTGGTGTGTTAGATTAACGACGGCCATAGATTTCTCTTTTTCCTCCCATTATGAGGTGAAGTTTCATTTCCCTGCCCTTGAGTCTGAGATGGCCTTAGTGATTTGATCCACCAATAACAAGGGATGTTCTTGGACATTGAGGTTAGGTCATAAAGACAGTTGCAACGTCTAACCCAGTCTTCTGGAACTTTCTGAGAGTTCTGAGGTGTCATGGAAGAAGCTTGACTGGCTCAGACAGCCTGCTGGAGAGGCCACATACAGGTGTCCTTGTTGACAATCCCAACTGAGTCCAGCCTTCCCAAGGCACCGGCTGTGAATGAAGGTGTGTTGGATTCTCCAGCCCTTCTGCCTGCTGAATTCCATTTCCTGACCCACAAAATCATGTGAAATAAATACAGTGAAATGGTTGTTGCTTTAAGTGACTTTGTTTGGAGGTGGTCTTTCATGCAACAGTACGTAGCTGGAACACCTGGCATATTCATATCTATTCATTGGGAGGATTTTGCCCTAGGTTCTATTTCTTCATTATGTTCATCGAAAAAAAATCAAATAAATTCACTAAGGAATAGCTTTACTTTGCAAACATGTCAGGAAATTTCAGAAATGTGTGAATTGATTATGCAGTAAACAACTAGTCAAGAATCCCAAACTTTGTTCATTGCCAAGTTTGCATTTAAAGTGAGAGATTGTGGCTCTCCCCACCCAAAAATGGAGCAAAGGAAGATTGACTGCAAGAAGCTACTAGTCTATCCAGATGATTTAAAGGCTCCAAACACACCCTCTATGCAAAGAGCACCTTGAATGTTCCAAAGCAATTACTGCAAAGATAACTGCAGATGAAATGAAGCAGAACGTTGGATTTATCTTTATGTACAGTTTTCTACGTTATAAAATGCCTCCCATTTATCTCTGCTCCTTTGACATTAGATTGATCAGTTAACTAGCTTCAGAAGCAAAAGATCGACCAGCTGACAAATTGTTGCCCCTGACTTCAAAGCACACCGAGGACTAAATTTTAGGCCTACTGATTTTAAATCACCCTTCTCATTACAACAAAATGCATGATGCCACTTAATCAAATCTCTAAGCAGTTTGTAGAACAAGGTTTGTTTGTGTATGTTGGAGGCATTAAGGTAATAAATAGATGTGGAGTGGATGGGGGTAGTGTCTTCTATGTGTACCACATTTAGGATTCTATTGAATTAAACAGACATCCCCGTTAACAAAGAGGCAGCATAAATGAATGTAGCTATAAATTAAACAGACCTCATTAGCCTGCTGTTCTGAGGTGGATGACTTTCTCTTTGTGAGTGAGAATGAAATAAGATCTCCGGGGCTCATGTAATAAGAAATTGGAAGATTCTACCTGGTAAAAACAAAGCATCCACTGATTTCTATGTGAATTCATCAACTTTTGGCTCATCTTCAAGGGATTAGGTATTAATAATCATAATGATATCATTTGTAGTGAAATATTAGCCATGTTTTTGTGGTTATTATTGTTCTTAATAACAATAGCAATTTCAGCTTCTATTTAAGTCAGGTTTCTTAAGATAATAGGGTACTTCAACAATTTTGAGAATCTAATAAAAATTAAAGGCAGTTTCTCATAGAAAAAGTGAAGCCCTGGTGGATCATACCATCTATCAGTGGACTTATGATGCCTGAAGTTCATCTAAAGACCAACAGAGCTCCTTCCAGGAGGATTTTGGGCTCTAGGTTAAGAATCTAAGGATAAATGCATACAGTGAGCCTGGCCTGTAATCTGCAGTCGATTTCATTAATTGACCCAACAGCTCCACATGTTGGGAGTCTTAGTCTGGGGAAAATTGAGCCCTGGGTGGCACAAACAGTTAAGTGCCTGACTATTAACCAAAAAGTTGGCACTTCAAACTCACAGTGAGGCACCATGGAAGAAAGGTCTGGTGATTGGCTTCAGAAGTATCACAGCCATAAAAACCCTATTCTGCACACATGGAGTCACCACGAGCTAGAGCTGACGGGATAGCAACTTGTCTTTTGGGGGTAAATAAGTGAAGGAGCTAGGTTTGAAATTCATGTTTATCTAATTTCAATGCCCTTGGTCTGTGCACTGTCATCAGTTACTTCAGGCAAGCGTCTCCCTTTGAATAACTCCTTAAAGAATGCTAACCCTGCCTAACGTTGGCATGGACATAGGGTGGGGATGGATAAATCACACTCTTCTAGTTCTCAGCCTCTGAGAAACCAAGAATTCCCACATGATTCAGTCAGTCACACATATATAATTAAATATACTTATAATGTTTATTATATATAATTATATAATAGATATAATATTTACGTATTATATAAACCAGAAACCAAACTCGTTGCTGTCGAGTTGATTCTGACTCATAGCAAACCTATAGGACAGAGTAGAACTGCCCCATAGAGTTTCTAAGGAGCAGTTGGTGGATTTGAACTGCTGACCTTTTGGTTAGCATCCAAGCTCTTAACCGCTACGCCACCAGATATTTACATACTTTTTTTATATATAATATACTATTCACATATTACATATAATATAAACCAAAACCGAAACCAAATCCGTTGCCTTCGAGACAATTCTGATACTGTTTACATATTATACACAATATACTATTCATGTATTATGTAATATACTATTTACATATTATGTAATATAGTATTCACATATTATATGATATAATATTTACATATTATACAATATAATATTTACACATTATGTAATATATTTACATATTATGTAATATATTTACATATTAGTTTCTATATATATGTATATATACATCCATCCTCATGCATGTAAGCCATTGGTAGACACTTGATAGGCTACTATAATCACCTAATTACTTGTTTGAACCAGGTAAGTTGTTCCTCTCTCTACAGACTTCATTTTCTTCATCTACAAAATGAAAGTGTTAAATTAAATATTATGAGCCCAGTGCAGTATTAAAACTGTAAGAGTTTTGGAATTTACATTGGGGTGCACGTAGGAAGGAAGGAGGAAAAAGAGGAGGAGAAAGAGGAATGGGGAGAGAGAAAATGCACAAAAGAGAGAAGAAGACTCAACAGGGGAGACGGTGGGATCCATCCAGGATCACACTGTTTGCTTTCTTTCAGACAAATCAGTCCGAGCTGTTTTCAGCATTGTCACAAGCGCCCCTCCTTCACTGACAAGCCTGCATTCTCTCGGAACGGAAAACATAGTTGGTCTTTACAAAACTATTTGCTCCTTTATTCTATTGTGCCTAGCATCTGGACCAGAGTAAACATATTTTTCTCTTATATTTTACAATAGCACTTAATAGCACAGATAAACATAAGTTCTTTTCTAATACTAGTTTTTGTTACAATTATTACAGCAATTACAGATATCCATGGGAAACAAACTGAAAACTCTTCAGACTAGAAATAAGTTAAACAATAAAAATCCCTCTATCAACCTGTCACTCCAGTTGCAGTTCCCAGAAATGCCTCTATTAAGAGTATCTTAAGTCTCTCTATCTCCATCAACATCCCCATCGTCACCATCTATATATCTAACTACAATGATTTGTTATAAACAAATATGTTAAAAATATACATATATTCTCCAATATTTAAAATAATATATTTTAAACATATTCCCATAAGTATACACAAAGATATATCCCATAATTTTTACTGCTGCATATAATACCTGTATATGTATCATCATTTATTCAGTCCACTATTGACAGTTTATTAAAAAAAACTCTAAAATGTTTCTATTACAACACATATGCTAATAAATATTGTCCATATACTTTTGTACACTTGAGTAAGTGAATGTATTGTACAGATTTCTAAAAGTGGCTGCTGGGTCAAGAGTATATACATTTGAAATGTTGACAGGTATTGATAAATTGCCTTGCAAAATGGTTGCACCAATTTTCATTTCATCTAACCACATAGAGCCACGTCTGTTTCTTCACGTGGTCAAAATGCAGCATTACCAACTCTTTTTTTTTTTAATATAGTCAGTGATAATGAGTAAATTATGGCATTTTAATGATATCTAGTGTTTTTTCACAGAAATTATTAAGTCATCCTCCATTTCCCTCACTTCTAAATAATTGTCAAGTATCTCCATTTCTATTTTCAAATCATTGTTTTAGGACAATGCGTTACTTCTGGGGTACCAGTTATGTTTGCTGATTATAATTTAGGCAGGAAGAATTACCCTTTTGGATCTCACAATTTTTATATTACTCTCTCTCTCATCTCCCATTTATTTATGCTGTTGCTTGCTAACATATTCATTTATATTCCACCTATTTCTAGGGCTGATTCGAAGTGGTATATGATAAAAAAAAAAAAAATAGCAGGCAAAAAGAAAAAGAGCATTGAAATGGAAAAAAAAAAACTTCTTAAAAATTAATACTGTGGGGGGGCGGAGCCAAGATGGCGGACTAGGCAGACGCTACCCCAGATCCCTCTTACAACAAAGACACGGAAAAACAAGTGAATCGATCACATACATAACAATCTACGAACCCTGAACAACAAACGCAGATTTAGAGACGGAGAACGAACTAATACAGGGAAGCAGCGATTGTTTCCAGAGCCTGGAGCCAGCGTACCAGTCAGGTACCGCACAAGCACAGAGAGCGGCTCCACCCCCCTGAACTAACCCCGGGAGGGGGACCAGCCGGTTCCACGGGCGGCGTGGGACGCAGCTGGTAGGAGAAGTCCCGGGGAGGCAGTGACTGGTCTTGGAGCAGAAAGAGCAGCGTCCGAGCTGGTGAACCATCCCGCAGGGATTTGGACTGGACGCAGGTACGGCATAAACACGGAGAGTTGCTCCACCCCCCTGAACTAACCCCGGGAAGGGGACCAGCCGGGTCGCGCGGGCGGCGTGGGACGCAGCCGGTAGGAGAAGTCCCTGGGAGGCAGCGACTGGTATTGGAGCAGGGAGAACAGCGTCCCAGCCGGAACACTCGGTCACGGCACAAGCACGGGGACCTGCTCCACCCATCTGAACTAACCCCGGGAGGAGGCCAACTGGTTCTCGGGGGCAGCACGGCCACGCGGCTGGAGGGACGAGAAGTCCCCGGGAGGCAGCGACTGATTTTGGAGTCGAGAGTGCACCGTCCCAGTAGGGGAGCCTTGACGTTGGGCGTGGGGCTGGAAGCGGAGGATCTGACCGTGACTCCAGCGGGCCAGACCCCCTGGGGGCAATCTCCACACAGCCAGCACACATAGGCGACGCGCCCCACGGGAATCTCAGATATAATAGTCATTCCAAGCAAGACAAGCAACTCTGGCTATATTCTGAGGTGCTACTCTCCTATCTCTCTGTTCCCTCCCCCACCCTCCCCAGGCGGCTTCATTAACATCTGAATAGCCTGAGCCAGAGGGAGAACTCTGATAGGGATCTGACTGCATTCTTTTTTTAGCGGATTTTCTGGAAAAACTAGTTTCCCAGTGATGGCTCGGAGACAACAATCCATATCAAACCACTTAAAGAAGCAGACCGTGACAGCTTCTCCAACCCCCCCAAACAAAAGAATCAAAATCTTTCCCAAATGAAGATATAATCTTGGAATTATCAGATACAGAATATAAAAAACTAATTTACAGAATGCTTAATGATATCACAAATGAAATTAGGATAACTGCAGAAAAAGCCAAGGAACACACTGATAAAACTGTTGAAGAACTCAAAAAGATTATTCAAGAACATAGTGGAAAAATTAATAAGTTGCAAGAATCCATAGAGAGACAACATGTAGAAATCCAAAAGATTAACAATAAAATAACAGCATTAGACAACGCACTAGGAAGTCAGAGGAGCAGACTCGAGCAATTAGAATGCAGACTGGGACATCTGGAGGACCAGGGAATCGACACCAAAATAGCTGAAAAAAAATCAGATAAAAGAATTAAAAAAAATGAAGAAACCCTAAGAATTATGTGGGACTCTATCAAGAAGGATAACCTGCGGGTGATTGGAGTCCCAGAACAGGGAGGGGGGACAGAAAACACAGAGAAAATAGTTGAAGAACTCCTGACACAAAACTTCCCTGACATCATGAAAGACGAAAGGATATCTATCCAAGATGCTCATCGAACCCCATTTAAGATTGATCCAAAAAGAAAAACACCAAGACATATTATCATCAAACTCACCAAAACCAAAGATAAACAGAAAATTTTAAAAGCAGCCAGGGAGAAAAGAAAGGTCTCCTTCAAGGGAGAATCAGTAAGAATATGTTCTGACTACTCAGCAGAAACCATGCAGGCAAGAAGGGAATGGGACCACATATACAGAACACTGAAGGAGAAAAACTGCCAACCAAGGATCATATATCCAGCAAAACTCTCTCTGAAATATGAAGGCGAAATTAAGATATTTACAGACAAACACAAGTTTAGAGAATTTGCAAAAACCAAACCAAAGCTACAAGAAATACTAAAGGATATTGTTCGGTCAGAGAACCAATAATATCAGATATCAGCACAACACAAGGTCACAAAACAGAACGTCCTGATATCAACTCAAATAGGGAAATCACAAAAACAAATTAAGATTAATTAAAAAAAAAATACACATAACAGGGAATCATGGAAGTCAATAGGTAAAAGATCACAATAATCAAAAAGAGGGACTAAATACAGGAGGCATTGAACTGCCATATGGAGAGTGATACAAGGCGATATAGAACAATACAAGTTAGGTTTTTACTTAGAAAAATAGGGGTAAATAATAAGGTAACCACAAAAAGGTATAACAACTCTGTAACTCAAGATAAAAACCAAGAAAAACGTAACGACTCAACTAACATAAAGTCAAGCACTATGAAAATGAGGATCTCACAATTTACTAAGAAAAACGCCTCAGCACAAAAAAGTATGTGGAAAAATGAAATTGTCAACAACACACATAAAAAGGCATCAAAATGACAGCACTAAAAACTTATTTATCTATAATTACCCTGAATGTAAATGGACTAAATGCACCAATAAAGAGACAGAGAGTCACAGACTGGATAAAGAAACACGATCCATCTATAAGCTGCCTACAAGAGACACACCTTAGACTTAGAGACACAAACAAACTAAAACTCAAAGGATGGAAAAAAGTATATCAAGCAAACAATAAGCAAAAAAGAAGAGGAGTAGCAATATTAATTTCTGACAAAATAGACTTTAGACTTAAATCCATCACAAAGGATAAAGAAGGACACTATATAATGATAAAAGGGACAATTGATCAGGAAGACATAACCATATTAAATATTTACGCACCCAATGACAGGGCTGCAAGATACATAAATCCAATTTTAACAGAATTGAAAAGCGAGATAGATACCTCCACAATTATAGTAGGAGACTTCAACACACCCCTTTCGGAGAAGGACAGGACATCCAGTAAGAAGCTCAACAGAGACACGGAAGATCTAATTACAACAATCAACCAACTTGACCTCATTGACTTATACAGAACTCTCCACCCAACTGCTGCAAAATATACTTTTTTTTCTAGCGCACATGGAACATTCCCTAGAATAGACCACATATTAGGTCATAAAACAAACCTTTGCAGAGTCCAAAACATCGAAATATTACAAAGCATCTTCTCAGACCACAAGGCAATAAAACTAGAGATCAATAACAGAAAAACTAGGGAAAAGAAATCAAATACTTGGAAAATGAACAACACCCTTCTGAAAAAAGACTGGGTTATAGAAGACATTAAGGAGGGAATAAGGAAATTCATAGAAAGCAACGAGAATGAAACTACTTCCTATCAAAACCTCTGGGACACAGCAAAAGCAGTGCTCAGAGGCAATTTATATCAATAAATGCACACATACAAAAAGAAGACAGAGCCAAAATCAGAGAACTGTCCCTACAACTTGAACAAATAGAAAGTGAGCAACAAAAGAATCCATCAGGCACCAGAAGAAAACAAATAATAAAAATTAGAGCTGAACTAAATGAATTAGAGAACAGAAAAACAATTGAAAGAATTAACAAAGCCAAAAGCTGATTCTTTGAAAAAATTAACAAAATTGATAAACCATTGGCTAGACTGACTAAAGAAATACAGGAAAGGAAACAAATAACCCGAATAAGAAATGAGAAGGACCACATCACAACAGAACCAAATGAAATTAAAAGAATCATTTCAGATTATTATGAAAAATTGTACTCTAACAAATTTGAAAACCTAGAAGAAATGGATGAATTCCTGGAAAAACACTACCTACCTAAACTAACACATTCAGAAGTAGAACAACTAAATAGACCCATAACAAAAAAAGAGATTGAAACGGTAATCAAAAAACTCCCAACAAAAAAAAGCCCTGGCCCAGACGGCTTCACTGCAGAGTTCTACCAAACTTTCAGAGAAGAGTTAACACCACTACTACTAAAGGTATTCCAAAGCATAGAAAATGACGGAATACTACCCAACTCATTCTATGAAGCCACCATCTCCCTGATACCAAAACCAGGTAAAGACATTACAAAAAAAGAAAATTATAGACCTATATCCCTCATGAACATTGATGCAAAAATCCTCAACAAAATTCTAGCCAATAGAATCCAACAACACATCAAAAAAATAATTCACCCTGATCAAGTGGGATTTATACCAGGTATGCAAGGCTGGTTTAATATCAGAAAAACCATTAATGTAATCCATCACATAAAGAAAACAAAAGACAAAAACCACATGATCTTATCAATTGATGCAGAAAAGGCATTTGACAAAGTCCAACACCCATTTATGATAAAAACTCTTACCAAAATAGGAATTGAAGGAAAATTCCTCAACATAATAAAGGGCATCTATGCAAAGCCAACAGCCAATATCACTCTAAATGGAGAGAACCTGAAAGCATTTCCCTTGAGAACGGGAACCAGACAAGGATGCCCTTTATCACCGCTCTTATTCAACATCGTGCTAGAAGTCCTAGCCAGGGCAATTAGGCTAGACAAAGAAATAAAAGGTATCCGGATTGGCAAGGAAGAAGTAAAGTTATCACTATTTGCAGATGACATGATTATATACACAGAAAACCCTAAGGAATCCTCCAGAAAACTACTGAAACTAATAGAAGAGTTTGGCAGAGTCTCAGGTTATAAAATAAACATACAAAAATCACTTGGATTCCTCTACATCAACAAAAAGAACACCGAAGAGGAAATAACCAAATCAATACCATTCACAGTAGCCCCCAAGAAGATAAGATACTTAGGAATAAATCTTACCAAGGATGTAAAAGACCTATACAAAGAAAACTACAAAGCTCTACTACAAGAAATTCAAAAGGACATACTTAAGTGGAAAAACATACCCTGCTCATGGATAGGAAGACTTAACATAGTAAAAATGTCTATTCTACCAAGAGCCATCTATACATTTAACGCACTTCCGATCCAAATTCCAATGTCATATTTTAAGGGGATAGAGAAACAAATCACCAATTTCATATGGAAGGGAAAGAACCCACGGATAAGCAAAGCACTACTGAAAAAGAAGAAGAAAGTGGGAGGCCTCACCTTACCTGACTTCAGAACCTATTATACAGCCACAGTAGTCAAAACAGCCTGGTATTGGTACAACAACAGACACATAGACCAATGGAACAGAATTGAGAACCCAGACATAGATCCGTCCACGTATGAGCAGCTGATATTTGACAAAGGACCAGTGTCAATTAACTGGGGAAAAGATAGCCTTTTTAACAAATGGTGCTGGCATAACTGGATATCCCTTTGCAAAAAAATGAAACAGGACCTATACCTCACACCATGCACAAAAACTAACTCCAAGTGGATTAAAGACCTAAACATAAAGACTAAAACGATAAAGATCATGGAAGAAAAAATTGGGACAACCCTAGGAGCCCTAATACAAGGTATAAACAGAATACAAAACATTACCAAAAATGATGAAGAGAAACCAGATAACTGGGAGCTCCTAAAGATCAAACACCTATGCTCATCTAAAGACTTCTCCAAAAGAGTAAAAAGACCACCTACAGACTGGGAAAGAATTTTCAGCTATGACATCTCCGACCAGCGCCTGATCTCTAAAATCTACATGATTCTGTCAAAACTCAACCACAAAAAGACAAACAACCCAATCAAGAAGTGGGCAAAGGATATGAACACACATTTCACTAAAGAAGATATTCAGGCAGCCAACAGATACATGAGAAAATGCTCTCGATCATTAGCCATTAGAGAAATGCAAATTAAAACTACGATGAGATTCCATCTCACACCAGCAAGGCTGGCATTAATCCAAAAAACACAAAATAATAAATGTTGGAGAGGCTGCGGAGAGATTGGAACTCTCATACACTGCTGGTGGGAATGTAAAATGGTACAACCACTTTGGAAATCTATCTGGCGTTATCTTAAACAATTAGAAATAGAACTACCATACAACCCAGAAATCCCACTCCTAGGAATATACCCTAGAGATACAAGAGCCTTCATACAAACAGATACATGCACACCCATGTTTATTGCAGCTCTGTTTACAATAGCAAAAAGTTGGAAGCAACCAAGGTGTCCATCAACAGATGAATGGGTAAATAAATTGTGGTATATTCACACAATGGAATACTACGCATCAATAAAGAACAGTGATGAATCTCTGAAACATTTCATAACATGGAGGAACCTGGAAGGCATTATGCTGAGCGAAATTAGTCAGAGGCAAAAGGACAAATATTGTATAAGACCACTATTATAAGATCTTGAGGAATAGTAAACCTGAGAAGAACACATACTTTTGTGGTTACGAGGGGGGGAGGGAGGGAGGGTGGGAGAGGGGTTTTTATTGATTAATCAATAGATAAGAACTGCTTTAGGTGAAGGGAAAGACAACACTCAATACATGGAAGGTCAGCTCAATTGGACTGGACCAAAAGGAAAGAAGTTTCCGGGATAAAATGAATGCTTCAAAGGTCAGCGGAGCAAGTGCGGGGGTCTGGGGAACATGGTTTGAGGGGACTTCTAAGTCAATTGGCAAAATAATTCTATTATGAAAACATTCTGCATCCCACTTTGAAATGTGGCATCTGGGGTCTTAAATGCTAACAAGCAGCCATCTAAGATGCAGCAATTGGTCTCAACCCACCTGGAGCAAAGGAAAATGAAGAACACCAAGGCCACACGACAACTAAGAGCCCAAGAGACAGAAAGGGCCACATGAACCAGAGACCTACATCATCCTGAGACCAGAAGAACTAGTTGGTGCCCGGCCACAATCGATGACTGCCCTGACAGGGAGCACAGCAGAGGACCCCTGAGGGAGCAGGAGATCAGCGGGATACAGACCCGAAATTCTCATAAAAAGACCATACTTAATGGTCTGACTGAGACTGGAGGAACCCTGGTGGCCATGCTCCCCAGACCTTCAGTTGACACAGGACAGGAACCATCCCCGAAGACAACTCATCAGAAATGAAAGGGACTGGTCAGCGGGTGGGAGAGAGACGCTGATGAAGAGTGAGCTAATTATATCAGGTGGACACTTGAGATTGTGTTGGCAACTCTTGTCTGGAGGGGGGATGGGAGGATAGAGAGAGAGGGAAGCCGGCAAAAGTGTCAAGAAAGGAGAGACTGAAAGGGCTGACTCAAGAGGGGGAGAGCAAGTGGGAGTAGGGAGTGAGATGTATGTAAACTTATATGTGACAGACTGATTGGATTTGTAAACGTTCACTTGAAGCTTAATAAAAGTTATTAAAAAAAAAAATTAATACTGTGAATTCTGGGCTTTCTAGATATCAAGACCAAAAGGAGCAATCAATGTTTTGATTAATGCATAGCCTATAGAAAGAGAAAACATATTAGTTCATATGCAGGTAGCCCTTTTTTTTTCTGATCGCAATTATTTAATGAACGTTTTAGGTAGACGAAAAGAATAGAAAATAAATTGTTCTTAAAAATGATAGGTCACGGCCAAGATGGCGGACTAGGCAGACGCTACCTCGGATCCCTCTTACAACAAAGACACGGAAAAACAAGTGAATCGATCACATACATAACAATCTACGAACCCTGAACAACAAACACAGATTTAGAGACGGAGAACGAACTAATACGGGGAAGCAGCAATAGTTTCCAGAGCCTGGAGCCAGAGTACCAGTCAGGTACGGCACAAGCACAGAGACCTGCTCCACCCCCCTGAACTAACCCCGGAAGGGGGACCAGCCGGTTCCACGGGCGGCGTGGGACGCAGCCGTTAGGAGAAGTCCCCGGGAGGCAGTGACTGATCTTGGAGCAGAAAGAGCAGCACCCGAGCCGGGGAACCATCCCACAGGGATTTGGACTGCACGCAGGTACGCCATAAACACGGAGAGTTGCTCCACCCCCTGAACTAACCCCGGGAAGGAGACCATCCGGGTCGCGCGGGCGGCGTGGGACGCAGCCGGTAGGAGAAGTCCCCGGGAGGCAGCGACTGGTATTGGAGCGGGGAGAACAGCGTTCCAGCCGGGACACTCGGTCGCGGCACAAGCACGGGGAGCTACTCCACCCATCTGAACTAACCCCGGGAGGGGGCCCACCTGGTTCACGGGGGCGGCACGGCCACGCGGCTGGAGGGACGAGAAGTCCCCGGGAGGCAGCGACTGATTTTGGAGTCGAGAGTGCACCGTCCCCGTAGGGGAGCCTTGACGCTGGGCGTGGCGCTGGAAGCGGAGGATCTGACCGTGACTCCAGCGGGCCAGACCCCCCGGGGGCAATCTCCACACAGACAGCACACATAGGCGACGCGCCCGCGGGAATCTCAGATATAATAGTCTTTCCAAGCAAGACAAGCAACTCTGGCTATATTCTGAGGTGCTACTCTCCTATCTCTCTGTTCCCTCCCCCACCCTCCCCAGGCGGCTTCATTAACATCTGAATAGCCTGAGCCAGAGGGAGAACTCTGATAGGGATCTGACTGCAGTTTTTTTTTAGCGGATTTTCTGGAAAAACTAGTTTCCCAGTGATGGCTCGGAGACAACAATCCATATCAAACCACTTAAAGAAGCAGACCGTGACAGCTTCTCCAACTCCCCAAACAAAAGAATCAAAATCTTTCCCAAATGAAGATACAATTTTGGAATTATCAGATACAGAATATAAAAAACTAATTTACAGAATGCTTAATGATATCACAAATGAAATTAGGATATCTGCAGAAAAAGCCAAGGAACACACTGATAAAACTGTTGAAGAACTCAAAAAGATTATTCAAGAACATACTGGAAAAATTAATAAGTTGCAAGAATCCATAGAGAGACAACATGTAGAAATCCAAAAGATTAACAATAAAATAACAGAATTAGACAACACACTAGGAAGTCAGAGGAGCAGACTCGAGCAATTAGAATGCAGACTGGGACATCTGGAGGACCAGGGAATCAACACCAACATAGCTGAAAAAAAATCAGATAAAAGAATTAAAAAAAATGAAGAAACCCTAAGAATTATGTGGGACTCTATCAAGAAGGATAACCTGCGGGTGATTGGAGTCCCAGAACAGGGAGGGGGGACAGAAAACACAGAGAAAATAGTTGAAGAACTTCTGACAGAAAACTTCCCTGACATCATGAAAGACGAAAGGATATCTATCCAAGATGCTCATCGAACCCCATTTAAGATTGATCCAAAAAGAAAAACACCAAGACATATTATCATCAAACTCACCAAAACCAAAGATAAACAGAAAATTTTAAAAGCAGCCAGGGAGAAAAGAAAGGTTTCCTTCAAGGGAGAATCAATAAGAATATGTTCTGACTACTCAGCAGAAACCATGCAGGCAAGAAGGGAATGGGACGACATATACAGAACACTGAAGGAGAAGAACTGCCAACCAAGGATCATATATCCAGCAAAACTCTCTCTGAAATATGAAGGCGAAATTAAGATATTTACAGACAAACACAAGTTTAGAGAATTTGCAAAAACCAAACCAAAGCTACAAGAAATACTAAAGGATATTGTTTGGTCAGAGAACCAATAATATCAGATATCAGCACAACACAAGGTCACAAAACAGAACGTCCTGATATCAACTCAAATAGGGAAATCACAAAAACAAACAAATTAAGATTAATTAAAAAAAAATACACATAACAGGGAATCATGGAAGTCAATAGGTAAAAGATCACAATAATCAAAAAGAGGGACTAAATACAGGAGGCATTGAACTGCCATATGGAGAGTGATACAAGGCGATATAGAACAATACAAGTTAGGTTTTTACTTAGAAAAATAGGGGTATATAATGAGGTAACCACAAAAAGGTATAACAACTCTATAACTCAAGACAAAAACCAAGAAAAACGTAACGACTCAACTAACATAAAGTCAAACACTATGAAAGTGAGGATCTCACAATTTACTAAGAAAAACGCCTCAGCACAAAAAAGTATGTGGAAAAATGAAATTGTCAACAACACACATAAAAAGGCATCAAAATGACAGCACTAAAAACTTATTTATCTATAATTACCCTGAATGTAAATGGACTAAATGCACCAATAAAGAGACAGAGAGTCACAGACTGGATAAAGAAACACGATCCATCTATATGCTGCCTACAAGAGACACACCTTAGACTTAGAGACACAAACAAACTAAAACTCAAAGGATGGAAAAAAGTATATCAAGCAAACAATAAGCAAAAAAGAAGAGGAGTAGCAATATTAATTTCTGACAAAATAGACTTTAGACTTAAATCCACCACAAAGGATAAAGAAGGACACTATATAATGATAAAAGGGACAATTGATCAGGAAGACATAACCATATTAAATATTTACGCACCCAATGACAGGGCTGCAAGATATATAAATCAAATTTTAACAGAACTGAAAAGCGAGATAGATACCTCCACAATTATAGTAGGAGACTTCAACACACCCCTTTCGGAGAAGGACAGGACATCCAGTAAGAAGCTCAACAGAGACACGGAAGATCTAATTTCAACAATCAACCAACTTGACCTCATTGACTTATACAGAACTCTCCACCCAACTGCTGCAAAATATACTTTTTTTTCTAGCGCACATGGAACATTCTCTAGAATAGACCACATATTAGGTCATAAAACAAACCTTTGCAGAGTCCAAAACATCGAAATATTACAAAGCATCTTCTCAGACCACAAGGCAATAAAACTAGAGATCAATAACAGAAGAACGAGGGAAAAGAAATCAAATACTTGGAAAATGAACAATACCCTCCTGAAAAAAGACTGGGTTATAGAAGACATCAAGGAGGGAATAAGGAAATTCATAGACAGCAACGAGAATGAAAATACTTCCTATCAAAACCTCTGGGACACAGCAAAAGCAGTGCTCAGAGGTCAATTTATATCAATAAATGCACACATACAAAAAGAAGAAAGAGCCAAAATCAGAGAACTGTCCCTACAACTTGAACAAATAGAAAGTGAGCAACAAAAGAATCCATCAGGCACCAGAAGAAAACAAATAATAAAAATTAGAGCTGAACTAAATGAATTAGAGAACAGAAAAACAATTGAAAGAATTAACAAAGCCAAAAGCTGGTTCTTTGAAAAAATTAACAAAATTGATAAACCATTGGCTAGACTGACTAAAGAAATACAGGAAAGGAAACAAATAACCCGAATAAGAAATGAGAAGGACCACATCACAACAGAACCAAATGAAATTAAAAGAATCATTTCAGATTATTATGAAAAATTGTACTCTAACAAATTTGAAAACCTAGAAGAAATGGATGAATTCCTTGAAAAACACTACCTACCTAAACTAACACATTCAGAAGCAGAACAACTAAATAGACCCATAACAAAAAAAGAGATTGAAACGGTAATCAAAAAACTCCCAACAAAAAAAAGTCCTGGCCCGGACGGCTTCACTGCAGAGTTCTACCAAATTTTCAGAGAAGAGTTAACACCACTACTACTAAAGGTATTCCAAAGCATAGAAAATGACGGAATACTACCCAACTCATTCTATGAAGCCACCATCTCCCTGATACCAAAACCAGGTAAAGACATTACAAAAAAAGAAAATTATAGACCTATATCCCTCATGAACATTGATGCAAAAATCCTCAACAAAATTCTAGCCAATAGAATCCAACAACACATCAAAAAAATAATTCACCCTGATCAAGTGGGATTTATACCAGGTATGCAAGGCTGGTTTAATATCAGAAAAACCATTAATGTAATCCATCACATAAAGAAAACAAAAGACAAAAACCACATGATCTTATCAATTGATGCAGAAAAGGCATTTGACAAAGTCCAACACCCATTTATGATAAAAACTCTTACCAAAATAGGAATTGAAGGAAAATTCCTCAACATAATAAAGGGCATCTATGCAAAGCCAACAGCCAATATCACTCTAAATGGAGAGAACCTGAAAGCATTTCCCTTGAGAACGGGAACCAGACAAGGATGCCCTTTATCACCGCTCTTATTCAACATCGTGTTGGAAGTCTTAGCCAGGGCAATCAGGCTAGACAAAGAAATAAAAGGTATCCGGATTGGCAAGGAAGAAGTAAAGTTATCACTATTTGCAGATGACATGATTATATACACAGAAAACCCTAAGGAATCCTCCAGAAAACTACTGAAACTAATAGAAGAGTTTGGCAGAGTCTCAGGTTATAAAATAAACATACAAAAATCACTTGGATTCCTCTACATCAACAAAAAGAACACCGAAGAGGAAATAACCAAATCAATACCATTCACGGTAGCCCCCAAGAAGATAAGATACTTAGGAATAAATCTTACCAAGGATGTAAAAGACCTATACAAAGAAAACTACAAAGCTCTACTACAAGAAATTCAAAAGGACATACTTAAGTGGAAAAACATACCTTGCTCATGGATAGGAAGACTTAACATAGTAAAAATGTCTATTCTACCAAAAGCCATCTATACATTTAACGCACTTCCGATCCAAATTCCAATGTCATATTTTAAGGGGATAGAGAAACAAATCACCAATTTCATATGGAAGGGAAAAAAGCCCCGGATAAGCAAAGCACTACTGAAAAAGAAGAAGAAAGTGGGAGGCCTCACCTTACCTGACTTCAGAACCTATTATACAGCCACAGTAGTCAAAACAGCCTGGTATTGGTACAACAACAGACACATAGACCAATGGAACAGAATTGAGAACCCAGACATAGATCCATCCACGTATGAGCAGCTGATATTTGACAAAGGACCAGTGTCAATTAACTGGGGAAAAGACAGCCTTTTTAACAAATGGTGCTGGCATAACTGGATATCCATTTGCAAAAAAATGAAACAGGACCCATACCTCACACCATGCACAAAAACTAACTCCAAGTGGATCAAAGACCTAAACATAAAGACTAAAACGATAAAGATCATGGAAGAAAAAATTGGGACAACCCTAGGAGCCCTAATACAAGGTATAAACAGAATACAAAACATTACCAAAAATGATGAAGAGAAACCCGATAACTGGGAGCTCCTAAAAATCAAACACCTATGCTCATCTAAAGACTTCACCAAAAGAGTAAAAAGACCACCTACAGATTGGGAAAGAATTTTCAGCTATGACATCTCCGACCAGCGCCTGATCTCTAAAATCTACATGATTCTGTCAAAACTCAACCACAAAAAGACAAACAACCCAATCAAGAAGTGGGCAAAGGATATGAACACACATTTCTCTAAAGAAGATATTCAGGCAGCCAACAGATACATGAGAAAATGCTCTCGATCATTAGCCATTAGAGAAATGCAAATTAAAACTACGATGAGATTCCATCTCACACCAGCAAGGCTGGCATTAATCCAAAAAACACAAAAGAATAAATGTTGGAGAGGCTGCGGAGAGATTGGAACTCTCATACACTGCTGGTGGGAATGTAAAATGGTACAACCACTTTGGAAATCTATCTGGCGTTATCTTAAACAGTTAGAAATAGAACTACCATACAACCCAGAAATCCCACTCCTCGGAATATACCCTAGAGATACAAGAGCCTTCATACAAACAGATATATGCACACCCATGTTTATTGCAGCTCTGTTTACAATAGCAAAAAGTTGGAAGCAACCAAGGTGTCCATCAACGGATGAATGGGTAAATAAATTGTGGTATATTCACACAATGGAATACTACGCATCGATAAAGAACAGTGACGAATCTCTGAAACATTTCATAACATGGAGGAACCTGGAAGGCATTATGCTGAGCGAAATGAGTCAGAGGCAAAAGGACAAATACTGTATAAGACCACTATTATAAGATCTTGAGAAATAGTAAACCTGAGAAGAACACATACTTTTGTGGTTACGAGGGGGGGAGGGAGGGAGGGTGGGAGAGGGTTTTTTTATTGATTAATCAGTAGATAAGAACTGCTTTAGGTGAAGGGAAAGACAACACTCAATACATGGAAGGTCAGCTCAATTGGACTGGACCAAAAGCAAAGAAGTTTCCGGGATAAAATGAATGCTTCAAAGCTCAGCGGAGCAAGCGCGGGGGTCTGGGGAACATGGTTTGCGGGGACTTCTAAGTCAATTGGCAAAATAATTCTATTATGAAATCATTCTGCATCCCACTTTGAAATGTGGCGTCTGGGGTCTTAAATGCTAACAAGCAGCCATCTAAGATGCAGCAATTGGTCTCAACCCACCTGGAGCAAAGGAAAATGAAGAACACCAAGCCCACATGACAACTAAGAGCCCAAGAGACAGAAAGGGCCACATGAACCAGAGACCTACATCATCCTGAGACCAGAAGAACTAGTTGGTGCCCGGCCACAATCGATGACTGCCCTGACAGGGAGCTCAGCAGAGGACCCCTGAGGGAGCAGGAGAGCAGTGGGATGCAGACCCCAAATTCTCATAAGAAGACCAAACTTAATGGTCTGACTGAGACTGGAGGAATCCCGGCGGTCATGCTCTCCAGACCTTCTGTTGACACAGGACAGGAACCATCCCTGAAGACAACTCATCAGACGTGAAAGGGACTGGTCAGCGGGTGGGAGAGAGACGCTGATGAAGAGTGAGCTAATTATATCAGGTGTACACTTGAGATTGTGTTGGCAACTCTTGTCTGGAGGGGGGATGGGAGGATAGAGAGAGAGGGAAGCCGGCAAAATTGTCAAGAAAGGAGAGACTGAAAGGGCTGACTCAAGACGGGGAGAGTAAGTGGGAGTAGGGAGTGAGATGTATGTAAACTTATATGTGACAGACTGATTGGATTTGTAAACGTTCACTTGAAGCTTAATAAAAGTTATTATAAAAAAAAAAAAAAAAAGAGAAAAAAAAAAATTATACTGGCTGCTGCCCAGCAAACTGGACCCAGAGACATGGACCCCGAGTGCCTGAGCTTATTCTCACAGCTCTCTGAGTTTCAGCCTGAGTTGGAAGAGCACCACAAGGAACAGAACTGTGGCGTTCTGGACTCCATGACCTGATGCCAACCTGACCACCCTCCTCCTCAGAAACTCCTGGGACCCCAAGGCAGCAGAGCCACCTGGAGTCATGGGTCAGTTTTCTGCTCTGAGCCAAGAAGGACTGATTGGAAAACACCACACAACGAGTGACAGAGAAAGAACTGATACTCAGATTGATCATTTGATTCTAGCCCACTTCCGTTAAGAAATATTTGATGATGGGGAGGAGGATGAGAAGGAAAAAAAATCTTCCACATTTTAGTTTTTAGGTGTTGCTCTGTGAGAAAAAATATATACGTATCCTATAAAACATGAGTATGATAATGGTGGTGGAATAATTTAGAAAAGAGTAGTGGTAATGGCTGCACAACGCGATGAACGTAATCAATGCTACTGAATTGTACGTGTAAAAATTGCCGAATTGGCAATTTCTTTTTAATATATATTTTTACAACAATAAAAAAAAAAGGAAAAACCATAGTAACATGAACTTAATTAATACAGCCCATATTATTTGGAAAAAGGTAAAGCTATAAATAGATAAACATAAAATAAATTTACATTTCACATCATATAAATAGAGCTGCTTCATCTAAAATGAATCAAAATCAAGTTAAGCCATATACATACATACATGTGTATATATATTATATATGTGTGTACATATATACATATGTATATATGTATGTGTATGTATGTATGTGTATATACACACACACACACGAGTCAATCATTTGTAGTATGCATGTATTTATTTTTTAGCAAACTGAAAAAATACATCCAGAAATTTTAAATGGATGGTTAAAAAGGCATCTGAATTTGAGAAAGAGTCAAGCCATTTTTTGTGAAGCAGTTTGCACTGGGGCAAAATAAAATGCCTCTAACAAACCTTTTGAAGGCCTTCCATGAGCAGATACCATCCTACATGCTGGGGAATAAAAAATAAAAATAAAAAAAAAAAAAAAAATGATAGGTCACAAAAATCAGAGATTTTCTTCATAAGCTTCCTTCACAAAAAAAAAAAAGAGAAATCTAACCTGAAAATATCACTCACGAATGGCGTTTTTTGGAAGACAGAAGAAGCTAAGCTATTGTGATCAGATATTAACTTGCATATAGATCATTTTTATTATATTTAATGTATTCCCTAAATGCAGAGACTCACTGCTATTGTTGTACTGAATTTTAGGGCTTAAGAATTAAAAAAAGGTGGAATATGTTTAATTGTCTGAGCAAGCGAATACTGATGATAATTATGATAAAGATAATTATGATTTATCATCATACAAATTGTAGCTGCCCTTGTTGTCACTTGTATCTAGTATCAAGTTTTCCTCACAATGACACAAGAACCAACTGAGAGAGATTTAGGAACATAAGTAACATTTCTTCCAGCATTAATTCAGTCCAATCCTGTCTGCCAACTGAATGATGTCCCCACACCCCTTTGTTTGTATTATGTTTATGAGACAGATCTCATGTCCCCTAGTTGCCGGGGCCTTAGTGTTCTCTGATGAAAGCCCTGCTCCTTTTCCAATATGTTTGTCTTTTGGTACTTTTCGACATGCCGATTGAAGAAAATGTTGAATTTGGAGTCAACGACAACTGCAGAAAAAACAGCAGAGAAGGCTCAAATACATTAAATTCAACAACTTGACTAAATAAACATTTTTTTAAAGCTACACACATTTCCACGCACTGAACCCATTGGATAGAGTCTAAACTCTGGTCTACCCCTTTCGTGTTATTTATACCTATTCCCTGTAGCATCTCTGGTCATTCTGAACTACTTGCCTTCTGAAAACACCTGGCTTTCTCTCCCTTGTAGACTTTCCTGCTGCTTACTTTTGGGGGTGCCCCTGGGTGGTGCAAACAGTTAACATGCTTGGTTGCTAACTGAAAGCTTGGAGGTTTGCGTCCACCCTAGGAAGCACAGTTCTACTCTGACACACACGGGGTCGCATGGCCCAGGAGGTTTTCAATGGCTAATTTTCAGAAGTAGATCATCAGGTTTTTCTTCCAGGGCATCTCTGGGTGGAGCCGAACCTCTGACTTTTCAATTAGCAGCTGAGCGCATTAACTGTTTGAGCCACCCAGGAACTCATAGCCCCCAAATTCCATATCAAGAAGAACACACACGCACAAATTTTCACATTTTGGATAGATAAACAAATCCATTTGATGTTATTAGTGGCAGATTAATATGTGTTACCACTCCTGTGGGTACCTTCATGCACAGCAAACACAAAAAGATACGAAATCAAAATACACAAGATGTAAGGATAAACTGTCCACTGTTTACTAGTTAGAGGTTAATATACTAATTTACTAACTTGAATTTAGACTGTTAACTCAGAAAAATAATTGGGGAGAGATCCAGTTGGGTAGAAGGCCAATGGTCAAATAAATTTGGGAATTTCTGGGTTGTATAAAATTAAATTGCTTCACTGGATTATGAAATTTTCAGGGTCTACTACTTCTCATCACCTCCACAATTACACAACTGATCCAATCCCCAGTCTTCCTGCATCTGGACAACTACGGCAACTTCTAACTGGTCCCCTGCTTATATTCTTGCCTCCTGGCAATGTATAATCCACGTTGAATGATCCTTCTAAAACGTTAGCCATGTTATGTCATTCTTCTGCTCAGATCAGTGTAATCATTTCCTGTCTCACACAGAAAGAATTCCAATGTCCTTTTCTGGCCTTGAAAACTCTAGACAACCTGGCTTTTTGCTATCTCACTGGTGTCATCTCCCACTTGTCTTCCCTAGTTCTAGTCACAACTATATACCTTTTTCAGGACTCTTTCATTGTTCTTTCATAACTAATATACCCATGTAACTTACTCCCTTTGTTCTTTCAGGCATTGGCTTAAACATCAATTATTCAGAGGTACTTTCTCTGACTGCCCTTTATAGAATAGCATGCTCTCCAAATATTTAGATCCTGGCCTGTTCAATTTGTCTCTATAGCACTTAGTTACTTAATGTCTGTTTTCCCCAGCTAAAATGCAAGCTCCATGAAAGCAGGAGATATTTCATTCATAACCACATTTCCTGTACTTAGGAAATGGCCTTAAACATGGCAGGTTCTCAATAGAGCCTCTTTGAGAAAGGAACAAATGCCTGTCCATGTAACATGCATTACATGAATCCAAGAGAAAGATACAATATTAAAAAAAAAAAAGAAATACTGTTGCTATTGAGTCAATTCTGACTCATAGTGGCCCTACAGGACACAGTAGAACTGCCCCATAGGGTTTCCAAGGAGTAGTTGGTAGATTCAAACTGCTGCCCCTTTGGTTAGCAGCTGAGCTCTTAACCACTGAGCCACCATGGCTCTGTATGCTATTTGGTGAGTCTCAATAATTTAGACATGGATTGTCTATTTTGCAGATTATTTTACATTTATCCATCTCATCACTTTCTTCAACAACTATTTATAGAACACCCACCATTTTCCATAGAGCAGACTTTAGGGATTGCTCTTCTAACAGATACCAAGGGAAGAAAACTATACCCACTTAGGGCTGCACTGCGTGAGATCTGAAAGTAGTGACAGTGGTCTGCAGGTCTCTCCTTGATAGTCTAGGGAGGAGGGTAGCTCTGGGCTCTGAAATGTAGGGAGAGAGATAGAGAACAGCAAATCTGGCTGAAGCCAATGGACACACTCTCATCAGGCAGGAGATGGAATGAGAGGGAACAAAAGTTAAATTACTAGATGGAAGTTAAACATAGGAGAAACTATAGCACAAATCAATCCAGTCGGTGGATTGAGTCTGCAATTCTAAGTAAAGACTTTATTTAGATCTGTAATCATGGAGAGGTTGAAAAGAAAATTTCCATAGACACCTGTGGCCCATGGGCATCTCAGGACTGTGGAAGTGACTGCTGAGGGCCGTGTTTCCTTAATATGACCTGGATTTATGGTCAGAGGAGAAATGCTCATGAGAGCAGGGAAGGCCCTAAGAGTGTGGAAGATGAAGAAGAAAGGAGAGAGGGATTAAGAGGAAGAAGGAGAGAGGAGCCAGAGGGAAGATCCAGGAAGTGCCAAGTGGTTTTCCACCCACTTTTCTCCTGGCTCCTGTTGAGGTTCCATTTCAGCAAGAACTGGCTATTCTCAAAACCCTGCTTTTTTCTCCTTCTCAGGAGACTCAAATGAGACTGTAGAGTGGGTTGAGGAGCGGAAAAGGGGATGGCAGATGTGGGGTGGGATTGTCACTTAGTTTCCATGGAAGCGCCTCTCTTTCCATAGTGGCACCTTTTTTGTATCTTAATCGGCATGTTGTTAATAAGATAATTTGATGCTGAATTATACATATGAGTGATGAGAGGGAAGCACGCTTGGTGCTGGGAGACATGTGGGGAATACGCTTAACCCCAAGGAGGGCTGGGGATGGATGGACTATGCCCCAGGCCCATCACTGTTGCGTGCAATAAGATGCCCAGAGCCAAACCAAAAAAAAAAAAACAAAAAAAAAAAACCTCATTGCCATCAAGTCTATTCGGACTCGTAGTGACCCTATTGCAACAGACCAAGGTTTGGATCTGGGCTCTGCCAAATAGCCCTGTGACCTTGGGACACTCCTTAAACTCCCTAAGCCTCATGTTTTATTTAAGCTTTGAAATGAGGATGATAACGCCTACCACTTACTATGTGCCCTGACTATTAAATGGCATGACAACATGTGGTACCTAGCGTGTGGAGGAGAGCATGTTTGGAATTCAATCAATGTTAATTCTTCCATTCTTTAAAAAATTTTTTTTTTTCCTGAGAGAATATTGTCATTCACTCATTCAATTATTAATTTATTCAGCAAATATTTACTGACCAACTCTGGGATTTCAGGCACTGCGCTAAGTACTGAGGATAAAACAACAAGAGAAAAAAAAAGAAAGAAAGAAAAATTCAGCTCTTTTTATGACAGAACAATTTTTTTTTTTTGGCGTTACAGTTTCCATTTCTGGAATCATTGAAGCCCCTGTTGCTCTGGGGCTCGAGGTGGCCATTTCACCTTGATAACAAGTAACAGAGCTATCCTTTCACACACACTGCTTCCCTCATCTTAAAATATTTTTTTCTATTCCTGCTTTCCCTAAAAGTTTCCAGATTTCTTCCTAGGGCCATTATGTGCATCAGTGCTTGGCATTAAGATGATAGCATAGAAGAGAAAAGACGTGGTCATTGTCCCAAGAGATTTACAATCTATTTTTATAATCCTGGCCTAACATCTAGCATCTAGCACCTAGCACGAATCAAACCAAACCAAACTTGTTGCCATCGAGTAGATTCTGACTCATGGCGACTCCATGTGTTAAAGAGTAAGATTGTGTACCACAAGGTTTTCTTGGCTCTAAACTTTAGGGAAGCAGGTTGTCAGGCCTTTCTTCTGTAGTGCTGCTGACTGGTTTCAAGCTGCCAACCTTTAGGTTAACATTTGAGCACCAACCTCTTGTACCACCCAGGGACCTTTGCACAGGACCTACTAAATAGTGAATGCTTATTGAAGGGGTGAATGAATGACTAAATGAATGAATGATTAAAAGAATATCATTGCTGTTTCCTTCAAGGGCAATTCACTGTTCTGAATGCCATAAGGGAACTGAAGATGTCCGGCTGAGCCAAAACAGCACCATATGACAACGGTGCTGAGTCAGCAGGTCCATATGCTGCCGGGAGCCGGTGGTAAGGCTATGGCTCCCAACCCTGGAATACATGGGCATCATCTGGAGAGCTTGAGAATTACTGTTGCCATGGTACCATCCTTGGAAATTCTGCTTTCATTGGTCCATTGGGGAGACCTTGGAATCAGGAGTTTTAGAAGCTCACCAGATGATTGTAATGCGGAACAAAGTTTGAGAATGGCTATGCTAAAAAGGAAGGAGCTCTGGTAGTGCGATGGTTAAGAACTTGGCTGCTATCTGAAAGGTTGCTCCACGGGAGAAAGCCCTGGTGACCTGCTCCTGTAAAGATTACAGCCTAGAAAATCCTATGAAGCAGTCATACTCTGTCACATGGGGTTGCTATGAGTTGGAATCAGCTCACTGGCACCCAGCAACAACATGCTAAACAGGGTCAGTGTGAATTCACACCACCATGAGCTGTGGCTTGATAGAGGGAGTGCTGCCCTGTGTAGACTTTGGATAACTGCTCTTTAATGCCCAATACCGTTGACCTGAGGCCATTCCATGAGGTTAGGTGGCTATGGCCATTTTTATCCAATATGGGGCGTATAAAGAAATGTTCGAGATAGAATATGTATATTCAATAATACACCAATCTATACAATCCAATGAAGGTCACAAAATAATACATCCATGACACCCAAACATAGAGAAAGAGAAGATTACAAGAAACAGTCTCCCTCGCTTTCTTCTCCAGACTCTTTTTCCTTCAATAGTAACCACTGTCCTGACTCCTAGAAGCATGGATTAGTTTTGTCCATTCTTATATTTTCTATAAATAAAATCATAATATGTGCTCTTGTGTCTGACTGCTTTCATTCAATGTTTTGTTTGAGAGAGTCATCCACATCCTAGTGCTTAGTTGAAGGCTGTTCATTCTCATTTTTCTATAATATTCCGTTGTGAATATATATATATTCGACAACATATATTTATATACATATTTCACAATATATATTTATATATATTTCACAATATATACTTATATATATTTCACAATAATTTATGAATAATTTATTTATTCATTTTATGGTTGAGCATTTGAGTAGTTTCCAATCTTGGGCTATTACAAACAGGGCTACTATGAGAAAGTTCCTACATATATCCTGGTGAATATGTAAGAAGCTCTTTGTCGTCTACCTAGGGGTAGAAGTACAAGGTCATGAGTATACATACACATATGTTTAGATTTTGCAGATAACTACCAAAACATTTTTTGAAGTGGTTGCATCAATTTATCCTTCCACCAGCAATGCAAGGGCCTTCTGCTTCCTCCACACCGCCACGGATACTTGGTATCATCAGTCTTTATCATTTTAGCTGTTGTGATTGGTTTATGTATCCTATTGTGGTTTAAATTTGCATGGCCATGACATGTGGGCACCTCCGCTGTTGGGCCCCAGGTAGTGTAGGTGCCCTTGAGAAGTACGATGGGGGGATAAGAGGGATCAGTACCAGTTGTTGTGGAGCCAACCCCAACTTATGACAACCCCGCATGTGTCAGAGTAGAACTGTACTCCATACAGTTTTCAATGGCTGGTTTTTGAAAGTAGATCGACAGGTCTTTCTTCCAAGGCATCTATGCGTAGACTTGAACTTCCAACCTTTCAGTTAGCAGCTGAGCAAGTTAACCATTTGCACTACCCAGGGACCCCAATTGGGGGTAAACAAAACAAAACAAAACAAAAAACCATTGCTGTCAAGTTGATTCTGACTCATAGTGACCCTGTAGGACAGAGTAGAACTATCCCATAGATTTTCCAAGGAGCACCTGGTGGATTCAAACTGCCAAACTTTTGGTTAACAGCCATAGCACTTAACCACTACATCTCTAAAGTTTCCCCAATAGGAGGTAGAGGTGAGGATATAACCATTCTTTCTCAATGTTTTCAAAACTAGAGACAAAAGAAATGTATATTCCGAGAACACAAAATGTCTGTCTTGCGTGCCTGCCTTGGCTCAAAATTATTTTAAGTTATCAGAATATAAGACCCCAGGAATCAATTTTTAGTGTATTCAATTCAAGTTCCTATAGATTAAAACAATACTTCTCTGTGTCGCAGGCCAAGGAAGACTGACAGTATCCACGTTGTTCTCACTATTGAAATCATCTACCTTGTGGCTCAGACCATGACTGTTCCAGAGCCCCTCTTCCTTCTCTACCTCCCCATGACATCGCAGCTGCCTGCCTGTTCATTACACCCACATTTGGATACGGGATGCCCTGGTGCCGAGAGGAAAAATAACCCACCATCTTTGCCTCCTTGTATTTTAATTTTCTAGGGATCAGAATTCAAGGAAGTTCCAAATGATACAGCACAATGGACATCTTAAGGGACACAATTATTATCACTAGACATTCACTGACTTTTTTTTTCCTTTTACAAGAGTGCTTCTTGCTACATTTATTTTACTCTTTTTTGAAGAAAAATGGTTTGCCAGATAGAAGAGAAATAATCAGAATTCTGAATGCCAAATGGGATTCAAAATACCTATGAATAATCTCAGCTTAAAATGCTCTTAGCATTAGCTTAGATAAGAGATCCTGGCTATAAAATAGTACAAGAAAATTGATGTAAAGAAATTGTTCAAAATGTAAAGCCTGTATCTTTTGCATTTGCAAGCCTTCAATTACCCTTCCCCTGGAAGTTTCCAAAGATACAATCTATTTTTAAAAGATGGAGAAAAGGACTAAAGAAAAGTCTTTGCAATGAAAACTGCTCTGAAGTTTCAAACACCAGATATGCAAAGAACATTGATTATTTTGCTTGAGTTTTCTCTATGCTTTACTCAGTCCAATTCAGCCAGTGCCTACCACGTGCCATTTGGCATGCCTGAGGCAAGAGCTCAGCTCATTCTCTAAGAACTTTATCATTTAATATTGAAAATAAGACACATACCTAAATAATCAAAGTCATCATCATTGTCATAACCTCCAACCTTTCCATTAGCAGCCAAGAGCTTTAACCACGGCACCACCAGGGCTCTTATCATTGTCATAGCAATAATATATATTCAAGTATCTTGTGCCATAAGGAATGGGCAGACATAGGACTGCAGGGTTATTTTTTTTTTTTTTTTAATTTTAGCATTGTGTGCTCACTTTTGAGCTCAAAACGCAGGGAAAATCTTCCGAAGAAAATGACGTTTGAGAAGGATGCTCACGTATTGTGGGAGTGAAAAAATGAAGGGAGGAAAGGCATTTGGGCATTTGAGACATTGCAAAACACAAAACAACACAAAACTTTACCTATGGAGGTGGTAATTCATGGAGGGGAGGAGGTAAGCAAGAAAATTTGGTAGGGCTGGATCCCAGCATTGAACAGAGGGACTGGGGGGCTGGGTGAGGGACTACGGCACAAAGATGCTAAAGCGACTTGGGGAGGTTACACTGGTTCTTGAACAGTGGACTACAGAAAGACTTTATAGGATAATGACTCCCAGTGATACACAATCCAGTGCACAGATGCTCTCGAGCACGTGTAGAAAATTTTTAACGTGAAGCCAAACCCGTCAGTCACTGTGGTTCTCCTAACTGCTCTGTCTCACCAGAGCTCCCCTTAATAAGCTCTTGTCAGAAAGCCTCTCTTGCCACTTCCCTGAAAGGCAGTGAATTGGACTTTCACATCTGACAGGAAATGATTCTGGACCATGGAGGGACATCAAGTAGGAAGGAGCAGAAGCTTGGCAGGAGCCATGCTCCCCACCAGCGTTTGTAAACTCTTTGAGGAGCCCATGTGATGTAATCAGGTGAGCCTAATTGAGGGCATGGTGCTTCCTCTGGAGAAGGTCTTCTGTGCAGCTGGATGGACGAACAACTGTCATCATTTCTGTTCTCTCTCTCAATTTTGTTTTTTTCCTTTTCAAACAAGCAATTTAAGCCAGAGGCTATTTTTAGCTCCCTGACTGAGAGGGTGAGCCATAGAGTCCATTAGTGCCTTGGTGGGGCTGGAGGTGAAGGTAAGTGGGAGTCTTGGCAGCACAGTCCCACGGAGCTGGCTCGGGGCAGGAGATTGGCAGTAACATTACAGGGACAAACACGATCTGACCAGCAGCCTCAGGGGCTGTCATTTCAAGGCTGCTGCTAGCGGACTCCACATAAATAGCAGGGAGGAAGGCAGAGGGAGGCAACCAAGCACTGAGGCTGATTCTTTGCTGATTTGAATGCACAGGTCCAAAGGACAGACTGTACGAACTTTAAGTCAACGTTGTAAGCACAAAAGATACCCATCGATGGGCCAAAACAGTCTTGCAATTGTGGATATTTTATGGGTTGAGTGTGTATATATCAGTCTCAAGAATTTTTGGAGTTAATTTCATTAGTCTGTCTATCTAAGTTTTCTTATGTTTTAACTCCAGCTGGTGGAGCTGCCAAAAACCTAGGGTCATATCATGTCCTGTCTCAAAGAGGGCTCAGCCTTTCCACAGCTCAGAATGATCATAGTTTTTTTTTTTTTTTTTAAATCAAGGTGCTTACTGTGAACCAGATTCACATATATTATACACACACATACATACGTTTGTGTGTATATGTACGTATAAAACAGTTGCAATGGCATCAATTCCAACTCACACGGGCGCCATGCCTGTCAGAGTAGAACTGTGCTCCACAGGGTTTTCAGTGGCTGTGATCTTTCAGTAGTAGATCACCAAACCTTTCTTCCTCGATGTCTCTGGTAGATTGGAATTGATGAACTTTCAGTTTGTAGCAGAGTGCTTCATGGTAATTAAACCCTACAGTGTAGTATTAGCCCTAATTTTTAAGTGAGTAACATAGACTCCTAGAGGTTATGAAACTTGCCCCAGTTCTCACAACTTACAAGGTCATTAAGTGGAACTGGAACTCAGATCTGTGTGCCCACCTGTCCCATGTTTTGAACTGCACTGCACTGCACTGCACTACCTGTTTGTTGCATGTGAGTGGGGCAATCCATACCAGGGCTTGTGATGTATCAAGGTTTAGAGAGATAATGGGAGGGCATCATGTCAGAGAGCTAGGATTTAGTGAAGAGAACTGAAAACAGGTTCTTGCAAATGGTATACACAACAGCTGTTAAATAATAATCACTTCATATTTTTTAAACGTATCAACCCTGAAAAAAGACAGCATTATGGACCATGAAAATTGGCAGAATTTGTTCAATTAACTGTTGAGACCCTAACTAAACTCAGCTAACAGCCTTCTGGGCATGAATTCCAAGGAGGGCAGTGTGTCCAGCGGGCCAGTCATCATGGAGTAATATGGTTCTTTTAACTAGAGACTCAGATTATTTTAGGGAAATCTATATAGAGGAGGCAGGGCAAAGATGAAGGAGGAGCCAGACTTTCCTGCTGCCCAGGGAAAGATTTTCAGATATATGGAACTTTAGAGGCAGCCAACTGAAATGTGGTCCCTAATCTGCCATTAATCATGTGAAGAGAAAACAGGCCCCAAAGATAAATGGGGCTGGTACCAGCTCTTATGCTTCTTGGAGAAGCATGTGAGGCCAAACGCAGGAATGGGTTGGTGGTCAAACGCCCAGGGGAGGCCTCAGGAAGAAAACCAGGTGTCAATTAGTGCGGCGGAAGTGAAGCCCAAGAAACTGGGAGCATCCAACATCAGAGCAACACGCAAGAACTGGCCAAACCTGGACTAGGCAGATGGCAAAAAGCAAGGGTAGAGTAGTGAATCGGCAGCCAGGGCTCTGGCCTGATTAGAGAGTGATGTTTGTGGAAGGTGTTTGTTTGCAGAGAGCTCTGCTGAAAGCCTGAGGTTCTGCCCTCAGGGCGCCCTTTCAAAAGCCTCCATGCCACTCACTTAACTAACTGCTCCATTGCAGGTCCTCCAGGCAAAAAATGGAAAATTGACTTATCAGAAATTATGTTCCCTCGATGCCTTCCCACCCACACATACACCAGGTGTTAAAGACACACACACAAATTCTTTTTCTATACATTACAGCAAAGACAAATTTTAGACAGGGTGCACAGCCATTACACGCAAACAAGCCTTTGTGGAGTGGATGTTGGAATAAATAGGAAAAGAAAGAGCCATGGGGCCGTAGGTGTGTGTGTATGTGTACATGCCAGCAAGTATGTATTCGTACCTTACTGAAGCTATGTCCTGAAACCTGTACAAACCAGAGGGGCTGGAAAAAACCTCATTTAGTTGTATGAGTATTTGAAGTTTGGGGATAAGTGGGCTGACATTTCTTAAAGAAAAAGAGGGAAGACACAGATGCTTAAGGATTTCCTCAAGTTTAAATTAATTCAGTTATGGTTAAGAAAAAACCTGTTGCGGTCGAGTTGATTTTGACCATAGCGACCCTATAGGACAGAGTAGAACTGCCCCACAGGGCTTCCAAGGAGCGCTGGTAGATTCAAACTCCTGACCTTTTGGTTAGCAGCTGAGCTCTTAACCACTGCACCACCAGAGCTCTTCAGCTATGGTTAATCGAGCCTAGTTCTCTGGAAAGGAGAAAATAATAATAATAATAACAAAAATAATGATAACAGTAGTCATTGAGCTCTTAGTCTGTACCAAGTATTATGTTGGAAGCCCCTAGATGCTACAAATGGTTATCACCCTCAACTACAAACTGAAATATTGGCTATTTGAATCTACCCGGAGGTGCTTTGGAAGAAAGGTGTGGTGATCTACTTCTGAAAAATCAATCATTGAAAACTTGGTGGAGCCTAGTTCTACTCTGACACACGTGAGGTCATCATGAGTTGGTATCAGCTTGACAGCAACTGGTTACTGGGTGAGGTATTCAATAGGCAACATCTCAGTTCCCACAACAGTCCTATGAGGCAGTTATGCTGTAATTCCTTTCACCAATAAAGAAATTAAGGCAGAGTTCAGTTAAGTTACACATCCAGTGTAGCTTAAAATTAACGTGTGCCTAACCTGAGCTTTCATTCCATTCAGCGTGACACCAGAGCCCATATGAACTGGAGACGTAATAAGACAGATGTGAGGAACATTCTTCTCATTTCTGTGCTCTATGCAAAGGCAGGATAAACAGGGTTTTTTAGGAAATTCTGCTCTCTAGTGAACTGTTTCCTTTTCATCTTTGTTTCTGTGGGGTACATCTATCCATGCTCATTAAGCCGACCGAGCATGTGTATGGAACATCTGGACGTGAAGAGAGAGTTGAATTGAGTAAGTGCTTATTACTTCGGGATACTATCAGGCCGTTAGTGATCAGTATTCCTCGTCCCTTCTTGTTTCACAGAGTGAGATTTAGCTGCATAACACGAGGAGGGTTTCCACAGGTTCTCCACTGGAAACGACATTGCCGTCTGTCTGTCTGGCTGAGTGCCTTCCAGGCTGTTGAAGTGAGTTGGGTGAGACATTAGGGGCAGGCGCTCCATTCATCATCAGTATGTGCTTTTCCCATCAAATGAAACCCGACATGTCTAATTGGACAGAAATATACAATTTACAAAGCCTGTGTTAATTTTGAGAGGAGTTCGAGTGGCCCAGCAGGTTTGTGATTAGCTGCTACCTAAATGCTGGCTGTTCGAATCCACTCAGTGGGTCCACTAAAGAAAGGCCAGGTTAACTGTATCTGTAAAGGTTCCAAACCGAAACCCAAACCAGTTGCCATAAAGTGGATTCTTACTAATGGCGACCCCATGAGTGTCAGAGTACAGCTGAGCTCCACAGTATTTTCAAGCCTGTGACCTTCCAGAAGCAGATTGTCAGGCCTTTCTTCTAAGGCACCTCTGGATGGGTTCAAACTGCCAACCTTTTGTTAGTAATCAAGCATGTAACTGTTTGGGCCACCCTGGGACACCATAAAGATTACCGCCAAGAAAACCCTATGGAGCAGTTTGTAACACGTGGGGTTGACATGAATTGGAGGTAGATTCGTGGGCAGCTAAACAACAACGTATCAATTTTGTAAAGAAGACTAGAAAATCCCTGTTCTCCCTGACTTCATTTCTGGCATTTTCCATATCTTCAACTGTTAGCAGAGATGAACAGGAATATGAAACAAATGGAAATGAACTCTAAATTTAAGCTTAAGTGGTCACTTTTGAGCTCCAATTAGAATTGAGGAGTTAATATCCCAGAAATTTTTGAGTACGTGTCCAAATTAAAGTATGGCGCCTGGATAAATTTTAGTTCTAGAAATTTGGACAAATGCCTTCTTCTGTGGAATGTGGAAGGCAACAAATGTTTTTGAGAGGCAGACACAAAAGACTTCTCTATTTTGACCCTGAAACTTACAAGGAATTGTTTTGCATTTTAACTTAATAAGAAAGAAAAATACCCTAAAGTTTGTATTTCCTTCATATCTACCCACAGCAGGGACTCATAAATGCTTGCTAATGAAATTAAGGAGAACTATGTACTCAGGAACTATTAGCCCCAAGCACTGAAAAATAATTAAATTAAATACTTAATGAGAGCCATTCTTTTTTTTATTTGGTTCTGAAATATTTAGATTATGGGAATATTTTTGACCTCATAGTATCTGCTTCTTGTGGGCTGAAATTTTGCATTGTATTAGCTCAATGAGTGTTTGATGATTGTTGTTGTTGTTAGATGCCATCGAGTCAGTTCCAACTAATAGGGACCCTACGTACCACAGAACGAAATACCGCCTGGTCCTGCGCCATCCACAAGCGTTGTTATTCTTGAGCCCATTGTTGCATCCACTGTGTAAATCCATCTCGTTGTGGGTCTTCCTGTTCCGACAGCCATTTTGTTTTTTTTCTTTCTTTCCTGCCTTTTAAATGACCTCTTGCTTTCTTCATGTATGATGCCCTTGATGTCATTCCACACCTCTTTTGGCCTTTAGTCATTAATGTTCACTGTGTCAAATCTGTTCAGATGGTCTCTAAATGCAGGTGGGATATACTCAGGGTCATACTTTGGCTCTCGTCGACTTGTTCTAATATTCTTCAACTTCAGCTTGAATTTGAATATGAACAATTGATGGTCTGTCCCACAGTTGGCCCCTGGCCTTGTTCTGACTGATGATATTGAGCTTTTCCATCGTCTCTTTCCACAGATGTAGTCGATTTGATTCCGGTGTATTCTATCTGACGAGGTCCACATGTATAGTCACTGAGTTGTTGAAAAAAGGTATATTCAATGAAGAAGTCATTGGTCTTATAAAATTCTATCCTGTGATCTCCAGTGTCATTTCTATCACCAAGGCCATATTTTCCAACTACCAATCCTTCTTCGTTTCCAGTTTTTGCATTCCAATCACCAGTAATTATCAATGCATCCCGATTGCATATTTGGTCAATTTCAGACTGCAGAAGCTGGTACAAATCTTCAATTTCTTCATCTTTGGCCTTAATAGTTGGTGCCCAAATTTGAAGAATAATCATATTAGTTGGTCTTCCTTGTAGGCTTACTGATATTATCCTATCACTCACAGTGTCGTATTTCAAGACAGATCTTGAAATGTTCTTTTTGACAATGAATGAGTCACCATTCCTCTTCGATTTGTCCTTATCAGCATAGTAGACCATACCACTGGGTGATTCAAACTGGGCAATATCAGTCCATTTCAGCTCACTAATTTTTTAATGCCTAGGATATTGATCTTTATGTGTTCCATTTCACTTTTGATGATTTCCAATTTTTCTAGATTCATAATTTGTACATTCTATGTTCTAATTTTAATGGATATTTGCAGCTGTTTCTCCTCATTTTGAATCTTGCCACATCAGCAAATGAAGGTCCCGAAAGTTTGATTCCATCCAGGTCATTCAGGTCAACTCAACTTTGAGGAGGCAGCTCTTTCCCAGTCATATTTTGAATGCTTTACAACCTGAGTGACTCACCTTCTGGCACTATATCAGACAATGCTCTGCTGCTATTCATAAGATTTTCACTGGCCATTTTTTTCAGAAGTAGACTGCCAGGTCCTTCTTTCTAGTCTGTCTTAGTCTGGAAGCTCCACTGAAACCTGTCCATCATGGGTTAGTATGCTGGTATTTGAAATATTGGTGGCATAGCTTCCAGTATCACAGCAACACCAAGCCACCACAGTATGACAAACTGACAGACATGCAGTGGAACGTTTGATGATGTTGAAAGCCAAATAGTTTTGAGTATTTTAACAACAGCAGCAACAACAAAACACTTGTAATACTTATTTCATTTTCCTTTGTCAGCCTCCTTGAACTACGATTCCATAAAATTAGTCCTGTGAACTGATATAATATCATCTTTTTTGTCTTACAGACAGGAAGCAATGGCTGCTTGACGACTTTTGAAACCAGAGTAAATTTTGGAATGATCGAAATCTATTTCTATCTATATTTTCAAATTGCATCAATATTCTTTTAACATTTCTGTAAATTTCCAAAGAAAATATCTAAAATTGTCTATGTAAAGTTCTCCACAACCGGACGTCAACCTTCAATTCCAGTGCCATCAATATTCTCCTCAAGCAATCACTGTTCCCTATAAAAAAAAAAATCTGACATTAAATAAGAATGTAACAGTTATACACCAGTAGGCCACAGTCTAAATATGATGTGCAGAAATGTTTCATTTGAAGTGTTTGGTGTTTGAAAATTGGGATATTTTACCTGAAAAGCTAGAACTTGGGCAAACTCAGTGCCCTCGAGTCGATTCTGACTCATAGCAACCCTATAGGATGGAGTAGAACAGCCCCGTAGAGTTTCCAAGGAGCCCCTGGTGGATTCGAACTGCCAAGAACTTGGGCAACGTCCTAAAAATAGGAAGATGTGGCAACAGTGGCCTCATAATCCTGCATGACAATAGTTAGCTGGAACTAGGCAATGAATGAACAGTGTAGATCCCACAAGCATTCTCTTGTTTACCACAGTCCCTACCCCTCCCTGTTGTCCTATGTCTAGATTTTTTTGTTTGTTTGCAATGTATAATTGACCCTTAGAGGCACTTGCATTTTGCCATCAGGTGTTTTTCTACCTTTTCTTTAATTATTCTACTCCTCTGACCCTCTGTTCTTTTTTTCTCTCTCTTTTTTTTTTTTTGTTTTACTCTCTGACAGATGCCTTCTCAGCCTTTTTTCGAAGGGTACCTCTTTTTTAGATTATTTTTCTCATACTTACACCCTTTGCACAGATTTGATTATACCCTCAGTCATCTTTATTCATTCAACAAACATTCAGAAAGTGTGGGCCATATACCACTCTGCCAAGCATTTGGGACCTCAGCGGTAGGTGAGACAAAAACAATTGTCCAACATGCTTCTAGGATGTTCCCAGTGCCATCTGGTCACACATTGATGAAGCACTCTGATCAGATGGGCAAGCAAATGATGACCTCTCAATTCAATGTGGTTCCCCAAATCGTCTCCCTTTTTCTTCCAGGCAGAGGGTAGTGTTGTATGTCTCACCTTCATTGGTATTAGGTACAAATATTTGACTTGTTTTGGGTAGTGAAATGTGAGCTGTACTGATGGGTGTCACTTTTAGAAGGAAACATCAAAAAGCAGTGAATAATTTCAGGAGTTCATCTACCTCCATGGCTCCAGAAAATCTGGATTCCTTAAGAATTTGAAATTCTATTTTGGATCCCCCTGCACCTTTTGATCAGGATTCTTCTATAGAATCTTTGATCAAAATGTTCATTAATGGTAGCCAGGCACCACCTAGTTCTTCTGATCTCATGGCAAAGGAGATAGTTGTTCATGGAGGCAATTAGCCACGCATTTCCTCCTTCTATTCCTGACTCCCCTTCTTCTTCTGTTTCTCCAGGCAAATAGAGACTAATTATTGTACCTTGAACAGCCACTTGCAAGCTTTTAAGGCCCAAGGCCCTACACAATGAACTAGGAGGTAGAACAGATGCACCAAATATATTTTTAAGCCAGTGTCTTATGCTGGGTTCTCTAGAGAAGCAAAAGGAGTAAAGTGTGTAAACATATATAGAGAGAGATTTATGTCAAGGAAATGGATCATGTGGTTGTAGAGGCTGGAATGTCTCACGTTCATCGGTCAGGCTGGAGGTTCTCCTGATCCACGTAGCTCTAGGGGGCTGCTGAACCTAAGATCGGCAGGTCAGACAGCTGGGCTCTGGCTCACAGACTGTGAAGATCAACAATTCCCAACATCTCCAGGCAAGATGGCAGGTAAGCTGCTAGCTCAAGTGCCAAGACCTGAAAGTCAGGTGAACAGGAGCCAGATGCAGGATCCAGAGTGAGCAAAAGACCACAAGCCTTGCCAGAAAGTCCACCTACATTGGATGTAGGCCACACCTTCAAGGAAACTCCCTTTCAACTGATTGGCTACTCACAACGAATTCCATCATGCAGATGATCACATTATATCAAATCTCATCATAAAGGTGATCACATCGTTATAAGACTGCCAAACTACATCGTAACTGCCAAGTCACTGAGACTCATGGCCTAGCCAAGTTGACACACAACCTTAACCTTCACAGTCAGTTAACTGGATGTCCCATGAAACCATGACCCTAAAACTCCAAATCAAGGAATGGAATCCATGAGGTGTTTGGTTGTAAACAAGCAGCCTCAGCAACTACTCTCTCTCTTTTTTTGTCATTGTAAACATAACTATCCCACGACTTCTGCCTATTCAACTTTTCACAGGTTTACAACTTATTGACAGTCATGACATTAATCGGCTGTGCAATTCTACCCCTAATCTATGTGATTTTTCTATCACCATAAACCAAAACTCAGTACTCCATAAGCAATAACCACCCTTTTCTCTTCCCTCTCATCTCTGGTAACCACTAAGAAAATTTGGTCTTTATACATGTGGCTGTTCTTGTCTTTCGAATACCAATGAGGTCGTACAACATCTGTTCGTTTGTGATTGGTTGATTGATTTGCTGGACCCTTGAAACTACTGTCATGAGGTAGTCTTTAAAACTTCAACCAAAAGTATCCCCTGAAGTCTTCTTAAAACCAAACAATAGTTTAGCTTAACTAGTAAAGAATGTTTATCTTGAGCATTGTGCTATCGTGAGATCAGATTGACAACCCCAATAAAAAGCAACTCAAAAAAACTAGATAGGAGACTTAGGGGGCAGTCAGTTTATGTTAATGAGGGAGGAACAACTTGGAAAAGGAGGGTAAGAATACTTGCACAGCTCAAAGAATGTGATCAGCGTCACTGTATTTTACATGTTGAAATGGCTGAATTTGTGTATGTTCTGCTGTGTATATTCTCAACAATAATATAAACAAAATAAATAATATTAAAAAAATAAAAACAGTGAATAATTCACCTCACTCTCTCCCTCTGTCACGGTAGCCAGCAGCAGCTGCAGCTACTCTGGTGGCCCAGGGTCTAGGAGAATGATGCGGAAGCAGGGCTCTCTGACAACCTATGATGGACGTGGAAACTGAGCAAGAAATAAAAAATAGAACTTGTTATTTTAAGCCCTTGAGATTTTGTCTGTTTCCACAGTGTATCCTAGTCTTTCTATCCCAAGTGCTACAGTTAGTGTTTCTCAAACTGCAGACCAAAAGACTCATGAGATTAAAAAAAAAAAGAAAAATTAATAATAAACTAAAAACATGTATTTTACTATTTACGGCAATAAAGCTTTTCACTTGCCGTGGTTATGCCCATTGAAAATGTTTTTAATACAGATTTTATCTTCTTAAATATTATTCACACTGGTGTCCAGGGACAAAGTGAGTCCTTGGACATTAATTTAGGTGATACAAATGATTAATGGTCTTGGCTACTAATTGAAAGGTTGGCGGTTGGGGTTCACCCAGACATGCCTTGAAATAAAGACCTGGAGATCTGTTTCCAAAAGCCTTGAATACCCTGTGGAGCAGTTCCACCCTGCATACAGGGGGTCAGCATGAGTTGGAATTGACTGGGCTGCAACTAACGACAACAACAATGTATAGGAATTCAGCTTTAGAAGATACTGCCAAGTAGTTTTTCACAGTAGTTGCTCTGTATTACATTTCTACCAAGAAATTTCTAGTTACTCCAAATCCTTGTCATTGTTTGGCATTGTCTATTCCTTTCATCTCCTCTCCTCTTTTCTTCCTTCCGCCTCACTCCCTTTCTTTCTTCCTTCCTCCCTCCCTCCCTTTCTTTCTTCTTTTCTTCCTCTCCTGTTCTTTTGGGTGTGTTGTGTTATTACATTGTTATTTTAATTTATGTTTCTCTGACTACCAGTAAATTTGAGCATCTGTTCATATATTTTGCTCATTTTTTCTTTTTTTATTATTGATTTGTCAGACTTCTTTATAGATTGTGAATGAGTCTTTTTTTAGATATATGTATTGAAAAACACCGAATAAAAAACAACTTACTGGCTACTATTTAGTCAGATTCCCTCCAACATGTTAATGTTTTACTATATATGCTTAATCTTTCTCTCTCTCAAATATATAGGTAAGTATTTAACATAGATATATTTATATCTATCATTTGGACAAATAAATGGATAGGTAAATTTAGGAGTATATTTTATAAATGCGCATTTTTAATTTTATGAAATTCCCGTTTATAATTTTTTTTTTTTAAATGGTTAAAGCTTTTGGTAACCAGCTGAAGAAAATTTTGTCTGTCCTCAGAGCCATAGTACGTTATGCTAAGCTTTCTTCTGATCCAGTTTAAAGGAAGAAGAGCAGTGGTCGAGTTGGTTAGATTCCTGGACATTTATATTAGGTGACAATGTGGACATTAGGTAATTACGTGGATAGAATTATTGGTATATTCATGATTCCCCTATGGAGTAAATCTTGCTTTAATTCCATTCTTTGGCGCTATGTTTTAGATTTTGTTTGCACGTTGGTTTGCTCTTGTGGTGGCTTAATAGTATTGTTTGGGTTTAAATAGAAGATCTCCCATTAAAAACTTCAAAACATAGCAAATGAGTTCTCCACATATCTCAGCTTGCTAAGTTTGAGACCAAAGGCAGCTATTTGTAAAGTAACATTTTGCCTGTCTTTGGCTCCTTTGTGCCTACACGTCTCATAACGGAAGGGAGAGAAATTCAGGCCAGATGATGACAGCGTTTAGGAATACCTAGATCCTGTGGGCCGTGTATCCACATCAGCCTCTCATCCACAATTCCCCATGAATACATGTGTCATTGATCTAGCGAATTTTCTGATAATAAAGAAAAATCAATAAGAAAAATGAAAACAACAATTGGTTTGATTCACTAGAGAACTGGGGAGCTAGATAGAAATGGACAATTTAAAGGAGGAGAAAAAACATTTTTTAGCATAGTTGTTTATTAATAAAACATATAGGAATTAAATGAGGTAGACTAAACCAGTCTTCTCTTCCTACCATATTCCATGAAGAACTGTATTGTCTTACATTGGGCTAAAGCCTTCCTTCAGTCTGCCCAAATATTTACTTTCACGTTATGAACGTTTGAACTCTTTTGACATTTTCTACAAACCTCAGAGCATCTATTTAAACCTAACTGCTCACTTAGGCCTTTTAATTTCCTCATGCTGTCATTTAACAGTAGAGTTACTTTTCTGATGTATTTGGTACAAATAAATTACATTCTATAAATGTTTTCAACATTCAATAGGCTCTAACCAGCCATCATTTATCTATGAGTATCACAAGAAAAGAACAAAATGATCTTCATTTTTTCGATTTGTTCAATTTAAATCTTAAAAAAAAAAAAGTGTGCAGTTATGTAAGTGAAAGATTAAGGCCTTCTCTCGTGGCAAATTTCTAATCCTCCTGCTGGGGGATTAGAAATGCCCCTGCTGTTCTAAAGTTTCTCTTGACACCAGGGTTTTATAACAGACTGGAAGATTGAGGGCTCTCGTTTTTTAAAAATAAAATTTCAATTTAAATATGTTTGAATCATGGGATTCCATTAGGAAAATACAGCTTCATTGAAATTAGGAAAAAAACATACTCTTTGTTCGACGTTTAATATTGCATCTCCAATTCACAGGTAATTGTTTATATGATTTTCAGTCTCCTACAACCCAAATAAAAAAGGTTTTTATGTTCTATAGCTGTAAACTTCAAAAGAAAACTTCAGAAATTTCAAAAGAACAGAACTTTCTTATCGCTCTCGGCAGACTTTCAGCCCCAGCATGGCATGGGGAGAAAAGGGCTTAATTATAACTGTTTCCTATTACAGTAACCTCCTTGGTTACCTCATGGTTCCGAGTTTAAAAGTTAACAGACATGAAAAAGGTGGATCTTGTTTCTTTCTGTTTGTTTTTCCAAGATGTTTGGGGAGGGGAGTTGCACCAGGAGGCAGAATCACGGCCTCTGGGGCGCCCCTTGGTCATCACTCTATTTACATTAAAATGAACTATAATGAGATTTAAACACTCTGCATCTATGTGTGACTGAATTTAGTGGGTTATTCAGTGGATTTCAATTCTTCAAGTCTCAGTCTAAATCATGACGTGTGTGCGCGTATGCCCATGTGTATGTGTGTAGGGGGAGAGGGCAGGGGTTTTCTTCTGAGACTAAACTTCCACATGATTGTGAAAACAGGAAGAGAGGAGGTGCAAAGAGACTCTTCCCTTTCTTGTTGACTTAATGTATGAGGGAGAAGTATGGGGGGTTTAGTGGATTGCAAACAGTTAATGACTTCGGTTGCCAACCAAAAGTTCAAAGGATGGAGTCCACAGAGAGGTGCCTCGGAGGAAAGGCATGGTGATCTAATTCTGAAAAATCAGCCATTGAAAATTCTATGGAGCACAGTTCTACTCATCCACACATGGGGTCGCCTTGAGTCAGGATTTACTCAAAGGCAACTGGTAAAGGTAAATGTGGATTGTATAACAGGGCCCTGGGTATTTACTCATGGAAATAGTCCTGTTACTTGGACTTATCCCAGTGCCTACAGTGAAGAAAGGGAGGAAGGAAAGAAAGAAGGAGAGTGAGAGGGAGGAAAGGAGGAAGAGAAGAAGGAAGGGAGGGAGGAAAGAAGGAGAAAGAAAGAAGTTAATAATATTTTCACTTTATATAATTGGGAAAATTTCCATTTGTGCAAAGCATGAAAAGAACCACTGTTGCTAAGTTTTGACTGCATGGTGCTAGGCACTGTACTGAACATTTTAAATATATGAACTCATTTAATCTTTGCACACCTATATATGCTACTTACTATTTTTCCCATTTTACAGACTATAAAACTGAGTTGAAGAGAGATCAAGTAATTTATTCACCAACTAATGAGATATTGAACTCAGGAAACTGCAACCAGGAAATTCGGAGGCTCACATCTGCATATTTAATTTCATTCATTACATGGCTTTTCAGTTTAATGAGCTTTTGTTTTTTTCCTGAAGCCCAAGGAGGGAAAATTGGCTTGTCTAGTATGGCAGAATTTTGTCGGAATAGTGTCCTTGGATCACCAGTGCCGAGCATGCGGAGGAAATAAGTACAATTTAAAATGTAAATTCTCTCTTTCTCTCTCATCTAGGTAAAGAGATAGAGAGATGGAGAGATAGCTGGAAGCTTAGTTTAGATAATTTATATTTATCATTTTGATAGATCAATAGATTTAATGATGTCTTTTATGAATGTCTATTTTTGATTTTATTGTAGTCCAGTTTATCTTGGCTTTTTTTTTTTTTTTCTTTATGGGTAGAACTTTGGGTTCAGAATTGGAGCCAGAAGCTCCATCAATTTCCAGCTGTGTCACTTTTGGCAAAGCATCTTTACCTCTTGACACCTCATCTTGCCATCTGAAAACGGTGTTAGTTACATCATGTGTCTACCAAGTAGACAAGTGATTGAGAGAATGTACGTAAAGCGGTGTCCTCACTGGGCAGCACAGGGTAGCGTCAATAAATGTGAGATGAAGTCATGGTGAACACATTAGGGGGGATTGAAAGGAAGAGAGAGCATGTGAGCGCCTTCGGGGGGGATGTGTAGCTGGAGGGAGGTGGAGGAGAAAACCTATAACCAACTCCTTTGCTTCTTTCTTTTTTACTTTTAACCAGCTGCTCTGCATTTTCTCCTGAGAGTTTCTAAACTGGAGGCATTGCACAAGCTCTAACAATGTGAGACCCCCAAATTATGAGTGAATTTCCTGGCAGCTGAGCAGCCTAAAGATGATTGATCATTGCTGAAATCTGCTCTTTCTCTAACTCTCGGGGCCAATCTATCTGCCCTCCTCTTCCAAAATGTATGTCTTCCAACCTTCTCTTATACTATTTGTGACTAGGATCTATTCTCCCTAAGAGAATGTGAATCCCTTGAAGACAAAGTCAATGCAATCATTGTCTCCCCTGATTGCCGTTAGGGTTAGGGCCGTACTTTTTTATCTGTGAGGTGACTAGTAATAGTGGAATTTCTTCTCTTCCCACTTTCCTTTCGTCCCCTTGACTTTCGCTTAGAGTCACCATCCCCGACACCCATTTTTACATTCTAGCTTTTTTTGCCCCCAGGTCAACATGACCCTCTTAACAGATTACATAACCAGGTTTGCAGTCATGTGACTGACTGTGTTTTAGGGGCAGGTTTCCTAGATCAGGACTCAGGATAACCTTCCCTCCAGATCAGACTCTGCACATATCTAGCTGCATGGCTTTGGACAAGCCACTGTCCCTCTCTGGACTGTGCTTTTTCCATCTTCAAACTGAGGCAGTAGTCTCAGCTGATCTCCCAGACTTCTGCATTATCTACATGCCATGACCTTGGGGCAGCTACCTTCAGCCCAGCAGTAAGTAAGCTCTGAAATAGTCAAATGAAAAGTTCTCCTGTGAACAAGTGCTGCGTGTAGCTTCTTATGAGCTTTATCACAAAGTGTGAGGGTACAGGGCATCTTCCTGAATCTGTTCTGTGTCTGGAACCTGCCTGGCTCTTGGGTCTATAGCCCTCTTTCTGCAGACAATACCAGAGCCACAGCTGAGCTGCTGTCACCTCCCAAATCACCTCTTCTCTTTCCTTCTGAGAAGGAACCCAAAGCCTCAGGTACATTCTCAGAGGTTAGATGAACATACTATGTAGACATTTGGCTTTCTACGGAAAATAAAATTTAGGCAACAGAATAAAATGTTGTTCATACTATCCTCTTCCCGTTCTTAACTTCGTATGACTTTAGCTGCAACACAGAAAACAAGTGTCTACCAAGGGGGTTGGGGGAGGGAATCTATGATCACTGGGATTTTTCACGTAGTTGGTTCCAGCTTAGTCACTGACTTAATGAAGGTAATACCTTGAATAATTTGCTTAATCTTGCTTTGCCTCAGCTGTCTTCCTGTAAAATGGAGATAATGGTACTTTGTTCCTGAGGACAGAATCAACATTACCTAGGAGCACCTGGTGGGAAGAACTGGACTTTGAACCCTGCCTGTATCACTGACTAGTTGTGTACCTAGGATAAATCTTTTATTTTTCCTGAGCCTCCTTAAGATGGTGCTACCTAGCTCATGGATTGTTGGGAGAATTAAGGTACTATAGTTCGGTTTCTAGCACTTAGTAGGTACTCAAAAAATGTTGTAGTAGTTGATACCTTGAGATATTGCCCAGTCTTAAGGTCTACATTTTTGTTTTGCTAAATCTAGTAGCAAAGAAAGACGACTGTTGCCACAGAAAGCATGATGAAGGAGACATGGCGTGATCCAGTTGTTCCTTAATATTAGGTCTGGAAGTGGACATAAAATAAACAGAGAAACACATTTTGCCATTAACTGCTCTGTGACCTTCTGAAAATTATTTCTGTTCTCTCAGCATCTCTTTTTCTTGCCTGTAATTTAAAACCAGTTGCCGTGGAGTTGATTCTGATTCATGGTGACCCCATGTGTGTCAGAGTAGAACTGTGCTCCATAGGGTCTTCAATGGCTGATTTTTCAGATGTAGATTGCCAGGCCTTTCTTCCAAGGCACTTCTGGGTGTATTCTAGCCTCCAACCTTTCGGTTAGCAGCTGAGCGCATTAACGATTTGTACTGCCTAGGAACTCCTGCCTGCAATTTGTCATTGTTGGGGTGATTCTGACTCATAGTGACCCTGTAATTTAAGGTGTATCAATTAGGTGATTTTCAAGGTTTCTTCTAGGACTAAAATGCTATAAAGGGGTTAGAGCTTGGTCCTTTCCTTTTCCCAGGAGCAAACAGTAGCAATTTGATGGTTTCAAGATTTGAGTGAGTCGTAGTTGTGCCCTGGAGATATAATGGTGAAATTCAGGTGTGTCGAATCCATCGTACAGTAGGGAAACTTCAGCTTCAGCATGCCAGCAGCAATACCCTAACTTGTAATTTCAGTAGCCCATGCATGTCTTGGCCAGTATATTCACCAAGTCTCAGAAATATTTACACTAGTCTTTGTTCAACATGAAGACCAGAAGACTTAGCCTATCAAAACTACATATGCTTCTTTTTTTTTTTTTTTTTGTACTGTTGCTTGATAAACAACAGGGTATGCTAATAATAATCATTATGAGGATTTTTTTTTTTATGATAAAAATATGTCTATGCCAAATTCTCTAGGCACCTAAGGACGCCAAACTGAATATATTGCCTAATAAAAGAGCAGCCCAGCTCTATAAATTTCAAGCATAGTGAAGAAAAATCCTCCATAACCACCAAAAACTGCGTAATAAATAAAGCAACTATTCATTCATGTAAAACAAAGGAAAGAAGGAGCTTTAAAAAGCACCAGCACTTTGTATCCAAGGACTCTAAAGCAGGGGCTTTAGAAAGGTGTTATACGTCAAAATGGTCTACTCGGTAGTTGCCATCAAGTTGACTCTGACTCATGGGAACCCCGTGTGAACAGAGTAGAACTTCCTCATAGGGTTTTCAAGGTTGTGACCTTTCAGAAGCAGATCTCCAGGTCTGTCTTCCAAGACACCTCTGAGTGGATTCGAACTGCCAGCCCTTCAGCTAGTAGTTAAACTTAACTGAACTGCTTGTGCCACTCAGACACCTGGTCTGCTATGTACTCAAAAGTTAGACCAAGCATCTTCATAGGTACTGGGTAAGCCAGTTGGCCATGGGCAACTCTACAGAAGTTGAATTAGAGTAGGATAGGTGTGCTGCAGTAACACACATACACCCTCAAATTTAGTGGCTCAATTCAACAGGAGGAGAGCTGGTGGCACAGTGATTGAGCACCCAAATGCCAACTGAAAGGTAGGCAGTTTGAACTTGCCAGCTGCAGGAGAAAAAATCTGGCAGTCTGCTTCCGTAAAGATTACAACCTTGGAAACCCTATGGGGCAGATCTACTCTACCCTATAAGGTCACTATGAATCGGAATCAACTCATCAACAATGGATTTGGTTTTGATTTTAGCCCAACAGTTTTCATACTCATGCAAATTCCTGTGTAGGTTTGCAGATCTCCTGGGTGCCTCTAACTCAATGTTGCAATCGAGTCAGCAGTGACAGGTTTGTTTTTTTTGGTTATTATTAGTATATTTATAAATCCAACCTTTTTTTTGTCTTTGGGAGTTGGCATGAGAATGATAACATCAGCAAATTACATGCTGCAACATTGTATGTAGTACATATAACTAACGATAAAAAAAACGATAAGATGTACAAAAAAAATTAAAAAGGATGGTTGTGAGTGCCTTTCTTCATAAGTCAAATGCATTGTAAGTTGGGGATTACCTGTAGAGATGAAATGGGGGAGAGTTGGATGAAAGTCACAAGAAGCAGAGGGTGGTGTTTTTGTTTGGCTTTTCTGATTACATTCTTGCACTGGCACGGTAGATGTTGGATAATTTTGATGGGCACTACTGTATACTCCTTTCACGACTCGTGGAACATATGGTATTCCGCCTACTTTTTATGCCTTTGTAGTTCTTTGAGCATATACTTTTCCCACTGAGAGTATTCGCTTCCCTCCAGTAGGGACTTGTGTAATGGTAGAAGGCAAAAGAAATGTTCACTGAAGCAAAACAGCTGGGGTATTAGGCAAAACCAGAGGTGTCCCATGTACTCAAATGGAGGGTGCCCTGCAAAGAAGCCTGCTACCTAAGGTTTGTGGGCCAGACAGCTCCCACAAATCATGTATCTTCATATAATATTTCTCAAAATCTAATTACCAATAAAAATTTAAATACACTCAATAAGTCAGTGTGCATTCCACTGCTGAAAACACATGGTATCAGCAAAAAATTCAAAGCAGAAAATAATTGGGTCTTGAAAGGAATACTCAACTTTACAGTGCACAGCCTTCGATTCAGACAATCCCGAGACATGAAGGCACTTGCCTTTCAGCTTATGGAACCATGCTTGGCAAGCAGGGATGTAAGCTGCTTTTTCTTTGAATGGGAGACTTGTACGATTTGTTTAAAAGTCAAATCATTAAAGATATAAAGTAAGCTGAGACAGCAAACTTGAGGGATATAACTCACTAGCGCCAGTTAGGTTAGGATACAATTTGTGCCGACATTTGTAGTATCCTGGTGACTCTACTGAGGAGTCTATAGTGGTGAGGTAGGCTAAGGGTAGTTGCCTAAGTTGAATTATGCAGTCAACTGCATCTATCTGCCACGTGTCTGTGATACAATGATCTGACTGTGCACACAGTCTTCCTTTGAATTCGTTCACCCGTAATTGTAAATTTATTAGAAAGAAAACACTCCCACGACAAAACTCCATGCCATTTTTCCTAGCACCTATAGATTTTTATATGTGTCATGTTAAAGAAAAACAAATGGAAAGACTATGCTTGAAATGGATAAACTTAAGTGCCATGAAATGGTCAAAACTCAGTGATTCTAATGTGTACTGTGCAACATATTATTTTTATATATTGATCTCAAATCTGGATGCTGCCTGAAGTGAAATGTGATATGAGAGTGAAGTTGGTGTGGCTTTGTTGCACTGAAATCTATTAAATCATGGTATGATCACTGCAGAACCTTGAAGGCATTTGGGACTTGGTCACTAGGGAAGGCCTTGGGAAGTATATTGTAAATATCAAGTAGGAGATTTATTGCTTCTACCTCTTCAGCATCCAGCTCCCTTTCTTCTAGTAAGAACACCCAAAATAGAAATTAGGATAATATAGAATAAGGAAAAAAAGTCATACATATTTAGTGTTTCTAATTAAGATGGCGCTGACTCCATTTTTAGCATCAACCATTGCGTATGTGACCAGCCTTGGCCAATCAGAGCCTTGCATCTCTCAGACCTGGGAAATTGAGTCAACAATAGCCAAATGGCCCATATCAGACCAGTCTGGGTTGATGAGTCTCAATTGCTGAACTTTTTTTTTTTTTTTAATCTTTAGAGGAAGATACAATTTTTTTGGTGAACTTAACATTCAGAGGATGTATCTCTGCAGCTGCTGAGGAGGAGGGCGGCAACATGTGGAAAGCAAAGACAACACTGAGGAGTAGAGCAAGGACAAGACTGAGGAGACTAGAGTAAAAACGGTGGAGGAAGGCCACATCCCAAACAGAATGAGCCCCTGGATCCAGCCATTTCTGAAACAATTCTCACCCCCGGAATTTTCAATTACATGATGTGACTCAGCCACTTTTTTTGTGTATTCCAATTGGAGCCAGGGTTCTGTTTTTACAACCATACAAATCTGCATTGGTACGAAGTTCTATATTTGTGTGCCTCAGAAGGGATGATGTGCACAATATGGTTTTACTAGAGTTGAAAAATTAAACTGAGAAATGGCAAATGTAGTGTTGTAAGTTCTTCCTCAAAAGAACTTCACATTGTTTTATTATCAAGTGGAATGATTGGTTTTCAAATTAACAAAAGGAGGCAGTATCTCCTGCAACAGGTTATAAAAGATATCAAGATCCATCCTTTTGAAAGTGGGTATTCGACCTGATAAGTCAACAGCAGCTGATAGCTACCTTCAGCTGTCAGTGTTTGTGTCATCCATAAAAGACAAAGTGATCACAGACAAAGGCTGGTGTTATGAACCATTGCATTTAAAAAGAAGAGACTAGGATGTGTTCAAGCTTATCAGAGACTTCTGTTGGAAGCATAAAGAAACACATTGTCATGTGTGGATTGATCTACATCGACGATGCCCCTGCTAAGGTTGGGTAGATTCCAAAATTGTTCCCTAAGTAAAAAAAGGAGTACCTCGCAGCTTCATTACAAATTGCATGTTGCACAATCATGAAAAGGCTGCAAAACCCATTCATCATAATCAAGGATGCTTTGCTTACTGCAGTGAACATAGTCAACTTGAAGGGAGGACGTGCTCTCAATTATCATTGATCCTATTCTTTTGTTAATATATTGAAGCAGAGCACTGTGTTTCTTTTCCTCGAAGAATCGAGGTGACTTTCTGGTAGCCAGATAATTACTCTTTTTTAATTTTTTTTTCCAAATGCACAAAATGAAAGTTTCTTTATTACTGAAACAATAGTTTGGTTGATGATTTCAAAATAAGCATGCATAGCAGATATGCTCAAATACTTAAATGTACCACTCATTAGATGAAATCAAGATAAACACAGTAAAGGGTAGAGAGAAGTTTCATTTTTTAGTAGGAAACTCTAAATGGGTTAAAGGCCTTAGAAAAAGTAATTTTTTTCATAAACTTTTTTTTTTCCTTAGAGAAAGATTGTTGTAGGGAAAGAAGGCATGAACTCCACCTGGCAAGTGGCAAGGCATTTTGTAACACTTGAAAGCACCTTCCCATGGGTGTTTTCACCTGGAGACCTTAGTGCAAAGAAGAATAAAAAAAAAAAAAGAAAGAAAGAAAATAGAGTGCTAGACCCTTCCCTGATATTGATGTGACAGGAGAAGCACATTAATGTCTACTTTTATGCTGTTGGGTTCCAAGTGTTAGTGTCTAGAACAGTGCTTAGTACATGGTTGTTGTTGTTGTGTGGCTTCCAGTCAATTCCATATAGTGACCTTATATGACAGAGCAGAACCGCCCCATAAGGTTCCCTAGGCTGTAGTCATTATGGAAGCAGATCGCCAGGTAGGAGCTCAAAAATATTTTGGGAAAGATTGAAGAAGAGCCAGTTGTTGCAAATGAAGAGAATGTTATTGAAGTTTGAGGTCTGGTGTGCTCAAGTATCATCTTTTTTCACAATTTGCAAAGACAGCTCTGCAGACCTGGGCGCCAGACGGGATTTTCATCACTTCGCACTTCCAAGCAAAGACCTGGAACCACTAAAATGTAAGGATGACGTGCACGTGCCTGTTTCAACAAAGTCTCTCATTTTATCCAAAGTCATAGACAAAAGCTCCAAAAGAGGGATGATTGACCTAGCAAAAATAGTAATAATAAACACAAAAATAAAAATAACTTCAAAAATATATTCTTACGACCATTTTTAAAGTAAAAATAAAAGGTAATGATAAATTTCTCATTGCATACTTATCTAAAATCTAAAATTTAAATAACCAAGCCCCCAAGTGTTATTTAATAAGAGAGATGAAGGTATAATTTGAGAACAAAAAGCAGAGGGGTGGGGAAGGCTGCCGAAAAGATTAAGCACCACTGATGTGGAATGAGCTAGCATCGGGGTCTAACATGCACAGAATCTGTCAGAAAGTAGAGACGAACTGCTCTCAGGTTATGTCAACCAATCCTCTCATATCAACCTCTGACCTCACGGTGCCAATTTGAGAGAGGCAGGAGACTCTAAGTTTAACCTCTGCTCTGTTCCTTGCCCTCTCCTTCTTGTGATGTCAAGACCTCAGTTAACCCTGGACTCTCATTCTCAAGACTCCTCCTGGGCAAGTGACAGGGTTCCACGTCCTCTCCCTGGCTTTGGAGGCAGCCAGGCAGCTGCAGTAGACTGGACATCTACATCTGAGAGAGCAGGAGAGCTCATGTCAAGATGGGAAAGCATGACTTGCAGGTGAAAAAAAAAAAAAAAGATTCCAGGTATTTACTGTTTCCAAACTCATAGTCCCATCTTACTGCTAGAGATTGGCAGAGCCCCAGTTCTAGAGTCCACAAAAATAAAGAAAAATAATCACACTTAGGGTAACCTTGATTTAATCTTACAACCAAGTGTAGTTGGAGGAGAAATTCTATGTTCATCTGATCCTTCTCATGGACAGCAGGAAGGCTAGAACCCTCATACACAGGATGAAGAAAGAAGAGAGAAGAATTGATGCATTCAAAATCTGGTGTTAGTGAAAAATATTGAATATATCATAGGCTGCCCAATGAATAAATAACTCAGTCTTAGAAGAAATACAACCAGAATATTCCCTAGAAACAACAGTGGCCAGATTTCCACATGCTTATTTGATATTTCATCAGGGAAGACCAATCACTAGAAAAGAGCATCATGTTTGGTAAAGTGCACCATCAGCAAAAACCGAGGCAACCTCTCGCTGAGTTGGGTGGACACAAAAGCCACAGCAATAGGTTCACACGTATCAACTATTGTGAAGATGGTGCCGGACTGCGCAGCTTTTTGTTCTGTTGTGTATAAGGTCACCATGGGTCAGAGTTGACTTGATGGCAACTAACAACAACGAATTAGGTACACAAACATCATGGGACACAGACAAAGGCATATCAGCCCCTTTAATAGTCTCTGTGCCTCCTTCCCCTGAGGTCGTGGAAAATGCCCACCTGGCCTAGGTGTGCTTGGGTTTAATTTAATCCCCTCTCCGAAGACTGCGTTGCAAAAACCTCATCTGTTTCTGCCTTGCCATTTACTTCACGTGGCACTTCCCTTCCCATCTGCCAAATGTCGCAGTTTTTAAATGATTCCCTAACAGTGTAAATAGTTACTAGCTCACCGTTGGCCACACATTGACTTCATAGAGGACACTATGAGAAAACAGTATCTGAAATGAGGAGATGAAGGGTCTGCTCTGTGTGAGTTGGCATTCCACACACGGAGTGCAGGTTTTCACGCTGGTAACATACTACGTGAACTTTGACAAATGGATGTGTTCAGAGAGAATTGGCCAGAATGGGAATGAGCTATTTAAGAAAAAAATTGAAGAGCCGAAGCCCAGAGAAGAAAATGGGCAACAGAACACGTGGGCAGGATTGGGGTATTTGGAGAAACATCCTGTGAAAATAGGGCTTTCTTTTCTTCAGGAGTTCCAAAAGTTTCATTATATATTTATTGCAATAAATTAAAATTAAACGAACAAAAAGCCAAAACCAAACTTGGTGCCTTCAAGTCAATTCTGACTCATAGCAGCCCTATAGACAGAATAGAATTGCCCCATAGGGTTTCCAAGGAGCAGCTGGTGGATTTGAACTGCCTACCTTTTGGAAGGGCCCCAGGAGAACTTGGTAAAGCACCTGAGAAGGATGCTGTAGAACAAGAGTCAGCAAACTGTGGCCCTTGGACCACATTCAGCCTACTGCCTGTTTTATTGGAACATAGCCCTACCCATCCGATTATGTATTGTCTGTGGCTTCTCTGGAGCCCTGGTGGCGCAGTGGTTAAGAGCTTGGCTGCTAACCAAAAGGCCAGCAGTTTGAATCCACCAGCCTCTCCTTGGAAAACCTGTGGGGCAGTTCTATCTGTCCCATAGGGTCGCTATGAGTCGGAATCAACTCGACGGCAGTGGATTTGGTTTGGTTGTGGCGGCTCCAGGTTTACCAATCAGAGTTAAGTAGTTGTGACAGAGACTGTATGCCCCGCAAAGCCTGAAATGTTTACTATCCGGCTCTTTAAAAAAAAAAAAAAAAGAGCTTGCTGATAACTGCTATAGAAGAAACTTGAAAAAATACAGACCCTAAGAGATTAAATTTTCTTTGTCTGGCTGACTTTTTAAAAGAGAGAAGGCTTTGTTTGGAAGCAATGGAGAAGAAAATGATTTAATTTCCAAAAATATTTTGTAGAAACACACCCTTATAAATAAGTACCATAAAGGGAATTACAGCTTGATGGAGAATTTATGGATTAGCTCATTAAAATAATCATGAGTGGGAGGCATTAATATGCCAAGTTTAACGGTTCATAATAGCTACTGCAAAGTCATTTTCATGATCATCAAGAAAATATTATTACCTATTTCTTTCTGAGATACATGCAAGAATTTCAGATTTCATCTCTGGAATGTATGCATATAAAGGTCATTGATGGAGGAAGCAACTCACTGAAAGAATACAATTTTTAAGAAATAGATGATAAATCTCTGTGTAATAAAGCACACTCCAACTTTTATAGAACCCTATTCATAGTCTCGGAATACGTTTAAAAGGCTCAGGCATGTTTTTACTGTACCTGAAGTCAAGTAAGTCTTTTAATTGCAAACGTTATGTTCATTTCCATATGCTCATAACCTCGAAGACGGTGAATAGCAGACATTTTGCAAGATTTATTGGAGTGTTATTTCCTGTAGGCATTCATTTGGGGAGTTTTTATGTAATGAATGCATTTCTAATTGGGATTATTTACATAGGCATCTGGGTTTTCTGGCTGGGTCCTGGTTAGGAACATAGGAGAGGGACTGGGAGGCCCAGGTTTAGTTGATTCTATGTTTGAGTGAACATTTTCTAGAGTGGAACAGGCAGAACTCACATTATGTCATTTCTGCCTGGGGTCTTGAGTGATGATAGGTAGTTATTATGGTTTCTTCCAGCTCTTGGTGTTTATAATCTCATACCTCAACAAAATTTATCTTTGCACCCCCCTCGATATATGTTAAAGAACAAATAGGTAAAGATAAAAAGACTACAAAACACTAGCTCAGACTGAGAAGTTGATTTTTGTCAGTCGGATTAGGATAGAAAAGACAGTGTAAAGCTAATCCAAGAAAATACAAATTTATCAAATGATTACTGTGGGCCCATTCTATTGGGCTGATTGAGGATAAAGCAAACAAAGAAAAAGTTTATAAATAGTTTTTTTTGGAAATTATTTTAGTGCATTCATGGTTTAGCATTCCTTACCTGGGACAGCTCTAAAAACAAGTTTTATTTCAATAACCACTTCAGGCTGGAAATTTGTCTCACCTAAAATGGTTTGGCAATTAAGACTAAGAAAACAACAAGATAAAGAATAGCAATAACAAAACTTGCTTTCTGTATGTCCAAGTCTGCCATGGCCTGGATAGATCTCAGTTTGGGTTCTTTATTGGCAAATATATCACAGGAAGTAACTGTTAACGTGAAATAGGAGGGGTGGGGACTGGCTGAAAGGAGACAAGTGATGAAGGGACCCAGGACAGGGCCTCCAGAAGGTAGGACTATCCTTCCTGGCCAGTGTGCATTTCAGAGAAGTTATAGTTAAGACTGGAGCCCTGGTGGGGCAGTGATTAAGAGCTCGGCTGCTAACCAAAATGTCACCAGTTCGAATCCACCAGATGCTCCTTGGAAACCCTATGGGCAGTTCTACTCTGTCCCATAGGGTCGCTATGAGTTGGAATCAACTTGATGGCAAATGGTTGGGTTTGGTTTTTGGTTTATAGTTAAGACTAATCACTCATCTGTCAGTTTGTCATACTATGGTAGGTTGCTTGTTGCTGTGATGCTGGAAGCTCTGAAACCATTATTTCAAATACCAGCAGGATCACTCATGGGGGACAGGTTTCAGTGGAGCTTCCAGACTAAGACAAACTAGGAAGGAAGGCCTAGTGATTCTACTTCTGAAAATTAGTGAATGAGATCTATGGATCACAACAGAACGTTGTCTGACCCTCTTACTTTGGCTATGTCATCAGGAGGGTCAATCTCTGGAGAAGGACATTCTGTTTAGTGAATTGGAAGGCCAGCGAGGGCAACAAAGACCTTCAGTAAGATGGATTGGAACTGTGGCAGCAACTTGATACACTGCAAAGGGTAAACCTGATACACTAAAAGTATGTATGCACACACTGGATAGTTTTATTTTTGTTAATAACTTTTAAAAGAAATTCCATGTTTTGTTTCTCTGGAGCCAGCATTATCACAGCATTTAATTCGCAGATTTGGAGCAAGGTAATTAGATCTCCAGCTGGCAGTCTCTTTTATCTCTTTGTTTTGAAATCTTCTTTTCTCTTCATTTTCATTCCTATTATTGCTTTCCAGAAAAGAACTACAGGAGGAAGAGGGGAGGATATTCACCTCTGACTACAATGACCCCAGAAGCATGCTTTAAAGATGGCATAAGGAAAGTAAAAACTCTTAAGAATTATGAATTATGGGCACCCAGGAATTTGCCTTCTGTATTTAGTCCATTTTGTGGGTTTTGTGGATGTTAGTATTGCTTTATAATAGTGTGTGGGGGTCTACAGTTATTTGTCCTACAAAGTAGTAAGAAAAAAATACATTGCATGGTATATTTGGAAAACATTATATTCTTCTTGGAGAGTTATAATATGTATTACCATCTTAAGGCCTTGACAAGTGCTAGAGCCAAGAAACAGATTTTTCTTTCTTCAACTCAGAATTTTTAAATGTATTTGAAAGTGATTTTTTTTTTTCTTTAATTTAATCCCCACCAATATCCAGGAACAGGAGAGAGAGCCATGTAGGGGGGCGACAGGTAACCTGTTCTAAAGTTTCTCAGAATTCTACAATTCCAAATTGGCAGGGCCTCTTCATGAATTTGTTTTACTTATATTTAATATTTTCTGCAAATTTTAGAACCAAAAATATCCCTGTCCTTACTTGGATCTAGCGATTAGGCTATGAGTCATAATTATGTATGAAAAGGTTTCTAAGTTTTCGTTTTTGAAGTACCATTTTTTATTATTTTCTTATCAATCCAATGATCTGAAAAAATTTGCTTACTGAACTGCATTTAATAGCTCATTGTTTTCCAGTGGTTATTAGTCTGAGACATACCTTCGAGCCACAGTGCTTTACCAGCATGAGATAACCACAGTGACTTTATATAATTACCTGCCAAAAAAAAAAAAAGAAAATAAAAACTTGATATTTTATTTAAATTTTCAAGCTAATTAAGAAGAGACCCCCACCCCTCCCCTCCCCCCAAGATGGGAAAGAGCTCAAAATCCCCAGTTATGGAAGTTAAAATATTCAAGGATTGAAAGCAGTGGTTCTTTACGGTGGCTGAACATCACAATGACTTTGAGAGCTTTGGAGGTAAACCCATTGCTGTGAATTGATTCTGACTCATAGTGACCCTACAGGACAGAGCGGAATGACCCCATAGAAATTCCTAGGCTGTAATCTTTATGGAAGCAGACCTCCACATCTTTCTCCTGTGGAGCAGCTGGTGGGTTCAAATCACCAACCCTTCCATTGAGCTTTAGGGGTAGGGGTACCCCAGGTACATAAGTCGGAATCTCTGAGAAGGGCCTGTTTTTGTTAGGTGGCATCAAGTTGGTTCTGACTCATAGAGATGCTATGTACAACAGAAGGGAACACTGACGGGTCCTCTGCCATCCTCACAATAGTTATGTTTAAGCTCATTGTTGCAGCCACTGTGTCAATCCGTCTCATCGAGGGTCTTCCTCTTTTTTTTGCTGACACTTTACCAAGCATGATGTCCTTTTCCAGGGACTGATTCTTCATGACAACATGTCCAAAGTCTGCGAGACATAGTCTAGCCATCCTTGCTTCTAAGGAGCATTCTGGTTGTACTTCTTCCAAGGCGGATTTGTTCGTTCTTTTGGCAGTCCATGGTATATTCAATATTCTTCACCAACACCACAGTTCGAAGGCATCAATTCTTCTTTGGTCTTCCTTATTCATCATCCAGGTTTCGCATGCATATGAAGTGATTGAAGACACCATGGTTTGGGTCAGGCATACCTTAGTCTTCAAGGTGACATCTTTGCTTTTCAACACTTTAAAGAGGTCCTTTGCAGTAGATTTGCCTGATGCAATGCGTCTTTTCGATTTCTTGACTGCTGCTTCCATGGCTGTTGATTGTAGATCCAAGTAAAATGAGATTCTTGACAACATCAATCTTGTCTCTGTTTATCATGTTGTTGCTTATTGGTCCAGTTGTGAGGATTTTTGTTCTCTCTATGTTGAGGTGTAATCCATACTAAAGGCTGTGGTCTTTGATGCTCATCAGTAAAGTGCTTCAAGTCCTCTTTACTTTCACCAAACAAGGTAGTGTCATCTGCACAACACAGGTTGTTCATGAGTCTTCCTCCAGTCCTAATGCTGTGTTCTTCTTCATCATAGTCCAGCTTCTAGAATTATTTGCTCAGCATACAGATTGCATAGGTATGGTGAAAGAATACAACCCTGACGCATACCTTTCCGGACTTTAAATCACACAGTATCCCCTTGTTCTGTCTGAACAACTGCCTCTTGATCTAGGTACAGTTTCTTCATGAGCACAATTAAGTGTTCTGGAATTCCCATTCTTCACAATGTTATCCATGGTTTGTTATGATCCACACAGCTGAATGCCTTTGCATAGTCAATAAAACACAGGTAAACAACTTTCTGGTATTCTCTGCTTTCAGCCAGGATCCATTTGACATCAGCAATGATATCCCTGGTTACATGTCCTCTTCTGAATCCGGCCTGAATTTCTGGCAGTTCCCTGTCAATACACTGCTACAGCTGCTTTTAAATGATCTTCAGCAAATTTTGCTTGCCTGTGATATTGATGATACTGTTTGATAATTTCCACATTTGGTTGGATCACCTTTCTTTGGAATAGGCCTAAATATGGATCTCTTCCAGTTGCTTGGCAAGGTAGCTGTCTTTCAAATTTCTTGGCATAGATAAGTGAGCACTTCCAGGGCTGCATCCATTTGTTGAAACATCTCATTTGATATTGCATCAATTCCTGGAGCCTTGTTTCTCACCAATGCCTTCAGAGCAGCTTGGACTTCTTCCTTCAGTACCCTCAGTTCCTGATCATATACTACCTCCTGAAATGGTATTTCTGCACATCACTGATTCATCACATGTTATTCTGTGGGTGCTGCTATTTGTGTCCATACCTGTTATGATTTTATGAGCTCTTTGAGGAATCGTGTAGGGTTGAGGTTTGTGTCTTAGGCAGTCAGCACAGAGCTGGACACAATGTAGGCATGAAGACAACATATATTAGACAGATGATGGATGGAATATGATTGCACAGTATTTTCTATTCTCTTATTTTGCTTTGCATTTTAGTTATCTTGCACACCTTAGAATAAAATTCCATTATAATGTCTGTAACTTGCAAAATGGAGCATCCAAATGGTTTAGAAGGGACTTCTATTTTAATTGAAATAGTATTACATTTCTCTGAGTGATGACACTCCTCCGCAAGAGACAAGTTCTATCCCTTTTAAATATACACTGGAGTTTGCATAGGAATTGTTGCTAGGCCATAAAATTATTTACTGCTGCTGTGAAGAGAAAACAAAAATCAATTTCTCTCCAAAAATTTATGAGTGGTCTAGATAGAGCTTTAGCTAATACATCTCAAGGAGATCTTTCGATATACCCTTGCTGCCACTGTATTTCTTTTGAAATACACTCTACCTTTCCTAATCAGCTATATCCAGACATTAAAGTGAAATTTATGATAAAAATAGAAAAGCCTGAAGTCCTTGAATTCTGTTGGTTTGAACAAAACACTTGATGAAAAAAATTGTTTAATAGTTGATTTTTCCCATTAATCGTCTTATTTCAATATTGTTGTGAGTCAGAGAAACAGAAATAGCTTGTCCACTTTTTACTCTGTCAGTTCCAAAGCAAGGAAAGTTTCCTGTCTAACTAGTGTCAGAAATAAACATAAAAAACATCATTACCAGTATCCCTCATTTTCAGTAATACATTCAGTATTCAGTAATTCGGTAAACATTCATTTGGTAATACGTTTTACATTTCAGCAAAATACATTTTAATATTTTCCAAATTAGGGAAGAGGAAAAAGAGTTTGTTTTAGCAACATCAAGGCTCTAACATGAGGGATTTTGTCTGTATTACATCTTTGACACTGCTAGGTAGATGTGTTGATGTTCTTAGCTGCCTTCATAGTCCTGCCAAGCTGGCTCTCTCCTCCTTTTAAATCCCATGTTTTATATGAGCTCTCAGGCTAGAAAGCAGAATGCCTTATCAACTTCAACTCCTATATGGTGTTTTAAAATTTCTCTATCATATTTCTCTTTAGTTTTTTTCTCCTCTTCTCTCCCATTCTAGCCATCCCATCGTACTAAATCCATTATTATCTCTCAAGCCACCCAAATTATATCCTGATAAGTCATCTTTATTCAAATAAGGCCACCTATCGTTTTCCACTTGTACACTGAAGAGAATCTTCTTCATGCCAAAAACCTGTTCAAACACTGATTGACTATTTGATTAATGCCACAAATACCTAGCGACCACTACTAAGTGTCAGATACACTGTCATGTGCAAGGATAAAATCTACAGAATGAAACATTACCTGGCCCTGCATTATGCTGACAATCACTAGCATGTTCCAGTCCATCACCGAAGCAAATCTGCCAGTCCATATCACCTAGTGCCTCCGACAACCTTGTTGGCCCTCTGCTTTACTACACGTGATGTCATCCTCTAGTAATTGAGCCCTCTTGATCATGTGTCCAAAACAAGTGAATTGGACAATATTCTGTTGTGATGCATAGGTTTATGTGGGCTAATTTTCAGAAGTAGATCACCAACCCCCTTTCTTCCTAGGCTGCCTTATTCTGGAAGCTCAGCTGAAATTTGACCACCATGGGTGACCTTGCTGGTATTTGACATACTGGTGGTATAGTTTCCAGTATCATAGCAACACATAAGCTACTACAGTATGACAAGCTGATAGATGGATGGTAGTAGATACGTTAGTGCTGGACATGTCAGAGCAAACGATTTCTGTCTCTTACTGTGAATATGGAGACTACACAGAAAAGAAATGAACTGTAAGAGTGGACTCAGAATCAATATATTTTACAATTGAACATGTTCATTGGGGTGGTCATTTTGTCCAGTGATTTTCTTTTTGGGGAAGAAAATGGAAGCAAAGGGCCCATACTCATACAGAAGGCCACTATGTAAAATAGCAGGAAGCTAAGTCACCATGGTTGAAGCAAGGATGAGGGTAGGAGACTTGCCTCATTACTTCCCTCCCATATCCCACAATAGAAGCCACTCAGCTCCACAGGCCACAGTTTAAAGCCATCAATTAAGTCTCTTCACTTCCTTTTGATCATTTAGAAACTGCAACTGAGAGAAGTTAATGGACCAGCCCCAAATGAGGCAACTACTTACGCAACAGCACTAAGTCAAACTTAGGCAATCTGGCTTCCGTTTTGAGAACTTTGCAAATGAGACTTGCAGCATCGTTTTCTATGGAAAGCAGTGAAAGCATGCGCAGTACACAACTAGGCAGTAACTTAAGAATTTTAGGAAGGTGAGAAAAGTTACGTGTGTTCTAACCCTTGTTCTCGGTACAGAGAACTAACTCTCTTTAGTACAGAGAATTAAATCAGCCTTGGAGTCCCTGGGAGGGACATGGTTAAGCACTTGACTACTAACGGAAAAGTGGGCAGTTTGAACCCATCCAGAGCTGCCTCAGAAAAAAGACCTGGTGATCTGCTTTTGAGCAGTCACAGCCGTTGAAAACCTACGGAGCACGGTTCTGCTCTGACAAACGTGGAGTCTCCATGAGTTGGAATGTCCTGAACTGTAATTGGTTTATTGTTTTTGGTTTTGGTTTCTTTTTCATTCCCCGCCACAAAACACAGAATAATTTTATATGCTTCAAGTCATTATTAAAAGGGCCAAAGGGGATGAGAAATATATTTTAAAGCCACACGAATGAGGCAAAGTCTTTCCCTGTCCATGATGTCATTGCTCGCCTGAGGGTAAACTATACACATTATATATAGTCTATTTTCTTCAGTAAGTTGCATAGTGGTTAAGTGCTATGGCTGCTAACCAAAGGGTCAGCAGTTCAAATCTGCCAGGTGCTCGTTGGAAACTCTATGGGGCAGCTCTACTCTGTCCTACGGGGTCGCTATGAGTCGGAATCGACTCGACGGAAATGGATTTTTAAGTTATTTTATGAAGGGGAGGTCTGTTCTTCCTCTCATGGGTTCTTCAGGATAATATCCTTTTTTTTCTCAACTTGCATATGTCTGCAGGTGCTACAGAATGTTTTTTTATTTGCTTTTTTTTTTTTTACTATTTACCAACAGACAGAGGAAGTGGAATTATTTTTGCTTCGGTCTCTGTTCACTTGAGTGGTGCTCAGATCTTCAAAGTCTCTAGTATCCTCCAGGTAAACAGGTTCAATTCTACTGTACAAGCGATTGTTTCCTCTCTTCAGCTCCTGGCTCTCTCATGCTCCGAATGGGTGGGGTAGATGAACTGTGGAGTGGTCAAGGGTCTTTCTTTCTGTGCCCTGACACAGCTTTTATTTATAATGACTTGCTTCTATCTCCTGGACTGCAATTGCCCACCATTTCCTTTTACTTCCTGCCCAATTGTCTTCTTGGAGTCTCATTGCTTTCTTCCCATGTCCCACTCTAGAAGCCTCTCGTTGATGTAAAAGGCAGAATTTCTTTGAGGGAGAAGGGTTAAAAGCAGCAGTGTTTGGGAAGACACACACACACACAATATCAAAGAATGACAAACTGCCATCCAATGTGGGGGGTGGCGTGGGGAACATCTTGTCTAGTATTGAAAATACTGCAGAATTTGAACCTAGGAAATTAGGACCAAAGGGTGGCAGAAGTCATTGTGGTCTTCTTACTTCCATTTTAGAAAAATAAACTGACTCTAGCTCTAGTGTTTTTCCATTTCTTGCTTTCAGACTTGAGGCTAGTAGAAATTTCTCTCAGATTCTGGTAGTAAAATAGACAGTCATGTCTAGTTTTCAGAAATGTGAGTTCTCACCTCTGTTGGTGTCTTCATGAGTATTTCAGCAGAGAGGTGGGAAAGGTGCCACCAAGAGCTGCTTTCCAAATGCCATTTTAAACCACCTTCACAGCTCTCTTTGAATAAAGGATGAGTGCAAGAAGAATGTTCTATGCTCAGCTCTGACGATTTTATTTCCCTCTTATGTAAACCACTCCATGTCAGAATAATTTATTTTATTTATTTTTTTTAAATCAATGTGTTTTATATACCAAGCCTAAAAGACTTAATTTTGGATATATAGACATTTTCAATGATTAAATATTAGTATGTGAAAATTGAAGGGTCTCTAAGGAATGACAGTACTCCAACCCTCCTTTATGTTTTGTCTGAAGCAGGATTTAAAGGTTTTTGAATAGACTTTTGAAGGCCTAGAAATCTCCATATATACAGCCTTGCCTGCCCTGATTTATTGGTGGATTTCCTGTGGAATTTTTATGCGACACTTGATTTTCCCTGTGGGGCTTGTTAAGTCTTGATTGGGTAATGTAAATTTCCAGCCAAGATTAAGCTCAAACAAAGCCAAAATTTATTTATTTTAATAAGGGAAATTGAGGTTCTGAAGGCCTGGTGTTTCCTTTTTCAAATAAACTAGTCTGTCAGGCCACTCTTTAAAAAAAAAAAAAATGGTGGGAATTAAGAAAAAATAAATTTACTGCTTTTGTTTCTGGGTGATTCACAAAGTTGTGAAATAAGAAATGGTTCTCTATGCAAGTATTATGCTTGAGCCTCCTCCTCCTCCATTTCTTTCCCCTTTTTGGCTCATGGGATCAAGTGCTGGGAGGAGTATTTCTGCTTTTCCTTGGGCCTCACTCAGTCCTTTTCCCTTTCAAATGCCTTGCCACAATCATTCTCAACATGGAGATGACATTTCTGCCAGCCTTATAAAATGGATAGGAATTTTCTAGCCAGAGAAAATAATGATATACTGATATTAGCAACTGTATCAGTGTTTTACATATTGTGTCAGTATTTATTTTTTATAAAAATGGCTGTTCTCATAGAAAGGGAGGCCTTGGCAAGAGTAGGGATGACATGGGATCGAGAGAAGATTATTGCCTGGAGACAAATGTAGGAGATAGACTTGATGGTGGGAGAAAGTTGATTGCAAATGGAGTAGGAGAAGGAAGAAGAAATCAAAATTCCAGATTTCCTGGCTTGAGTGAGTTGGTGATAGATTCACAGATGGGAAATACACAGGGAGGAGTAGATTGTTGGTGGAAAAGTTAATAAAGTCGTAACATATTCCAATACGTTGAGTTTAAGATACCTTTGGGATATCCAGGAAGTCATGCTGAACATTTTTAAATATAAATCAGGAGCATGGTAGACAATCCGAGGACACAGTTTTGCATTGTGGAAGAGTTCGCAGAAAAGTTCCCTAGAAACCTTGGTTATTAAGATTGTAATGTTCATGAAAACTTGTTTTCTGCTGAGATCCTGGCACATAAATGCCTTTAGCATGTTACACATGTTTTTAACAAATAAATCAATAAATAAGCGAATTGGTGACTGGATTAAAAAAATATTATGACAGAAGGAATTACATTGGGGTAATTGAAGACACTTAATAGATATTTTAAAAATAATCTTCCAATACTGTGTGATTACTTATCTGCTTTCAATTTTATATATTCATTCATTCAGCAAGTTTAATTTTTTTTTAACAGTTTCATCTCCCTATCTAGGGTAATAATTATGGATTATTCAAAAATTGTCATAATACTGCTTAACAAACCATTCCAAAACTCAATGTCTTAAAACAACAATGATTTATTCTTGTTCACAGTGTGAGCTTGTGCTCAGTGTGCTTGGGGTTCAGCTGGCCTAGCCTGTGCTCAGCTGGCCTTGTCTTTGAGCTGCAAGTTGGATCCAGTTTTGCTTATGTATCTCTGATCCTCCTTGGACCAGCAAATAAGCTTCTCACCGCAGAAGTACAGGAGGTAAAGCCCTATCTTCCAAGCACATTCTGAGGCTCTGCTTGCATTCTGTCTCTCATTGCCTAAATTGAGTCACATGGCTGAGCCCAGAATGGCAGGGAAGGCCATTCTCCAAGAGTCATGGAGAGGGGGCGAATATATGTATATATATATAAAACAGTAATCCTATTTACCACATTCTCTAAAACCGGTACCTGCAATTCTGTGGCCTTCACCAAGCGTTAGGTCAGTAAATTACATACAGGATGCACCTCTGTCATTTCTAAGAGGCATCACCCTTCGTAGTCCCGCCAAGCTGACTCTCTCCTCCTTTTAAATCTCGTGTTTTGTATGAGCTCCCAGGCTAGGAGGCAGAATGCCTTATCAACTTCAACTCCTATATGGTGTTTTAAAATTTCCCTATCATATTCCTCTTTAGTTTTTTCCTTTTCTGTTCCATTCTAGCTATCCCAGTGTACTAAATCCATTATTATCTCTCAAGCCACCCAAATTATATCCTGATGTCACTCCTATTCAAAAAAGACCACCTATCATTTTCCACTTGCACACTGAACAGAATCTTCATGTCAAACACCTATTCAAACACTGATTGACTATTCGATTAATACCACAAATACCTAGCGACCGCTACTAAGTGTCAGATACACAGTCATGTGCAAGGATAAAATCTTGAACATGAAGGCACATCTCTTGATTATCATGCAGCTTCATTGTAGAAGGGTCGGAAGGAACAGAAACACATAAAAATAAGAAGATAATGGTAAGTACAATGCAGTGAACCTGAAGGGATGATTTGACAGAGAACAGCTGGGTGTTCTCTCTAGAATAGGTGCAGAGGCGGCTTCTCTGAGAAGGTAACATTTGAGTTAATACTTGAATGTCAAGAAAATGGCAAACATGCAAAAATCAGTGAGGACAACATTCTAGGCAGGATGAACAGAGATACAAAGGCCCTAAGATGGTGGAAATGAACTTGGCAATGCTGAGGGTCAGAAAGAAGGCAGGTGTGGCTGGATCATGGAGGGTGAAAGGAAGTGGGCTGATAAATGAGAGAGGAAGGGAGAAGAACGTGGAAGGGCCTGAGGCTAAGTATAAGAGATTTGGATTTCATTCTAAGAATAACGGAAAGACATGGAAGAATTGGGGGGAAAAAAAAAAAACTGTAGTGCCAGAGAGGGAGAAAGTGAAAAGATTCAAGATGGAATGTGGAAGTAGAGATGACACACCTGTGGTTATTTTTAGTGTAAAGAAAGAGAAACCGAGAATGACTCTTAGGTCTTTGGTTTGGGGAACCACGCTGGATAAAGGTGGCATTTACTGAGGTGGGAAAGAACTTGGAATGATCAAGTTTTGTTTACATTTTGTGTTGTCTTATTTTGTTAAGGAGATTAAATTAAAGGCTCTATTTAGACATATTATGTTTGAAATACTTATTAGACATCCAAGTGGAAAGGTCAAATAGGCAGTTGAAATCAAAGCACAGAATTCTGGCAGAACGTATTACACCCTGTTAGGGGCTATAAAAGAAGCCTTGGTGGTAAAGTGGTTAAGAGCTCAGTTGCAAACTGAAAGGTTGGTGGTTCAAACCCACCCAGCATCTCTGTGGAGGAAGACCTGGCAATCTGTTCCCATAAAGATCACAGTCTAGGAAACCCTATCTGGCTGTTCTACTCTGTCCTATGGGATCACTATGAGTCAGAATCACCTTGATGGCACATAACAACAAGGGCTGTAAATTATAGCTTTAGCAACCACACAAAAATTTTGTACAGCTTCATTTCAGGATATAAAGACATTTTGGGTCAGGTGAGGAGTAGAGATTTAGTAACTTGTTCAGTTACAGGTGTATAATGAGTCTAGAACTAGAACTTAGACAACTTTTTTTTTTCAGTTATTGTTCTTTAGATGAAGGTTTACAGAACAAACTAGCTTCTCATTAAACAGTTAGTACATATATTGTTTTGTGACATTGGTTACCGACCCCACGACATGTGAACCTCTCCCTTCTGGACCTTGGGTTCCCTATTTCCAGCTTTTCTGTCCCCTTCTGCCTTCTAGTCCTTGCCCCTGGGCTGGTGTGCCCCTTTAGATTTGTTTTATGGTCCAGTCAAATCTTTGGCTGAAGGGTGAATCTCAGGAGTGACTTCATTACTGAGCTAAAAGGGTGTCCAGTGGCCATACTCTCCGGGATTCTCCAGTCTGTCAGACCAGTAAGTCTGGTCCTTTTTTGTGAGTTAGAATTTTGTTCTACATTTTTCTCCAGCTCTGTTTGGGACCCTCTATTGTGATTTCCGTCAGAGCAGTCAGCGGTGGTAGCCAGGCAGCATCTAATTATACTGGACTCACTCTGGTGGAGGCTGTGGTAGTTGTGGCCCATTAGTCCTTTGAATTAATCTTTCTCTTGTGTCTTTAGTTTTCTTCATTATCCCCTCCTCCCAATGGGGTGAGACCAGGAGTAGTATCTTAGATAATTTCTGTAAAAATGGTGTGGGGAGGTGTCTGACCTCCTCTAACTGCACAAGGGGGAAGGAGGATCAATACCAACAGCCTAAGGCTGATTCCTATGTGGCCAAGGTCAGGCATGCCTCCTTGGTCCACCATGTTTACCAATTCTCACCCCCAACCATCCCTCCCACAGCACTCTCTTCTCCTCTACCGGGTTTCAAAATTCATTGCAAAGGCCAAACAGGGGTTTATTAGGGAAGTAACCGGTTACATTTCAGGCTTATGAGCACTCAGGATACAATTTTTCCATCAAGAGAGTATCTTCCCAGGCATACTTGCAGGCATGCCTCTCCCTGGCCCAAAGGCATTCAAATTTCTCTCTCTGTAGTCTGAGAAGCCCACCATGCTGTCTCCTGCTAAGGGATCTCTGCTGACAGGTATCTGCTGCCACTTGTCACTGCCTTCAGTGTTACAGTTCTCTCTCTCTGTCTCCTGGTTCCAGGAGCTTCTCAGCGCAGGGATCATGGGTCCGAAGGACATATTGGCTTCTGGCTTTTCTTCTTTGGTGGTGGTGGGTCTTCTCTTTCCTGCCTCTGGGGTGGCTCATTTCAAGCCCAAGAAGATGGCAAAACTGACCAATCCCTTTGGTGGGCCACAATTACCCTACCACAAAGTCCTGCCCAACCTCTTGGGTGGGAGTTACAAGACCATGGCTAGAAAGGCTACACAAAAATGATATATTGCACTGCAATTTTCAACTAGAGCATAGCTATTGGCTGGATTATTCCCATGCTCCATACAGCATAGGCCATTAACACATATCACTTAAAAAAATCTAGATGAGGCAAGGAGCAACTGTCTGCCAAGGTTTAACAAATCTTCTTGAGTCTGGCCATGTCCCACTTAATCAAATGGATCCCCACTACTGCTCTACTCACTTTGGGCAATCCAATCTCTTCATGACCAAGGTGGGCTTTTTCAAAGCCAACTAATTGTGCCTACCTTTTCCTTTACCTGAAATATCATCTCTGCTCTTCTCAGTGTCTACCAATTTCACTCATTCTTCAAGGACTTAAGCATACTAGTCCATCAAAAGTTCCTTTATTTCCTCTAGCCCGAGCTGATATTTCACTTCTTCTGATTTCTTTTCCATATAATCTGACACTCATATTGTGCCTTGTGTTTACTTATTTGTATTTGAGTTCTCAGGTGGTTTTTCTCCCCAGCCAGACTGTACCCTCTTTGAGGAAGGACTCATATTAATGAGAAAAAATATGAACTTTGGAATTAGAGAGATCCAAGTTGAAATTCCAGCTCCATGGTTTATCAGCTTTAGGCCCAAGACTACATATTGGATGTCTCTAAGCCCTCAGTTTCCTTTCTTGTGAAATAGTTCACAATGTCTCTAACTAATAAGGATGTTGTAGGTGTGACATGAAATCTAATAACGGGAAAGCTACTCTTACAATGCTCTGCACATTGCAAATTCTCAGTAAATATCAGATCCCTTATTGTTTTCTTCCCCTTAGCACAACACCAACCCAGCTATTGGGACTATGATAGAAACCACCACCTGCTATGTGGACAAAAGCAGGAAAATGTAATTGGTGATGAATTTCTATACCAAGATTGTTGTTTGTTTGTTTTTCCATTTGCAATACCCCACTGTGACTCACTTGATTTTCTGAAATGTCCTTCTTTATCAAAGTGCTGCATGGCCTGCAAATTTGCAAATTGAAGTGGATTAAAATTAGTTTTGTCAGAGAATTTCATGATACACTCGACCCCCACCTAGAAATAATTGGAGACACCCTGGGGTATCACAGATCTGGGCACAGGAATCACCACTTTTGATGTTGCTTCACTTGTGTTTTTATGAGAACTAAATTGACAGCAGCAGTTCATTAGGGGGGCATGATTGAATATAAGCGGCTTGCCGATAAACTTGCAAGAACTTGGGGAACCATGAAAAATACCTTCCTTCTTCCCAAAGAGGTTGAGAAAGAAAAGTCAAAGTATAGATGCTTGTGTGTTTACTAAAAACGAATTATAAATAAGATGTCCTGGACATCCATTTCTAATGGGAAATTAGTCAGTATCAGGACAGGTATTTAGAGATATACTCAGGAGTTTTTACTTCTTCCTTTTTTTTTTTATCACCTACTGCCTAAAA